>NC_133721.1:3665274-4265274 GCF_048934315.1 Petromyzon marinus | reverse complement strand
GATATTATTTGAATTTCAATCGACTGACAGGAAGTCGGTAATGTCAATTGACTGTTGATTGAGTTGTTGGTGGTAATGAAGATATGCACAAGAAAGACTGGTATTAAAATTGATTTCAATATATAAAACATTTTTAATAATTGGGTCTAGAATATTAACACTGGTGCTGAATCCATTAACAGCGGAATTCAGTTGCGGTGTTGTGACGGGGAGGGCATCTCCGATCGCACTTGCAGATACGCAATTTGCCCTCCTGAAGAGGACTTCTCAAATGAAGCGTTGTTGTTGTTGCCATTTCACACTCCCCCCACCCCCCTGGTGTTCAGCCGTTGTGGAGTCGCCCCACGCTTCTCCGCAGGACAGAACACAACGCAGAGCGTCTACTCACCATCTCAGAACTGTATTATTTGTATTGTTATTGTTGTTGTCTATTAAGCCGACCTCCCCCCCCACCTCGATCGAAAGTTTCACGACAGGAGAGGGGACAGGGCAGAGCGGCTACAAAAGCAAAGCCAACGTTTATCCACTGATCAACACCTCGCACCTCTGGGTCCTGTGACGCCTATAGTTCATCTCACTGCTGCACGTGAGCCCATCTGATCGCTCCATCTCCACGGTGGGTATCCTATAATTGCGCTCTCCAGTACAGCTGTTTTGTCTGCCAAACATCAACCCTGCTTCTCACCATGGTCCTGCCAAGTGTTGCCGGTCCACCCCGTCCCTGCTCCTCCCATCATGAAACCTTGCGAGGGAGACAGATCGGCTCAATAGACAGTAACAACAACGATAGACACAATAAAGTTCGGAGACGATGAGTGGTGATTCTGCATTGTGTTCTGTCCTCCGGAGAAATGGGCGACTCCAAAACATCTGGGCACCAGGGGGTGCGGGCGGGGGGTTGTGAAACGGCAACAACGACAACGACGCTTCGTTTCAAGAGTCCTCTGCAGAAGGGCAAATTGCCTATCTGCAAATATCGGTCAGAGACAGCCCCCCCCCCGCCATGTCACAACACTGCAGCTGAATTCCTCGGTCCAGAAGTTCGCCCCAACATCTACATTGGGGGTGTACCTCACTCTACTGTGCACGAGGGCGCTCGGGGTCCAATCCCTGATCATCATTTGCTTGATCTTGCATAACATGAAAAAACGCACCTGGCTCTCCGCAGCTGTGCAAAAGGGTTTATTCGGTTCCCATATGCGACAGAATGCACAATTATACACGTGGATCATTACACGTAAGCTTACACCAGCTACACAAGCCCACTTCCCTTTACTGTTAAAATGATGATTTACCGTATTTTCCCGCATATAACCCGCGGGGTATACCACTTTTTACAAACAAAACAAGACCCTGCGGGGTATATGGAGGTGTGGGCTATCCCAAAAATATTTACACGTGTGACATGTCATGACTCGTTTCAATTTTTTCATGGTAGGACTATCCACGAGCAACATTTACCTTTGACTAAAGCACTGCTGAATAAACCACTCACACTAAAATTGCACGTTATCACGTTTTAAATGAATTGCTTGTACAATTAAACGGCAATGTTTGAAGTGCGCGCCACCAGTAGCCTCTTGCTTTTTTTTAAACGACAAACCTAAGAAAGCGAATGGGGATTATGCACGGGAATTGTGTAAATTTCGTCACGAATACACAAAACTTACCGAGCAGCCTTGAGTCCGCCATTCCTCTCAGACACAGCTCGTTTTTGTGCTTGTTGTGTGCGTGTACTTGTGTGTGAGCGGTGGTGGTATTTGCGTGTGTAGTCGTGTTGGCGCACTTTTTGTGATGTGTGATATAGGCTTGGGTGGATTCTGGTTGTGGTTGAGCTTGCTGTAGTATATCGTGTGGTGCCACGACCTCGAAGCAACTCTGCAAGCACCACGACTCCCCCCTGGCCCCCACATTGAGCACACACACGCAGCGCACACACGTGTAGTGGAGTAGACAATACGCATAGGAATTGGCCACATACAGTACATACAGACAGACAAGGAGAACGGGTCACATGAGGTCGAACAGGTGGTCGAGTCACGGGTGGCGTAAACAACCCGAAGTCATTAAGGGAGTCGTGGCACGAGGGCTGTGATTGGTCGAGAGGCTGTTAGTGTTAAGTGATGGCGTCTGGATGTCTGATGGAGGGGACAGGTGCGAGTTGGCGGAAAACGGCCAGCGAGCCACGTGGCAATTAATTAAGGCTAATGCGAAAGGGGATAAAACGCGAGGTGATTTGAACGGAGGAAGAGTTGTTGCCTAAGAGTTGTTGCTGGGCAGTTGTTGGCGAGAGATGAAGAGATGCGAAGAAGAGAGCTGGCAATGTTAGGGAAGAATAGATAGAGAGCCGAACCCCAAAGACAGTAAATAGCGATAGGGAGAGTCAGCGTTAGCGGAGATAGAGTCACTGTGTGTGAATAGATAGATGGAGTCACTGTGCGTGAGTAGATAGATGGAGTCACTGTGTGTGAATAGACAGACAGGATACTGGGTGTGAATAGATAGAAGAAAAACCACTGTGTGTGGAAGGGAAGTCACTGCGTGTGAAGAGATAGTGGCGATACTGTGTGTGTGAGGAGATAGAAGACGAACCACTGTGTGTGGAAGGGAAGTCGCTGCGTGTGAAGAGATAGCGGCGATACTGTGTGTGAAGAGATAGAGGAAGAGACACTGTGTGTGGAAGGGGATGCACGGACGATGCTGAAGTAAATCGGAGTGTCCAAGTTGGCGGAGCACGGAGAGAATTACTGTGTGTACGGAACGATGGAATAAAAGTGACGGCGGAAAAAGATACGGTTGTCGTCCGAGTGAATTCACGGCACTACACACGTAGTGTCCTGGCGGGGGATTGCCTGGCATGACAGGTTTTAATCCGAAGGGTCCCCAGGAGGAAAGTCCCACGGTTTCCCGAAGCAAGGAGATTGGCCGACCCTCGCAGGACAGATCACATTGCGGTGCCCATGAGTTGGCTTTAAATTGTATGGGCGCACAAAGGATCACTGGGCCAGCTGCAATGAGTCAAACACGACATCGGGAGGGGCTCGCACGATGTGTATTCACCAGCTGGGCGTCCTTCCAAATTAACCAGGGTGAGTAACAAATTAATGAGTACGGATGGACAATGGGTCGCCGAAGCAACCACTGCAGCGCTCCATGTAAGGGAAAGAAAAACGGGCGATAATCTCAGGTAGGCGCACGATTGGCCACGCGGTACGTGACCCCGGGATTTTGAAGTCAGGAGGATAAAAGAGGAGCCTGGGACCGTGCAAAGGAGAACTCTTCTTTAACATCATGGTCGCCAAGAACCCCCTGCCATCCTGCCTTCACGAGCCGCTCGCAGCATCCATGTGATGCCAGTGAGTGCTGCTACGAGGCAGTGATAGGCGAGGTTTTTTCGTCCTCTTCCCTCTGCCTCTCACAGCGTTCGTGCGACGCCTTGAGGTACGTGGTAGGGCGTTTGAGTATCTGGGGACTTAGGCAGCAGAATGCTAGGCTCTTCTCGCAAAATATTCCCTCCGGGTAGTGCGGGGTTTGCACCGAGAATAAAAGTTAGTATAGAGCATAGGCGTGGTATCTGTGATTTGTGTGGAGCGACTGCGTAGGGGAACGCGTGGTGAGAGTGAACGCGGAGCAGCAGAATGTGCACGCGTTGACAGATAATCGCCCGCAGGTGCGAGCGCGTTCGTTAGCAATAGCTGTGGTGTGCACGGGTGTGTGGTTTAACTCCATGTGGCTACGAGCCAGCAGCACGAGTCCGTTGCTCAGAGAGGCCGCTAGCACGGTGGGCCTGATCACTCGGTCGGCGGGGGCCCGGTGCCGACGCGGTGGAGGAGGGAGTGGGACGGGCGACGTCACGCCCCATCTACCTAGCGAGGGCGGTGGGGTGGACGTCGGGCCCCATCTACCTAGCGAGGGCGGTGGGGTGGACGTCACACCCCATCTACCTAGCGAGGGCGGTGGGGTGGACGTCGGGCTCCACAATAGCTGTGTGCTTACTTTGAAGTAGACGAGTGGCATCATCTTTTCATCGGCTGTGTAACGCAGTGTGGAAACTACCTGGTCTGTTGCTCCACACGCAGCTTTGGATATTCTCAGCCAGCATCCCTACCCTTCACCATGCTTGTGAAACGTGTACCCCTCTAATGGAACATCTGCACCGATTTTAAACATTCAGGCTGCCCTGCCTACGATCCATCCTGGGTTTCGGTTTAACCCAGGCTGTATTGTGTGAGAGCAACAATTCTTGAAATATCTGAACACATTCCCATCAGTGAGCTCTAGCAGGCAAGGCTGCGTTGGTTTGGTCATGTAGCCCGCATGCCCAGTGTTCTGCCTCACGGCAAGCGTCTTGCCTCACGGCAGATGTGGGGCGTGTGTACACAGGAATTTCCTGTTTTTGAAATAGGGGGTGGTCACGTGACCAGGAAGTTGCGATTTTAGATTTCAGCTGAACCACGCGGGCGTCGGCCATTAAAAACATAATTCAAGATGGCGGCACACATCGCAGCTCCGTGAAGACAGCTGCAGCCACCGTTGTGGGACTTTGGGAAGCATTGTCTGTAAGTTCGTTTGTGTTCTTATGATACTGGCAATGTTGCTATAATATTAGAAGGACCTTTATAATGCTGTTATAACGCTAGAACCTTTATAATGCTGTGAAATTGTTACGATGTATGTGGGGCCTATTTGACAATAAAGCCTGCAGCTTGCCTTGTTGTGATTTACCCGTAATCGAGTAAGTAGATTCAAACTTGAAATAACAAAATGTCTCATTCATAAGACAACGTTATGATGCTGTGGTGTTTATTCATTGTGTTGGTTTTTCTGGGTATTAACAGATGCTGTATCTGTGCTGTTTTCTTACCAGTTTTACCTCTCTCTACCGTTCAATTTCAATAAATGACGTTCGGAGTCAGATGTTCACCCTGGCTCTGAGGGTTTATTGGAAACGCGAGGTTATCTACTCAGCTAGCTCTGCAACGCAACGCAGAGCGAGGCCGAGATAGTAAAAAGACATTCTTCTTGGAGCTCTCAAGCAGTCATCCTGCAGCAAGCAAGGAGCTAGTCAGCCTGCAGCAAGCAACGAGCTCTTAAGCAGTCATCCTGCAGCAAGCAAAAGAGCTCTCAAGCAGTCAGCCTGCAGCAAGCAAAAGAGCTCTCAAGCAGTCAGCCTGCAGCAAGCAAAAGAGCTCTCAAGCAGTCAGCCTGCAGCAAGCAAAAGAGCTCTCAAGCAGTCAGCCTGCAGCAAGCAAGGAGCTCTGCAACGAGTCTACATTAAAAATTGTGTTGCAAGCATCTCAGCATGGAAAGCCACAGTTCAGCAGGGAGAGATGCTGAAGAAGGTGGTTTAGGCAATCCAGGACCTCCCATCCAGCCACAAGAGGACCAAGGAAGTTCAAGGCCCCAAAGAGAGGTCAGGCTGACACAACGGGCCTTGGAAAGCTATGATGCTGAGAAGCAAGACCTTGATGCCAGGATACAAAGGGCATGGGACCGGGTTGAAGCTGATATATCTGAAGCTGCAAATGCCTCAGACACAGTGGCCTCAATTCAGCGGGCCATCCAGCCAGTGAAGGTAAGCAGCTAAAGCTACAAGCTCCTGGCAAATAAATACATCTCCCTCCTGATGAAGATGAAAACAGATGAGGGCCTTGAGGGAGTGCGCACGCAAGAGAACTTCCTCGAACTGCTCGATGATAATGTACAGGCAGTGATACAAGATGCAATAGACCATGTGGAGGGCTTAAGAGAGACCCGATCTCAGCACTCAGTCTCATCCAGGTCCACCACAAGATCTAAAGGCTCAGCACACTCAAAGACATCATCTACTAGTATGGCAGCAGCTCAGGCACGCGCAGCAGCAGAAGCAGCAAATGCCCGTATTGCCTACATGGCTGAAGAGGAAGCCATGCTAATTGAAAAGGCCCGCATACAAGAAGAAGCAAGCATAGCAACTGCTGCCGCACGAGAGCAAGAGAGTATATTAGTGGCTACTTCCACACGGAAGAAAATTGAGCTGGATGCTAAGTTAAGTACCCTACAGCTCAAAAAAGAAGCAGCTGCTGCAAGGGCCCAAGCAGAGGTGCTCCAAGCAGCAGCCAATCTGGATAAGGAAGAGAATTGGAGTGAGTTTGGCACTCAGATACCTGTCAAGGACTGTGATCAACTCACCAGAAAAAATATTTTGGACTGGTCTGAACAATGCATCAATGCTCCTCCACCAAACGATACTGAGCAAATGGTGGACGTTCAGGCATCGCCATCTCCACACCGAATGAACATGAATGCTGTCTACGGGAATGGTGGAAATGCATATCCTGCCCTGGCAGCTAGTCGTCGACTCAGCGTCGCACATGTGGGATCAGAAATGGATGCATCACGTCAGACCCACATTCCAGACAGTCACATAAGGGGATCAAACCAACGTGTTCGAAACCTTTTGGGCCCACAATCCAACACCATCGCGAATGACGGCATGCAAGGCAATGCAGCGCCAGTATGGACACACCCTGGATCAGCAGGATTAGGGAACTTTGCTAGGTACCTGGCTCACCGCGAACTAATCAACACAGGACTCGTTAAGTTTGATGACCACTCTGAGAACTATCGAGCCTGGAGATCTACCTTCAGGAATGCAATCCGAAATGCAGACATCTCTGCAAGTGAAGAACTCGACCTGTTGGTGAAATGGTTAGGAAACGAATCTACAGAGTACGCAAAGAGGATCCGGGCAGCAAACATTGACGACCCCGCCTCAAGCCTGCATGCGGTGTGGGAGAGGCTCGAGGAGTGCTACGGTAGCCCAGAAACTATTGAGAAGGTTCTCTTCAAGAAGTTGCAGAACTTTCCAAAAATCTCTGGTAGGGACAATAAAAGGTTACGAGAGCTTGGAGATCTTTTGATGGAGCTTGAATCAGCCCAGGCTGACCCCTATTTACCAGGTCTCATTTTCTTGAATACCTACCATGGCGTGAACCCCATAGTAGAGAAATTGCCATTCGACGTGCAGGAAAAATGGAGAACAGCAGGTTCAAGATACAAGTCAGAGCATCAGGTTGCATTCCCCCCATTCTCTTTTTTCTCAAAGTTTATCCGCAACCTGGCTAAGACCAGAAATGACCCGAGTTTCATGTTTGGCACCACGGGGATTTCCAGTCCAGATCTCCCAAAAATGGAAAGAGCAATGGCGAAACGAGGAACAGCGAGAGTGCCAATTTCTGTACACAAGACTGAGGTCTCTCCTACGACATTCGCAAACTCCTTCCAGACAACCACCACAAAGAAAAAGATAGAGGATCCAGAGAAGCAATGCCTATTGCATGATAAACCTCACTCCCTCCAGAAATTCCGTGAGTTCAGGAGGAAGCCATTGGAAGAGCGGAAGAACATTCTGAAAGAATTTGGAGTGTGCTTCAAATGCTGTGCTTCTACAAACCACCTTGCAAGGAATTGCAAGGCAGATATCAAGTGCGAGGAATGTGGCAGTGACAAACACGCAACTGTTCTGCACACATTTTACTACAAACCCAGTGGCACTAAGGCTTCGGATCCCGAAGCAGAGCACGGCGGGGAGCAAGGCGAGACCGCCGCACTCACTTCGTCAATCACAACCAAATGCACACAGAAGTCTGTGGAGAAGGCTTCAAAGGAAGATCTTGCTCAAAGATATGCCTCGTCCGAGTGTATCCCAAAGGACATCCTGAAAGGGCAGTAAGGATGTACGCCATAATGAACGACCAGAGCAACAAGTCTTTGGCAAGGTCAGAGTTCTTTGATCAGCTAAGCGTAGGTGGGAATTCCTTTCCATACACGCTCAGAACATGCTCAGGACTGATGGAGACAGCGGGAAGAAGAGCGGGCGGCCTCATGGTGGAAACCATGGATAGCACCATGAAGCTAGCCCTTCCTACGGTGACAGAGTGCAATGAGATACCGGACGACAGGAGTGAGATTCCCACGCCCGAAGTCGCAAGTCACGACCCACACCTGAAACCCATAGCAGAGTTCATCCCGCCATTGGATCACGTGGCACAGATTTTACTTCTGCTTGGCAGGGACATGCTGAGAGTCCACAAGGTTCGTGATCAACGCAACGGACCTCACGACGCTCCCTACGCCCAGAGACTCGACCTAGGATGCGTCATTGTAGGTGATGTCTGTCTCGATGGAACACACAAACCAGACCACATAAGCACATTCAGAACGAGTGTGCTCACGAATGGACGCACGTCGCTCTTCAAACCGTGCCCCAACCACTTCACGCTGAAAGAGAAATTCGACGATAGAAGTCAAGGCTGTACCATGCAGGCCGACGAAGAAACCTCTATGCTGAAAGATGATGTTGGACATACGGTGTTCGTGACAACGAAGGACGACGACAAACCTGCTCCATCGCTAGACGATATAGAATTCTTGAAAATAATGGACAGAGAGTTATTCCAAGATGAGTCAAACAGTTGGGTTGCCCCTCTGCCATTTCGTAATCCCAGATGCCGGCTACCCAACAATAGAGAGCAAGCCCTCTCACGGCTCAACTCATTGCGCCGCACCTTGGACAAGAGACCAGAGATGAATAATCATTTTGTGTCCTTCAGGAAAAACATATTTGACAGTGGTCACGCTGAAGCGGCCCCTCCTCTAGAAGAAGGACAGGAATGCCAGTACTTACCAATCTCTGGCGTGTATCACCCAAAGAAGCCGGATCAGATCAGAGTGGTGTTCGATTCCAGTGCTCAATTTAAGGGCATTTCCTTGAACAACGTAATGCTCACCGGACCAGACGACCAACAGTCTCCTAGGGTTACTCACCCGTTTCAGAAAGGAGTCAATCGCTGTAACAGCCGACATTCAACAAATGTTCCACTGTTTCATTGTCCGAGAAGATGACAGAAATTACCTCAAGTTTCTGTGGTACCGCAATAACAATGTCGATGATCGAATTGTTGAATACAGAATGAAGGTGCATGTCTTCGGCAACAGCCCATCCCCAGCGGTAGCCACCTATGGACTTAGGAGGACCGCGCAGGCAGGAGAAGGGGGAGAAGAGTTTGGGGAAGACGCCAAGTGATTTGTAGAGCGAGATTTCTACGTTGACGACGCACTTAAATCAATGCCCACGGCCTCAGAAGCCATCGATCTGCTCCAAAGGACGCAAGGAATGTTAGCAACTGCTAACCTGAGACTTCACAAGATAGCATCCAGCAGCGCAGAAGTAATAAAAGCATTCCCTTCAGACGATCGTTCAAAATACTTAAAAGACTTGGACCTTAACGTTGACACACCACCAATCCAACGCAGCCTCGGACTGAGTTGGGACCTGAAAGTGGATACGTTCACATTCCGAGTATCAATTGGAGAGGAACCTTACACGCGACGTGGCATCTTGTCGATGGTAAACAGCCTGTACGATCCACTAGGATTTGTAGCGCCGGTCACCATTCAAGGCCGTTGGATACTCAGAGACCTTTGTGCTGACACCCTCAGGAAGCTAAACCCTAGGATGGACGAAGACGGCTTGCTCAGGATCGGTGGTCGGCTAGGGAATGCAAAATTAGATGAGAACGAAAGGAACCCCCTCATAATCCCAAGTCAGAGCCACATTGCAATTTTACTTGTGCGCCACTATCACGAGAAGGTCAAGCACCAAGGTCGGCACTTCACAGAAGGAGCAATCCGATCTGCAGGGCTGTGGATCGTTGGAGCAAAGAGATGCGTCGCCAGCATAATCCACAAGTGTATCAGGTGTCGCAAGCTACGTGGAAAACAGGAAGAACAGAAAATGGCAGACCTCCCAGCCGATCGACTCAGTGTAGAACCTCCCTTCACCTCTGTAGGGATCGACGTGTTCGGACCATGGACAGTCATCTCGCGCCGCACCAGAGGAGGGCTCGCGAGCAGCAAACGTTGGGCAGTGCTGTTCACCTGCATGAGTACACGAGCAGTGCACATCGAAGTCATCGAGTCCATGGACTCTTCGAGCTTTATAAATGCACTCCGGAGATTCTTCGCCATCAGAGGGCCAGCCAAGCAACTCCGTTCTGATTGTGGAACCAATTTCACTGGAGCATGTAAAGAGCTTAAGATCAGTACAGAGAATGTCGAAGATGATTCTGTCAGGAAATACCTTAGTGACCAAGGCTGCATATGGATCTTCAATCCTCCTCACTCTTCGCATATGGGTGGAGCCTGGGAACGCATGATCGGGGTTGCTCGACGCATTCTCGACTCCATGCTGTGTGATGTCGAGTCCACACGGCTCTCTCACGAGGTCTTGACCACTCTCATGGCCGAGGTCTCAGCCATAATTAATTCAAGACCCCTGATCCCCGTCTCAACTGACCCGGAGTCACCATTCATCTTGACTCCTGCTACACTTCTTACCCAGAAGACAGACGTGCTCGCAGCACCTACCGAGGAGGCCAGCACTGCAGACCTCTACAGACGTCAATGGAGACAAGTGCAGAGCTTCGCGAACACGTTCTGGCGTCGCTGGAAAAACGAGTACCTTGCGACACTCCAAGTGCGCAACAAGTGGCAGTCTAACAGACCAGACATCCAAGAAGGCGACCTCGTCCAATTGAAGAATAACCAAGCCAAACGGAATGAGTGGCCAATGGGCCGCATCCTCAAGTCGATTCCAAGTGCCGATGGAAAAGTTCGAAAAGTCGAGGTTATGATTGCGAAGCAAGGTGTCGCAAGAACTTTCTTCAGGCCCATAGTCGAGACAGTACTACTTCTCTCTCACAAAGATATGGACAAATAAGTTGACCCGTTGAAGTTGTTATACACTTGTTTATGAGATAGGAAATAAATGGTAGTATCTCCTAGATACCAGACGGGGAGTGTTCTGCCTCACGGCAAGTGTCTTGCCTCACGGCAGATGTGGGGCGTGTGTACACAGGAATTTCCTGTTTTTGAAATAGGGGGTGGTCACGTGACCAGGAAGTTGCGATTTTAGATTTCCGCTGAACCACGCGGGCGTCGGCCATTAAAAACATAATTCAAGATGGCGGCACACATCGCAGCTCCGTGAAGACAGCTGCAGCCACCGTTGTGGGACTTTGGGAAGCATTGTCTGTAAGTTCGTTTGTGTTCTTATGATACTGGCAATGTTGCTATAATATTAGAAGGACCTTTATAATGCTGTTATAACGCTAGAACCTTTATAATGCTGTGAAATTGTTACGATGTATGTGGGGCCTATTTGACAATAAAGCCTGCAGCTTGCCTTGTTGTGATTTACCCGTAATCGAGTAAGTAGATTCAAACTTGAAATAACAAAATGTCTCATTCATAAGACAACGTTATGATGCTGTGGTGTTTATTCATTGTGTTGGGTTTTCTGGGTATTAACAGATGCTGTATCTGTGCTGTTTTCTTACCATTTTTACCTCTCTCTACCGTTCAATTTCAATAAATGACGTTCGGAGTCAGATGTTCACCCTGGCTCTGAGGGTTTATTGGAAACGCGAGGTTATCTACTCAGCTAGCTCTGCAACGCAACGCAGAGCGAGGCTGAGATACCCAGCCACTGCATGCCCAAGCAGCTTCTGTCCATTTGTGACTCAGACACCACAAGTCCATTGCTTACATTTCAATATCGACCGCGTCAGAAGATCACCGACAGTCCAATGCGTGTGTCTCCTTCATACATGGAGCATTAAAGACTTAAACTACAGGATTGCGATTGTGGTAATGCAACAAATTATGGACCGTAGAAAAACCCCAGAGATAGAGACTCATAGAAACACAGACGTATAGATTCAGCCCCAAGAGGCCCAAAGATACATTAAAGACAAACGGCAGTGCGATTGTGGCTATGTAACCCAAACTATTCACTATATATTCACGGCGTAGCAAAAATACCTTTAATTGGGTGGAATGACCTCCTCTGAAGCTTTCCACCAGCATTGTTTAAAAATAAAAATAAACTCCTTAAGTGTGGCTCCCAATCTGATTAGATGCCCAGTACACTGTCATTGCTTAATTTAGATTTGAAGTTTTCGTACCTACGTGACTTTACCGAAAGGACCAAAGAGTATTATGTCTTTGCTTACTTAAACCAGGAGGTGGAGCAAGGGAAATCAGTTTTGTCCAGATGTCACGTTCTCCATAAACCAAGAACGTTTGTGCCCTCCATGATGGCGGGCTGTTGGGTTGCTCTTGCGTCGAGATCACTTGGAGGCCTGACCGTTAGGGATCCCAACTTTCATTTCCTGTAAGAAGTGACACCAGCCACCCAGTGCAGAGGAGCAATAGCCTGGGAGTTGGATTCCACAAAGGGGGGTCAACACGTAAAACCCACACACCCTCAATCACACCTCTAGCTAGCGCGTCCGAGACTCACAGAAACACACTTTAGATGGCTTTACACCTCACTAGGACAGCTTGGTCTCAGTGCTCTGGTATAGTAGAGCTCAAAGTCCCACATCCAGCACTCTTACAGTCTGGCCCTGGTCACACCATGAAGTGCACCTCTCTTTATGCACCTCCGTCGTAGCCCATCAGTAGCTCTTGTTGTTCAGAGTAGAGCCGCCCTTGCTCCACAAGAAGCAATCATTTTTTACACCATTTCACTTTCCCCACACTCCACATTCCTTCGACTAGTCATATACATGCGCCCTCAGACACAGCCAAGGAGCCAAAGGGAAAAATTGAAGACCCCATTCCCAATGCCAGGCCAAGTTGTTGGTATCTTGTTCCCCACTGCTGCTGCTGGTCTTGTTCATGCCACTGCTCGGAAAGTCCTGCCCCAGGCTTGCTCCCCAGGTCGGCAAATTAAAGCTTATGTGGTAGTAGCTGCTAATGAAGCTGGTGCGGTCATAGTGTCCCAGCCAAACTGCTCATTCCGAACCAGGCCCCTCCTTTTATAGTCCAGGCTCTCCCCGGATTGGTCAATCACCTGGCCAATTACAATAGGTCACCTCGCTCTGCACTGCCTCTGGATCCCTACACCCCCCTCCGAGGCGTCACTCAAATGGGTTCCGAAACTGGTTTGTCCCCGGTGGTTGTGCACAATGTACAGTCGGGCAACACCCCAGGCACACAGGATTCAGCTTCCCCGACAGCCCAAATAAACATGACTCACATACCACCACCGCCACATCAGTTTCTCTAGCTGGAAACACGTTTAGTATATCTTCTTGGTTCTTTCGGTAAAGTCACGTAGAAGGGAAATAATATATTTCCTAATTGTAATTAATTTGTACTGCTGGCATCATATCAAGCTATAACACTGTGTAACACCTAATAAAGCGTTTTGGGTTAGATCGCGTTATTTATAAATGTGTCGCAACCCTCCACCACCCGACACGGCAAATCAGTAAAAAATGTCACGTTGACAAAAGACAAATAGTTCACTACTTTAGCCCACCGGTGTGTTGAAGAGTGAATCCACAACACTTACAATTTTTGAGTACGACGTTTAGCTGGTAATTACATCCAGCATCATCGGGTAATTTGCCAGAATAGCTAAGCCCTCCACCTGCTCCCGGTCTTAAATAGAGCAGCAGGGTGAGCCAGGGGAAGAGACGGTTACTTGTTACCATTATGGAGCAGCACAGCTTTAAGGCTCCTAGATGAGCTGTCAATGAAGAGGCGCAACTCATTCTGGTTACAGGCAATTCCGATTGCCTCAAACAGACTGGTCACATTGTGGCAGAAGCAGAACCCATCTTGACGGGTGAAGAAGCTGCAAAAATGTTGGTGACGCTTCTTCTGATCTGCGACTTGCGCACTTTTATCCAACAAGTTCCACTGCTTTAACCTAGACGTCAAAAGCTCGGCATTGGACTTGGTGAGACCAAGATCTCTGATCAAGTCGTTGAGGTCTTTTTGGTTGGGGTAGTATGGGTTTCTCTCCTCAGCTCCACCTCTGAAATTGTCATCTGGATCTACAACGTCTTCCTCGCTCTCTGACTTGCTGCTCTCTTCTAAAGACGGCTGCTCTCTCTCCAGAGGAGTGGGTACGGGGAGCTCATGGCAGTGTGGCACCAGGGCGATGGATGAAGGACGGTCCGGATACGTGATGGCAGGTGCATTATTGCCAGTCCGACGTTTGGAAGGGTCCACCATGCAGAAGTAGCAGTTGCTTGAGTGGTCAGTGGGTTCCCACCAAATTATTGGGATAGCGACTTCATGGCTCTCTTTTCCCCTCTGTACCATCTGTTGTATATATAGGCTTTTTTCCAAAAATTTATATTAAGAATAATTCTGCCAAAATATATATTTTTAATAATAATCTACCGGGGTGAGCATGGGGCATGAAAGGGTGAGGCACACCCCACCCCTCACACCCAGCTGCCTTGCCACATTAAAGCAACAAGAGGGAGGAGGTCATAAAGTGCCATTAAATAATAAACTCCGGGGCAAAGGGAGGTTAATGACAATCTGGCAAATCTCTAGATTGTCAAAGGACCATATGACACGACCTCCACGGACGTTTTGGACATTTCACAAACAAATGTCCAGACTCGCTGGCACGGAAGGAACCACCTGGTCTCAAATCGAAACTTGCTGACACGGTCGTTGCACCACCCCATTCAGATCTCCACGGACGCAAAGCACAGGCCAAACGAACATTACAACTGGCGTCTTCTTTAACGGTAAAAGTTATAGACTGCCAGTACACTCTCAGATTAAGAACCAGACTACAATCTACATTAATCGTCTATATTTCTGTCATATTATCTTAATATTAATATTATTAACCTTACTTTGATTATTATGTTTCTATCGACGTGACTTTACTGAAAGAACCAAAGAATGAATTCCGGTCTGGCAGTCATGAAAGTTTAAGTCGAAACTTAGCCATATCTTCAAACCTCAGGATATCAAAATACAACTCGAGAATAAAAAGCACGGATCCCTGGACACGGTCGGAGAACAAAGCTTAATAAAACCCTCAGAATACCTGAGGTAACAACTATGGTACATCACAAATCTTGGTTAAACATAAACCAAATAATAATTATGAAGTATTAGACCGAGGGACATCCAGAAGAAATACAATGCAAATCACACGACCAAGATAATATGTATTCCATAGAATCAGAGTCTCCAAACCGCCTTTGTCTCCCAGCAGCACATGGTAGAAATAAATTACATATGCAGGGAGGGCGCCTCCCTTTGATATATCAAACACCATGAAGGGATTCCAAACCACGACAGATGTACTCTAAACATTGCCCAAAACATACCTTGAGTCACTTACAGAGTCAAAACTGCGAAAAGTGGTACGGTATCAAGCTATAAGAGGTAAAATAAAGTTTAACTTTCAACCGGTGCACGAGAGAACACGACTTCAAAGGCCACAGTGCCCCTCTTTGAGAGAGACAAAAATGTACCACCCCAGCCGTGGGGGAAGAGGGGGGGGGGAGAACGCCACCGGACAGGGGAAACCCCCCCTCCTTCCAGATGAATTATTGCAGAGGGTTGGAGGACTGGAAGGATACACTTGGGGGCAATTTGGGGCATCTGTTTCTACTGATGGTGGGGTGGCTTGAGGAAGCGGACAGGAACCAGGCCTTGATGAGACAACAAGTTACTTCAACAGACACACGCACACACACACGTACACTGGACAAACAGTTGCTGCCACAGGCTGAGCGAAATCAAAGGAATTCCGGTCCCTTGTGAGGAGGCGAGCCGAGGTGGGAGAATTTCACATATAAGCAAGGACACAGATCATACAACTGAGTCTTGCTGCGGCAAGCTCCGGGGGTGGGCCCCGCAATCGACCAAGGATGGCGAGGCTTGCAGAGTAGCGGTGTATCACCGAGTATGAGTTCGGCGCTGACAGACGAAGCATGACTCAAAGTTTTAGTCTACATTGAGTGCCAGCTCCCACTAGCAGCCGCAGCAAGAGAGAAAGAGTGACGAGCAACGACAAGCAATTAACCTGGAGAAAGGGCAGAAAAGCGCCAAGCATCGACCAAGCGAGCATCGCACAGGACCAGCAGTAGCAGCGGCTAACAACTACCCATGAGCGTGCTTAATCAGAAGCCGAGCACACTCCTGCAAAGGTCAAGTCTACAAGGACCAACCGTGCCTGGTGCAAGGGAGAGAGCATGACTGGCGCAACCTAGAAAGAATGTCGGCACCGGCGACCAGCGAATGGGCTGCGAGCGCAATCGGGCACCTTCAAAGACAAGCGTCGTGCCGACTCAGCTCATCCAGCAGCAGAGAGGCATGCAGCTGCCGCCAAGACAGAGTGAGAGCACGGTGTGTATGATATGCCCCTACACACACACACGACTCATCGATCAGCAGGGAACCAACGAATTTTTGGTACACGAAATGGCCCACCTCGGCGTCTGCTTAACGCAAAGAGTTGAGCAAGGAGATTATACACCAACACACACATAACGCACATATCGGTACTAATAAGATTATTCCAAAGTTCTCTTTGTGTTTCAAAAAGGGTGGCCATCCTAAGGTGGTGCGTCAACTATTAGCTGATCGTGGAAAGCATTGCTGCCCATTGAGTTATGTAGATACGGTCGTTTAGAAGTATTTTAGTAATTCTTGTTGTTAATTGCATAATCTGTACCAATGAATTCATTTCAGCGCTGTCCTACCAGACAGTCTCGCCCCTTCACCTGATGAAGGCCGCTTGTGTTGTGGCCGAAACGTCGTGAGAATATTATTGTGTTATTTTATTTTATCAATTTATTATTTCATTCTCATTCTACGTGACTTTACCGAAAGAACCAAAGAAAATGAATTCATTGATGAACCTAACATTTATAAACATCTATGTTACGAATCTATACACACACAGGGATAATATTGTGTTAAAATGTTTCTTTTCATCACAGAATCTTGCCCGCGAATTTTTTAAAGCCCTTAGCCATTGGTAAACATTTGTTAGACAAGCAGGCACATTACCACACACCATTGTTCCAAGGCATTTCGTTAATTACTTATTCTTACCAATGAATTAATTGAGGTCTACTTTTGCTTTCAGGACATGTTTCTTTATTACTGTTCGTATGAATATTGTCACATGAATTTTTAAGGACTTTTTCCCATCGCCGTGCATGCTCGCTTTACTCTGAGGAATTAGCCGATTGTTCTGTTACCCAGTTTAACAAACGTAACCATTGAGGGTTATTTGTACGGATCAGTAAGTAGGACATCTCGAGGAGTACTGTGTTGACAATTCCGAGCATAAGTGTTCGCATGTTAGAGGGTTTTAGATATTAAAGTTGCTTAACACAGAAGAGTCTGAGTGGTGCCTTCCTAAGTTCATGCATAATAATCTTAATTATAAGAACTGTTTCCTGCAGTGAGATCTGAATTTAGAGACCTGACATAAACACTAAAACATAATCAGTAAAAGTTAAAGCGAGAATCATTGTATTATCCCGATTGATAATACAACCCTAGACAACGAAGTGAAGCCTACTTGCATACATGATTCAATACAGTACACAAAATCCGTGATCTAATCCCATCTGTGAAGGATGTCATTCTTGACATGCAATATTCTGGAGTCTACAAACTGAGTTGTACCTATGGTAGCTGTTACATTGGGGAAACGAAACGACATGTCTCAGACCGTGTTCGCGAACACAAGGCAGATCTGAAACACGGCAGAACCAATACCTCTGCTGTGGCTGACCATTGTTATAATGCTGTGGGCTCGCATGATATTGTTTTTTCCAAACCCAAGGTACTCTGCAAACCTTCGGGCTACTATCAAAGGTTTGTTCATGAAACCATCCAGATATATAAACATAGACATAACTTCAACCGAGATAATGGATACAAATTGAGCAATCATTGGAAGGATGTTATTGACCAGGTAAAACCTTACCTGTTTATAGTTGTTCCATCATATCGGCTGGGTGCTCTTATGTTTTTCCGAGTCAATTTCCCCCTGCATCTCCAGCGTTTGGCATTGCTGCTGCATTAGCATTGTTGCTTTATTGGCATTGTTGCTGCATTGGCAACCCTCCATCTCTCTCTCCCCCTAGCTCTCCTGTGCGGCCGCCGCAGATCTTACTCTGCCCCACCCCCCAACCCCCCACCTCTCTCTCCCCCTAGCTCTCCCGTCACCTCCGCAGAAGTAGCTCTGCCCCCCATCTCTAGCCCCGCCCATGTACCCTACTTATATAGTCTATATAACCTCATGCCACGGCAGCTTTTTTGCCTTCTTCAGCAGTTGTTTCTTGCTGTAGTTGTCCCACCTGATGACGATTGCTTGTGTTGTGATCAAAACGTCGTGATTTGTTTCATTTTATTTCTAACTACGTGACTTTACCGAAAGAACCAAACAGTATGCATACATTAGCACAATTACCGTATTTTCCCGCATATAGCCCACATACGCATATAACCCGCAGACGCATATACCCCGCAAAAATAGCGTTTTGTGTAAAACAAATTTCAGATAGTCTGCACCTCCATATACCCTGCATGCATTCATATCTTTAACGTTGTTACTGCAGCTTAATTCCATCATATTAATACAAAGTTTACATTTGCAATACATTCCACTATCAATTGTTAACATTACAATCATAACGTGCACAAAGAAAACAAACTGACCGGAAACGAGTTAACTTAAAACAGTAAATAAGTAACAAAAATAAATATCCAATAAATAAGTAACACATAACTGGTAGATAAGTAAATACAGTTTAAGCACTGGTAGAGTGCGCACTGCGCAGACAATAGCGGCACTACGGTAACGCCATTGCTACGCCCCCAACCCCCCCACCTCTCTTTCCCCCCAGCTCTCCCGTCGCCGGCAAACAAAATGCGCCCACTTCAAACATTGTCGTTTCATTGTACAAACAATTTGAATCATTTAAAACGTGATAACATGTGCAATTTTAGTGTGAGTGGTTTATTCAGCAGTGCTTTAGTCAAAGGTAAGTGTTGCACAGTGGATAGTCCTACCATGAAAAAATTAAACGAGTTATGACATATCACACGTGTAAAATATATTTGGGATAGCCCGCACCTCCATATACCCCGCAGGGTCTTGTTTTGTTTGTTAAAAGTGGTACACCCCGCGGGTTATGTGGGAAAATAGGGTACATATACTTGCATAACGTAATATTACACCTTCCTAATGAGCATAAATGCATAATTTGCATAGTTATATAAATTAGCATAATTTCGGAAAATTACATTGTAAAATTTTATTTTATTTTAATAAAAATTTTAAGACCCAATATATACAACACATCCCACAAAAATATTTATTTCACCCATGACTAATGTGTAAGAGATTCTCGCAACATTTTTCATATATGATCTTTATTCAATAACATTAAAAAAACTCACAATTTTTGCATGTTTTTTACAATTTTTATAACATTAAATTCCTAGCAACAATTGTCCATCTTTACATTGCTCGCAGGTGAAATGAGGTGCCCAGGGTTTGTCTTAATCCCCGACAGGCATGCCGAAATGTCTTGTAGGCCTCACACATCTTAGCAGATGCTTCCACAGAGTACTTTTTCGCTCTTGTCTTGATAAATTGGCCACAGACATAGCAAAATGTATCTGCCGGATGCTTGCAGCCTCTTGATGCCATCTCAGAAAAATGTAGATATGTATCCACGTTGGCAGCTTGAACTAAACTGAACTGGTGGGAAAAAATTTTGATTTAAATTTTGATTTAAAGCTTTCGTGACGGCAGTAATTCATATTCTTAGTTTTTTCGGTAAAGTCACGTTGAAGGGAAACAACAAAATAATAAAATATATATAAAACAATAAAAAATTATCACGACGTTTCGACCATAACTCAAACGGTCGTCTTCAGGTGTGTTGGTTTGCATAAATGTATTTTTAAACGGCGCATTTATTTATTTATAAAAAAACGTTAGCGCCACGCGCAACGATTTGGCAGTTTATTTAGGACTAGTCCATCTATATGCTGAAAAGAGGAGGGGGGAGACGAATTTTTTTTATAATGTATGCTGTCTGAAAGCCACTGTAAGCGTGAACAATCAATTAAGACCTGAAATGGTTTATCAAATCTTTCCAATGATTGCTAAGATAGAATCCATCTTCTCGGTTGAAATTGTCTCTGTGCTTGTATATGTGGATAGCCTCATGAACGAATCTCTCATGGAAGCCAGATGGCTTACAAAGAACCTCTGTCTTGGAAAAGTCAATGGCATGTGAGCCTACTGAATTAGAACAATGATCTGCCACGGCCGAGGTGTTGGTCCTACCGTGTTTAAGGTCTGCTTTATGTTCACAAATGCGGTCCGAGACATGGCGTTTGGTTTCTCCAATGTAACTACTACCACAGAGGCAACTTAGTTTGTAGACACCAGGGTATTGTATGTCCGGAATCACATCTTTTACAGACGGAACCAGATCACGGATTTTATGTAATGTGTTGAAACGGACCTGGATCTTGTGTTTATTCAAGATTTTGGAGATCTTTTTTTGTGATCCCCGCAATGTAAGTGATGGTTTTGAAAGGCTCCTCAAGAGGGTTCTTCTTCATGGTTTGAGTGATAGCTTTGCGGATTGTATAGTCGGAGTAACCATTAGCCCTAAGAGCTTGGTGTACGTGCTTGAGTTCACTGCTTATGTGTTCCTGGTCGGATATGCATTGGGCTCTATGATACAGAGTCTTGATGAGAGAATTCTTCTGTGATGGATGGTGGTGGGAATTCGGTTTCAGATAAGCATCCGTATGGGTAGCTTTCCTGTAGACAGAGTGCCTCATTGAACCATCAGGTCTCTTTTTAATTAGGACATCCAAAAAGGTATCTTGCCATCTATTTCGACTTCCATGGTAAATCTGATGGCTGGGTGTATGGAATTGATGTGGTCGAAGAATTGGTCTAGAGCAGGCCGGCCATGTGGCCAGATGACAAAAGTGTCATCCACGTACCTCTTCCATAAGGTTGGGCGCAGAGTGGCAGTCTGGATGGCGTCAGTCTCAAATTTCTCGATGAAAATGTTAGCTATAACTGGAGAAAGGGGGGAGCCCATTGGGGTGCCCTCAGTTTGTTTGTAGAAAGTTCCATTCCAAGTGAAGTATGTATTGGTTAAACAGTGTCTCACCAGGGGGGGGGGGTACCTCAGTGTTTAGTCCGTGATGAACCAAGTCTTCAATGATTGCAATGGTGTCAGGTACAGGAACCTTGGTGAATAAGGAAACTACATCAAAACTGACAAGCAGGTCGTCTGGGGACAGGGAAATACCCTTGATTGTCGATACCAGGTGAGTAGAATTTTGTACCGCAGAGGTGGTCTTTCCAGTGAAAGGACGCAGGATTTCAGACAAAAAACGAGCTAGTTTGTAGGTGGGGGAGCCGATAGTAGAGACTATGGGACGAAGGGGTGTATCTACTTTATGTATTTTTGGTAAGCCGTATAATCTTGGTGGCCTGGCAGCAGAAGGTTTCAACGAAAACTGTTTAGATTGATCAATTAATGCGGTTGAATCAGAAATTATTTTGTTGGTTTGTGTGACGAGGCTGTTGGTGGGATCTCTTTTTATTTTTGTATAACTACCATCGTCGAGTAATTCTTAAATTTTGTTGTTGTATTCTATTTTATCCATGATGACAGTAGCATTGCCTTTGTCAGCTGAGAGGACTACAATATCATCCTCTTTTTTAATTTATATAATTCAAAACGCTCATCTTTGCTGAGGTTGCTAGCTGGCATCTTAGCGTTTTTGAGGGTTGCAGCGATTTCAGATCTTGCTACGTCTGCAGCGATGTGACCCAGGCCCCTGAGAGCAACGTCTACTTGGGCAATAATATCATTAACTGGTATGTGTTTAGGTGTGACTGCAAAGTTTAGACCTTTAGCTAAAACGGATTTCAGACCATCGGAAATAGAACTGTTTCTGCGATTAATTACGACTTTGTTAACGTCTAACTTTTTGGTGTGTGGGTCCGATATTTTGTTGAAGAGGAGGTTAAATTTGGAAATCAGGTTTTCCTTACATTTGGTCGACATAGTAGCAGCTGAAGAGGCAGTCATATTGTCTACATGTTCCCAATCCGATGTGGACATTACTGCTGTCAATGATAAGTGTGATTTGTAGAGTGTCTTGTCTAACTGATCTAGTTCTGTGCGTATAAGTCTGATTTTTTCTGAGATAAGAGCTAAGCTAGTTTTGAAAAGAATTCGTTTCGCATTAGAAGAAGTTACAGCAGCAGAGGTCAGTGTAAATGCGATTGGTATTACCCCAGAGTCGCGGCATCTCTTCAGGAAGGTGAGAGACTCGATCAGCTGAGCTTTCTTATCCCGGAGTTTGTTGAAGGATCTTAAAGTTATGTGAAAACGCTCCCCGTAGAGGCGATTAAATTTTGATTTAAAGCTTTCGTGACAGCAGTAATTCATATTCTTAGTTTTTTCGGTAAAGTCACGTTGAAGGGAAACAACAAAATAATAAAATATATATAAAACAATAAAAAATTCTCACGACGTTTCGACCATAACTCAAACGGTCGTCTTCAGGTGTGTTGGTTTGCATAAACTGGTGGGCTTAAGGCCTCTGTCTTTATACTTCTATTCATATTACTGGAAAGTTCTAGAATGTTCTAGAAGTTACTCCAAGTTTACTCAGCACTGAATCTATCTGAAGTGTTCTGGAAAATAGGTAAATTTAAAAATATCACTGTCCTTGTCACAAAAGCAAAGTTTGTGGGGAATAATAGCCATTTTCTGTACTTTTGAGGCATAATTGAGGAAATAACACTGCCCAGGAGCACAAAAAAATTGTTATACTGTAATTGAATGCCAACAGAGCATTTCATTGCCCTGTTAGAGAATGGCTCACAAGAGATATAAAATAATTTCAAAATCCCAAGTAAACCTTTTAATCTACAGAGATGTTTGGCGCATGGATGTATAACCCCGAAAACATTCTCATATCTGGAAATGTACCATGTGATGAACTGATTGTAATGTTTTTTTGTGCAATTCGTTCTTGAGATCTTGGTTTAATCGTGGACCCATTGCCAACCAAAATTGAAACCCAAAATCTCAGCAGTATCCGTTCACTGCTCAGGCTCATAAGTACCCTGGCCATCTCCAATTGTGTTGTTTTAAGTCTAGATACTGCATAAAATGATGAACAAATAAAAGACTAGGGAGAATAATTATGTCTGAACACTTTGGCTGCACGGGGTTGTTTCTGCATTATACAGCAGTAGGATCAAACTCATTATAGACATCGTTTCAAACTAATCTCAGACATGAAATACGAAGGGGGTAGAATGCATGAGCAAATAAACCCAGGACTTATTTCAAAGATTGCTTTAATGACATCATTAAGACAAACTGCGAAAAAAGCTGGAATGCAAAATCGATTTATTTTGTAACATTTGACAAATTATGACATTACATTAATCATACCTAATTACAACACAGTCCTGCCTCAGGTTTTGCAAAGTGAAACTTGAAATGGTGTTGAGCTCAGTCATTTTATGATTTCGCAGAATCCCTCTTGTGCATCTGCCAATCTTTGTAACATTGTTTTTGTTCAGAGGTTCTTGTCAATTGCAATTCCTTCTGTAAAGGCCTCTCTCTGATCACTTTACACCGATGGCATATTCAGAGAGGTACAGTTTTATGGAGTTTTATTGTGGTTTCAAAAACATATTTTAAAACAGTACAGTCGACCATAATCAAGTTTGCATGTAAGAATATTGAGGCCAAGGCATATGGAGTATGTGCAATAATTTGTGAGATGGAAAACTAAACAGATTCGTCGGAACATCTGAAGTTATACACGGTTTTCATGTTCTGCAGTTGGTATACATTTCATCATACTGGCTAGACGCAAAAAACGAGCACATGGATCAATTAATGCTATGTGAATTTATCCTTGAAAATAAAACACATTTGGCGAGTGCATAATATTGTAGCTTTCAAAAAAAACAATGCAAACATCTTGACTTCAGTAGCGATCTTGATATTTTTCGATCAAGTGAAGTGCGTGCATGATGCATAGATAACATGGCTGTAGCTGCTAGAGATTACCTCGGGTTGTGTGGCTTAATTGCGGATTGAGGACAAGGTACTGTATGGTTATGCTACGACAGACAACATCAAATGCGATTTTAATGCGAGTCTGTTGTGTTTGAGGTTTCTCACTTTACAAACTTCATGCTCATTACTAAAACACATTTCCACGTTCATCAAATGTATCTCCGTTCAATTACACATGTTGTGGTGGGTTTGAGGTGACTGGCGTTTCAGAAGCCCTGGTCTGTAAGCAGGTAAAATAGGTAATCGGATTTGACACAAGCGTGATGCATCATATACCTTTAATGATCCACTGAACTATATCCTGTGTAAAATGGGTGCATTTGAGGGAATCGACTGCTCTATGTTGACACATATGACTTGAAATTAAAATAGCACCTCTTGACATGACGAGCAAGGATTATCGTTGCTGGATGTGCAACTCTATATTGGAAGTCGCATCTTTACTTGTGCAAGGAGGGTGAAATGACGGAAACGTGGATTTGTTTAGTTGGTTGCAAAGATGGTAATGTTTTTTATGTTAATATAAGAGAATATTGTGCACATCATTAGACAGGCTAAGCATTGTTGCTCCAGTGCGAGGTGAATGTTACTATAAACTAGCATCAAATGGCTTCTGTGGGTTCTTTGAATGTATTATGAAAAATAAATGTATCATCATATCTGAATATTATGGCATGTTTGTATTTGCTCAAATGTGTTTCTCATAAGTAGCGATACATCATAGTGGCCATCAACAACAATGTGGAAAACGGATTTTATTCGTGAAAATGTTCCCATCTGAATTAACATTCCATGTTTATGAACCTTGCTGTACTGCAGGATCAGGACCCCTAAGTCACTTGGTTTATTTTATAATTCGGACAGCATTCAAAGCAGAATGAGTAACACCAAGCGGACACTGGCAAAAATGGTTTTAAAGTATTTTGTAGGTAAAGTTGCACGGATTCCATTACAAAAATACAAAATTACTTAACCACTCTGAAAGTTGTCCACACGCAGGAATTCATATTCTTTGGGTCTTTCGGTAAAGCCACGTAGATAGAAAAAAATTAGAAAAATATCACGACGTTTCGATCGCAACACAAGCAATCGTCATCAGGTGAAAAAATAGCGGGAGAGCTGCTGAGGCAGGATGTTGTAAAGGTTTGAGATGGGTATAGTCCAAGGGTCATAACATCCGATGTTAATAGTTATTTTCGACTCTCTGGTGTTACATTGACAAGTAAAATGTCTTTACATTAACAGGTTAAATGTTTCACTAACACAGCCACCATTGCTCACAATACAATGGCCACCTCTGCAGCTTCGTCGTTGTGGAGGTGGCTCTCCGATTTACCCGATCTTACGTTGACATGCAAATTTCATCATTAGCCCCGCCCACTTCGCTTATGAACCTTGGGCTACACTCATCTCAAACCTTTAACATCCTGTCTCAGCAGCTCTCCCACTATCTTTTCACATGATGATGATTGCTTGTGTTTCGATCGAAACGTCGTGATATTTTTTTATTATTTTTTCTATCTATGTAGCTTTACCGAAAGACCCAAAGAATATGAATTATATTGCTTTTGACTTTTTACTAAAAACCTAATTTTAATAGTATCTAATTCATCACACATTGTAAGGCATTTAAAACAGAAGGCACATATTGGATGATAAAAGGTGTGCTTATATTTTCAATGCAACAGTGCAACAGAAATGCAAACAAATATTCCAGTTGTGTCAGACTTAAAATTTTGTATACATTTGTGCTCGGACAATTGTATTTACATTGAAAAAAATATATGAACTTAATGATTGGAACAGACCTTCCGAGTCACCATTAGAACTTGTGTATTGCCATTCTGCTGTTTAGTGTTAAACGTGTATTTGGTCTATCCAATTACAGACTCATACGAACTACAACTCTGTTGAAAACAAGCATTCATTCGTACCCAAATTCGTGTCAGATAAAGTATCGTTTACAGACAATCCTGCCGAGCTAGATTGAGCCAAATCAACACTTGAAACGTCCAAGGGGATTCCCTCAGTCATTTCATCTTTCCCAGGATCGTTTATTTCATAGTCATGAGTATCCCCGTCTTCATTGTAGTAAACATGATCAAATGCAACGTCGTCTTTTTCCGATTCGCTTGAATCATTCTCAAGCTCAGAATGGTGTGGCTTTCCCCTGCCAAACAAAGTTCAAGTCAGATCCGACGGAAGTGAAGATTTTTCAGAACCACAGTTGCAATTGGTACACCGATATAGACAAACAGTAACACCACATGCGTGTATTACCAACCCATTTTGAGACCAAGCAACGTGTTTGAATAGAGTAGTCAGTGACCTTACACAATATACCAGAAACAGAGGTAGTGAGGTAAATTCATGGCAGTTCAGGTGCACAATGCTTAAACAACGGTGATAATATTTTTTCTACTTTTGACTGCAATGTTTATTGCAAACGTTTTTTGCAGCTCTTTGAAAATATTTTACATTTTCAAAGTGTATTATGAAAAACATTTTACTCACTTTATTTAAATAATAGTTGATTAAGCACATTGTCCACCTGGATTAGTCAGTAACATAAGTAGAGCCAAGGAAAGCCGGTAGCTTACTTTGACTCTTGTACAATCAGTAACATGGTTCAAGTGCAACCAGGGAGCCCGAGGTATACATATTAAGAGAAGCTTGTATGTAATAAGATATATCTATATATACGTTCAGTAACATGGTTCAAGTGCAACCAGTGAGCCCGAGGTTTAAATATTAAGAGAAGCTTGTATGTAATAAGATATATATAAAAAGAGTTAGTAGGTCATGATCAATATAATTTGGCAGGTTCTCATCTGTTGATGATCCAGAGTCAGTTGTGTAAATTCCACATCCGTTAGTGGGAGACTATCCTTAGTTCTCTGTTAATATCTTCCAGGACCTGGGAAAACGGATTGTTATCCCGTGAGACTTTGTTTACACCAATGGGATGTAGTGTATAATAATACAATTCAAAACATGCATATAAACAGATAACAATGCGTTACTTTGGTGTTTTGTGCCTTTGGAAATTTAATATTTCCAATGTAGGTTTTATACGCAGGCTTTCGAGATTGTGTAAGTAGAATGTCAGTTTTAACTATAACCCTCAACCACCCGACAGAGCACAATTAAATCAAGTTGTCACGTCATGAGCCAATACGCCAATAGATTAGCTGAGAAACTAAATTAATCGAATTGTGAATCACTCGTTGTGTATGAAATGTAGTTATTTTGGAGGAAGCTTGCAATAGCATTCAATAAAATATTAATAAACTACAACACAACTTGGGTCAGTTATGTAGAAGGGAAGGCTGTGGGGTGTTGGTGGTGAAGAACTCGACAAGCGGTACATCTCATCCCAACCAGTGCCCCCCGCTGCAGCCTAGCCAAGGGAACCCCCACCAGCGGCAGCTATCCCTGTGTGTGTATAGGGGGTGTACGCAGCCAGAGTCTGCAAATGGGCATCAGTGTGCCAGGAGGGAGTGACGTTTGTGATGTTATTTGTCCCAATTAACTAATGCGCAAGTAATTAATCAAATCAGGACAATGACACTGTGAAGCGCCTGCAGTGTGACAATGACACTGTGAAGCACCTGCAGTGTGAACCAGCCTAGCTACACGGGCTCGTGCCACGAATCCCTTACAGAAAACATACTACTGCTTGGCCATGGCACTGCCCCTTTGGCTTGTGGTTAATATTTCCACAGAAACAACACTTTTGACTTCCCACAGTGCGGTGACATTTGTATTGTTTTGTATTCCAATATACGTGAATCGGAACAACATAACACCTGATATACAGCACTGGTATGGAATCCACATTGGGTGAGTCTATTATTATGATGACAATTGTTAACCCAGTAATGCCTCATGAAGTCTCAGAACTCTTCTTCAGGAGAATTGAGTATTTGCAGGCAATAAACGAGTGTTGGGATGTGTGGCCAATGCAAAGTAAAGTGTGTGATTTCTTATAATTCTAGACAAGGCAGAGTTCCAGATCTCAGAATGGGGGAGTAATTTTCCTCCGGAGTGACTGTGCACAGTTTAACGTTATTGTATTAATACTTCATTGTTGAAGGTCTCAGAAGGTGTGTAACCGCTTATCTATATTCGGGATATCGCCAATAGTGCCGATACCTGCACCCTTCTAGGTGTGCCCCGGGATCTGTGGCTGCCTCTCCTAAGAGATGGGTAAAGCAAGACAGTGACGGTGGAATAATGGCCGGGGTTTGCACGCTGCGCCAGATGTCAAAAGAGCGCGCCACGTTCAGGGGAGGTGTGGCGGTGGGATTAGGGGAGCCTTCAGGATGGGGGTCTATAAGACCTTGGAGCAACCAGGTAATAGACAATGCCTTCCCCCCCATTCGATACGGATGATAGAATCACAAACGAGTTATAAGAAAGACACAAAGGCTTTACGAGTTATTAGTACTGACCTGGATCGTTTTCTTTTGTAGACGACGAAAACAATGACGGCAATGATCAAAACTCCTCCAACAGAGCAAACCACAGCGATGACGATGGTGATGGTATTATCTACGGAACATAAACCAAGCACGTTTCAGCATCGAATCACGAGGTCACATTATTTCTTGAGCAAAAGTGCATCAAAGTTTCAATGGAAAACATCGTTACTCGGTGAAAACCACAGAAAATGTTTACAATACTGAACCACTGTGGTGCATCAAGACTGTTGAAAGTAAGCAACTGAAATATTATATCACGAACAAATACAAGTTACCAATTGTGCAAATCCTTTAGCTGTGGTTAAGGAGTAGGACATGACACGTTGAGTGTGGGAAGCAATGTATTTCAGAAATAAGACTAACCCTCTTCTTTGGTTCTTTCGGTAAAGTCACGTATTTTATTCTCATTCTACGTGACTTTACCGAAAGAACCAAAGAAGATGAATCCTTGCAGTCACGAAAGCTTTAAATCGAAAGACTAACCCTGTATCACTGTTTTTAGTATATAATCAGCTTATTATTGCTGAACTTAACATTCACTTGAAAGTACGTTTGCAAAGGATGTCAGTGGTGCCGGCTCAGGGCTCTAAGTATTAATATTTCATGACAAAGCACTTCCTAAACATTTTATATGAGGTGAGTTTACTGACAAGCATTGTAAATATCAACTTAACGAGACTTAGTAAACTTCATTACTGCATTGCTCATCACTTTGTCGAGAAAATAAAAATTACATCAAGGGTAATGGTATATGTAACATGGCGCACTCCACAATGGAACAGCAGCATTATTTAGTTATCTTCACCGTGTGGGTTACCTTTTTTCTCGCAGTATTTTCCAGTGTAGGAGGAAGGACACTGGCACACAAGCACGCCATCCTCTACTGTGCACGTGCCTCCATTCTTGCAAGGATTCGAAGCGCACAGGTCCACTGTAAAACACAGCATTGTTAAATGCCTTGGCATCAACCACGGAGCTTTCCCGTCGACCAATATAATACATATTACATTGCAATGTATTGTTGGGCTGACTGCATAGGCTTCCAGCTTCACAAAGGATTCAATTCACAATCCTATTGCTAATGCACAAAGCACTTAACTACCTCACCCCAGCCTACATCAGAGACACGTTATACCTATGTCCCCTCAATGTTTCTATTCCATTCTCGCATATAGGAGCAATATTTTCAGGAGCTCAATGCCAATGTCGAGGTCTGCTAACCACAAGTGGGCTTCAGGAGAGTTTGTGTAGTTGCACTGTTCCTCCATTGAAGGAGGGCAGACCACAGTGACCTACGATAAGATCCACAGATTGGATTGCATGGCCATGGTTCCAATGTGGCGGCTTGTCTTTTATTTTTCCTGTTGAAGGTGGCGAGGAGGCCACGTTGAGGGTGGTAGATGGCAGCAACAAGAGTGCAACCAATTATTTTGTCACTCGCCATCAGCACGCTGTCATCAACGTGCGCTTCCTGTAAGGCGATGACGTCAACGTTTTTTCCCTCAGGTTGATGGCCAGGAAGTTGGTTTCACTTGAAGACTTCATCCGATTGGTTTCTGGCCCTTAGAAGAGCTTTTCTTGGCATTTATCTCTGTTCATTATATCTGGATTCGAATTAATGACGTCCATTTCGCCAAGATGATGGCATTAGTTGTGTTTAAGGTTTCTATGATCTGGGAATGCAGATCTTCTCTGCATTCCCCGACGGAGATGTTCTCAATGTGGCAGCCCCCAGACTCTGGAACTCTCTCCCACGATATATCAGGTTCTCCGAGTCTTTGGACATTTCTAAAGCACGTCTTAAATGCTATCTATACAATTCCACTTATTCAACTTTGCGTTAATAAAAAAAAAAGGTTTTTATCATTTATTTTATTAATTTCCCATATCTCAGTCTTTAATTCCCTGGGTTATTGTCATGCGGGGTGTCTGAAAGGTGCTTTATAATTATTATTTTATTGGGATAGGAAGTGCAACGTGGTCCTTTTCTCTAAGGTCACCATCAATATAAAGTTGCGCAAATGTGACTGACTGACGGGCAAAGCTTTACTGCTGAAGATTCCTATGATTTAAATATCAATCCTCTGTATGGACACAGGGAGAGGTACTGTTGATACATTTTCATGTTAATCAAGTTCAGCCTACAGAGTAGGAATATATACACAGATTCTGACAATCCATTATCACTGTTATTGGATAATAGGTCAAGAGAAAACTGCAGGGAATTACCAAGGCACAGCTACTTCAATAAGGTGAAGATCAAATGCCCTATAATATTAATTGAAAATAAACTGCCCATTGCGTGTAATGTTCAGGTCCAAATGTCACGCATAAAAATTAACCACAAAATAAATAAGGCCATGTGAATTCAATCCGGTGGAAAAGATAATCTCAATAGACTTGATAATGAATACAGGAATTAAATTATCTGGAACAATTGTTTTGCTGCTAATGAAAATGATGGAGAATTGATAGTTATGGTAACGATTATAATGATAAAAAAATGTACATCTATTATATGTTTTCATTTTAATGATGAGATGTATTCATGTTACCAATTCTAAAATGTTTATTGTTTTACAAATTATTCATAACATTTCTGAAAATATTTGATGAGGAACACTTTGTTGAGAATTTTAGTTCCTTTCCCCACATCCTTTTTGGTTTTATTCACAAATTGAATAACGAAGTAGCCAGTTAAGCAGCTTTGGGTATGCAGTGTCCACAAAGCAGCATCCTCGATCAATGAGTTGATGGAGACAAAACACACATTTAAAAACATACCCAGAATCTCGCAGAGGGCCCCGTTGTGCGTTGCTGGACATTTGCACTCAAATTTGTCATCCGTTGCCATGCAGGTTCCTCCATTCTGGCAGGGGTTTGACGCACACGGGTCCACTGCAAGAGAGGCATGGTGAATATGCAATTCAACTCCACCGTTGACAATGCCAGAACACAAAGCCACCAATTTTTATTCCAGGGCAGTGTTGTTGATGAATGCATTGAGGTTTTGTTATTTGTGCTTGTACACTATTGCCAACAGATCACTAGCAACTTTACCAGGTAGTTAGTCTCATTTTAACGTACGTCCAGTGGAGCTGCAGTTGGATGCTTACACATTCTCTATTCCGCACTGCTAGTGAGCAGCATACTCTTCAGGAGCCTACAGGCTACGCCTTGCTATGTTTAGTTAATATTAGATTGGTCTGTCTGTGCGAGTACAGTTCACATACCATCACGAAAACTATAAAGCTCCTAAACCAATCGCTATGAAACCACGCAACTCACCATTACCAATGGCCAGATATGCATAGTCTTTTGACAAGATTTACAATTTAAATACTTCCAAAAATCTATTTTTTGTGGAAATTAACACTGTCCTGCTTACCAGTGCGATGAGCACGTGTGTATTAAAATGTGAGGGTGTGAGTGTGATCACCAAACGTGCATGTCTGTGTTTGCATGTTTCCGTGCGTCTATTTCTTTGTACATTAGAATACCCTTACAAAACATGGGCTCCCTGAATGGACCGGCATTTCAGTTTGTTACTGCAGCACGAGGTAAGACTTGCTGTTTTTGTGGCTTTAGACTGGATCAGTACTCTTAGAAAAGACAAAGTTGGCAACAGCCTTAAAGAGACAGCCTGGTTTGTGTCTGGTACTCGCTGCACATGTCATCAAATGATCAATCAATTACTTATGCACGTGTAAAAGTTGACATATGTTTGTAAGGCAATTGTTTAATATTGAGATTTAAATAATGTACTGTATTCATGACAATACGGTTTTAAGATGTATCGAGTAATGTTGATTGTGAGCAGAATTTGTACGTTGCAGTTAAACAGCAGAAGCCACGCGGATCCACTCACGTGAAATTTCACAGTTCGTTCCATTGTAGTTGGGAGGACAGGTGCACTCGTACTCAATGCCGGCCATTGTGCAGGTGCCTCCATTCTGACAAGGGGATGATGCGCATGGATCGGCTGCAAAATAAAACATTGAGACTTACACAGCATGGCCTGGAAATGCCGTGTCCAAAACGGGCCCGGATTACGTAGTTTATGAAATATACATTTAAAAGCGGTAATACATAAAAATGTTTAAAAAATATATTTGCATCTGAAAAGGATCCCCTATAAAGTGGTACTTACCAATGATTTAAAGCAATTAAGTAAATTTCACGTGATGAGGGCCATGCTCTACGCAGGGAAATCATTTTACACTTCATTCAAATGATCATTGTATCACTCCCAAAGAGATTAGTGCCTGAGTCAACCCCTGGTCTATATTATCCACACCTCCGATGAGCACGGTTGGCTACGTACGGTGCGGAAGAAGTTTAGCGTACAAACATACAAACTCAAGGTAACAACTGTGGGTCGGGTGCTCTTAAGTTACTGCAGGGTGGCTCTCTTCATTGATTATTGTTTAGAAGAAAAAACATACTCCTCCTACCAGCAGCACGCACTTGAAAAAGCAAGAGAGCGTTCATCAAGCACGCTATGGTTCGTGATTCTTACTGGAGAAACAGCCGATGGTGAAATTGCTGATGGTGCACACTTCCTCTTCACTACAACTATATCTGTTGCACACCAACGTCTCTGTTTTCAGACATTTGCACGACTGTTGACAGGCGGATGTGTAGAACTGTTCCCCAACCTTCATTATGCACAAACAGGCAAACACACATACACGTCATTCAACATTACACAAGTGAAAATGTGCAAGATAATGGATTTGGTGTACAGACTTACAATTTTAGATCACAAATTAACGCTGTTAATCGACTTCAGCACATCACTCAACAAACTTGCATGAATACACGTAGGGTAGCAGAGAATATTAACATTCATGACAACAAATTGGTGCACAGTTGGCTCTTGTCAATAATTGTATAATTCACGTCTCTCATACATATTACGCATTTATTCTAAACACACATCTCACAATGCAATGTGTTTCGTGCCCAGAACGCTCAACGTATTAAACATTTCTGCAAAACGAGTGAAACCTGAACCACCAGAAAACATGGACTACTTTCGAATAACAGCATTCCTTGATGTCCACATATCATTCGGATTCAGACTGCGAATCCCATCACACACAGATGTAACTTGTCCAGCGTCACATTGGCCTGGTCAGTGCAGCAATCAGTGGGAGGCAGTCATAGCAAGATTCACCAAGGTGAATTTCACAGCTTTCTACAGTGAGGGAAAAAAGTATTTGATCCCCAGCTGATTTTGTACGTTTGCCCACTGACAAAGAAATGATCAGTCTATAATTTTAATGGTAGGTTTATTTGAACATTGAGAGACAGAATAACAACAAAATCCAGAAAAACGCATGTCAAAAATGTTATAAATTGATTTGCATTTTAATGAGGGAAATAAGTATTTGACCTCTCTGCAAAACATGACTTAGTACTTGGTGGCAAAACCCTTGTTGGCAATCACAGAGGTCAGACGTTTCTTGTAGTTGGCCACCAGGTTTGCACACATCTCAGGAGGGATTTTGCCCCACTCCTCTTTGCAGATCTTCTCCAAGTCATTAAGGTTCCGAAGCTGACGTTTGGTAACTCGAACCTTCAGCTCCCTCCACAGATTTTCTATGGGATTAAGGTCTGGAGACTGGCTAGGCCACTCCAGGACCTTAATGTGCTTCTTCTTGAGCCACTCCTTTGTTGCCTTGGCCGTGTGTTTTGGGTCATTGTCATGCTGGAATACCCATCCACGACCCATTTTCAATGCCCTGGCTGAGGGAAGGAGGTTCTCACCCAAGATTTGACAGTACATGGCCCCGTCCATTGTCCCTTTGATGCGGTGAAGTTGTCCTGTCCCCTTAGCAGAAAAACACCCCCAAAGCATAATGTTTCCACCTCCATGTTTGACGGTGGGGATGGTGTTCTTGGGGTCATAGGCAGCATTCCTCCTCCTCCTCCAAACACGGCGAGTTGAGTTGATGCCAAAGAGCCCCATGTTGGTCTCATCTGACCACAACACTTTCACCCAGTTGTCCTATGAATCATTCAGATGTTCATTGGCAAACTTAAGACGGGCATGTATATGTGCTTTCTTGAGCAGGGGGACCTTGCGGGCGCTGCAGGATTTTAGTCCTTCACGGCGTAGTGTGTTACCAGTTATTTTCTTGGTGACTATGGTCCCAGCTGCCTTGAGATCATTGACAAGATCTTCCCGTGTAGTTCTGGGCTGATTCCTCAACGTTCTCATGATCATTGCAACTCCTCGAGGTGAGATCTTGCATGGAGCCCCAGGCCGAGGGAGATTGACAGTTCTTTTGTGTTTCTTCCATTTGCGAATAATCGCACCAACTGTTGTCACCTTCTCACCAAGCTGCTTGGCAATGGTCTTGTAGCCCATTCCAGCCTTGTGTAAGTCTACAATCTTGTCCCTGACATCCTTGGAGAGCTCTTTGGTCTTGGCCATGGTGGAGAGTTTGGAATCTGATTGATTGCTTCTGTGGACAGGTGTCTTTTATACAGGTAACACGCTGAGATTAGGAGCACTACCTTTAAGAGTGTGCTCCTAATCTCAGCTCGTTACCGGTATAAAAGACACCTGGGAGCCAGAAATCTTTCTGATTGAGAGGGGGTCAAATACTTATTTCCCTCATTAAAAAGCAAATCAATTTATAACATTTTTGACGTGCGTTTTTCTGGATTTTTGTTGTTGTTATTCTGTCTCTCACTGTTCAAACAAACCTACCATTAATATTATAGACTGACCATTTCTTTGTCAGTGGGCAAACGTACAAAATCAGCAGGGGATCAAATACTTTTTTTCCCTCACTGTATTTAAAAGAACAGGAATGGGGACTTTACTGTATCTGAGTGTATGTATATATAGAGTATATGCCACATGGTTGATCCATTTTTTGTTTGTATCATTACCTCGTGATAGGACTTCTCATAGAGGCAGCCGCACTGGGTAAAGGGGATGCAGTCGAAGCCGCTCATCACGAACCCGGGCATGCACTGGCAGCCCTCCACGTCGGGAAGCTCGCAGTTCGAAGAAGCGGCCAAGTCCCCGCAGGTGGACGGGCAGGCGGACATGCGCTCGACGTAGACGCTGTTTGGAGGGCACGTCGGTTCTGTGTACGCACACACACACACACGCACGTACCAATGCATACATACAGCAACATACGTAAAAGTCCCAGCCATGTGTATGACTTTATGATATAATACTAATTTGCAGCCCTTCGTCAATGCACTGCCGGATGAAGGCCTCCCCATGATGTGTGGGTCATGCGTGTTGTTTGACCATACTTCACCACCCTAAAAAATATACTACACACTGTTATGCGCAGCGCATTGTCTGTAATAAAATTACAAACAAGGATTTATTTGTTGAAAGTACAAGAAACACAACTTTTTTGTCGATCATCCAATAGGCCAATGTTTTCCAGAAATATTTCCATTTTAAGCAGGCATACACCAAATGTCTCACTGTGCTAATGAGACTCAAAAAATTGCACTGGTTCAGTTTCAGTAGTGCCCTAAAATACCCTTTTTATGAATAAAACTTGGGTCCAAACCCAATTCCAGCAAAAGCACATCTCTTGTGACGACAGCAATCCCTTGCGGAAGAAAGTGATTGCGCATTGTGAAATGTTAAAATGTGGGTGGAAGAGGCTCAAGGCACGGAGTGACATCGGTGATTCATCTCACCACAGCCCGTGTAGATTCTCCAGTTGTTGGGAGTGATGCCTTCCTGTTGGCAGGCTGACGTGTAAACCTCCAGACTGCTGCAGAACAACTCCTTGTCTCCAATGTTTTCACACATGTCATACATGCAGTTACTGAAAAAAACATGATGCATGCACTCATTACCATGATTATTCTACAAATACAGTTATGCACAAACTATCCTTACAGTTCCTCCAACAAAAATAATAATTTACGATTATCGGTATGTAAACACGTAATTTTCAAACTTCATAAGAAAATATTTTCATCCCTTTGTCATTTGTGGCCATGGTTAATCAGTGGCGAGGGTGATCTGAACCAGTCCTGGGCCACCCTTCACCAACCCAAACTGACCAGCACGGTGAAGTATGGTCAAGTAAAATCCATGATCAGCAGGCCATGGGGAAGCCTTTTCCCAGTAGCTGATTCACAAAGGGCTGTAAATTAATTAATGTAATTATATCAGCTAACTCAACTGGACCAGGTGTTTATATGGCACCATATTATAAGTACATTTTCCAACAAAAACTCAAACGATACTCTTTGGTTCTATTCGGTAAAGTCACTTAGGTAAAAAAAGTAAAACAACAAAAAATAAAAATGAAAAAAAATAAAAAATCACGACGTTTCGGCCACAACACAAGTGGCCTTCATAAGGTGAAGGGACCAAACTGCCCAGAGGACAGCGTTGGAGTGAAGAAAGCCAAGCGCAGGTCGCCTCCTTTTAAGCTGTGAGGGGGTAAACAGAAAACGCCTTGACAAAGGAAATTAGCATAAAACGTACTACTGAGAAAGCTTGAAATTAGCATAAGATGATAATACACCACCTTGGAAGTTTGGAATGCCACTACTTGAATAAATATACTCTACCATTGAAAATTAGTTTAATGTTTGGTTCGATTTAGAACATCTTTCCAATGGTTGCTTAATTTTAAACCATCTTCTCGGTTGAAATTGTGTCTGTGTTTGTAAATCTGAATTGCCTCATGAACAAATCTCTGATGAAAAACCCGTGGGTTTGCAAAGAACCTTGGTATCGGAGAAAATTATATCGTGATCACCCACAGCGTTGTAACAGTGATCAGCTACGGCAGAAGAATTCGTTCTGCCATGTTTTACATCTGATTTGTGCTCGCGAATTCGGTCAGAGACATGTCGTTTCGTCTCCCCGATATAGCAGTCACCACAGGTGCAGATCAATTTGTAAACTCCGGGGTACTGTAAGTCAGGAATGACAACCTTCACGGAAGGGATCAGGTCACGGATTTTGTGTACTGCATTGAACTGGACCAGGATCTTGTGTTTGTTTAGAATTTTGGAGATCTTTTTAGTAATGCCTGCTATATATGGTAGTGTGATGGTTTTGATCGGAGTATCAAGTGGTTGTTTCTGTATGGAGGGAGAAACAGCTTGGCAGATGGTACGGTCAGAGTATCCATTCCTTTTGAGGGCCAGATGTACATGTTTTAATTCACTGGTCAGGTGGGGTTGGTCGGAAATGCAATGAGCCCTGTGGTATAACGTTTTGATGAGAGAATTATTTTGCGTCGGGTGGTGGTGGGAATCAGGTTTCAAGTAGGAATCTGTGTGGGTGGGTTTCCTGTAGACAGAATGTCCCAATGAGCCATCAGGTCTCCTCTCAAACAGAACATCCAAGAATGGCAGCTTGCCATCTTTCTCCACTTCCATGGTGAATTTGATGGCGGGGTGTCTGGAATTAATGTGGTCTAGGAAAAGGTTCAAAACTGGGAGGCCATGTGGCCAAATGACGAAAGTGTCATCTACATATCTCTTCCACAGGGAAGGTCTGAGGGTGGAAGTCTGGATGGCGTCTGATTCAAATTTCTCCATGAAAATATTGGCTATCACTGGTGACAAGGGGGATCCCATGGGGGTACCCTCATTTTGTTTGTAGAAGGTGCCATTCCAAGTAAAGTAGGTATTGTTGAGGCAGTGCCTAACCAGTGCAGGTGTATCGGGGTCTAGTCCATGTTGGACCAAATTTTCAATTATTTCAATGGTATCAGGTACTGGGACCTTGGTGAACAGAGAGACCACATCGAAGCTGACAAGGATATCGTCAGGGGACAGTAGAACGTCTTTGACCATAGAGACCAATTGGGCTGAGTTAAGTACTGCTGAGGCGGTCTTGCCAGTGAAAGGCAGCAAGGTATCTGACAGAAAACGGGCTAGTCTATAGGTAGGGGAGTTGATCGTGGATACGATGGGTCGTAGTGGGGTTCCTTCTTTATGAATCTTGGGAAGACCATAGAATCTCGGGGGTCTTGCAGCAGAAGGTTTTAGGGAGCGACGTTTAGTTGGTTCGATTAGGGAGGTCGAACTTGTGATGATCTTGTTGGTTTTTATCGCTAGGCTATTAGTAGGGTCATTTTTATTTTTTGAGTAACTTCCATCGTTGAGCAGGTTCTGGATTTTGTTGTTGTATGAATCTTTATCCATAATTACAGTAGCGTTGCCTTTATCGCCTGAGAGGATGACTATATCATTTCTGTTTTTTTTTTAATTCACGAGTTCAGAGCGTTCATTTTTGCTGATGTTGCTAATGGGTTTCTTAGCATTCTTAAGAATAGTGGCTATTTCAGCTCCCGCAACGTCTGCTTGGATGTGTCCTACGCCTTTGAGGGCTACATCGACCTGAGAGATGATATCATCTACTGGTATGTGTTTTGGGGTGACAGCAAAATTTAGCCCCCTAGCCAGTACTGTTTTTAGATTGTCCGAAATTGGGGTGCTACTCTGATTAATGACGATTTTGTTGACGTCTAGGTTTGCTATATGTGGAACTGGGTTCTTCTTTGATAGGTGGTTGCATTTAGAAATCAGGTTAGCTTTGCATTTGACTGGAAGAAGGGCAACTGACTGGCCATAATGTAACCCTGCTACAGGCCCTTTTGTACTCTCATTGATGAGGGTAGTTAGGTGTCAATTCAGTCCCTTGAGTTGTAATATGGTGTCCAGAGAGGTATGATAACTACGCAGCCGGTTGAACAGTGTGATTGAAATGTTGGACACATTTCTTATAGACTTAAGATCATTTACTGCTAGGTGTTGGACGAGTATACAATATAATAATAATAAAAAGCGAAACGTTAAATGTTGTACGTAAAATTTTGAAAGGGTATTTTCAGCATGAATTGAGAATCCCAAAGATTTTTTGGTAAAACACCGCCATGATTGATGTGCATTTTGTGCCGTCACCGTAATTTTGAAAGTACTGGGCACGTGGACGTGCAATAGTTTGTTGGCATGCTGCATCGAAGCAGCATGCTGTGTCCAAATAAACTAGCTTAAAAGACATTCAATAGACCTGGCGATTCCCCGGAGAGTGATGAAACTCGTAGTCAGTTATTCATACTACCAAGGGTCTGTGGGTATAGCTTTAAAGTGCCATTAATGGATTATCTATTTAAGGAGCCGCTATGGGGTAATGGTGAGCGCAATGGACTTGCAATCCAGAAGTTACCAGTTCAATACCATCTTCTGGCATGGCAGTTCTCAAATCCCCCCCACGGCCGCTGTCTACCCAGCAGTCTTCAACAAAATCGATCGGCAGGTCACGTGTGGTGGGGTAAAGTGTGGGTACGCCCACCTCTTCCAACACATATAGTTAACGTGGAAGAGTAGACCAAATACCCTCCACTGCAGTGGCACGAGTGAGAATTTGCAGGGTTGTCACCACCTTTACATCTGTGGACACCCTGAATTTTAATACTCATATACCACGTATTTAATGTAATACAATGCACATTTTTTTCCACTGAACCGCTCATCTTAGCTGTGGACGCACGTGTAATATGGGTCCACAGGGGCAGGGATCCAGCACTGCACGAAGGGCCCAGCAGGATCATGAAACACTCCGCAGGAACTCTTGTTCTCCAGCTCTGCCCATTGCTCATCGCTGCAGCTGAGGTTGAGGTCATTCCGGGGTTCCTCAACGAGACGTTTCGACCTGTATTCATGATGCACAAGATTAACCGCCATTGCAAATTATTAATTAAGCCGTCATGTATGTTAAAAGCAAGTCGAAGTCATTATAGGTTACCAAAGGGGGTTTGCCAGTTTTATTTGGCTAGTAGATTCTAATCTTGCATATGGAAATATGTTCAGGAGAAACAGAAAATAATAATGTCAATGTCTGCTAGCCACGACGAGAGGGCTTCAGGAGAGAGTTTGTGTAGTTTTGCTGTTCCTCCATTGAAGGAGCGCAGACTAAAGTGGTTTACTTTATAGTCCATAGTTTGGGTTGCTTGGCCACAGTCGCACTGAGGGAGAGACGGTAGCCTCCTCCTGGTGGCCAACCGGTTATGTGTTTTCGTGTTACCTTAAATACATCTAATCCCATGATCTATTAAAATTTACGTCATTAATTCGAATCCAAATATGATCGGTAGATACGAAGAGTAGAGGAGAGTCGACTTTTCAGATGTTACTGCAAGAAGTATAAATCTCACCTGAAAACGGGTGACTCGTACTGCTCAAAGAGGCTGCGTCGGTCATTGACTTCCCAGCTGTTGCCAAACACGTCCTCTGAAGTAACGAGTGATCCATCGGGAGTCTTGAATTCATCACTCTTGTCCCCATTGGAATTCCCACACAGGCCACACACTTGGCCAGCATAAGAACTGGGAATGGTCACGTCTACATCAATCACAAAAAAAACAACCTTCAACACTCGATTCTGTCACACCACTTTCTACATACAGAGATCCTTAAAGGAAGCCACAACCCAAAAACACAATAACAATTGTTTACCCCCCCCCCCCCCCGAATTAATCTTCACCTAGTTTTGATATTTTATGAGCATCCTACACTGGGATGTTTCGCCAGTACCAATAATGAGTAATTCATAATCAGTTTATTTTGGGTTAGATAATCGTGCCAGTTGTAATGGCCAATTTTATTTTAGCTTAACCAATATTGACACTGTTGGGTGGTGGGGGCTAAAAACAAATATATACCTCCACGATTTAACCCAAAAGTAAATAATTATATATCGTGATACTGGTCATGAAAGCCTACGTATGAAGTTAACAATTAATCAGAGCTCGATTCGATGTGGGAGGAAACTACAGCACCTGGAGAAATTCACACATTGAAGAGTATAGCACTCTATAAACAGATTCCATATTTACTTAATCCAGTGAATGGAGTAAATCTATCTATAGACTGAATGCATTGCTGCACTCCATTTTACAAGCATCTCGTAGCACTCACAACCATCCCCTCATAGATTGGGTACCCATGCTGGTCACCCATTCAAGTACTGACCAAGCTGAACTCTGCTAAGCTTCCAATTTCTGATGAGCTCAAGTGCATTTAGGGTGATTTGGTCGTGAGCAAAACAAATCTTTCTTATTTCGTAGCTACACACTCGGGCCATGCGTCCTGGGCTATTCGCCACGAGTGTGAGGTCACAGAAGCACTTGAGTCACCGCACAGGTGTCACCCACTTCATAAAAAGCCACTGCAGTGGCTAGGTATGTATCTGCAAAATAAACGGTCTGATTTTGGCTCAATTTTCCTTTAATAAAGAGGTTTGTGTGCCATACATTGTTTTTCATGTCTTAATTTCCAGCTCACCCCACATGTATTATATGTCAATAGGAAGTCGCTGTCTGTAGAATTCGTTTGCGATATGAATTAACTGCACATGTGATGAAGGTAATCACTGACGAGCAGGAAGCGATTTCATTCTCCGGACTCTTTACCTGCGTGTGATTTGCGATCGAATATGACAGTCAGGCCAAAGTCCGTCCTCAGCACCATCTTGTGGGAGGTGTGCACAATTTCAAGTCCCTCCTTGGGATTTGATGGGGGCTTCGTTCTTACCCCATTCAGCTGCAGAGCAAGAGCATAAGTGAGAATGAATGATATGGTGGAACATTGGCGAAGTGGACACTGCTTTTGCACAGATGTTCATAAAGGCAGTGACATAGGCAGTGGTGGTGGAACCCAGGGACGTGCGGTCAGGGGAGGCAGGGTAGGCAGAGCCTCACCTGTCATACTCCAATGAAAATAGCTGTTACGAAAAGTAAAAAATAAAATAAATATTAAGATGTTTCCAGTGATCTGTGTTGTAAATGTTATTTCTCTATGATTCCAATCATTTTTCTAGTCAAAATCTCCAAATTTGTGGAGATTCGCTGCAAATACAGGGAGAGACGATAGGTGAGGCAGCGACGAGCTCAGCCTCCCCTCTGATTGCGCAACCCCTCAGAAACTGGATGGAGCGCGGGCAATAAGCGCGTGCCTGTTACTATCTCTCTGTATGTCACCAATGTAATGTTTGTAGACCCCTTCATTACGTGTCCTCGCCTTCCATAGTCCAGGTAACTTATTTCACGTATGTGTATAAAGATATTTAGGCTCGCTGGTCTCGTCATAAAACTGCAATGAAAAAGCACCAGGGGAGGCAGCTATCACATCTGCCTCACCGAGGGGTGCGTATCAGACACGCTTCCATCAGTGAAGACACGCCCCCCTCAGTGAGGACACGCCCCCCCCCCCTCAGTGAGGCAGCTATTACATCTGCCTCACTGAGGGGGGCATCTTGAGCGCATGTAATTAACGCTCGCTCTCCCTCCACGTTAGCTAGCTCTAGCAAAAAAATTCCAGTGGCTGCAAAAATGGAAAACGTTATATCTAACCTTAAAAATTTCTCAAAATTGGACTTTCAATCAAAACACGGAATGATAAACAATGGAAGACCAATGCCTGAGCTTAAGGACCTACTTCAAACGAAGGGACAGAAAATAACACGGTCGTTTCAAATGGAGTGGTACCAATAAAAAGACTGGCTGTGTTGGCTGTGCTACGAAGTAAATCACCTTTACTGCTTCCTCTGCCTTCTGTTCTCCACTACCGATAACGTTTGGACTAACGTGGGATTTTGTGACTTGAAAAATCTACCAAGGAGCCTCAACAAACATGAAAAATCGACAACTCATATTCAAAGCCAAATTGCTTTAAAAACTTTTGGAGCTTCAAGGATAGATCTGGCTCTGAATGAACAGTGGAGATTAAATATCAGTATCCACAATGCTAAGGTAAAGGAAAACCGTGAGGTTTTAAAAGACGTTATTAATGCGACCTGCTTCCTAGCCAAACAGGAATTAGCATTTCGTGGTAACTATGAGAGTGCAATCTCTTCTAATCGTGGCAACTATGTGGAGCTATTACATGCTTTTGCTGAGAAACATGAAAAGTTAGCTAGACATTTGGAGACATCCACTATGTTTTCTGGCTTATCAAACAGAATACAGAACGATTTAATCGAAGCAGTCGGTGATGTAATTAGAAATGATATCAAAGAGGAGATTAATGCAGCCCCATTTGTTGCAGTCGAAGTGGACGAGACAACGGATGTCACAAACAAAGCCCAGGTCTCTGTAACGTTGCGTTATGTGGCTACAAGTGAGGTGACTTGTGAGGTGAGGGAGGCGTTCTTGGGATTTGATGATGTCAGTGATGACAGACAAGCACCGGCTATTGCTGATTATGTTTTTTGGGTGTTGGGGAAATACAATTGCGTTGAAGAGCTAGTAGCTCAGACTTACGACGGAGCCTCTGTGATGGCATCAGATCTTAATGGGGTGCAGGCCAAGATTAAAGAAAATGAACCTGAAGCCACGTTTACCTAGTGTTATGCACACAAATTGAACCTGGTGCTCTCGCATTCAGAAAAATGTATGCCTGAGTGTAAAACTTTTTTAAAACAGTTGAGGGACTGACATTTTTCAATAAGTCGACCAAGGGCAACCTCCTACTGGACGATGTTGTGAAGCGACGTTTACCAAGAGCAGCGCGCACGGGATGGAGCTCAAATTCTAGGCTAGTTCAGACGATCAGCATGTACCAATCTGATCTGCGTGCTGTGTTCCGGATTATGAGCTGGTGCTCACTATACCAGCTACAACAGCGTCCGTTGAAAGGTCGTTCTTTGCTTTGAAACGACTCAAAACATAGTCGGAATTGGACTGACCAAGGACGACTTTCATCCCTGGCAATCATCTCTATTGAGATGGAGAGAGAAACTAAAAGAGAATAAAGAGGACTTCTACAACAAAGTCACTGACATTTGTCCAGAAGGATAGGCAAATGGACTTAATTTACAAGTAACGGTAAGACCATGCAATATACATTTTCATTTGTGTGAATGAGTATAAATAGTGGAACTGTATTCGCCTATAAAACGCGAATCGAATACGTAACTTGCCTGTATGCGTGTTGTAAAGAATGCTGATTGAATGGTGAATGTAAGCTACCTCTATCGGGTTCATGTGTGTGTGTGCGTGTGTAAATCTGGCTCTGATACTAGCCAGTGCCTCCCCAGCCATTGATCTCACCGCACGTCACTGGTGGAACCTATACTTAAGCAAGTTTAGTGTCCTCCCCTCAAAAATTTAGCCTGGGCACTGCCCCTTCGAAACTGTGGGGGAAATATATAATACGTAAGTAATTGCATAAATGAAATATATATTTAAGTGCACAACAGCAATGAAAAGTACGCAAAGAAGCATGGAGAAATGCACACTTGGAATTAGACTGAGAAAGAGGAACACGTGGATCAAAGAATAGATGCAAATCAGAGCCACCATTGACTAAAGGAAAGTAAGTGGGCTCAGGTAGGACACTCCGCCAGAGGGCCTCTTGGCCAAGGGTTGGGAATGTGAACAAGATGGCAGCCAAAGGAGAGAATGTGCAAGAGGGAATGCCCACCGTGGAGGTGAAGCAATGAGATCAGTGTGTGTGCAGGAGTGAGATGGACTGTGGCATCACAAGGCTGATGATGCCCAGCTCTGGTGTTATTTATAGAGCAGCACGTATATCTGTGTCTTGGTGTGAAAACCCACTCCCACTCACTGTACTGCCATCTTCAGGCCACATGTTTGATAATAATTTCAACTTGTAACACGCTGTACAGTATTCGCTTGCTCGCAAACAGAGAGAAGGACTCTGAGGCGCGAGGAACCACAGACAAGCGGGAAGGCAGCCAGGCGGTGAGGATGCGGTGCCGAATGAGCTCTGCTGTCCTCTATATATTAATTAATGAGTGTTTACACGTGGAAAGAAACTGGAGTACCTAGCGAAAACCCTCATTTGTGAGGGGCAACACTCTATTCCATAAAGAAAGAAAATATGGAGTCAACATGTTACTGTACTGCACTATCTCGGCAAGCCATGGAATGGAACTTCAATGCCCATAGGAATGGGAGTTTCACAACATTTGTGTGATTCACCAACCCTCACTTCCAGAGTGATAGATTACAGGCATGGGCCACCACCACCTACCAGATTAATATGCATCTCTGCACAATCCACCAACTCTACCGTAATCCATCAACCCTCGCTGGCGTCACAGGTGTGTGACAACACACTCGGCACTTTATTTACATCGCGTTCACATCTCAGTTTTCCTCTCCGCATGATGTCATGAAATATTTCAGGAGTGTATGTGGAAACTGCTGCATACATCAGTAATGGGAACAACGCCACACCTCGAAATCCTTTCTGTCGGTGAACTTGATCTTGAAGCCGTACACGTAAATGTACACTGCATCCAGGAAGGATACACGGTGGTTGTGGCCGACGCGCTTGTTTTTGCCGAGGATTCTGATGGGTAGGAGGTTATTGTTGTCCCCACAGCTCTGCACCAGCGTGTATGTTTCACGACCCATGAAGTGGTACAGCCTCTTGTCAAAGGTCTGGTAATGTGGGTCCCCAGATATTGAACACGTGCTGTAACCTGGCACGGAGGATAAAATGTTTCCACATAGGTTAAATTTGTTTTTTTACAGAAAACTCAGTGATGGCAGTCTAGGAGAGCGAGGGCAGCGATGCAGTTAGTCTCAGTAAACAAAAGTGTCCAATGCACGTACAAAAGCTATCAGCCTCATGCATAATGTAAAACCCACCAGTTCCTGAAAAAACTGCATTTTCGGGAGGCAGCAGAGATAACAGCCCATGAAGGTACAAATTAAGGCGTTTGGGATTTGCACACCCAGTGCCATGCACGCATGAGCTTTGCTCAACACTTACTGACAGGCTGGCAAGATTCCTTCCCATTGTTCAGTTGACAACTCTCGTGCTCCACACAGCTGTGCGCCTCACAGCTCGCATTGCCAGGCACCGAGCAAACGCACTTTCGTTTGCAGTTGTCACTAAGCCAGGCCTCTTCAAACTGGAAGATGCACGGAAGCAATGGCACGTAAGTTGAAAACACTTAATTAATAACGGATAACAATTAATCAAATTTATACCACGACTGCTATGGAAAAAGCGACTTAAAAACACCTCGTAATAATAATCGACATCTTGCACACCAGTACCAAAATATAATAGGGTTTCCTTGTAAAAGGTTTCAGTTTGGTGTTTTAACATCTTAACACCTGTTGTGTTGCCAGAAAAAAAGGGGAAAAACCTATTATCATATTTTGGTACTGGCAAAGGAGGTCCCATGATGCAGATGCTCATCCCAAGCTCTCATTACTCTGATAGTGACATTGTCTTTGGGCTGTACGCCTTTTGGTGTCCTCTGGTCTAACACCATTTGAGACGAGGCTCAAAGAAAGCTGTCTCTGGTTTGGACCAATCAGTTTCAAGGACAATTCATATATTATCAGAGTATGTTTTTTGTTTGCATTCTGACCACAAGTATTGTGGTTAATGCAGACATGATTACTTGTAAAAGGTTTCAGTTTGGTGTTTTAACATCTTAACACCTGTTTTATTTTGATTTTGTTTTGATTTTGTGGTTTTCACACCTGATGATGATTGCTTGTGTTGCAGTCGAAACGTCGTGAGAATTTTATTGTTTTATATTTTTATGATTTATTGTTCCCCTTCTACGTGAATTTACCGAAAGAACCAAGAATATGAATACCTGTTTTGTTGCCAGAAAAAAGGGGAAAAACCTATTATCCTATTAAAGGTGGTCCCAGTACCAGTTTAGTCATACAGAGACCTCGCACACCCTTCCCACAAACTAGGCGCATACTGAAGTTGTCATGCATTAGTGAGTACACAATGTTGCAGCGAATGAGACAAAAGCCCCGTTACCAACGCTGTTCAGAGAGATCAGTAGGATTGTAGTCTTTTAGCATTCCAAAGTAATGTCATATTAAGTATTTTGTGTTGCAGGCGGCATCACAAACATTGACATCACTCATGTAGAGAATCGGGAAATTACATGAACACTTTGCTTTTGGCCAATGTATAACTGGAGTGCCCCCATAAAGAATCGAATTTACATTGGGAATTTTCATAACAGTGCATCATATTTTGAGAAAACTCCCATGAGGGATGATGTCATGAAAGCACTTCAATAGACCTTTTCTCTTACACTAAACGACACACATTCTACGTACAGTAAAACCTTGGATTGCGAGTAACTTAGCCTGTGAGTGTTATGCAAGACGAGCAAAAATTTTAAGTAAATATTAATTTGATAAACGAGCGAGGTCTTGCAATACGAGTAGTGCGTATACGCTTTGTCTGCCGAGCGTCACGTGATCACAACTGATATACGAGTGCTTTGATATACGAGTGCTTTGGATTACAAACACGTTTCCGTAACGAATTATGCTCACAATCCAATATTTTACTGCATAATGTTCACAGAATGGGAATCACAATGACATGTCCAAAGTCCTCCAAGCTGAATTGAAAGAAAATATGTTAAAGTCTAACGTTACACCATTATTTTTTTTGTACAGTCAATGATGACTGGCCTGAGATCGTGAACTTGCTGCTATACTTGAGAACCAATCTAGCCATAGGTGGCTACTCACATTTCAGCGTGGACTCAGCTCCTCAACGCAGACATTATCTCTCTGATCCACCCAGTATCGTACGTATATATTCCATTATGTCTTGTACGCTAGATATTCTACAAATCAGCTCCTGCAAGTGTTAACCGCAAAGAGCGAGAGGTGTGTGGAGCAGCACAGTGCGCATGGACCACGCGGACCGAGCAGTCTCTCTACCCACCGAGTGGTAGTTGTTTTCGTCGTCCCAGCAGCCGCAGGCTTCTAGCGACACGCAGAGGTCGTCGCTGAGCACGAAGCCCTGGTCGCAGACGCAGCCCTCGGCGCACCGAGCCGCGCTCTGGCAGCCGTCCTCGGCGTAGATGTCCGAGCAGGTGGCCGGGCAGGGCGAGGCGCACGGCGTGTAGTGGGTGTTCGGCGGGCATGGCAGTGCTAATGAAGAGACACGTACGTTTTTTATCATACGGGTGTCTTGGTTATGTTTCAAATCCTTTTGTTAAGTGTTGTTTATATTCTTGAGAATGGCAGCAATATGTTCACAAGCGTAATGACAACGCCGAAGTCTGCTAGCCGCTGCCACAGGGCTTCAGGAGAGAGTTTGTGTAGTTTTTCTGTTCCTCCATCGAAGGAGTGCAGACTAAAGTGTGTTACAAAATGGTCCATAATCCACATATTGACCACATGTGCTCTTAGATATACCTCGGAATTTTTGGTAAGAAAAAAAACACAAGCAGAAAAGGAATATGTTGCTTTCATTTCAACCATAGAGGTAAAGTTGCTCGTGTCTAATTCATGTTTTTCTTATAATGGATATCTATAAATATTCAAACATTTCCGCATGCAGAAAACTCACGGCAGAAGGTTTCATTGCGCCACAGGATGTTGATGCCCTTTGCGCGGCAGGCCTCCGCGTAGGCCTGGAAGTTATCGCACAGCGTGCTCTCCATTCCGTGGAACTGACACATGTCGTAGATGCACGTCTTCAGGAAAGGCTCGGGATCTATCTCGGCATGGCACTTGGCAAAGGCTCCTGAAGTAGAGATAACGACTTCACACATCTTTTTATATGCCTCTTCATTGATTGGGTCACAGCCGGGAATGTGCGGCTCGTCTGGTTTGCAACTGTGAAAAAAATATATCACACGCATGGTTGTTTTGTTATAGCTATAAACACATGCGTGATTTAGACAAAAATAATGTGATAGACCAATGCCACTATATGAAATAATGATACATGTTTCAGGTACTTCATGTTTTCATTGTAAATTAAAGTAAGGATACATTAAGCAATGGTGTGGTGCGGTGGTGCAGTGGTTAGCACACCGAATTATGAAACCCGGCGAATCAAGTTTGATCGTCGGCCATGGATACGTCAGTGGCAATTGACATCTGAACTCGTCCGGAGCCCCCCACACTTCACCAACCCACAATGTAGAGCTTGGATTGACAAGGTGTTATATACATCACTGTAATGTGCTATTACCACATGGAACATGTTAATGCTGCGTGGCTTGTACGATACCAAACAGTGCACATTGGCTGCCTCACCCAGCATCATCGTCTCCCTCGGCCTTCCAGCTGTCCCCGAGCTGGGCGGCGCTGGTGGCAAGCTTCCCGTTGGGCATCAGGTAGTCGTCTGTGCCGTTCTGGTTGTAATTGCCGCATAAGCCGCACAGCTGTTGCACAGTCAAACAAGAACCAATGTAATACATTTTTGACATGATCAAGACATATGTGTCATGGGTTAATGGGTCTAAATAGAAGATGAGATGGAATCTACATTCATTTTTAATCCTGGTAATTATTGACTGCAATGATAACCAGTGAATTTAAATGTATAGAACATTTTGAGATAACCTGGACCATGGCAAAAATTGAGCCTGTCCACGTGCATTTAGATTGCGAAATGGGGTTAATGATGCGGTGTGGGTCACTTTGTGCAGTCATCGTTCATATGCAATTATTCCTCCTTGCATCCAAGAATTGATTACATTACACTAATTAATAATCGTTACATTAGTTACTTTGCTAGTTTCACGTTCTATCAATCGCATCCCTGTATTACAATTAATATATGCGTGTGGTCATAATAAAACTATGGTATTAGCTACAGGCAAAACCATCTAAACGAATTTTAAGCGACAGTGTAAATAAATATTTAAACATATATGTCTGTATAGGACATTGTTAAGCATGAAGACATTTAAACAAATGCTGCTGTCTCCCGAAAGGGCATCCACCACGAAGACGGAGCAATGAAATCAGTTCTTGTGCAGGTGCTTGGTGGGGATTGTCAAATTATGGATCATGAAAGATGGCGTCAGCTTGGGAAACCTTCATCCATCAGTGAACCGATCACGGCTGATGATGATGATGCTGCCACCTCGTTTTAGGATGGAACATTCATGCTCTTCCTTCTTTCCTCACACAGCTTTGCTCAGTAATCCATTTTCTCTTCCAACCCCATGATTCAATGTAGGAAGATTATCACCTCTGAGGTCCACTACCCTCGCCGTGGTTCTCTCTGCCACTGCCACTGTGTGATACAGGCCCTGGGTATAGGAGTAGTGAATGTTATTTAAAACATTCCTTCGAGTGTGCCTCTGATATTTTCTGTTGCAATGTAGGTGCTGAGTCTCCGAACCAAACTGACCTTGTTAAAGTAAGTACTTGGAGTGTTGATCTCAAGGTGATGTTTTCCATCAAATTTGACTGTGACGCCAAAATCAGTCTCCAGGAGAACGTAGCTTCCGCTTATGCCGATCTTAACCCCTGGGACCAAACCTTCGATGGGGGTTTTAACTCGCTTATCGTCGACCTGTTAAGAAAGAAAAATCAACCACGATGCATGATGTGTTTTACAAGAGCTCTGATTTTTACCACACACAATTACTTTGTACGATTAACTACATATCACAAAAGACAATGGAACCCTGTGATACATTGTACGTTAATCATATCTACTCATTGCCAAAATCATAATGAGACCATTATTAAACGTTTTCTGATGTTTTGATGTCACAGAACATTCCTGCTTAAAAAAAAAACTTTTAACTAAATTCACATGATAAACTTCCATTAACATATACTTCTCAAATAAATGTAAATGTTATACTTATTTTATATATACTGTTTAGCAAATGTTTCAGGGAACGCTAATAAGATACTTTTTTTGCAGTTCTTTGTCAATTTACTCCCCACACCACGTCAGTAATTGCTTCACCACACCGGTTAGTGGTGGGGGATGCTTGGCACCAGTTCAGATATGACTCGCCACTGATGTTAGCCATGGCCAGCAATCGAACTGTGAGATGGGCTCTCTGCCACACCCGCTCTGCACATAATTAATATTCTATACTCTTTGGTTCTTTCGGTAAAGCCACGTAGGTAACTTTTCCGAATGAACCAAAGAGTATGGATCCTTGCAGTCACGAAAACTTCAAATCTAGAATTAATATTCTGTTTCTCAACTGTGACAATACGGTCTCACGGTGCCCAATCCGTGCGTACCAGCACGCGGTGGCTCTTCTGCAGGGTGACGCGGTGGCCCGCGATGTCGACGATCACGTGCTTGAGGTAGGAGCCGGACGCCTGCCCGCGCTCCTCGTTCTTGGCGGTGATGGTGAAGGGCGTCACGTTGGTGTCATTGCACACGTCCACCAGCGTGTACGTGCATGTGCCCATGTAGCTGATCATTATCAAGTCAAAGGTGAAGTAGTGGGGATCTCCAGCAACGTGGCACGTGGCATAACCTGGGGCACAGAAACACAACCAGGCCCTTCTCACGACAAGCATCGGGTGCTACTGTCCCCTCCCTCACTCGTAAGTATTCTGCATTTGAAATGCAGTTGCAAACGACTGAAACCCACAGACAACTCTTCATGAAATTTAACTGGAGGTATGTCCAGTCACCGATGATCACATACAGACATAAAGACGTATTAATAAAAAATGCTGCTGAAACTTACTAATTTTTTTAATCCTGAATGAAAGCTTAAAGCAGATTTTTCTAAAGCAATAACAAATGTTAAACCATATGGTAATGCAAAGACATAAGTAGTGCAATTGATACAGGAAGCGGCCATGACTGATGAAGCCAATTTGTGTTAAGCTAGATTAGCTGGAATGTAAAGGTAAAAGAAGAGAGCAAGTTGGTTTGGATGAATGTCCCTGTTGATGTATTGAGCCATGACCACTTAACCCGAGGTTTAAGGTCCGAGTTGCCCATTTGAGATTAGCTAAACTCCTGGTTCGACACCAATGGTAAGGCGATTGATGGTTTAGTTCATTTAGTTCATAGTTCATTTATTTGGTATAGCCCTGTGAGCCATTCGGCTCTTGAATCGGGTGCAACCGCAACAAACAAAAAACATGAACAAGAAAACATCTTAAAGTGATTATGTGACTGTGCAAACAGAAAATACAGGAAAAAAATATCAAAATATTCCTGAAATAGCACCGTACACCAACGCTGTGTGCAAAAATCCCAGTGGGATGCAAGTCAAATAACAACAAAAACCACAAGACAACTAAGATTAAGGCCATCAGTCTAACTCCGTACTACAATAAACAAAAACATGGCCAAAACAAAAAAAAACTTTTCGAAATCACCAAAATAAAAGCCATAAATCCAATGTAACAGTGATCATAGGGACTGTGACCGAATTTTTAACAATAAACTACATAAATAAATTATAACACCAAAATCTAGAGCCATATTTTAGGCCACTGAATAGCAGTGGCAGCTTGGGTTGTACAACTCCTCTAGAGCAGTTTTGAGTGAAGATATCATAGGTAGTGATTCAAGTTGCAGTTTATTGGCAATAGCATTCCAGACCCTGGGGGCATCAATAGCTTGGGCACAGATGAGATTGGATAAAAATGATTGTTTATTCAATTTAAATAAAAAAGTGGGTATGTCTCCCCATATTCAAACACAGATTTGGTGATATCCATCTCCAATGGTTCAACAGTAGAGTGAGTGACTCACAATCGGAATGTTCCAAGTTCAAATCCTCGTTTTGGGTCAACTTAGCCCATCACCCCTCTGGGTTTGATAAAATGGTTGCCACTTTGTGGGAAAGTCGATTGTGGTTAAACTAACTAACTGAGCTTTGTACTAATATTCAGAGGCGGTATGGGCACACGTGATAGGCCATCAACGTGGCTTATATCATTGTATGTGGGAATTTAAAGTAGCAGTCAATTAAACAAAACACATGTTGCTTCATGTAGAGGGAAGAACCGGAGGACCTGCAAAAAACTCCACACGACCATGGGGAGAATATGCAAACTCCAAATATCGAAGCTATAACCTCCTGCATACCACCGTGGTGCTTCTATGGATAGACTCGTACCCACTACAAGAACATGGAATTTAGATGACCGGCGCAGGGCTCTAAACAGGAGATGAGCACAGCTTCAATGCTCATATCAGCAAGAAATAATTTTCATCTGCATTGGTGTTTACAATTCAGATGGAAATTCCACGCTCCTGTGTCATGGATACATCTCTCCACAAGGCAACCTCAGTTAGATTTTCATTATGTAGTACTAAGTTTGTAATTCTAAAGGGATGATGGGCTGGGTTGCATTATAACTATGATTTTAACTCACTGTCTTCCAAATGAAACTATGGCACTCTGCCACAGTGTCTGTGTTTGATCGTTCAATATTTGTGTCTTAGACAAAACACATACCCTTGCTGTGGCAGCCCAGAATTCCATCCTCAACCGTGCAGACCTCTTGCAATCCACAGTGCCAGGCATCGCAACTCGCATATCCGGGCATCACGCATGTGCAGCGCCGGTCGCAGGTCTCCGATTCAAACCAGTTCTCCCCGAGCTGCAACCACACGATCGTGAAGGCAATGACAAAGCCTTGAGAACGCCACATGAATCGAATAATTTTCATCATATTCCATTGTCATTGGTGGTTGAATTTTGTATCAAATGTAATCAGATAACCACAAATAGTGGAATTTGTATTTTATAAAAATGTTCATCAAATGCGACCAGATAAACAATGAAGAAAGGCACAATATTTTAACACGTCGGCTTCTGCGATTAATAATATGATTCATAATTAATGTTGGGTTAGATCACGTATGTAAAATGTGTTGTAAACCCTCCTCCACCCGACACAGCTAGTTAGTAAAGTTGATTAAGGTGGTTGTTACTTATAGTGAAACGTCAGGCAGTCCAATTGTTAAATGTAATGTGGATTTATTTTCAACACACTGGTGTGCTGAAGCAGTAATAAACTGGCATGTTTGTTCACGTGACAACTTTTATAATTGTCTGTGTCGGGTGGAGGAGGTTTTACACACTATTTATGCAATCTGATACAAAATTAAATAATCCAAGGCACAGTGCACCCATTAATGCCGACTGGGAAGATACGGTGGGTTTACACGAGGGTGAAAGAATGAGTAGAACTCACCGGGTGGTAGTTTCCGTTGTTATCCAGGCAACCGCACTGCTCCGCCGGGACGCACTTGTCCCCAGAGAGGACGAAGCCGTCGTCACAGACACAGCCCTCCCCACAAAGATGGTTGCAGCCACCCGGGAGACTTGTGTTGCTGCAAGTGGCTGGACAGGGCGGTGCACAGCTCTCATAGTGGCTGCCCGGTTTGCAAGTGAGTGCTGTGGGTGCCACACACACACATGCGATGATTTCTACTAAATAACAAAACCTCTACAAATCATCTGCAATAGCAACAAATACATTTTAGTCGAATTTAAAAAGGGCATATTTATAAGTGCGAACATTCATTTTATTTCAGTTCAATGTCATTACAATGAAATATCCACAGATGAAACTGATGAGAACAAATTGAATTTTATCGCAACTTTGAAAGAAGCTAACATTTAAACCAATCGAGCTGTACTTTGCCTCTCTATTATTTATCATAGGGAAGTAAAGGTGCTGGATGTACGTGATGATTACGTATGGTGGGCACCTTAAACCCAATTCCATGACGACTGACACTCCTCTCGTGTCAGAGGCATGACACCTTCAGAACGGGAAGGCCCCATGCCTCACGTCCCTTCTGTATGTCTGCTCAGTGTGACAACACAACCATCACAAATTGATGGGCTGTCTCGAGACTGCACGCTTCAAGGGAATGTGGCGCCCGTGAAACCAATTACATGGCATACAAATGTTTTGGTTAATGTTTATCTATTTTTGTAGCTTGAAATAATGGAATACATCTGGGATGGCGCAAAGAGAGCGCAAATTGCTCTTGTCCATGATTTCTCGTCGACTGATTGCACTACGAACATCAAAATATGTATGAATGTAGGTAACGTTGGTGATCAGTGGTTGCTAAGTTGAGAATGGGGATGCGGCCCAACATAAATAATTTGCCAACTGATCATAGCGGTAGAATAAGCTGTGCCACATGTGTGATAACTCACCTCTGGGAGTGGCAACTCAGTTCTACCACTTTGGCTTTAGATTTGTTTTAACATGGACACGACATATAGGGTATCCATGAATTCTTACTCAACAATCCTGTTCTGATAGGAACAAAGCACAGGATTATAACATGTGGCGGTGACATCACAGCGGGCGCTGCACTCACGGCAGAAGGTGTTGTTCCTCCACGTGACGATGACGCCGGCTTGGGCGCACTGGTCGGCGTAGGCCTGCAGGGCCTGGCACAGCGACAGGGGGTTGCCGCCCGTGGCACACAGGTCGAACACGCAGTTGTCGAAGAAGACTTGTGGAGGCAGCACCGCGTGGCACTCTTTGAAAGCTCCTGGTCACATTGATGTCAGGAAAGTTGCGTCGGGTGAATGCAGCTTTGTTATTTTAAACTTTGCAGGCATCTGCATAGCCTCACTTGCATAAGGAGGGATTTGGGCTTCTGTATGGTTCCATTTCCGAATACAGTAGTAATTAAACCATACCAACCTCCCCTTTTGTTAACCTCTAGTTCTTCACAAGTCTAATAATAATTACAAATCAACGAGACTGATTAACATTTCAACACGCGCTGGACACATCTAGCTATCCATACCATCACACTGAACAGTTTACCTTTGATGACAGCTCTTTCAGTCCTAACACTATGATGAAAAAATAAAGGCTTCAACATTTTCAGCAATAATACAGGTGTTCCTACACCAAATGTACACCTATTGCAAGGTATTAAGTCTGCATTAACCATACATGCTTGTGGTCAAACATGCAAACAAAGTGATTGGCCAATTATTGAATGTAGAGTTATCGCTGCCTCTACCTTGCTGGTGTCAAAGGAGATCTGCTTTCTCATGCCATGCATCAAACCTGCTGTACTACCTGTATGGTCGATGATTCACTTAACTATTTTATAAACGAGGCCTTGAAAACAATGGAAAAGAATTGCACTATTTGGAGAGTAATACTGCACGTGTGTGGTTGTAGTAGAGGCAAAGTGGTTTCTGCACTGCACTATGCCCCTCGCTCCCGAGTTCGATTCCCGGCAATGGCAAAACACAGGTGGAGAGTGACATATCAATTGTCTCTGGCCACCCGCTACTCAAACGTTCACCAGTCCACGCTGACCAGCATGGTGAAATACGATTTAAAAAACCATGACTGACATAACGAGGGGAGGCTTTAATTCAGTAGTGAATTAACAAGCAACAGTAGGGTATATCGTCATTATGTTGTGTAATACTGTATAATGTGAATAATGAAAGTGGTTAAACAATAATGTGCATTAAAGTACCCAGATGCTGAGAATTGACATTACCATTGGGATCGGTGATTAAGCCACAGAATCCTTCCTTTTCAAACTCCTCCTGTGTCGCTGGATCACACTCGGGTCTTCCCCCATCGTCATCTTTGCATCTGCCAAAACAAACATCAAGGAATACCGGCATATCACTGTCCTATGAAAAACAATACTTCAATATTAAGTTATGGTACCAGTAATAATAATCTGCTTGTGATAATGATATTTAATAATTTCAAGATTGTTTTTCAAATGAGCGAAAGTGTGCAGATGTCATAGCAGGAACCCCCCGCCCCCCCCCCCCCCCCGCCTGCCACAATTCACAGCCCTTTGGCAATCCACTGTTGGATGAAGGCATCGCCACACCGTATTGGTATGGTAATGGGGGTCGTTTGAGGACCATGCTTCACCACACAAGTCATTGTGGGTTGGTGAAAGGGGACCCAAGACCGGTTTAGACATCAGCTGCGACTGGTGTCAGCCGTGGCCGGGAATCACACTCAGGTCGCTGGGCTCAGTGCATGGGCAAATGATACTTTCCAAACACACACAATAGCTGCTTATGAGTAGAAGTTTGTTTTCTGAATGTAGTGAGAATGCATGATTTTTCAAGGGATTGATGGGTAAAATCCGTTGTAAGGTAAACAGATAATATTAAAATGTTAACTGGAAAATCCCTTGAGATGGAACATCCACTTACAAGAGTTCCCAGGGTATGCTTAATTAACAGACAAAGAGTAAGCTATCACACAAAATCAAGACCAAAAGAACGATTAACAAAGAATTGGGCCCACATGAATACATTACGCTCAGCAAGAGATCAGTGCCAGGGTGACTGCGGGGCTACTCACTCATCCAAGCTGTTCACCGACTGCCAGCTGTTTCCCAGTTCTGCCGAGGAGGCTGCCACTGAGCCGTCTGGTTTCAGATTGTCATCTGAGCCATCGCCATTAAAGTTTCCTGCAAGGTAACAACATGAGAGTAAGTTTCAACTCTGGCTGTGCCTTTCGCTTGTGTGCAAAGGAATCTCAGTGCACGACTAAATTGAGCACTTAAATAAAGGAAGGCTTCAAAATTTTATTAGAAGAAAACGAAATAAATGACAATTCACACTGGGTAAACCACTGCATTTGTTGCAATGGTGACCCAGTGTGAACTGGGTGACCAAACCGTGACTCGAGGTCAGCATTGCAACAAGTGCAGTGTGACGTTTAGTCACAATCGTGCTTCAGAAGTATTTGCAGGCGCCCACTTATATAATATCCACTTGGTCCATGTGCATACAATACAGTGGAACAAAAGCATAATTAAAATGTATTCATGTATATATGTATTTAAAATACCAGTTTTCTTTTGCATATCAGTGGGTTTTCACTGGGTTTTATACATTTTTAATTGGGTCTTTCGGTAAAGCCACGTTGGCCAAACATACTGTAGTAGGTGTTACCCAAAAGATTTCCAAAACCATGAGCAAACACAAGATCCATGTTCGATTCAACACAGTACATAAAATTCGTGATTTGATCCCATCTGTGAGAATGTGATGCCTGACATACAATACCCTGGTGTCTACGAACTAAGCTGCGGCTCCGGCAGTAGTTATATTGGGGAAACTAAGCGACATGTCCTGGACCGTGTTTGTGAACATATGGCAGATCTGAAACATGATAGGACCAATACCTCAGCCGTGGCTGATCATTGTTTCAACGCTGTGGGCACACATGAAATCGATTTTTCCAAGACAAAGTTACTCTGCAAGCCCACTGGCGATCAACAAAGATTCGTTCATGAAGCAATCCAGATATTTCGACACAGACATAATTTCAAGCGAGAAGATGGATACAAACTGAGCAATCATTGGAAGGACGTTATTAACCAGTTTCAGTCATAACTGGCTGTGATGTTTTCATCCTATCTGCCGATGCTAGCAGCTATTTCCGTCTCCTTGAGTTACATACACGCTAAATGTCTCACTAACACAGCCACCGTTGCTCCTTTTCCTCGATGTGGTGTTGTCCCTCGTTTTTGAACGAGCTGGATGCCTCACTAGCACAGCATTTACATTGACATGCTAATCTCTCACAGTACAATGGCCACCTCCACAGCTGCATCGTCGTCGTAGAGGTACATCACCGATCTTACATTGACATGAAAATTACACCTCTAGCCCCACCCACCTACTCTTGGGCTACACCCATCTCAAGCCGGTATAACTTCGTGTTTCAGCAGCTGTCCGATCTTACATTGGCATGCAAATTCCACCTCTAGCCCCGCCCACTTACTCTTGGGCTACACCCATCTCAAGCAGGTATAACTTCGTGCTTCAGAAGCTTACTCGCTGTATTTTCTCCTGCTTCGGCAGCTCTCTCGCTATATTTTTCACCTGATGACGATTGCTTGTGTTGCGATCAAAACGTCGTGATAATTTTATTATTTTTCTATCTACGTGGCTTTACCGAAAGACCCAAATAATATAAATTCCTGCAGTCACAAAAGCTTTAAGTCAAGTTGTATACATTGTTGGTTAATGGGATGTGCTCATACAACCTATCCACAGATATGAACATTATTTAATTTACATGTAATTTACATTCATATTTTGCAAAATACAGCAGATATAATTTGATATGTATTTGCCCATCTCTGCCTACCCCCACATCTATTCCCCAACCGCCGAGTCAAGGGTTGATCATCTATATATACTTTGAATCAGGGGCGGAGCCAGGGGGGGTGACAGGGGTGACATTCTGCGTATAAGTGTATGACACTCGGTCTGGCGGACTCCGTGCAACTGCATTGTCAGAGTGTGTCGCCAACCGATGGCGTCTAGTTCAACAGCCTGACTCTCTAATCATTCTTGAAATTAAAATTTGTTGAATGTTACCCCGGCCTGAAATCCTGGCTCCACCCCTGCTTTGAATCACTAGTGAATCAAAATCTGACTAGCTGGTGATTAGCTATTAATTTTTGTGATTGGCTACCATTTCCTTTGAGAGTGACATTCAAGCCTCCCCTCTACGTCCACAAAAAGTCATGGTTAAGGGGCCATTTTGGTAAGCTTATGACGATGACGTGCAACTGCCTTGTATGTATGTATGTTGAACTTCTTTCGCACTGTACGTAGCCAACCGTGCTAATTGGAGGTGTGGGGGAAGGACATCAAACTAAACACAAAAAGCCATTTTAAAGAAATACGTTTTCAGTTTAGATTTAGAAGTGTATAGCTCCAGTGGCTTCCTAATATCGGAAGAGCGTTCCAGATGGTCGCAGAAGCGCATTTGAAAGTGCGCGATGCAGTGACCATCTTTATTCGATGACTATCCAAAAGTCGCTGTGAGGATGACCGGAGTTCGTGTGATGGTTTTATGTTCCTTGACGAGATCAGCAAGGTAGCCCATTACGTGCCTTCCTGCAGATGCTGGCAGCCCAATACATGCCTTGGTAAATTAACCTTGTTACGTGACTGTTTTCTGTTTTTAAGTGGTTTTTGTCTCCAATTTAAAAGTGTACACACCCCTGTATCATTGCGAGCCTGATTTATTGTCAGGTGAAATAAATGTTAAAATCAGCATTCGTTTAGCCTGTTGTCAGCACTCACCGCAGATGCCGCACAGTATCCCAGCGTACTCGTTCGGCACGACTATCTCCACATGGTGGTTTCCGTCAAACCGAACAACCAGATTGAAATCGGTCTCGAGCACAACGTAGGATCCACTCAGGTACACGTGCACCCCCGATAGCAGCAGCGGAGTGTTCATACGCCGTCCTTCCACCTGTAAAACAACGCAGAGCTCCAGTAGATGGTCCCAGTCGTGCATCTAATACAATCTCACACCTTCTCGTGTACCGTACATGTGCTGCACACAGTGCACACGCCGGTCTAGGCCAAGGGAAACTTGTACCCACTACTCTTGGTCCACCGCTGTAATCCTGCCCCACTTCCCAGGCCAACACACGCTCCATCATTTCCGCTCCAACCCTTGGCTTCATTAAATCGCCGAAACGTTTTGTTTGAGATATAAACAAAATATTTTGGGAAAAAAAACACCTATTGTTAAATTATGAGAATTTCTGTCATAGATTTGAAACACTTGTGTTATTTTCACATGCACATGTTTAACAATTTTAGTGAGCAAAACCTAGAATATATATTACACGTACAACATATATATTTGCTACGATATATCCTAATATTGTAGAGAGTGGTGGAGCGGACGCACTGATTTACACATAACACTATTAATTATAATACACAATTACAAGTATGATGGTTTAAATACAAATAAGATTATCATTGTAAATATAATAACCATCACAGAAAAAATAACCCATTATCAAATGAGACTTGGGGAGAAGTGGGAGGGGTTCACATACTGCGCTATGAATCCAGTGACCTGAGTTTGATTCTCAGGCATGGCTAACAACATCACAGGCACTTTCAGAAAGCTTGCCTCGTTACATGGAACACCCAACCAGACGAACTCAAGAACACCTCGAGTTCAAACACTGCAAGTGAGACCATAGCATTCACTTGATGAACAGTTTGATGAGATGACAATGCGCATTAGAGATAATTTTAGCTTGATTTAGCGATTCTTCATAACATTACATTACATCTGAACCAGCCTGAGCTCCTCTGTCACCCACCTATATTGTCCAGTGTCGTGATTAGTAATCACACAACCCCCACGAATGACACAGGAGGACCGTGTCCAGCAGTGCATTGCCAAATGTCTGTAAATTATAACGATTGTATGTACCAGGTTTCTCCACTAAACTAGGTTTGTCCATTCTTGCCTAAAAACATTTCTCTTTCAGAAAGCATTTCCTATTTTAACTTAACCACTTCTTAATTGTAATTGATGTATTTTATGATATTTTACAATGAGTGTTAAAGATGCTATATGAGCTATAATTATTACTGATGAGAGTTGCCCTCTCAGTGGGCACTCATCAGGTTAGCAAGTTCTGGTATACTGTGCAGCACAATTGGGAGACAAGTTTACCTTCAACAGCCACAAAAAAACACAAAAGTTTACATTTTCTCCTTTAGCTTCTGCCTGAGTGTGGCAACCCATAGACATGACCTTGAAGGTACAGTGTAACGCTCACCAGCACCGTGAAGGTACAGTGTAACGCTCACCAGCACCCGGCGTCCTTTGGCCAAGGTGAACCTGTAGCCGTAGACCTCCACGTGGACCTCCTTGACGTAAGACACGGTCGTGCTGCCGCCTCGGAACTCATTTGTTGTCTCCACGTTGAAGTGGGGCAGGGTGGAGCTCTGGTTGCACGGGACGGCTGCCGTGTAGGTGCACTCGCCCATGAAGTGGTGCGTCGTCTTGTCGAACGTGATGTAGTGAGGGTCTCCAGTGATCACGCAGTCGCCAGGTTCTGGAACAAAAATATGACTTGTAAGATAATATAAACTTGCAGTGGACAGATCATGGGTGATGAAGGTGAGAGGCTAACAACAATGATATGAGGCATGCAGGTGATGTTGCAGAGGTATTTAGGTCGGTAAAAACAAAATTCTGCTAAAGCACAATGGTTTCCAAGTGTAAGTTTTGCCAGTGTGAAGTGAACATCGTACTCGGTGGTGGGACTGTCGGTGGTGGTCTTGGTGCTGTTGTTGTGGAGATAAGAGGAGGAGAAGCGGTTGTTCCTGAAAGAAACAGCAAAAATGTCAAAGAGTTATTCTTCCCCTTATCTTGTTTATTGATACAAATTACATTTTCACCAGGCATTAAAGACAATTAATATGCTTTCCCAAAGATGGTCACTAGGTTTAAAACAAGATGTTCCATTGAATAATGTATTGAATTTAAAGTTTATTTACCATCTGTGTTCATGTAAAATAATTTTAGTTTTTCTGTTGACTGAAGCTGTATTATTTGTTCTTGGGAGCCCTATGGATTGTATGTATTTATATTTTTCCAGGTCTCTCTCCAACACTACACTTACCTCTTACCCGTCTCTCTCTCTCTCTGTGAGACGATCGTCGTCATGGCTTTCCTCATTTGTGAAGCCGCACAGCGACTCACCTCGCGCGTAGCAGTCGAGGATGCCGTCCTCCACGCTGCAGACCTCGTGCTCCTCGCACTCCCAGTCCTCGCAGTGGACGTCTCCCGCACCCAAGCACGTGCAGCGCCTGCTGCAGTTCCCCGACTCAAACCAGCTCTCCCCGAGCTGCCACGCGCAACACAGATACAGCGTCTCTGCACATTGCCCTATTGTGCAAGTGACCTTACATTTGAAAGTGACCTTACATTTTAAAAATGTTAATTTTAAATAAAATTTGTATTGTGTGTGTGTGTGTAAAGTGTTCAACACATGCAGCATTATGGATGTGGCTAGTCTGTGAATATCTGATTTAAATAATGGGTTTACATTTACCTCTAATTGCAGGCTTTGCGCAAGAAAAGAAAAAAATTGAAAAACATATATACAGTGCTTGAACATATATTGCCGGCGACATAAAAGGAATTGTGCATAAGTATTGAAAAAGGGTGTGCTTCACATGTGGCCACGTCATACTGAGTGGTAGTGGCTAGTCGTGATATTGTATCCACGGCTACGGTAGTGTCTGGCCTGTTTGTTATTAGAAAGGTGGGTTTCTCGGAGAGTGAGGACGTCGATGTTATGCATCTTAAACATGTTTGAAAGATACTCGCACTTTGCCCGGGAATGTGCTTGGAGTATGTAACTCACCGGGTGGTACTGGTTATCAAAGTCCAGGCAGCCGCACAGCTCCACGGGGACACACTTGTCCCCAGAGAGGACAAAGCCGTCGTCACAGACACAGCCCTCTGCACATTGCTGGTTGCAGCCACCCGGGAGACTTGCGTTGCTGCAGGTGGCCGGGCACGGTGGGGCACAGCTCTCATAGTGGCTGCCCGGTTCACAAGGGAATGCTGTGGGTTCCACAAACGATGCATTTTTTGAAGTCTTGAATGTTTGTAATTTGCTGTGTTATTCATAGCTGTTTTTGCCATGCAGACAACAACTTAAAGTGCCCAGAATTTATCTAGGTTTTTAGATATTTGAATAAGATTAGTAAGTTTTTAATCTTCAAAGAATGAATCTTACACTGTGCAAACCCCCCAAAAATATTGCAGCAAATGTGGCACATGCTTGTATTATGTGAGAACAATTCACTGGCCATCATTGAGTTTCTCACTTTCACACAAGGAATTGAAATACGTATATGCGTGCACGTGTACACACCCGCGCACACACACAGTGCACATGTTACCAGAATATGGAAGTTAAACGTGCCGCAGGTAGGTCACACACTAATGGAGACTAAAGCACAGACAGCTGGATAGGTGCAAGCACGGTCCGAAGAAAACGGATGTGCACGGTGTCACGTGGCTTCTCCATCTGCCGAACCCCCCTTGATTTTGTCTGAATGAGCTATTTATGTTCTTGTACATTACCCAGTACAGCATCTTCGTGTGCTCAGGTATTTAGATGCTATACAGTGATATTATTATTATTATATGATGAGACATGTTTGTACCTCTGCTCATAACTCAAGAGCCAAAAGTTCAGACAGTGCATAAAAGCACCCGCACTCACGGCAGAAGGTGTTGTTCCTCCACGTGACGATGACCCCAGCTTGGGCGCACTGGTCAGCGTAGGCCTGCAGGGCCTGGCACAGCGAGCCGTGGTCCCCGTCCGTGGCACACAGGTCGAACACGCAGTTGTCGAAGAAGACTTGTGGAGGCAGCACCGCGTGGCACTCTTTGAAAGCTCCTGATGGAAGCGAGAAATACGATGTCAGTGTTAGCAGCATTGGCACATCACTCTTCTTCAACACGACTACAGGATTGCAGTATTTAGGGAAATGGTGATGCAGTGGATTGCATTCGGCACTGAATTCGGTGATCGGAGTTCCTCAGCGTGACAAAAGTCAATGTCAAGTGAAATCTGAATCAGTCATTAAAAAGTCTGGCAGCCAGTTGTAATCTTTTAGCGACCATAGATTATGAACAACATCTTATCATGTCATGTCATCATGTTCAGGAATGTTTAACGTAGCTTAGAAAAGAGTTTAGAAGAAACCTGTGTGCAGAAGAGCTTTGTAGCCTATATTTGTTTTAATGTCACGTTAAAAATGGAACAAAATAATGAATGCGCAGACTATAATAGCTATTACAGTTAAAATTACGATGATACACATACATGGAGTGGAAATGCCATGACTTCAATCTCATCAAGTCGATTGTTAGGTGGAGTTTTCAGAAATCAATCGTGAACGTGCAGTGACAGCTAAACATAACAGACAACAATACCCACCCTCATCGTCAATGATTATTCCACAGAATGAATCTGATTCATACACGTCCTTGTCATTCTCATCACATGGAGGTATTTCCCCGGTACCATCTTGACAACTGTCAACACATGACACGTAGGTTAACATAACTGTTTAAAAGAGAAAACATCAACACAAACATAATAACAGTCATCATCGCCATCACCATCATCATCATGATGATCACTCACTGTAGCCCAAACAGCTGACATGCATATACCCTCAGGAGCACAGCAATCAGATTTAATGTGACTGTGTGGCTCATTTTAACACTCGTTTTATATCTGGAGATCTAATTCATTTTCAATACCAATGCCTTCAACGCGTATTTCACAAAGGCTTCTGGATGATACTGTTGTAATTAGCAGTCACGCATAGAGATAATTGAGAAGAACGGATCCTCACTCATCATCAGAACTGTTGAACACTCTCCAGCTGTTTCCCAGCTCGTTTGATGAGGCCGCTGCTGACCCATCAGGCTTCAGATTGTCATCTGAGCCATCTCCATTAAAGTTCCCTGTAAAACAACATAAAGCATTGCAATATACGATTTTCGATAGACATGGTTTACATGTAAAACTGAAGAAAAAACAACTGACATGCTACTGTAGGACGTGCAAGCACATATTCTCTTTTTTTAAATGAGATTATCGTATTTATAAATGATTGCATATCTGTGGCCTGTTTACAAATGCTAAACTCTCATTAGCTGAGGCATCTGTAACTTTGTCCTTATGAACTCGGATCTTAAATGATATTCAAATGGGGCCAAAAGAGATTCAAACTATCTTCAAGCCTGCATATTCTGTCAACTACAATCACGTTGAGATGTTTTTCATTCTACAAGTGTCTAGTCAGCTGCTTATTGTGTCACTTCTCTCAGGAAATCAACTCACCACACATGCCACACAGTTCTCCTGCGTATTCTTCGGGCACGACTATCTCCACATGGTGGTTCCCATCAAACCGAACAACCAGATTGAAATCGGTCTCGAGCACGATTGCATTTTAGTTGGAATGTATGGCTGATAATGCTCTATGGTTGACAATGAATCCTGCTGTGTTTGGCAATTAATAAGTGCAAAATGGACAGGTAGCTGACATTTTTTCTCTTATGGAATTGCTCCCCACAACAGAAATACATTTTTCCAACTCGACATCAGTGCTTTTATGCTACCACTGCAGTCACGTTGCTCTCTCTCAGTCACCATATGTGGTTTCCTCACTTGGCTAACTCTTCATCTGTGCTGCGAACAGCTGCCTCTCCAGGCTGTTATGTTGTCCTTGCTCAGCTGCGCTGTCGACATACATGCATTCGTCCATTTGCCTGGCTTAAAAAAGGCCCTGTTCATACTCTCCTTACTGTAACTCCCGTGTCAACAACAATTACATTGACATTTTTTGTATTCTACATTGTCCAGTCAGCTGCTTATTGTGTTATTCTCCCAGGAGATCAACTCACCGCAGATGCCGCACAGTTGCCCCGCGTATTCTCCAGGCACGACTATCTCCACATGGTGGTTCCCATCAAACCGAACAACCAGATTGAAATCGGTCTCGAGCACAACGTAGGATCCACTCATTTGGATGTACACCCCTGACATGAAGACCGGAGGAGTCACACGCAGCCCATCCACCTGTAAACAAAACACAGCATTTTATGTAGAATCATCATGGTAGGATCAGTAATGCATGGTAGATTATAGTACAGAAAGGATTGTTTTTATTCATTATGTAAATTTCCTCCACTATTCTTTGTAAACATCGACATTCTTCCACCAAAGATTCATAGAATAAACATGGCTTGAATGTTCACATATATTTGGTCATTCTTTATGAAGTCAATTCCTAAGTCCCAGATAAGGAAGCCTCTTATAAGCATCAGGCAACACCGTGGATATTGTTAAATTCAAAGTAAATGTTTTGAAAATAGAAGGCTCTCTAGGACAATGCAATGAAGCAATCATCAGGAACATTATAGTTATTGAGAGAGCAGTGTGTGAGAGTGTTGTGCTTTGTGGCGATGGTTCCTGAATGGCACGCACCGGCTCTGTGCAAATAACAATTAAAGGATGACGTGAAACCCTCACCAGCACCCGGCGTCCTTTGGCCAAGGTGAACCTGTGGCCGTAGACCTCCACGTGGACCTCCTTGACGTAAGACACGGCCGTGCTGCCGTCCCGGAACTCATTTGTTGTCTCCACGTTGAAGTGGGGCAGCAGGGTGGAGCTCTGGTTGCACGGGGTGGCTACCGTGTAGGTGCACTCGCCCATGAAGTGGTGCGTCGTCTTGTCGAACGTGGTGTAGTGAGGGTCTCCAGAGATCACGCAGTCACCAGGTTCTGAAAATAGAGGAGCTATGTAATAATGTGTTGTGATGACTTATGCTGCTCTATCAGATCATTTTGTTTGATATAAATGAAGAGCCCAATGCAGCAGTATCTTTTGAAACAAAAACGTAAACAATGCATTCAACAAGCAAGGTTTGTCAGTGTAGGGTGATTGTAGGAGAATGTCTTTAGTGAATATTTTACTCAGTGGCGGGGCTGTTGGTGGTTTTGAAGTTGTTGTTGAGACCAGAGGAGGAGCGGTAGTTGTTGTTTCTTCAAGAAAAATCAAAGGACAAAATGTTACCTTTCCTGTTATCTGTCAACCACAGCAAATTACATTTCTACGAGTCATTCAAAGCATTAGCTATTTATTCCCAGATTAACACTTGGTTTAAAACAAGACGATCCATTCAATATTGTATTGAATTCAAAGTTTATTTACTGTGTCCATTTAAAATATTTGTAGTTTTTCGGTTGAATGAGGCTGTATAATTAGTTCTTGGAGCCCTATAGATTGTATTGATTTCTATTTTTCCAGGTATTCCATCAAACACCACACTTCCCTCGAACCTGGCTGTATAAACATCTCTGTCTCTCTCTCGCCCTGTGAGAGGATCGTCATGGCTTTCCTCATTTGTGACGCCACGCAGCAACTCACCTCGTGCGTAGCAGTCGAGGATGCCGTCCTCCACGCTGCAGACCTCATGCTCCTCGCACTCCCAGTCCTCGCAGTGGACGTCTCCCACACCCAAGCACGTGCAGCGCCTGCTGCAGTTCCCCGACTCAAACCAACTCTCCCCGAGCTGCCACGCGCAACACAGATGATAAAAAATATATATATTGTTTAACTGGCCTTCCCCCATACTCTGACAATATCACTCAGGCATACATGCCTATTTGCTTACTTAATCCTTAAAGTATCATTTCGAGGAATACAGAGTATTCAAAGCTTGTGATATCATGGATGAGAGGAATTGCTGCCTCTTTTACATTCGATACTGAGAAAATATTACATATGGGAGAAAGAGTGAACAAATGTCCAGTGCGTGAGCAACATTATCCATTGCCCATCAATGAGTGAGTAATATTTATATTGATAATGCTGAATTCATCTTACACGTGACCGCGTAGGTGTCCTACTGTGAGAATCAAGGACTCTGGGCTAAAGGTAAGTCTGGCTCATGGATCACATAAACAGAGAACTCAAAATATAATTAACTTACATTGATCCAAATTTAATGACCAATACAGAAATTGTTGACTAGCAGGATGGATTATATGTAAATCTGCATATCAGAGACAGAAACTCTGTTAACATTATGCCTACAGTTTACTATATGGTATTCATTATATAGTGTAGTGTATACGCAGTTACTTTATATTCTTGGTTCTTTCGGTAAAGTCACGTAGAAGGGAAACAATAAAATAATAAATATATAAATAAAATTCCCACGACGTTTCGACTGCAACACAAGCAATCATTTATTATATTGATGTAGTTTATATTTAGTTCTTTCACATCGGTTTATTGTATGATAGTTGGGTAGTTGCAATTATTTAGCGTCAATATACTAAATGCCTCTGTTGATATGTAAACTCTGACTTTAACATAGCTACTTCCTTGACCAGTTACATGCTAATCCCTCAACACTAACATCATGCTAATCTCCCAGTTACGTGCTAATTTCTGACTTTAACATCCTGCTAATCTATCACATTAACACAGCTACTTCAATGCTAAATTCTTCTGTTGATATTTAAACTCCTTTGTCAAGGCACTCTGCTCCTCCCACCCAGCTTAAAATCCGCTGCCAAGCTTAGCAGTGTTCATTGGAGCGCTGTCTTTCCGACAGTTCTGTTTCTTCACCTGAGGAAGGCTACTTGTGTTGTGGCCGAAACGTGAGAATGTTATTTTTATTATTTTATTATTTCCCTTCTACGTGGCTTTACCGAAAGAACCAAGAAGATGAATCCCTGCTGTCACGAAAGCTTTAAATCGAAAATTATGCCTACAGTGAGGGAAAAAAGTATTTGATCCCCTGCTGATTTTGTACGTTTGCCCACTGACAAAGAAATGATCAGTCTATAATGTTAATGGTAGGTTTATTTGAACAGTGAGAGAATAACAACAACAAAATCCAGAAAAACGCATGTCAAAAATGGTATAAATTAATTTGCATTTTAATGAGGGAAATAAGTATTTGACCCCCTCTCAATCAGAAAGATTTCTGGCTCCCAGGTGTATTTTATACAGGTAACGAGCTGAGATTAGGAGCACACTCTTAAAGGGAGTGCTCCTAATCTCAGCTTGTTACCTGTTTAAAAGACACCTGTTCACAGAAGCAATCAATCAATCAATCAGATTCCAAACTCTCCACCATGGTCAAGACCAAAGAGCTCTCCAAGGATGTCAGGGACAAGATTGTAAACCTACACAAGGCTGGAATGGGCTACAAGACCATTGCCAAGCAGCTTGGTGAGAAGGTGACAACAGTTGGTGCGATTATTCGCAAATGGAAGAAACACAAAAGAACTGTTAATCCCCCTCGGCCTGGGGCTCCATGCAAGATCTCACCTCGTGGAGTTGCAATGATCATGAGAACGGTGAGGAATCAGCCCAGAACTACATGGGAGGATCTTATCAATGATCTCAAGGCAGCTGGGACCATAGTCTCCAAGAAAACAATTGGTAACACACTACACCATGAAGGACTGAAATCCTGCAGCACCCGCAAGGTCCCCCTGCTCAAGAAAGCACATATACACGCCCGTTTGAAGTTTGCCAATGCACATCTGAATGAGGACAACTGGGTGAAAGTGTTGTGGTCAGATGAGACCAAAATGGAGCTCTTTGGAGGAATGCTGCCTATGACCCCAAGAACACCATCCCCACCGTCCAACATGGAGGTGGAAACATTATGCTTTGGGGGTGTTTTTCTGGTAAGGGGACAGGACAACTTCACCGCATTAAAGGGACGATGGACGGGGCCATGTACCGTCAAATCTTGGGTGAGAACCTCCTTCCCTCAGCCAGGGCATTGAAAATGGGTCGTGGATGGGTATTCCAGCATGACAATGACCCAAAACACACGGCCAAGGCAACAAAGGAGTGGCTAAAGAAGAAGCACATTAAGGTCCTGGAGTGGCCTAGCCAGTTTCCAGACCTTAATCCCATAGAAAATCTGTGGAGGGAGCTGAAGGTTCGAGTTGCCAAATGTCAGCCTCGAAACCTTAATGACTTGGAGAAGATCTGCAAAAATGAGTGGGACAAAATCCCTCCTGAGATGTGTGCAAACCTGGTGGCCAACTACAAGAAACGTCTGACCTCTGTGATTGCCAACAAGGGTTTTGCCACCAAGTACTAAGTCATGTTTTGCAGAGGGGTCAAATATTTATTTCCCTCATTAAAATGCAAATCAATTTGTAACATTTTTGACATGCGTTTTTCTGGATTTTGTTGTTGTTATTCTGTCTCTCAATATTAAAATAAACCTACCATTAAAATTATAGACTGATCATTTCTTTGTCAGTGGGCAAACGTACAAAATCAGCAGGGGATCAAATACTTTTTCCCTCACTGTAAGTACAAACTTAAGCTTGCATTTTTGCGTCAAATATATACCAATAAGTGTGGATAAGCAGGCTGAGAATCACATTGAGAAAAAGGAGAACACGTGGATCAGTGAGCTCGTTTTGCAGTGCCAGACGACTGCCGCTTCATCAGCAGCATGGAAGGAGGGCCCTGCCACCACTGCCTATTCGTCAGGGTAGCGATCGTTCACAGTGTGCGACATCATCGCAAACCATATCCCCAGAAAAAATATACAGAACTGCAATTAATACTGACTTTTAAGAAAAGTAAGTGGACTTGGGCAGGTTACATCGCTGGAATGAAATGATAATCAATGGATGAGACTGACGGAATGGAAACCAACAGTATCACCGCTGCGGAGATAGAGTGATAACATTAGATGATGCTGGAACAAGATTGACTTTGCAAGTTGAATTGTTTAAAAAGCGTATTGTCTTATTAAAGCCACTCAACTTAATCAATACATATAAACACAACTTCTTTCTGAAACACGAGACATCAATGTATTCTACTGCACACAACTCAATTTCATCAAAACCATGAGACAGGACATTGTAACCAATTACATGCATTGCTTGGTCATGCAAAATCAATTAACTGACCGGATGGTACTGGTCGTCAAAGTCCAGGCAGCCGCACAGCTCCACGGGGACACACTTGTCCCCAGATAGAACGAAGCCGTCGTCGCAGACACAGCCCTCTGCACATTGCTGGTTGCAGCCACCCGGGAGACTTGCGTTGCTGCAAGTGGCCGGGCACGGTGGGGCACAGCTCTCATAGTGGCTGCCCGGTTCACACGGGAATGCTGTGGGTGTCACAAACGATGCATTTTTTGAAGTCTTGAATGTTTGTAATTTGCTGTGTTATTTATTTGTCATGCAGACAACAGCTTAAAATGCCCAGAATTTATCTCGGTTTTTAGATATTTTAATAAGATTAGTAAGTTTTTAATCTTCAAAGAATGAATCTTACGCTGTGCAAAACCCCCCAAAAAATTGCAGCAAATGTGGCACATGCTTGTATTATGTGAGAACAATTAACTAGCCATCATTGAGTTTCTCACTTTCACAGAAGGAATTTAAATACTTTTAGATTTGAAGCTTTCATGACTGCAAGGACTCATACTCTTTGGTTTTTTCGGTAAAGTCACGTAGGTAAAATAAAATAAATGAAAACAACTAAATTAAATCACGACGTTTTGGAGGCAACACAAGCTTCCATCTTCAGGTGGAAACCGTTACAGCAAAATTGCTGTATCAAGTGAAGAGAGCTCTAAGATACCCGAGGTTATATACAGGTTAAGGGGGGGGGGGAGGAGCCAGGAAGGGCCGTGGGGGGGGGCTAAGTTGAAATACGTATATGCGTGCACGTGTACACACCCACGCACACACACAGTGCACATGTTACCAGAATATGGAAGTTAAACGTTAAGCAGGTAGGTCACACACTAATGGAGACTAAAGCACAGACAGCTGGATAGGTGCAAGCACGGTCCGAAGAAAACGGATGTGCACGGTGTCATGTGGCTTCTCCATCTGCCGAACCCCCCTTGATTTTGTCTGAATGAGCTATTTATGTTCTTGTACATTACCCAGTACAGCATCTTCGTGTGCTCAGGTATTTAGATGCTATACAGTGATATTATTATTATTATATGATGAGACATGTTTGTACCTCTGCTCATAACTCAAGAGCCAAAAGTTCAGACAGTGATTAACAGCATCCGCACTCACGGCAGAAGGTGTTGTTCCTCCACGTGACGATGACCCCAGCTTGGGCGCACTGGTCAGCGTAGGCCTGCAGGGCCTGGCACAGCGAGCCGTGGTCCCCGTCCGTGGCACACAGGTCGAACACGCAGTTGTCGAAGAAGACTTGTGGAGGCAGCACCGCGTGGCACTCTTTGAAAGCTCCTGATGGAAGCGAGAAATACGATGTCAGTGTTAGCAGCATTGGCACATCACTCTTGTTCAACACGACTACAGGATTGCAGTATTTAGGGAAATGGTGATGCAGTGGATTGCATTCGGCACTGAATTCGGTGATCGGAGTTCCTCAGCGTGACAAAAGTCAATGTCAAGTGAAATTTGAATCAGTCATTAAAAAGTCTGGCAGCCAGTTGTAATCTTTTAGCGACCATAGATTATGAACAACATCTTATCATGTCATGTCATCATGTTCAGGAATGTTTAACGTAGCTTAGAAAAGAGTTTAGAAGAAACCTGTGTGCAGAAGAGCTTTGTAGCCTATATTTGTTTTAATGTCACGTTAAAAATGGAACAAAATAATGAATGCGCAGACTATAATAGCTATTACAGTTAAAATTACGATGATACACATACATGGAGTGGAAATGCCATGACTTCAATCTCATCAAGTCGATTGTTAGGTGGAGTTTTCAGAAATCAATCGTGAACGTGCAGTGACAGCTAAACATAACAGACAACAATACCCACCCTCATCGTCAATGATTATTCCACAGAATGAATCTGATTCATACACGTCCTTGTCATTCTCATCACATGGAGGTATTTCCCCGGTACCATCTTGACAACTGTCAACACATGACACGTAGGTTAACATAACTGTTTAAAAGAGAAAACATCAACACAAACATAATAACAGTCATCATCGCCATCACCATCATCATCATGATGATCACTCACTGTAGCCCAAACAGCTGACATGCATATACCCTCAGGAGCACAGCAATCAGATTTAATGTGACTGTGTGGCTCATTTTAACACTCGTTTTATATCTGGAGATCTAATTCATTTTCAATACCAATGCCTTCAACGCGTATTTCACAAAGGCTTCTGGATGATACTGTTGTAATTAGCAGTCACGCATAGAGATAATTGAGAAGAACGGATCCTCACTCATCATCAGAACTGTTGAACACTCTCCAGCTGTTTCCCAGCTCGTTTGATGAGGCCGCTGCTGACCCATCAGGCTTCAGATTGTCATCTGAGCCATCTCCATTAAAGTTCCCTGTAAAACAACATAAAGCATTGCAATATACGATTTTCGATAGACATGGTTTACATGTAAAACTGAAGAAAAAACAACTGACATGCTACTGTAGGACGTGCAAGCACATATTCTCTTTTTTTAAATGAGATTATCGTATTTATAAATGATTACATATCTGTGGCCTGTTTACAAATGCTAAACTCTCATTAGCTGAGGCATCTGTAACTTTGTCCTTATGAACTCGGATCTTAAATGATATTCAAATGGGGCCAAAAGAGATTCAAACTATCTTCAAGCCTGCATATTCTGTCAACTACAATCACGTTGAGATGTTTTTCATTCTACAAGTGTCTAGTCAGCTGCTTATTGTGTCACTTCTCTCAGGAAATCAACTCACCACACATGCCACACAGTTCTCCTGCGTATTCTTCGGGCACGACTATCTCCACATGGTGGTTCCCATCAAACCGAATAACCAGATTGAAATCGGTCTCGAGCACGATTGCATTTTAGTTGGAATGTATGGCTGATAATGCTCTATGGTTGACAATGAATCCTGCTGTGTTTGGCAATTAATAAGTGCAAAATGGACAGGTAGCTGACATTTTTTCTCTTATGGAATTGCTCCCCACAACAGAAATACATTTTTCCAACTCGACATCAGTGCTTTTATGCTACCACTGCAGTCACGTTGCTCTCTCTCAGTCACCATATGTGGTTTCCTCACTTGGCTAACTCTTCATCTGTGCTGCGAACAGCTGCCTCTCCAGGCTGTTATGTTGTCCTTGCTCAGCTGCGCTGTCGACATACATGCATTCGTCCATTTGCCTGGCTTAAAAAAGGCCCAGTTCATACTCTCCTTACTGTAACTCCCGTGTCAACAACAATTACATTGACATTTTTTTGTATTCTACATTGTCCAGTCAGCTGCTTATTGTGTTATTCTCCCAGGAGATCAACTCACCGCAGATGCCGCACAGTTGCCCCGCGTATTCTCCAGGCACGACTATCTCCACATGGTGGTTCCCATCAAACCGAACAACCAGATTGAAATCGGTCTCGAGCACAACGTAGGATCCACTCAGTTGGATGTACACCCCTGACATGAAGACCGGAGGAGTCACACGCAGCCCATCCACCTGTAAACAAAACACAGCATTTTATGTAGAATCATCATGGTAGGATCAGTAATGCATGGTAGATTATAGTACAGAAAGGATTGTTTTTATTCATTATGTAAATTTCCTCCACTATTCTTTGTAAACATCGACATTCTTCCATCAAAGATTCATAGAATAAACATGGCTTGAATGTTCACATATATTTGGTCATTCTTTATGAAGTCAATTCCTAAGTCCCAGATAAGGAAGCCTCTTATAAGCATCAGGCAACACCGTGGATATTGTTAAATTCAAAGTAAATGTTTTGAAAATAGAAGGCTCTCTAGGACAATGCAATGAAGCAATCATCAGGAACATTATAGTTATTGAGAGAGCAGTGTGTGAGAGTGTTGTGCTTTGTGGCGATGGTTCCTGAATGGCACGCACCGGCTCTGTGCAAATAACAATTAAAGGATGACGTGAAACCCTCACCAGCACCCGGCGTCCTTTGGCCAAGGTGAACCTGTGGCCGTAGACCTCCACGTGGACCTCCTTGACGTAAGACACGGCCGTGCTACCGTCCCGGAACTCATTTGTTGTCTCCACGTTGAAGTGGGGCAGCAGGGTGGAGCTCTGGTTGCACGGGGTGGCTACCGTGTAGGTGCACTCGCCCATGAAGTGGTGCGTCGTCTTGTCGAACGTGATGTAGTGAGGGTCTCCAGAGATCACGCAGTCACCAGGTTCTGAAAATAGAGGAGCTATGTAATAATGTGTTGTGATGACTTATGCTGCTCTATCAGATCATTTTGTTTGATATAAATGAAGAGCCCAATGCAGCAGTATCTTTTGAAACAAAAACGTAAACAATGCATTCAACAAGCAAGGTTTGTCAGTGTAGAGTGATTGTAGGAGAATGTCTTTAGTGAATATTTTACTCAGTGGCGGGGCTGTTGGTGGTTTTGAAGTTGTTGTTGAGACCAGAGGAGGAGCGGTAGTTGTTGTTTCTTCAAGAAAAATCAAAGGACAAAATGTTACCTTTCCTGTTATCTGTCAACCACAGCAAATTACATTTCTACGAGTCATTCAAAGCATTAGCTATTTATTCCCAGATTAACACTTGGTTTAAAACAAGACGATCCATTCAATATTGTATTGAATTCAAAGTTTATTTACTGTGTCCATTTAAAATATTTGTAGTTTTTCGGTTGAATGAGGCTGTATAATTAGTTCTTGGAGCCCTATAGATTGTATTGATTTCTATTTTTCCAGGTATTCCATCAAACACCACACTTCCCTCGAACCTGGCTGTATAAACATCTCTGTCTCTCTCTCGCCCTGCGAGAGGATCGTCATGGCTTTCCTCATTTGTGACGCCGCACAGGGACTCACCTCGCGCGTAGCAGTCGAGGATGCCGTCCTCCACGCTGCAGACCTCGTGCTCCTCGCACTCCCAGTCCTCGCAGTGGACGTCTCCCGCACCCAAGCACGTGCAGCGCCTGCTGCAGTTCCCCGACTCAAACCAGCTCTCCCCGAGCTGCCACGTGCAACACAGATGATAAAAAATATATATATTGTTTAACTGGCCTTCCCCCATACTCTGACAATATCACTCAGGCATACATGCCTATTTGCTTACTAAATCCTTAAAGTATAATTTCGAGGAATACAGAGTATTCAAAGCTTGTGATATCATGGATGAGAGGAATTGCTGCCTCTTTTACATTCGATACTGAGAAAATATTACATATGGGAGAAAGAGTGAACAAATGTCCAGTGCGTGAGCAACATTATCCATTGCCCATCAATGAGTGAGTAATATTTATATTGATAATGCTGAATTCATCTTACACGTGACCGCGTAGGTGTCCTACTGTGAGAATCAAGGACTCTGGGCTAAAGGTAAGTCTGGCTCATGGATCACATAAACAGAGAACTCAAAATATCATTAACTTACATTGATCCAAATTTAATGACCAATACAGAAATTGTTGACTAGCAGGATGGATTATATGTAAATCTGCATATCAGAGACAGAAACTCTGTTAACATTATGCCTACAGTTTACTATATGGTATTCATTATATAGTGTAGTGTATACGCAGTTACTTTATATTCTTGGTTCTTTCGGTAAAGTCACGTAGAAGGGAAACAATAAAATAATAAATATATAAATAAAATTCCCACGACGTTTCGACTGCAACACAAGCAATCATTTATTATATTGATGTAGTTTATATTTAGTTCTTTCACATCGGTTTATTGTATGATAGTTGGGTAGTTGCAATTATTTAGCGTAAATACACTAAATGCCTCTGTTGATATGTAAACTCTGACTTTAACATAGCTACTTCCTTGACCAGTTACATGCTAATCCCTCAACACTAACATCATGCTAATCTCCCAGTTACGTGCTAATTTCTGACTTTAACATCCTGCTAATCTACCACATTAACACAGCTACTTCAATGCTAAATTCTTCTGTTGATATGTAAACTCCTTTGTCAAGGCACTCTGCTCCTCCCACCCAGCTTAAAATCCGCTGCCAAGCTTAGCAGTGTTCATTGGAGCGCTGTCTTTCCGACAGTTCTGTTTCTTCACCTGAGGAAGGCTACTTGTGTTGTGGCCGAAACGTGAGAATGTTATTTTTATTATTTTATTATTTCCCTTCTACGTGGCTTTACCGAAAGAACCAAGAAGATGAATCCCTGCTGTCACGAAAGCTTTAAATCGAAAATTATGCCTACAGTGAGGGAAAAAAGTATTTGATCCCCTGCTGATTTTGTACGTTTGCCCACTGACAAAGAAATGATCAGTCTATAATGTTAATGGTAGGTTTATTTGAACAGTGAGAGAATAACAACAACAAAATCCAGAAAAACGCATGTCAAAAATGGTATAAATTAATTTGCATTTTAATGAGGGAAATAAGTATTTGACCCCCTCTCAATCAGAAAGATTTCTGGCTCCCAGGTGTATTTTATACAGGTAACGAGCTGAGATTAGGAGCACACTCTTAAAGGGAGTGCTCCTAATCTCAGCTTGTTACCTGTTTAAAAGACACCTGTTCACAGAAGCAATCAATCAATCAGATTCCAAACTCTCCACCATGGTCAAGACCAAAGAGCTCTCCAAGGATGTCAGGGACAAGATTGTAAACCTACACAAGGCTGGAATGGGCTACAAGACCATTGCCAAGCAGCTTGGTGAGAAGGTGACAACAGTTGGTGCGATTATTCGCAAATGGAAGAAACACAAAAGAACTGTTAATCCCCCTCGGCCTGGGGCTCCATGCAAGATCTCACCTCGTGGAGTTGCAATGATCATGAGAACGGTGAGGAATCAGCCCAGAACTACATGGGAGGATCTTATCAATGATCTCAAGGCAGCTGGGACCATAGTCACCAAGAAAACAATTGGTAACACACTACACCGTGAAGGACTGAAATCCTGCAGCACCCGCAAGGTCCCCCTGCTCAAGAAAGCACATATACACGCCCGTTTGAAGTTTGCCAATGCACATCTGAATGAGGACAACTGGGTGAAAGTGTTGTGGTCAGATGAGACCAAAATGGAGCTCTTTGGAGGAATGCTGCCTATGACCCCAAGAACACCATCCCCACCGTCCAACATGGAGGTGGAAACATTATGCTTTGGGGGTGTTTTTCTGGTAAGGGGACAGGACAACTTCACCGCATTAAAGGGACGATGGACGGGGCCATGTACCGTCAAATCTTGGGTGAGAACCTCCTTCCCTCAGCCAGGGCATTGAAAATGGGTCGTGGATGGGTATTCCAGCATGACAATGACCCAAAACACACGGCCAAGGCAACAAAGGAGTGGCTAAAGAAGAAGCACATTAAGGTCCTGGAGTGGCCTAGCCAGTTTCCAGACCTTAATCCCATAGAAAATCTGTGGAGGGAGCTGAAGGTTCGAGTTGCCAAATGTCAGCCTCGAAACCTTAATGACTTGGAGAAGATCTGCAAAAATGAGTGGGACAAAATCCCTCATGAGATGTGTGTAAACCTGGTGGCCAACTACAAGAAACGTCTGACCTCTGTGATTGCCAACAAGGGTTTTGCCACCAAGTACTAAGTCATGTTTTGCAGAGGGGTCAAATATTTATTTCCCTCATTAAAATGCAAATCAATTTGTAACATTTTTGACATGCGTTTTTCTGGATTTTGTTGTTGTTATTCTGTCTCTCAATATTAAAATAAACCTACCATTAAAATTATAGACTGATCATTTCTTTGTCAGTGGGCAAACGTACAAAATCAGCAGGGGATCAAATACTTTTTCCCTCACTGTAAATACAAACTTAGGCTTGCATTTTTGCGTCAAATATATACCAATAAGTGTGGATAAGCAGGCTGAGAATCACATTGAGAAAAAGGAGAACACGTGGATCAGTGAGCTCGTTTTGCAGAGCCAGACGACTGCCGCTTCATCAGCAGCATGGAAGGAGGGCCCTGCCACCACTGCCTACTCGTCAGGGTAGCGATCGTTCACAGTGTGCGACATCATCGCAAACCATATCCCCAGAAAAAATATACAGAACTGTAATTAATACTGACTTTTAAGAAAAGTAAGTGGACTTGGGCAGGTTACATCGCTGGAATGAAATGATAATTAATGGATGAGACTGACGGAATGGAAACCAACAGTATCACCGCTGCGGAGATAGAGTGATAACATTAGATGATGCTGGAGCAAGATTGACTTTGCAAGTTGAATTGTTTAAAAAGCGTATTGTCTTATTAAAGCCACTCAACTTAATCAATACATATAAACACAACTTCTTTCTGAAACACGAGACATCAATGTATTCTACTGCACACAACTCAATTTCATCAAAACCATGAGACAGGACATTGTAACCAATTACATGCATTGCTTGGTCATGCAAAATCAATTAACTAACCGGATGGTACTGGTCGTCAAAGTCCAGGCAGCCGCACAGCTCCACGGGGACACACTTGTCCCCAGATAGAACGAAGCCGTCGTCGCAGACACAGCCCTCTGCACATTGCTGGTTGCAGCCACCCGGGAGACTTGCGTTGCTGCAAGTGGCCGGGCACGGTGGGGCACAGCTCTCATAGTGGCTGCCCGGTTCACACGGGAATGCTGTGGGTGTCACAAACGATGCATTTTTTGAAGTCTTGAATGTTTGTAATTTGCTGTGTTATTTATTTGTCATGCAGACAACAGCTTAAAATGCCCAGAATTTATCTCGGTTTTTAGATATTTTAATAAGATTAGTAAGTTTTTAATCTTCAAAGAATGAATCTTACGCTGTGCAAAACCCCCCAAAAAATTGCAGCAAATGTGGCACATGCTTGTATTATGTGAGAACAATTAACTAGCCATCATTGAGTTTCTCACTTTCACAGAAGGAATTTAAATACTTTTAGATTTGAAGCTTTCATGACTGCAAGGACTCATACTCTTTGGTTTTTTCGGTAAAGTCACGTAGGTAAAATAAAAGAAATGAAAACAACTAAATTAAATCACGACGTTTTGGAGGCAACACAAGCTTCCGTCTTCAGGTGGAAACCGTTACAGCAAAATTGCTGTATCAAGTGAAGAGAGCTCTAAGATACCCGAGGTTATATACAGGTTAAGGGGGGGGGGAGGAGCCAGGAAGGGCCGTGGGGGGGGGCTAAGTTGAAATACGTATATGCGTGCACGTGTACACACCCGCGCACACACACAGTGCACATGTTACCAGAATATGGAAGTTAAACGTTAAGCAGGTAGGTCACACACTAATGGAGACTAAAGCACAGACAGCTGGATAGGTGCAAGCACGGTCCGAAGAAAACGGATGTGCACGGTGTCATGTGGCTTCTCCATCTGCCGAACCCCCCTTGATTTTGTCTGAATGAGCTATTTATGTTCTTGTACATTACCCAGTACAGCATCTTCGTGTGCTCAGGTATTTAGATGCTATACAGTGATATTATTATTATATGATGAGACATGTTTGTACCTCTGCTCATAACTCAAGAGCCAAAAGTTCAGACAGTGATTAACAGCATCTGCACTCACGGCAGAAGGTGTTGTTCCTCCATGTGACGATGACCCCAGCTTGGGCGCACTGGTCGGCGTAGGCCTGCAGGGCCTGGCACAGCGAGCCGTGGTCCCCGTCCGTGGCACACAGGTCGAACACGCAGTTGTCGAAGAAGACTTGTGGAGGCAGCACCGCATGGCACTCTTTGAAAGCTCCTGATGGAAGCGAGAAATACGATGTCAGTGTTAGCAGCATTGGCACATCACTCTTCTTCAACACGACTACAGGATTGCAGTATTTAGGGAAATGGTGATGCAGTGGATTGCATTCGGCACTGAATTCGGTGATCGGAGTTCCTCAGCGTGACAAAAGTCAATGTCAAGTGAAATTTGAATCAGTCATTAAAAAGTCTGGCAGCCAGTTGTAATCTTTTAGCGACCATAGATTATGAACAACATCTTATCATGTCATGTCATTATGTTCAGGAATGTTTAACGTAGCTTAGAAAAGAGTTTAGAAGAAACCTGTGTGCAGAAGAGCTTTGTAGCCTATATTTGTTTTAATGTCACGTTAAAAATGGAACAAAATAATGAATGCGCAGACTATAATAGCTATTACAGTTAAAATTACGATGATACACATACATGGAGTGGAAATGCCATGACTTCAATCTCATCAAGTCGATTGTTAGGTGGAGTTTTCAGAAATCAATCGTGAACGTGCAGTGACAGCTAAACATAACAGACAACAATACCCACCCTCATCGTCAATGATTATTCCACAGAATGAATCTGATTCATACACGTCCTTGTCATTCTCATCACATGGAGGTATTTCCCCGGTACCATCTTGACAACTGTCAACACATGACACGTAGGTTAACATAACTGTTTAAAAGAGAAAACATCAACACAAACATAATAACAGTCATCATCGCCATCACCATCATCATCATGATGATCACTCACTGTAGCCCAAACAGCTGACATGCATATACCCTCAGGAGCACAGCAATCAGATTTAATGTGACTGTGTGGCTCATTTTAACACTCGTTTTATATCTGGAGATCTAATTCATTTTCAATACCAATGCCTTCAACGCGTATTTCACAAAGGCTTCTGGATGATACTGTTGTAATTAGCAGTCACGCATAGAGATAATTGAGAAGAACGGATCCTCACTCATCATCAGAACTGTTGAACACTCTCCAGCTGTTTCCCAGCTCGTTTGATGAGGCCGCTGCTGACCCATCAGGCTTCAGATTGTCATCTGAGCCATCTCCATTAAAGTTCCCTGTAAAACAACATAAAGCATTGCAATATACGATTTTCGATAGACATGGTTTACATGTAAAACTGAAGAAAAAACAACTGACATGCTACTGTAGGACGTGCAAGCACATATTCTCTTTTTTTAATGAGATTATCGTATTTATAAATGATTACATATCTGTGGCCTGTTTACAAATGCTAAACTCTCATTAGCTGAGGCATCTGTAACTTTGTCCTTATGAACTCGGATCTTAAATGATATTCAAATGGGGCCAAAAGAGATTCAAACTATCTTCAAGCCTGCATATTCTGTCAACTACAATCACGTTGAGATGTTTTTCATTCTACAAGTGTCTAGTCAGCTGCTTATTGTGTCACTTCTCTCAGGAAATCAACTCACCACACATGCCACACAGTTCTTCTGCGTATTCTTCGGGCACGACTATCTCCACATGGTGGTTCCCATCAAACCGAACAACCAGATTGAAATCGGTCTCGAGCACGATTGCATTTTAGTTGGAATGTATGGCTGATAATGCTCTATGGTTGACAATGAATCCTGCTGTGTTTGGCAATTAATAAGTGCAAAATGGACAGGTAGCTGACATTTTTTCTCTTATGGAATTGCTCCCCACAACAGAAATACATTTTTCCAACTCGACATCAGTGCTTTTATGCTACCACTGCAGTCACGTTGCTCTCTCTCAGTCACCATATGTGGTTTCCTCACTTGGCTAACTCTTCATCTGTGCTGCGAACAGCTGCCTCTCCAGGCTGTTATGTTGTCCTTGCTCAGCTGCGCTGTCGACATACATGCATTCGTCCATTTGCCTGGCTTAAAAAAGGCCCTGTTCATACTCTCCTTACTGTAACTCCCGTGTCAACAACAATTACATTGACATTTTTTGTATTCTACATTGTCCAGTCAGCTGCTTATTGTGTTATTCTCCCAGGAGATCAACTCACCGCAGATGCCGCACAGTTGCCCCGCGTATTCTCCAGGCACGACTATCTCCACATGGTGGTTCCCATCAAACCGAACAACCAGATTGAAATCGGTCTCGAGCACAACGTAGGATCCACTCAGTTGGATGTACACCCCTGACATGAAGACCGGAGGAGTCACACGCAGCCCATCCACCTGTAAACAAAACACAGCATTTTATGTAGAATCATCATGGTAGGATCAGTAATGCATGGTAGATTATAGTACAGAAAGGATTGTTTTTATTCATTATGTAAATTTCCTCCACTATTCTTTGTAAACATCGACATTCTTCCACCAAAGATTCATAGAATAAACATGGCTTGAATGTTCACATATATTTGGTCATTCTTTATGAAGTCAATTCCTAAGTCCCAGATAAGGAAGCCTCTTATAAGCATCAGGCAACACCGTGGATATTGTTAAATTCAAAGTAAATGTTTTGAAAATAGAAGGCTCTCTAGGACAATGCAATGAAGCAATCATCAGGAACATTATAGTTATTGAGAGAGCAGTGTGTGAGAGTGTTGTGCTTTGTGGCGATGGTTCCTGAATGGCACGCACCGGCTCTGTGCAAATAACAATTAAAGGATGACGTGAAACCCTCACCAGCACCCGGCGTCCTTTGGCCAAGGTGAACCTGTGGCCGTAGACCTCCACGTGGACCTCCTTGACGTAAGACACGGCCGTGCTGCCGTCCCGGAACTCATTTGTTGTCTCCACGTTGAAGTGGGGCAGCAGGGTGGAGCTCTGGTTGCACGGGGTGGCTACCGTGTAGGTGCACTCGCCCATGAAGTGGTGCGTCGTCTTGTCGAACGTGATGTAGTGAGGGTCTCCAGAGATCACGCAGTCACCAGGTTCTGAAAATAGAGGAGCTATGTAATAATGTGTTGTGATGACTTATGCTGCTCTATCAGATCATTTTGTTTGATATAAATGAAGAGCCCAATGCAGCAGTATCTTTTGAAATGAAAACGTAAACAATGCATTCAACAAGCAAGGTTTGTCAGTGTAGAGTGATTGTAGGAGAATGTCTTTAGTGAATATTTTACTCAGTGGTGGGGCTGTTGGTGGTTTTGAAGTTGTTGTTGTTGAGACCAGAGGAGGAGCGGTAGTTGTTGTTTCTTCAAGAAAAATCAAAGGACAAAATGTTACCTTTCCTGTTATCTGTCAACCACAGCAAATTACATTTCTACGAGTCATTCAAAGCATTAGCTATTTATTCCCAGATTAACACTTGGTTTAAAACAAGACGATCCATTCAATATTGTATTGAATTCAAAGTTTATTTACTGTGTCCATTTAAAATATTTGTAGTTTTTCGGTTGAATGAGGCTGTATAATTAGTTCTTGGAGCCCTATAGATTGTATTGATTTCTATTTTTCCAGGTATTCCATCAAACACCACACTTCCCTCGAACCTGGCTGTATAAACATCTCTGTCTCTCTCTCGCCCTGCGAGAGGATCGTCATGGCTTTCCTCATTTGTGACGCCGCACAGGGACTCACCTCGCGCGTAGCAGTCGAGGATGCCGTCCTCCACGCTGCAGACCTCGTGCTCCTCGCACTCCCAGTCCTCGCAGTGGACGTCTCCCGCACCCAAGCACGTGCAGCGCCTGCTGCAGTTCCCCGACTCAAACCAGCTCTCCCCGAGCTGCCACGCGCAACACAGATGATAAAAAATATATATATTGTTTAACTGGCCTTCCCCCATACTCTGACAATATCACTCAGGCATACATGCCTATTTGCTTACTAAATCCTTAAAGTATAATTTCGAGGAATACAGAGTATTCAAAGCTTGTGATATCATGGATGAGAGGAATTGCTGCCTCTTTTACATTCGATACTGAGAAAATATTACATATGGGAGAAAGAGTGAACAACTGTCCAGTGCGTGGGCAACATTATCCATCGCCCATCAATGAGTGAGTAATATTTATATTGATAATGCTGAATTCATCTTACACGTGACATCGCGTAGGTGTCCTACTGTGAAAATCAAGGACTCTGGGCTAAAGGTAAGTCTGGCTCATGGATAATATAAACAGAGAACTCAAAATATCACTAACTTAAATTGATACAAATGTAATGACCAATACAGAAATTGTTGACTAGCAGGCTGGATTATATGTAAATCTGCATATCAGAGATAGAAACTCTAATAACATGCCTAAGTACAAACTTAGCAAGATGGCCGCCTGAGGCGTGCGCGCTCCCGGGGCGCTCCCGGGCCGCGCTCCCAGCAGTGGCTGGCGGGGCCCTTTGTGAGGGGGCCCTTTGTGAGGGGGCCCTTTGTGAGGGGGCCCTTTGTGAGGGGGCCCTTTGTGAGGGGGCCGTTTGTGAGGGGGCCGAGGGAGCCAACGGAGGGAGCCGACGGAGCCGCGGGAGTCGGGGGGGCCGACGGAGCCGGGGGGGGGGGGGCGACGGAGCCAGGAGGGGGGCGACTCACTCACACATCATACACTGACTCACTCACACATCATACACTGACTTTCTCACACATCATACACTGACTCACTCACACCATGCACTGACTCACTCACACATCATACACTGACTCACTCACACATCATACACTGACTCACTCACACATCATACACTGACTCACTCACACATCATACACTGACTCACTCACACCATGCACTGACTCACTCACACATCATACACTGACTCACTCGCACATCATACACTGACTTTCTCATACATCATACACTGACTCACTCACACCATGCACTGACTCACTCACACATCATACACTGACTCACTCACACATCATACACTGACTCACTCACACATCATACACTGACTCACTCACATCATACACTGACTCACTCACACCATGCACTGACTCACTCACACATCATACACTGACTCACTCACATCATACACTGACTCACTCACACATCATACACTGACTCACTCACACATCATACACTGACTCACTCGCACATCATACACTGACTTTCTCACACATCATACACTGACTCACTCACACCATGCACTGACTCACTCACACATCATACACTGACTCACTCACATCATACACTGACTCACTCACACATCATACACTGACTCACTCACACATCATACACTGACTCACTCGCACCATGCACTGACTCACTCACACATCATACACTGACTCACTCACACATCATACACTGACTCACTCACACCATGCACTGACTCACTCACACATCATGCACTGACTCACTCACATCATACACTGACTCACTCACACATCATACACTGACTCACTCACACATCATACACTGACTCACTCACACATCATACACTGACTCACTCACACATCATACACTGACTCACTCACACATCATACACTGACTTTCTCACACATCATACACTGACTCACTCGCACCATGCACTGACTCACTCACACATCATACACTGACTCACTCACACATCATACACTGACTTTCTCACACATCATACACTGACTCACTCACACATCATACACTGACTCACTCACACATCATACACTGACTTTCTCACACATCATACACTGACTCACTCGCACCATGCACTGACTCACTCACACATCATACACTGACTCACTCACACATCATACACTGACTTTCTCACACATCATACACTGACTCACTCATACCATGCACTGACTCACTCCAACATCATGCACTGACTCGCTCATCATGCGCTTACTCACTCACACATCATACACTCGCACAACCACTGACCCATTCACTCATCATACACAGGTTCACTCATCGTGTGCTGGCTCACTCGCACATCATACACTGACTCACTCATCATGCGCTGACTAACACATCGTGCGCTGACTCACACATCATACACTCGCTCACACTGCCCCTGACTCGCTCAGACATCATACACCGACTCACTCATCATGCGCTGACTAACACATCATGCGCTGACTCACACATCATATACTCACTCACGCTGCTGCTGACTCACTCACACACTGAGAGTGTCGTGCTGCCAGCTATGGCTGCATGTTTTGTCGTACGTGTTATGTATATCGTTTATTGTTAAATTTAAAATCACAGTTCCTATGATTACTGTTGTTACATTGTTTTTATAGCTTTATTTTGGTGATTCGAAAACATATGGTTAATATAAATTGTCTTATGGTTGTTGTTGTTGGCTTGTACCACATTGTGATTTTTGCACACAGCGTTTTAATACGTTTTTTTGTGTGGAATATTTGCTGGTTTATTCCAGAATGTTTCTGTTGCACGTCGTCGCTTTGGGATGTTCTGTGTTCAAATTTTGTTTGTTGCGATTGCACCCGACTTAAGAGCCGCATGGCTCACAGGGCTACACCTAATAAATGAAACTTGAAAACTTGAAACCAATATGTGTGAATAAGCAGGCTGAGAATCACATTGAGAAAAAGGAGAACACGTGGATCAGTGAGCTCGTTTTGCAGCGCCAGACGACTGCCGCTTCATCAGCAGCATGGAAGGAGGGCCATGCCACCACTGCCTACTCGTCAGGGTAGCGATCGTTCACAGTGTGCGACATCATCGCAAACCATATCCCCAGAAAAAATATACAGAACTGCAATTAATACTGACTTTTAAGAAAAGTAAGTGGACTTGGGCAGGTTACATCGCTGGAATGAAATGATAATCAATGGATGAGACTGACGGAATGGAAACCAACAGTATCACCGCTGCGGAGATAGAGTGATAACATTAGATGATGCTGGAACAAGATTGATTATGGCTTTGCAAGTTGAATTGTTTAAAAAGCATATTATCTTATTAAAGCAACTCAACTTAATCGCTACATACAAACATATCTTCTTTCTGAAACACGAGACATCAATGTATTCTACTGCACACAACTCAATTTCATCAAAACCATGAGACAGGACATTGTAACCAATTACATGCATTGCTTGGTCATGCAAAATCAATTAACTGACCGGATGGTACTGGTTGTCAAAGTCCAGGCAGCCGCACAGCTCTACGGGGACACACTTGTCCCCAGATAGAACGAAGCCGTCGTCGCAGACACAGCCCTCTGCACATTGCTGGTTGCAGCCACCCGGGAGACTTGCGTTGCTGCAGGTGGCCGGGCACGGTGGGGCACAGCTCTCATAGTGGCTGCCCGGTTCACAAGGGAATGCTGTGGGTGTCACACGCAATTGAAATGTCATTAAAGTGCCTCAGCACCATTCTGGATGTTGACAACTATTTAATTATTTTAGGCACTCAAGTATTAAACTTTGTTTTTGGGTTTTCCGTTTCTGCTGAACCCAGCATGAATGGCCGAAAAAATGGGGGCCGGGGGAAGGGGATGGACTCTTGACACTGAACCATTATTACAAACACACATGACAGCCGTTGTTCCAAGGGGAAAACAAGAATGATAAACTCGGGCATCGCACTTATGTTATTTTATTTGCGGGTTTGTGTGGTTATATTATCCCCCCTCCCCCTCTATCCCCCCTCCCCCTATATTCCTACTTATTCCACTCCCCCGCAAATATGCTACTCCCCATCGTTGCCCCTACTGTGGACGGGCAGTGATCTCAAGTTCCTCCAATCGGTCCCCCATTTCAGGGTACATCACTCCGGGTTTGTTACGCGCTTGTGACGTGTGTTTCCCTCTTTGATGTCTGTGTTTTGGTTGAGATGTTAAAACACCAAACTAAAACCTTTTACAAGGAATCATGTCTGCATTAACCACAATACTTGTGGTCAGAATGCAGACATGATTCCTTGTAAAAGGTTTCAGGAATCATGTCTGCATTAACCACAATACTTATGGCCAGAATGCAGATATGATTCCTTGTAAAAGGTTTCAGTTTGATGTTTTAACATCTCAACACCTGTTTTGTTTCCAGGAAAAAGGGGAAAACCTATTCTCATATTTTGGTACAGGCAAATGAGGTCCCATGAAGTTTACAAGAAACTTGTTTGTCAAATTTTGTTGGTATGAAGTTTCAACTAAATGTTGACATTTTTAATTCAGATAATTTTATTTTTCAACTAACTTTCACATTTATCGATGCTAAAAATACACCATTTATTAATTAATGCGTGAAAATGTATACTTACTCTCTAAAGCTGACACCATTCCCCTGCAATTCAGTGTATCAGTAGTGCTGTGATGCCACAGAAATTGTGTGGCAGCTATACCTAAATAGATATTGCCTTACCTGACTAACATAGAAACAAACTCATGTCAGACAGCCTGGCACCAACGTGAAGGTTCAAACAAATAGTCCTACAAGATAAGAGCTGTTTTTATATTCATATTCTTAGCTCTTTCGGTAAAGTCACGTTGAAGGGAAACAATAAAATAATGAAATATATATTTAACAATAAAATAAAAATATATATTTGATTATTTTATTGTTTCCCTTCAACGTGACTTTACCGAAAGAGCTAAGAGTATGAATTACTGCAGTCACGAAAGCTTTAAATCAAAATTGAAGAGCTGTTTTCTTTTGAGTTTTGTATTCCCTTCAAGTGATGCTGCAAACTCATTCAATTTGTTTTGTCTATTCTATATCTTTGAGGGGCAAAATCAGCTTGTGGGATATGAGCTACCAAACTAGCTTTGGTTGGCGTATAGATGAGGGTTTAAGGACTTGTGGTATAATAATACTTGGAACTGTAAAAAACAAATATATACTGTATTTTTTTTCGAATGGTTAAGAAAATATATTTCATCATGAGATTTTTTGTTTTATTACAAACTGATATATTTCATTCTCAAGAACTGTAAATAAACCAAATGATGTGCAACAACCATCAACTTCATATTCGTGAGATCCTATTGGAACCAAGGGTGACTAAAACCAGGCTTTGAACTCAGGTTATAGACCTTAATTAATTGCAACATCCCTAGCAATCAGTGTGGTAGGTGACATCACAGCGGGCGCTGCACTCACGGCAGAAGGTGTTGTTCCTCCACGTGACGATGACCCCAGCCTGGGCGCACTGGTCGGCGTAGGCCTGCAGGGCCTGGCACAGCGAGCCGTGGTCCCCACCCGTGGCACACAGGTCGAACACGCAGTTGTCGAAGAAGACTTGTGGAGGCAGCACCGCGTGGCACTCTTTGAAAGCTCCTGATGGAAGCGAGAAATACGATGTCAGTGTTAGCAGCATTGGCACATCAATCCTCTTCAACACAAATTGCTTTTACAAACATCTCATGGCTACAGGATTGCAGTATTTAGGGAAATGGTGATACAGTGGTTTGCGTCCTGCACTCTGAATTCAGTGACCGGAGTTAATTTAGTTAATATAGATTATGAGCAACAACGTATCATGTCACATCATTATGTTCAGGAATGTTTATCGTGGCTTATAAGAGAGTTCAGAAGAAAACTGTTTGTAGAAGAGCTTTGACGTCTAAATGTATTTTCAAGTGATAAGATAATAATACAAATGGCACAAAATAATGAATGTGCAGACTCAAATAGCTATCACAGTTAAACTTGTAATGATACACAGACATTTAGTGGAAATGCCATGACTTCAATCTCATCAAGTCCAATCTTATGTGGAGTTATGAGTAACCAATCCTAAACGTGTAGTGACACCTAAATATAACAGACAACAATACTCACCCTCAGGGTCAGTGATTATTCCACAGAATGAATCGGATTCATACACGTCCTTGTCATTCTCATCACATGGAGGTATTTCTTCGGTACCATCTTGACAACTGTTAACAAACGACACGCAGGTTAATGTCACCAAGTTTAAAACAGAAAACATCAACACAAAAACAGTAACAGTCTATATCGCCATCACCATCATGATCACTCACTGTAGCCCAAACTGCTACACCCATACATATACCCTCAGCGGCACAGCAGTCATATCTAATGTGACTGTGTGGCTCATTCTGACACTTTTTTTTCTATCTGGAGATCTAATTCCTTTTCAATACCAATGCCTTCCACGCGTAATTTCACAAAGGCTTTCGCAATGATACTGTTGTAATTAGCAGTCACGCATAGAGATAACTGAGAAGAACGGATCCTCACTCATCATCGGAGCTGTTGAACACTCTCCAGCTGTTTCCCAGCTCGTTTGATGAGGCCGCTGCTGACCCATCAGGCTTCAGATTGTCATCTGAGCCATCTCCATTAAAGTTCCCTGTAAAACAACATAAAGCATTGTAATATACGATTTTCAATATACATGGTTTACATGTAAAACAATTTAAAATCACTGAAATTCTACTGTAGAAAGTTAAAGCACTTATTCTCTTTTTTTTATATGATACCACGTAATTAGAAATAATTACGTATCTGTAGCCTGTTTAGCTGAGGCATCTGTACTTTTGTCCTTATGAACTCGGATTTTAAATGAATATATTCAAATGGGAAAAAAATAGATTACAACTATCTTCACGCCTGCATAGTCTGTCAACTACAATCACGTTGGGATGTTATGCATTCTACAAGCGTCTAGTCAGCTGCTTATTGTGTTACTTCTCTCAGGAAATCAACTCACCGCAGATGCCGCACAGTTGCCCCGCGTATTCTCCGGGCACGACTATCTCCACATGGTGGTTCCCATCAAACCGAACAACCAGATTGAAATCGGTCTCGAGCACAACGTAGGATCCACTCAGTTGGATGTACACCCCGGACATGAAGAATGGTGGAGTCACACGCAGCCCATCCACCTGTAAACAAAACACAGAGCATTTTATGTAGAATCATCATGGTAGGATCAGCAATGCATGGTAGATTATAGTACAGAAATGATTGTTGTTATTCATTATGCTAATTTTATCGACTATTCTACATAAACATCGACATTCTTCCACCAAAGATGTATTATAGCATAAACATGGCTTGAATTTCGATTTAAAGCTTTCGTGACTGCAGGGATTAATCTTCTTGGTTCTTTCGGTAAAGTCACGTAGAAGGGAAATAATAAAATAATATTACGTTTTATTTGTATTATTTCCCTTCTACATGGCTTGAATGTTCACATATCTTAGGTAATTCTTTATAAGGTCAATTCCGAACCCCCAATTAAGGACATTGTTGAATTCAGAGTAAAAATAGCATGAAAATGGAAGGAACTGCAACGAAGCAATCATAATGAACATTAAAGTTATTGAGAGAGCAGCACTATGAGAGAGTGTTGTGCTCTGTGGTTGATGGTTCCTGGATGGCACGCACCGGCTCTGTGCAAATAACAATTCAAGGATGAAGTGAAACCCTCACCAGCACCCGGCGTCCTTTGGCCAAGGTGAACCTGTGGCCGTAGACATCCACGTGGACGTCCTTGACGTAAGACACGGCCGTGCTGCCGCCCCGGAACTCATTTGTTGTCTCCACGTTGAAGTGCGGCAGGGTGGAGCTCTGGTTGCACGGGACGGCTGCCGTGTAGGTGCACTCGCCCATGAAGTGGTGCGTCGTCTTGTCGAACGTGATGTAGTGAGGGTCTCCAGTGATCACGCAGTCGCCAGGTTCTGGAAATAGAGAATAAAATGTATTTTTTCACAAAAGTGGCATATGATGCAGAGTGGTGCACGATTCGTCAGATACAGAATTGGATGTTTCACAATTTAAGTAAACATAATCTTATCACATCTTGATGGACTGGTCATATTATATCTGGTACAAGTAGCCACAATGCTATACGAACTTGATTTGAAGCTTTTGTGACTGCAGGAATTACTCTTTGGTTCTTTCGGTAAAGTCACGTAGAAATAAAAGAAATTCAATAAGAGTACGACGTTTCGATTGCAACACAAGCAACCGTCATCAGGTAGAACTAAATTTGAGAGAGAGAGACAAAACACAGACACGGAGACACACAGACAGACACACAAGCAGAGAGAGAGACAACACAGAGAGACACACAGCATAGATACACAGAGCTACACAGAGAGAGACACACAACATAGATACACAGAGCTACACAGAGAGAGACACACAACACAGATACACAGAGCTACACAGAGAGAGACACACAACATAGATACACAGAGTTACACAGAGAGAGACACACAACACAGATACACAGAGCTACACAGAGAGAGACACACAACACAGATACACAGAGCTACACAGAGAGAGAAACACAACATAGATACACAGAGCTACACAGAGTGACTTTACCGAAAGAACCAAAGAGTAATGCTATACGAATAAAGTAATGGAAATGATTCTTAATTATACATTATTTATGTTAATCAAATAATAATCTAAAATTGTTGAGCTATGAGAGCATTGTATAAAATCAAGACAACCACACAAAAATAGTATTAAATGGTAGACACTCCTCGGCAACCCAGAGATTGAGTTATAATCCAAATTCAGTCGTAAACTTCAACTGGCATATGTTCTCTGATCCATGTGCTTCTATTTGGTTCTTCTTGTGTAATATCAAGCATGCACCACTCCGTGCTTATTTATGGACTTTTTAGTTCATTGTCAGTTTCCATTTTGCTGATCTATCACTGATAGTGTAATATGCACTGTTTGGTAACTTTCCTCTCCAGCTCGTTTGCCTCTTTATGTCATCATGAACCAATCAAACTGCAATAACTGCCTGATATATAAACACATATCCTGGTGTGATTTTTGGTTGTGTCCCCCCAAAGTTATCACATTGTGAAAAAGGAAAATAGTTATTCAGTAATGTATACCTTTGTTACTAAACTGGGGATAGAATTTGGTCCTATTCAGACAGTAAAACTGGACTTGAACATCTGATGAGTTAAATTTTGATTTAAAGCTTTCGTGACTGCAGTAATTCATATTCTTAGTGACTTTACCGAAAGAACTAAGAATATCTGATGAGTTGTAAAATCTGATTCAGATCTGATTAAGATCAAATCAGGTCTGACCCAAGTCATCAATTATTTTCCAAGTGACGTATGCATACTGAAAGAAAAGGTTTCCCACATACATAAAGCCATCAGCCTATCCATTTCTATATAAGACACTGTCTCAGTCACTGGCATATACCAAAGCGGGTGCTGTGTTGCAGTATTTACTTGGAGGAGCTGCAGTCGTATTGGTCGTGGTCGTGCTTGTTGGTGGACGAGTTGGTCCGGGCGTCGATTCTAATGGGAGGAATGTTTGGTTTACGAATGTCGCATTTACAGAATTAACGAATCATGGACACTTTTAGATTATTCACACAACGAAATCGAATTCTGCGTTCACGAAATTTCAAACGGCACGCGCAATGAGATCAAACGAGAAGCATCAGGGAGGTTGCATCATCCATCCGCGGTATCCTTGCAGTACAACAGTAACGCTTCCACATCATCTTTACGTTCATTCCAACACTCATATATTTTCGTGAGTTCCCTGAAAAGGCACATTATTTTTCTTCTAAATGTATTATTCAATCGTTTTAATATTTATATTATTCATTGTTATTATTGTTGGATTGTGAAAGGTGATATAGGTGTATATTTTAGGTTAAGAGTAGAGTTGGAATGATTGCCCAAAACACATCCCTCATTTTTTGTATAAAATGGATGGAAAAAGTAATTCTGATTCACGAAATTTAGTTTTATGCGTGTTTTTTTAAGAATGCATCCCTATTGTAAATCCATGGATACCTGTATTATAAAGGATGCTTAGATATTAACATGCACTTTTTTGTTCAGATAATCATAAAATAACACAAGTGGTCGTGGAAACATCTGGAAATTCCCATGTCAAATGACATGGCAGATGCGCAAAGCAGTTTGGGTATTATAAGATGGCAGTTCACGGTGTGTTATGTTTGTCATGTGCTATGAGACAGGATTTTGTCATGAAGTTTATGTTAATGGAAAATATTAAATCAGCTGAAATTTACAGATTAGGTGTGCAGTTCGGTCATGTGTTTTTCTCAAGTTGAAGTCTAGTTGGGTGGTGCAAAAGGTTTAAAAGTCATCACAACTGTTGGTGCCATTAATTTTCTATGTACATTTCTTAAAGAACATGCATCTGGAACTAAGGCGTTATTACACCAATTTAACAAATGTGTGTATTCATCGGGGGAATTATTTGAAATGGTCTCATTGCATGCCACCGTTAATAATGTTTAATGTGTTATAGAAATGGTTAAATAAGTTAAAACACAGCATTTGCTGTGTGAAAAATACATCTTTCAGCATTGAAATTTTAATGAGTCTCGTGAAATTATTGATCTGTATTTTATAATATTTGAAAGCGGTTTATGCTTGTGGTTTTAAGTGCACGAGTGTAATGGTATATACACAATCCTTGAATTGTATTAATTATTACAAGCAAAATGAATTATGCTTCGTTGTAAAATGTCTTGATGTAGTGCTGTAGTATTGTCATGTTTATAATGAGTGCATTTACTTGGTGTTGACGCTGCTGATGGTGATTTTGTTGTTGATGTTGGAAATACAGTTGGGGGTAAATCTGTAGACTGTGGAGGAGCTGGTGTTGATTCGAAAGGAGGGGCTTCGGTGCCTTCATTACATAGAGAATGTTACACGCAAGTAAGAAGTGAATTATTTGTGCAGGATTGTATTGCATTGACGTTCATAATCGTGAGCCTTTTATTATAATGGTGTTTGGTGGTAAATCATGTATTGTTACGGTGCTGTGATCTCAATGTCATATGTATTGTGCTGTGATCTCAATATCATATTGGTATTTGGTGCATTTACCTGGTGTGGATTGTGCTGGAGGATTTGATGCTGATGTTGATTCTAATGATGGGGCATCAGTGCCTTTATTGTGTAAGAAATGTAACAGACAGGTCATCAATTAGTTATTGATAATTTTTAAATTAAGATTTTATAAGAAATGTATATTAGTGCTGCTGAACTAAAATTCACAGTCAAATATTTAATGTTGTCTGATAGTAAACAATATATTAAGTGCTTGATTTTGTATATTTACTTGGTGATGATATTGCTGATGGTGACTTTGTTGTTGGTGTTGGAAATTCAGTTGCTGGTAAATCTGTGGACTTTGGAGGAGCTGGTGTTGATTCGAAAGGAGGGGCTTCGGTGCCTTCATTACATAGAGAATGTTACACGCAAGTAAGAAGTGAATTATTAGTGCAGGATTGTATTGCATTAACGTTCATAATCGTGAGCCTTTAATTAAAATGGTATTTGGTGGTAAATCATGTATTGTTACGGTGCTGTGATCTCAATGTCATATGTATTGTGCTGTGATCTCAATATCATATTGGTATTTGGTGCATTTACCTGGTGTGGATTGTGCTGGAGGATTTGATGCTGATGTTGATTCTAATGATGGGGCATCAGTGCCTTTATTGTGTAAGAAATGTAACAGACAGGTTATCAATTAGTTCTTGATAATTTTTAAATTAAGATTTTATAAGAAATGTATATTAGTGCTGCTGAACTAAAATTCACAGTCAAATATTTATGGTTGTCTTATAGTAAACAATATATTAAGTGCTTGATTTTGTATATTTACTTGGTGATGATATTGCTGATGGTGACTTTGTTGTTGGTGTTAGAAATTCAGTTGCTGGTAAATCTGTAGACTGTGGAGGAGCTGGTGTTGATTCGAAAGGAGGGGCTTCGGTGCCTTCATTACGTAGAGAATGTTACACGCAAGTAAGAAGTGAATTATTTGTGCAGGAATGTATTGCGTTGAACCCTAAAAAATGTTTGTTTATAACAATGTTTGGTGGTAAAACATGTATTGTTACAGTGCTGTGATGTCAATGTCATTTTCTATTGAAAGCATTTATCTGGTGTTGATTCTGCTGGAGGATTTGGTGCTGATGTTGATTCTAATTATAGGGCCTCGGTGCCTTCATTGTGTAAGAAATGTGATGGCCAGGTCACAAATTAGCTGTTGAGGAATATTGCATTACGTTTTAAAAATGCATCTATTTTTGTTGCTGTAACAATGTTTACAGTAACTCTTTTTTGACCAATTGATTGAAAATCGCCTTAGGAATTGTTGCATTTTTGCATAGAATGAGGTGATAATCGGTTGGTTTCAAACTGTGAAAGATTCCTTTCCTAAATTCCAATTCGAATTAAGGCAGATATTTTAACTATGTATTAAAGTAATTTTATTTTTTCATTTGACTGTTTAGTGCATTGTATCGTACTATTTTTATTTAAAAAATTGTATTTGCAAATTAAATTTTAACATTAATATGGCAATGTGGTATTTGTGTGACATGTTGGATTACTATGGGGCCTTACCATTAATGTGTCATTTGCACTGTGTGAATTTAATTGACCTGGATGGTGCCGATAGGAATGTGGTCGATTACTGTGTGGATGTTGGTAAATGTGGAACTGGAGGAATTGGTTCAGTTGATTCTAATATTTGGGCTACAGTGCCTTCATTGCATAAACAACGTTACAGGCAAGTAAGAAGTGAATTATATATGGAGTACTGTATTGCATTAAAGTTCATCATCATGAACGTTTGAACACAATTAGTTTATTTTTGTTAATTAATTTTAACAAATTATCTCTTTTTGATTTAAAGCTTTCGTGACTGCAGTAATTCATATTCTTAGTTTTTTCGGTAAAGTCACGTTGAAGAGAAACAACAAAATAATAAAATATATATAAAACAATAAAAAATTCTCACGACGTTTCGACCATAACTCAAACGGTCGTCTTCAGGTGTGTTGGTTCACATAAATTTATGCGAACCAACGTCGTGAGAATTTTTTATTGTTTTATATATATTTTATTATTTTGTTGTTTCTCTTCAACGTGACTTTAGGTGTGTTGGTTCGCATAAATTTATGCGAACCAACACACCTGAAGACGACCGTTTGAGTTATGGTCGAAACGTCGTGAGAATTTTTTATTGTTTTATATATATTTTATTATTTTGTTGTTTCTCTTCAACGTGACTTTACCGAAAAAAACTAAGAATATAAATTATCTCTTGTTGTAAATCTTGTATTGTTGTACTACCGATCTCAATGTCATCTTTGTTTTCGGTACATTTACCTGGTGTTGATGTTTGGTGGTAAATCATGTATTGTTATGGTGTTGTGATCTCAATGTCATATATATACTGTGCTGTGTTCTCAATGCCATGTTTTATATTGAATGCATTTACCTGGTGTCGATTTTGCTGGAGGATTTGATGCCGATGTTGATTCTAATGATGGCGCCTCAGTGCCTTTTAAAGAGCAAAGAACACAGCAGGGAAATCTATAGGTTTTTGGCGTTTCAGTAGTCATTGTGAAGAAGACATCTATCAGCATTGAAATTGTAATCAGTTTTGTGAAATTATTCTATTGCAAATCTGTTTTTGCATAAAAAGTGGTTTATTTTTGTGAAAGCCATTTATATTTCAGTTTTTAAGTGTACAAGTGTTTTTTACATTAAAAAAAAAGTTGAATTGTATTTATTATTGCGGCAAAATGAATTATACTTCATTGCAAAAGATCTTAACGTGGTGCTGTAGTATTGTCATGTTTGTGTTAGGTGCATTTACTTGGTGTTGCTGCTGCTGATGGTGATTTTGTTGTCGATGTCGGAAATACAGTTGGTGGTAAATCTGTAGTCTGCGCCGGAGCTTGTGTTGAGTCGAAAGGAGGGGCTTCAGTGACTTCATTAGATAGAGAATGTTACAAGCAAGTAAGAAGTGAATTATTTGTGCAGGATTGTATTGTGTTGATGTTCATTCTCGTGAACCTTTAAAAAAATTATGTTTGTTTATAACAATTACATCATTAGACCTCCTTTGCCAGTACCAAAATATAATAATAGGGTTTTTCCACTTTAGATTTAAAGCTTTCGTGACTGCTAGGATCCATACTCTTTGGTTCTATTGGGTAAAGTTACGTAGGTGAAAATAAAATAACAAAAAATCACGACGTTTCGGTCACAACACAAGCGGCCTTCATCAGGTGAAGGGACGAGACTCTCTGGAGGACAGCGCTGGAGTGGGAGAAGCCACGCTTAGATCACGACCTTTAAGCTTGTGATCGCGGCATCTTTTGAGGAAGGTCAGCGTCTCGATGAGTTGCGACTTCTTGTCCCGTTGTCTGTTAAAAGCTATAACAGAAAGGTGAAAGCCCTCCCCATAGAGGTTATCAATTCTAGATTTAAAGCTTTCATGACTGCTAGGATCCATACTCATGCCGCGATCACAAGCTTAAAGGTCGTGATCTAAGCGTGGCTTCTCCCACTCCAGCGCTGTCCTCTAGACAGTCTCGTCCCTTCACCTGATGAAGGCCGCTTGTGTTGTGGCCGAAACGTCGTGATTTTTTGTTATTTTATTTTCACCTACGTGACTTTACCCAATAGAACCAAAGAGTATTTTTCCACTTTTTTCTGGCAACAAAACTGAAACCTTTTTACAAGGAATCATGTCTGCATTAACCACAATTTTGACCACAAGGAATTATGTCTGTATGAACCACAATTCTGACCACAAGTATTGTGGTTAATGCAGACATGACTCCGAGTTAAACGGTTTCAGTTTTGTTGCCATAAAAAAGGGAAAACCCCTATTATTGTTTATAACAATGTTTGGTGGTAAATCATGTATTGTTACAGTGCTGTGATGTCAATGTCATACGTATAGTGTGCTGTGATTTCAATGTCATATTTTCTATTGAAAGCATTTATCTGGTGTCGATTCTGCTGGAGGATTTGGTGCTGATGTTGATTCTAATTATAGGGCCTCAGTGCCTTCAATGTGTAAGAAATGTGATGGCCAGGTCACCAATTAGCTGTTGAGGAAAATTGCATTACATTTTTAAATGCATCTATTTTTGTTGCTATAACAATATTTACAGTAACTCTTTTTTGACCAATTGATTGAACATAGCCTTAGGAATTGTTACATTTTTGCATAGAATGAGGGGATAATCGGTTGGTTTCAAACTGTGAAAGATTCCTTTCCTAAATTAAACGAATTAAAGCAGATATTTTAACTATGTATTAAAGTAATGATATTTTTTCATTTGACTATTTAGTGCATTATGTCGTACTATTTTGGTTAAAACAATTTTATTTGCAAATAACATTTTAACATGAACATGGCAATGTGGTATTTGTGTGACATGTTGGATTACTATGGGGCCTTACCATCAATTTGTCATTTGCACACTGTGAATTTAATTTACCTGGATGGTGCCGATAGGAATGTGGTCGATTACTGTGTGGATGTTGGTAAATGTGGAGCTGGAGGAATTGGTTCAGTTGATTGTAATATTTGGGCTGCAGTATCTTCATTGCATAAACAACGTTACAGACAAGTAAGAAGTGAATTATATATGGAGTACTGTATTGCATTAAAGTTCATCATCATGAACAATTGAAAATAATGAGCTTATTTTTGTGAATTAATTTAAACACATTATCTCTTATGGTAAATCTTGTATTGTTGTTGTACTACCGATCTCAATGTCATCTTTGAATTGGGTACATTTACCTGGTGTTGATCCTGCTGGAGGATTTGGTGATGATGTTGATTCTAACGATGGCGCATCAGTGCCTTTTAAAGAGCAAAGAACACAGCAGGGAAATCTATAGGTTTTTGGCGTTTCAGTAGTCGTTGTGAAGAAGACATCCATCAGCATTGAAATTGTAATCAGTCTTGTGAAATTATTGTTACGTATTCTATTGCAAACCTGTTTTTGCATGAAAAGTGGTTTCTTTTTGTGAAAGCCGTTCATATTTAAGCTAAGTTGTCAAGTGTTTTTGTACATTTAAAAAATATTGAATTGTATTTATTATTGCGGCAAAATGAATTATGCTTCGTTATAAAAGATCTTGATGTAGTGCTGTAGTATTGTCATGTTTATGTTAGGTGCATTTACTTGGTGTTGACGCTGCTGATGGTGATTTTGTTGTCGATGTCGGAAATTCAGTTGCTGGTAAATCTGTTGACTGTGGAGGAGCTGGTGTTGATTCGAAAGGAGGGGCTTCGGTGCCTTCATTACATAGAGAATGTTACACGCAAGTAAGAAGTGCATTATTTGTGCAGGATTGTATTGCATTGATTTTTATAATCGTAACCCTTTTATTATAACAATGATGTTTGGTGGTAAATCATGTATTGTTACGGTGCTGTGATATTTATGTCATACATATTATGCTGTGATCTCAATGTCATATTTGTATTGTGTGCATTTACCTGGTGTCGATTTTGCTGGAGGATTTGGTGCTGATGTTGATTCTAATGATGGGGCATCGGTGCCTTTATTGTGTAAGAAATGTAATATACAGGTCATCAATTAGCTCTTGAGGATTTTTGAATTAAGATTTCATAAGAAATGTATATTAGTGCTGCTAAACAAATATTCATAGTGACATTTTTCATGTTGTCTGATAGTAAACAATGTATTAAGTGCTGTATTTGGTATATTTACTTGGTGGTGATGATATTGCTGACGGTGACCTTGTTGCTGGTATTGGAAATTCAGTCGCTGGTAAATCTGTTGACTGTGGAGGAGCTGGTGCTGATGGAGTTGGTGCTGGTGTAGACTCTGATGATACCACATAGCGAATTAGTTGATGAAAATATTTCATGCAAATGTGTATTTGGTATTAATACAGAGTTGTGAGAATGCTGTCCTTTTCATGGTAAATTGTCAAATATGTTACATATTGTCTTTGAATTTGCCAAAGTAAATGACTTCAAAATATATCCAAGCTGCCATTTAGAATACACTGCTGGGGATGTATCAATGCCCTCTGGATATGCTGATGTAGTTCACTTGACTGTGGCATGGGTGCAATGTCCTTTTTTAGCCCATTCACTCGGTATCCAGTGTCCTAAACATTTCGAAGGCTTTTACCCCACTTTTCTCACAAAACCTCTCCACCATCATTCCTGACACTCCTTTCAAACACAAAAAAAAATATTGTCTATTTTACATGAATCTGTTATAAAAACATGCTCAGCCATTCGTTTGTAATTCCTTTGGTAAATTTAAATAGTTACATTTTTGTTGTTAAACACATGCATGATACACACTAAGATATCTATTTCTAGGGTTTTTTCCCCTTTTGTCTGGCTACAAAACTGAAACCTTTTTACAAGGATTCATGTCTGCAAAAAAAACATACTATGATAATATATGCATTGTCCTTGAAACTGATTGGTCCACACCAAGGGACGGCTTTCTTTTGAGCCTCGACTCAATTGGTGCTCGACCAGATAACGCCAAAAGGCGTATATTATCATAGTATGTTTTTTATTTGCATTTTGACTGCAGGTATTGTGGTTAATGCAGACATGAATCCTCGTAAAAAGGTTTCAGTTTTGTTGCCAGAAAAAAGGGAAAAAACCCTATTATTACATTTTGGTACTGGCAAAGGAGGTCTAATGATGTCTATTTCTATCTATATATATAAAATTCACATGTATCCATTCGTCTATCCATCTCTCAAACGCTACATGTATAAAAATCAAAACATGGTCTCTTGCTGAGGGCATTCCGAGAAAATAGTGAAAAAAGGTATGCGAATATACATAAAAAATATAAATACCATGTATTTATTATTGTACATTAACTAGTGCTGAAACAGACACATTGGCATTTTTTTAATTCAGCAATGTTCGCATGCATCCTACCCTCTCCCCCACTTTGCGCTCAGGCTCATTTGGTACGGTCTGGATTTGGTGGTGAAATTTGTAATCCGGCCAGTTTCCAATGCATTGTTGTGCTTATGGTTGTGGTTGTAATGCGGTTATGGTTATTATTATAATGTTCTCGTGGTTTAAATAATAATGTGCTTATGATTATGGTTATCATGTGCTTATGGTTGTGGTCATAATGTGCTTATAATGTAGTTCTGATCATGCGTTTATAGTTGAAATTATGTGCTTATGGTTGTGGTTAGAATGTGGTTATGGTTGTGGTTATAACATTGTTGTTAATGTTGTTGATTTAAAGTAGACCAGAGATTGGCATTGGGAAATTAATATTAAGCTATCTAAATAGCACTTGCAAATCACTTAAGTTATATCCCACGAACACATGCGGGCAGTTCTTGTATTATAATGTATGAAACAGAGGTGAGTGTCTTCAAATGTAAGCCAGAGCCTTGGATCTTGATGCTTACACGAAAGACATACAGTGCCTATCCATCTCTTTAAAAAAAAGGATGCCAATCATACATTCAGGAAAGGCTCACTAAGTTTCAAGAGAGTTTTTTTTAAGTTTGGCCATGTTGGAGGAAACCGGAGTACCTCGAGATAACCCACACACACAAGAGGTGACAATAATTATATATTATGGCATTCTTATAACCCCAAGCCTTGCTGGTCACCCATCCAAGAACTTATCAGGCTCAATGCTGCTTAGCTGACAACATATAAGTTGATGGGGTGCATTTAAAGTGCTTTGGTCAGAGACAATTAATAATAATTTGGACACAAATACAATTAAAGCTCGTTATGTGTGGGCAGGTTATCCTTGATTGTAACAAAAATATTTTAAGTTTTATGTGTGGGCTGGTTGAATTCCGAGCTACCCCTGTTTCATGATGAATTATTGCATAGGTTAGGGCAATAATTCAACATGTCAGCAAAAATACTTGTTATTTTATGAAACAATAAAGATAAGGAACACATTCTACATACATTCTGTTCAGCAACCTTCCAATGGCTTGCTATGTTACGGCGCTAGAGAAGTCACAATATTATTTATTCATCCCCATTCTATCTAACTCAGAAATATGTCTTTGTATAATTTATATGTTTTGAATTATCCATATTTAGTTTTATCCGGGCAACCCCTCCACACCATTACACTGAATAAATTAGTGTACAGTTTTGGAGTGTCATCATCTAGACCTGGAGAACAATGTTTCAGAGCATCATATGTAGACTGAAAAGTCACGCAGGGAGCACTCACCCTGTGTGTGACAGCCAAGGATGCCATCCACCACACTGCAGATCTCATCGTCCTTACAGACCCAGGCGTCACAGCTCACATTGCCGCCAGGATTGACACAGATGCAGCGCTTGCTGCAGTCATGTGACTCAAACCAGCTCTCCCCGAGCTGAGATACAAATGCAATGTCTTTAGAAACATCTCAGTTGACCTTGTAGCTATTATTATGATGACGAGTAAATAAAAAAAAACACATGAATGCTTTTGACTGTGACATGAAATCCGATTCTTAATTAAGGAAGATTCAAACTTGTGTTGGCCTGAATCAAACACAAAGCCTAGGATAGGGATTTACATACATATCTTTGCTTAGCTCACCGGATGGTAGTGGCCATTGTTATCCAGGCAACCGCACTGCTCTGTAGGGACACACTTGTCCCCAGAGAGGACAAAGCCGTCGTCACAGACACAGCCCTCCGCACATTGCTGGTTGCAACCACCCGGGAGACTTGCGTTGCTGCAAGTGGCCGGGCACGGTGGGGCACAGCTCTCGTAGTGGCTGCCCGGTTCACACGGGAATGCTGTGGGTGTCACACACAACAATAATCTTGAATAATCTTTTATTTCCAATGGTACTTAAATACTTCAGAAACTCAAAACACCTTCAGTTACATTGTATCTCAAACATTTGGAGGGGACCGGATATTGGCAGCTGTCTCTGTGCAGCACAAAGTGACTGAGCACCAGCCAATCATCGGAATTAGTCTCCCAGTAAGGGGCAATGTTGTTATGTGTAATCCAGATTGAGTAATTGGCAGCTAATTTTACAAAGTTGCCAAGTTTGGATCAAGACATCAGCACACAACGGCATACTCTGTTTAATGTCAGGGAATCTGTAGCATTCAATGTAAAGTGAACCGTGTATGGTTAATACACCCGCACTATTAACAATGCGTCTAATGCAATGGACAGCCCTAGTTAGGATTGCATTTCACTTATTATATTAAAACTGAATCGTTTATTTAGGCCACCATAGATTAGCATACTTACAATGACATGTCCATCAAATCACATCAGAATCAAATTTCATGGCTGATCAATCAGTGTGGCGGTGACATCACAGCAGGCGGTGCACTCACGGCAGAAGGTGTTGTTCCTCCACGTGACGATGACCCCAGCTTGGGCGCACTGGTCGGCGTAGGCCTGCAGGGCCTGGCACAGCGAGCCGTGGTCCCCACCCGTGGCACACAGGTCGAACACGCAGTTGTCGAAGAAGACTTGTGGAGGCAGCACCGCGTGGCACTCTTTGAAAGCTCCTGATGGAAGTGAGAAATACGATGTCAATCTTAGCGGCGTCGACTCCTCTTGATGCAGCAGCCGTGAAATGGTTTGTGCACTGTGCTCCCATTAATAGCAAAACAACTTTGAACGCCAATTATCTGTAGAAACAATTTCATCATGGATCGCGAAAAAGTTTTGAAAATGAAAACGTGTAATAAAAATTTCGTAGCCTCTATATTTTTAAAGTGATAATAAAAAATAATATTATGCCAACTGGAATTGAATGCCCATCACACAGGTAAACGTGTTGTGGGTATATCTCCATGGGGTGGAAATGCCACAATGTCTGCAATCTAATGAAGTCCATTCTCATGCACAGTTATGAGTTAACAGCTTAACTTAACGGAGAGCAATACCCACCCTCAGGGTCAGTGATTATTCCACAGAACGTATCCGACTCATACAGGTTCTTGTCATTCTCATCACATGGAGGTATTTCCCCGGTATCATCTTGGCAACTGTCAACAAACACATGCGCAGGTTAACCTCACCGAGGTTGAAAGAGAAAATATCACTTGAAACATAACCACAGTCGTCATTACCATCATCATCGTGAAGATAACACACTGTAGCCCAAACAGCTGACACAAATACAGCAACAGTGGCACAATAGTCAGATATAATGTAAGCATGGGGCCCATGTTTGGCACTTCTTGTCTATCTTGAGCTCGAATGGCTGTCAATACCAATGCCTTCCATGTGTATTATCCAGAGGCTTTTGCAATGGCACTGTTGTAATTATCAGACGCGCATGGACATAGTTGAGAAGAACGGATCCTCACTCATCATCAGAACTGTTGAACACTCTCCAGCTGTTTCCCAGCTCGCTTGATGAGGCCGCTGCTGACCCATCCGGCTTCAGATTGTCATCTGAGCCATCTCCATTAAAGTTCCCTGTAAGACAACACAAGTCGTTCCATTACTGTATTTGCAAGCTAGATGGTTTACATGCAAAACATAACTTTTTAATGGAATGCCTATTAACGATTGCATTTTAGTTGGAATGTATGGCTGATAATGCTCTATGGTTGACAATGAAGCCCGCTGTGTTTGGCAATTAATACGTGCAAAATGGACAGGTAGCAGACATTTTTTTCTATTATGGAATTGCTCCCTCACTGTTCAAATAAACCTACCATTCAAATTATAGACTGATCATTTCTTTGTCAGTGGGCAAACGTACAAAATCAGCAGAGGCTCAAATACTTTTTTTCCCTCACTGTACATGCATTCGTCCATTCGCCTGACTCATAAAATGCCCTGTTCATACTCTCCTTACTGTAACTCCCGTGTCAACAAAAATTACCTTAACATTTTTTTATATTCTACATTGTCCAGTCAGCTGCTAATTGTGTTATTCTCCCAGGAGATCAACTCACCGCAGATGCCGCACAGTTGCCCCGCGTATTCTCCGGGCACGACTATCTCCACATGGTGGTTCCCATCAAACCGAACAACCAGATTGAAATCGGTCTCCAGCACAACGTAGGATCCACTCAGTTGGATGTACACCCCGGACATGAAGAATGGTGGAGTCACACGCAGCCCATCCACCTGTAAACAAAACACAGAGCATTTTATGTAGAGACCTCGCAGGAGGATCAATAATGCACAGTGCATTATCGTAAACTAAATATCTTTTTTGAATAATTAGGAATAATTTTATCCACTATTCTTAGTAAACATCGACATATATCCATCGAGAAATTATGGCATAAACATCGCTTGAATATTCACATATTTTACGTCTTTCTTTAGAAGGTCAATTCCTAACTCCCCAATAAAATTTCCAAACATCAAGTTATACATATATATTCGTTTATTCACACACAAGTGAGAAAAATGAGACGACACGCCACGCTGCGTACATCATTTCAACAATACAAGATACAAACATATAGGGGAAAAAAGCGAAGGTAGCATCTTTCAAGCATCAGGTGACACCGTGGACATTGTTAAATGCGGAGTAAAACTTGTTTACAATGGAAGTCGCTTTAGGACAATACAATGAATATATCACGATGAGGAGCAATATGGTTATTGAGATATCACTGCATGAGAGAGTGTTGTGCCTTGTGGTGATGGCTTCTGGATGGCACGCACTGGCTTTGTGCAAGTAACAATTAAAGGATGAAGTGAAACCCTCACCAGCACCCGGCGTCCTTTGGCCAAGGTGAACCTGTGGCCATAGACATCCACGTGGACCTCCTTGACGTAAGACACGGCCGTGCTGCCGCCCCGGAACTCATTTGTTGTCTCCACGTTGAAGTGGGGCAGCAGGGTGGAGCTCTGGTTGCACGGGATGGCTGCCGTGTAGGTGCACTCGCCCATGAAGTGGTGCGTCGTCTTGTCGAAAGTTATGTAGTGAGGGTCTCCAGTGATCACGCAGTCGCCAGGTGCTGAATAAAGAGAAAAGGATTGTTTTCGACTTAACCGGAAATTATTTTTGAGACATTTTTGCCTTTGGCATGTAAATATGAAGCTTTGAAAAAAGTATGCACCTGTGAATATCCATGTATATTTATAATCAGAGTTAAAGTGTATAACTTCTTAAACGAGTGGGTAGTGCTCATCGCCATTTAACGCTTCGAAGTCAGCTTCATGGGCAGGAATTTAACTAAGGTCACTGGGTCCAAATTGAAATGTGATAGTCACTGCAGCATGTCATCCCCTTGCAGTGTGTGGGATGTGTTAGCGTAGTGTTTGATGTGTTAATGTAGTGCGATGTATTTAGCTAACATGCTCATGATGCAACTTTCTTACGTTTTGGCGGGGTTGTTGGTGGCACTGTTGGCCCTGTTTCGACGCCAATGAAAAAAAGAACAGATTAGTACCAAGTGCATCTGACAAAACAAAATTCGATTTTATAAAGTGTCTGCCTGCTCCAATGCTGCTAAAGGACAAAAACTATTTATAACAGGAAGAATCTCAGAGGTCACGCAGAGGTCTTAGGGCAAAGTGTTCCAGATCTGACGACCAAGGACCGAACAAGCCCGAGCTCTAAAGAGTTGTTGATGACAACGTGGCCTACAGAGAGACACGGTGTGAAACATGAATATGAAGAGCGCAACTACAATGGAACTTTTGAAAAAAGCAGAATCCGCAAACTGCAGTGAGTGGTTCACCTGAGCCATGGCAGCCCAGGATGCCGTCCTCCACACCGCAGGTCTCGTCGTCCTCACAGACCCAGGCCCCACAGTTCACATTGCCAGGATTGACACAGATGCAGCGCTGGCTGCAGTCCTGTGACTCAAACCAGCTCTCCCCGATCTGAGACACACAACACGCACGCGTTACCTCCATTGCACTCTCTAATGCAGACCACACTGTCACAAAGCTCTCGTGGAGCAGTGCGATGAAGAGTGGTGAAACAACCTCCATGCTTGACACGGTGATTTGCACAGCATGGAGATGCCTTCATTACAAAAAAATATATTTTAATACATATATATTTTGTATAATTCGGATTAGATCCATATACCTGAACCCATTGCCTGTTTACAGTCGGTTAAATGGGTTGCTTTAAGATTTCAGGAATTTGCAACAAAAAGATACCTGTACTCATCAATGCTTGGGAACGAGAAGAAATGGTGAAACGATACGTGTGTTATGGTGTATTAAAATTTACAAATAAAAGCTGTAATAAAAAGACGTGAAATAAGATTAAATACAGATGACAAATAAAAAATGCAAACATCTCATATTGGTTCGTCGTTGCTGTGTGTGCCACTGTCCCAAATGAATTTAAGATCTCAGTAATAAGTAAGATTCTCACTTACATTTTCAGTGAGGAATATTACTGGGCCGTCACTTCAGTGATGCTGTATTATAAAATATGGGAGTGACGGTGCAGTGGCATCAGCAGAACACTTATAACTTAAAAAACAAATTTCATCATTAAGGACACTTCAACTTGTTGGGCAGTACAGAACACAGGAATATAATAGGAATCTACATGCGCAGAACTGTTTGTTTTTTGTTTGTAATTTTGCTTAGCTCACCGGATGGTAGTAGCCATTGTTATCCAGGCAACCGCACTGATCTGTAGGGACACACTTGTCCCCAGAGAGGACAAAGCCGTCGTCACAGACACAGCCCTCTGCACATTGCTGGTTGCAGCCAGCTGGGGGATTTGCGTTGCTGCAGGTGGCCGGGCACGGTGGGGCACAGCTCTCATAGTGGCTGCCCGGTTCACACGGGAATGCTGTGGGTGTCACACACAACAATAATCTTGAATAATCTTTAATTTCCAATGGTGCTTAAATACTTCAGAAACTCAAAAAACTTTAGTCACATGTTATCTCAAACATTTAAAGGTGGTTTTACACGTAGGCTTTTGTGATCAATATCATCCATAATACAGATTTTTTTTTTGGGTTAGATCGCGTAAATATTCAAAAGCGGCTGGATATTGGCAGCTGATTCTGGGCAGCACAAGGTGACTGAGCACCAGCTTGTCATCGGAATTAGTCTGCTAGTAAGACCAATGTTGTTATTTGTAATCCAGATCGAGTAATTGGCAGACGATTTTGCACATTTAGCAAATTTCAATAACACCATCACACAAAAGCCTACTTTGTTTAAAATGTCAGGGAATCTGTAGCGTCCAATGTAAAGCAGATGGTGAGTATTTATGGATAATACACCAGCACTATTAACAATGCGTCTGCCATGCAGTGGAAAACCCTAGATAGGTTTGAATTTGACTTATATTAAAATTGCATGGTGTATCTGGCCTCTATAGATTAGCAGATTTACGATCACATGTCCATCAAATCACAATCAAATTTCATGGCTGGGCAATCAGTGTGGCGGTGACATCACATCGGCTGGTGCACTCACGGCAGAAGGTGTTGTTCCTCCACGTGACGATGACCCCAGCTTGGGCGCACTGGTCAGCGTAGGCCTGCAGGGCCTGGCACAGCGAGCCGTGGTCCCCACCCGTGGCACACAGGTCGAACACGCAGTTGTCGAAGAAGATTTGTGGAGGCAGCACCGCGTGGCACTCTTTGAAAGCTCCTGATGGAAGCGAGAAATACGATGTCAGTGTTAGCGGCATCCACACATCAGTCCTCTTGATGCAGCAGCGGTGAAATGGTTTGTGCACTGTGCTCGCATTAATAGCAAAAAACAACTTTGAACGCTAATTATCTGTAGTAACAATTTCATCATGGATCGCGAAAGAGTTTTGAAAAAATAATACGTGTAATCAAATTTTTGTACCCTCCATACTTTTAAAAGTGACAATAATAATTACAAAAAAACATTATGCCAACTAGAATTGAAAGCCCATCACACAGGTAAACTTGTTGTGGGTATAACTCCATGGAGTCGAAATGCCACAATGTCTGCAATCTAAGGAAGTCCATTCTCATGCACAGTTATGAGTTAACAGCTGAAGTTAACGGAGAGCAATACCCACCCTCAGGGTCAGTGATTATTCCACAGAACGTATCCGATTCATACAGGTTCTTGTCATTCTCATCACATGGAGGTATTTCCCCGGTATCATCTTGGCAACTGTCAACAAACACACGCGCAGGTTAACCTCACCGAGGTTTAAAGAGAAAATATCACTTGAAACATAATCACAGTCGTCATTACCATCATCATCATGAAGATAACTCACTATAGCCCAAACAGCTGACACAAATACAGCATCAGTGGCACAACAGTCAGATCTAATTTAAGCATGGGGCCTATGTTTGGCACTTCTTGTCTATCTCGAGCTCGAATGGCTGTCAATACCAATGCCTTCCACGTGTATTATCCAGAGGCTTTTGCAATGGCACTATTGTAATTATCAGACGCGCATGGAAATAGTTGAGAAGAACGGATCCTCACTCATCATCAGAGCTGTTGAACACTCTCCAGCTGTTTCCCAGCTCGCTGGATGAGGCCGCTGCTGACCCATCCGGCTTCAGATTGTCATCTGAGCCATCTCCATTAAAGTTCCCTGTAAGACAACACAAGTCGTTCCATTACTGTATTTGCAAGCTAGATGGTTTACATGCAAAACATAACTTTTTAATGGAATGCCTATTAACGATTGTATTTTAGTTGGAATGTATGGCTGATAATGCTCTATGGTTGACAATGAAGGCCGCTGTGTTTGGCAATTAATACGTGCAAAATGGACAGGTAGCTGACATTTTTTCTCTTATGGAATTGCTCCCCACAACAGAAGTACATTTTTTCATTCGACATCATTGCTTTTATGCTACCACTGCAGTCACGTTGCTCTCTCTTAGTCACCATATGTGGTTTCCTTACTTGGCTAACTCCTCATCTGTGCTGCGAACAGCTGCCTCTCCAGGCTGTTATGTTGTACTTGCTCAGCTGTGCTGTCGATATACAGTGAGGGAAAAAAGTATTTGATCCCTTGCTGATTTTGTACGTTTGCCCACTAACGAAGAAATAATCAATCTATAATTTTAATGGTAGGTTTATTTGAACAGTGAGACAGAATAACAACAAAATTCAGAAAAACGCATGTCAAAAATGTTATAAATTGATTGGCATTTAATGAGGGAAATAAGTATTTGACCCCTCTGCAAAACATGACTTAGCACTTGGTGACAAAACACTTGTTGGCAATCACAGAGGTCAGACGTTTCTTGTAGTTGGCCACCAGGTTTGCACACATCTCAAGAGAGATTTTGTCCCACTCCTCTTTGCAGATCTTCTCTAAGTCATTAAGGTTTCGAGGCTGACGTTTATCAACTCGAACCTTCAGCTCCCTCCACAGATTTTCTATGGGATTAAGGTCTGGAGACTGGCTAGGCCACTCCAGGACCTTATTGTGCATCTTCTTGAGCCACTCCTTTGTTGCCTTGGCCGTGTGTTTTGGGTCATTGTCATGCTGGAATACCCATCCACGACCCATTTTCAATGCCCTGGCTGAGGGAAGGAGGTTCTCACCCAAGATTTGACGGTACATGTCCCCGTCCATCGTCCCTTTGATGCGGTGAAGTTGTCCTTTCCCCTTAACAGAAAAACACCCCCAAAGCAAAATGTTTCCACCTCCATGTTTGACGGTGGGGATGGAGTTCTTGGGGTCATAGGCAGCATTCCTCCTCCTCCAAACACGGTGAGTTGAGTTGATGCCAAAGAGCTCCATTTTGGTCTCATCTGACCACAACACTTTCACCCAGTTGTCCTCTGAATCATTCAGATGTTTATTGGCAAACTTCAGATGGGCATGTATATGTGCTTTCTTGAGCAGGGGGACCTTGCGGGCGCTGCAGGATTTCAGTCCTTCACGGCATAGTGTGTTACCAATTGTTTTCTTGGTGACTATGGTCCCAGCTGCCTTGAGATCATTGACAAGATCCTCCCGTGTAGTTCTGGGCTGATTCCTCACCGTTCTCATGATCATTGCAACTCCACGAGGTGAGATCTTGCATGGAGCCCCAGTCGAGGGAGATTTACAGTTATTTTGTGTTTCTTCCATTTGCGAATAATCGCACCAACTGTTGTCATCTTCTCACCAAGCTGCTTGGCAATGGTCTTGTACCCCATTCCAGCCTTGTGTTAGTCTACAATCTTGTCCCTGACATCCTTGGAGAGCTCTTTGGTCTTGGCCATGGTGGAGAGTTTGGAATCTGATTGATTGCTTCTGTGGACAGGTGTCTTTTATACAGGAAACAAGCTGAGATTAGGAGCACTCCCTTTAAAAGTGTGCTCCTAATCTCAGCTTTCTGATTGAGAGGGGGTCAAATACTTATTTCCCTCATTAAAATGCAAATCAATTTATAACATTTTTGACATGCGTTTTTCTGGATTTTTTTATTGTTATTTTGTCTCTCACTGTTCAAATAAACCTACCATTAAAATTATAGACTGATCATTTCTTCGTCAGTGGGCAAACGTACAAAATCAGCAGAGGATCAAATACTTTTTTCTCTCACTGTACATGCATTCGTCCATTCGCATGGCTTATAAAAGGCCCTGTTCATACTCTCCTTACTGTAACTCCCGTATCAAAAACAATTACCTTGACATTTTTTAATATGCTACATTGTCCAGTCAGCTGCTTATTATGTTATTCTCCCAGGAGATCAACTCACCGCAGATGCCGCACAGTTGCCCCGCGTATTCTCCTGGCACGACTATCTCCACATGGTGGTTCCCATCAAACCGAACAACCAGATTGAAATCGGTCTCGAGCACAACGTAGGATCCACTCAGTTGGATGTACACCCCGGACATGAAGAATGGTGGAGTCACACGCAGCCCATCCACCTGTAAACAAAACAAAGAGCATTTATGTAGAGACCTCGCAGGAGGATCAATAATGCACAGTGCATTATCGTAAACTAAATATCTTTTTTGAATAAGTAGGAATATTTTATCCACTATTCTTAATAAACATCGACATATATCCATCGAGATATTATGGCAAAAACATCGCTTGAATATTCACGTATTTTACGTCTTTCTTTAGAAGGTCAATTCCCAACTCCCCAATAAAATTTCCAACCATCAAGTTATACATATATATTCGTTTATTCACACACAAGTGAGAAAAATGAGACGACACGCCACGCTGCGTACATCATTTCAACAATACAAGATACAAACATATAGGGGAAAAAAGCGAAGGTAGCATCTTTCAAGCATCAGGTGACACCGTGGACATTATTAAATAAGGAGTAAAACTTGTTTACAATGGAAGTCGCTTTAGGACAATACAATGAATAAATCACGATGAGGAGCAATATGGTTATTGAGATATCACTGCATGAGAGAGTGTTGTGCCTTGTGGTGATGGCTTCTGGATGGCACGCACTGGCTCTGTGCAAGTAACAATTAAAGGATGAACTGAAACCCTCACCAGCACCCGGCGTCCTTTGGCCAAGGTGAACCTGTGGCCGTAGACATCCACGTGGACCTCCTTGACGTAAGACACGGCCGTGCTGCCGCCCCGGAACTCATTTGTTGTCTCCACGTTGAAGTGGGGCAGCAGGGTGGAGCTCTGGTTGCACGGAATGGCTGCCGTGTAGGTGCACTCGCCCATGAAGTGGTGCGTCGTCTTGTCGAAAGTTATGTAGTGAGGGTCTCCAGTGATCACGCAGTCGCCAGGTGCTGAATAAAGAGAAAAGCATTGTTTTCGACTTAACCGGAAATTATTCTTGAGACATTTTTGCCTTTGGCATGTAAATATGAAGCTTTGAAAAAAGTATGCACCTGTGAATATCCATGTATATTTATAATCAGAGTTAAAGTGTATAACTTCTTTAACGAGTGGGTGGTGCTCATCGCCATTTAACGCTTCGAAGTCAGCTTCATATTGTAAATACACAATGCAGAAAATAATTTACAAAACATTTTGTCAATCCATTCATGAATGAAAGTCTCCCCACACCATGTCGATCATGCGGAGTTTTTGTTTATTAAACTTAACTACGCTGGTCACTGGGTGTTGGTGAAGTGTGGGCCAAGGATTGGTTCAAATATGAGTTGCCATTGAAGTTAGTCATGGGCAGGAATTTAACTAAGGTTACTGGGTCCAAATTTAAATGTGATAGTCACTGCACCATGTCATCCTCTTGCAGTGTGTGGGATGTGTTAGCGTAGTGTTTTATGTGTTAATGTAGTGCGATGTATTTAGCTAACATGCTCATGATGCAACTTTCTTACGTTTTGGTGGGGTTGTTGGTGGCACTGTTGGCCCTGTTTCGACGCAAATGAAAAAAAGAACAGATTAGTACCAAGTACATCTGACAAAACAAAATTCGATTTTATAAAGTGTCTGCCTGCTCCAATGCTGCTAAAGGACAAAAACTATTTCTAAAAGGAAGAATCTCAGAGGTCACGCGGAGGTCTTAGGGCAGAGTGTTCCAGATCTGACGACCAAGGACCGAACAAGCCCGAGCTCTAAAGATTTGTTGATGACAACGTGGCCTACAGAGAGACACGGTGTGAAACATGAATATGAAGAGCGCAACTACGATGGAACTTTTGAAAAAAGCAGAATCCACAAACTGCAGTGAGTGGTTCACCTGAGCCATGGCAGCCAAGGATGCCGTCCTCCACACCGCAGGTCTCGTCGTCCTCACAGACCCAGGCCCCACAGTTCACATTGCCAGGATTGACACAGATGCAGCGCTGGCTGCAGTCCTGTGACTCAAACCAGTTCTCCCCGATCTGAGACACACAACACGCACGCGTTACCTACATTGCACTCTCTAATGCAGAACACACTGTCACAAAGTAATCTCTGAAGCAGTCCTCAGCCCATTTTCACCAGCTCTCGTGGAGCAGTGCGATGAAGAGTGGTGAAACGATCTCCACGCTTGACACGGTGATTTACACAGCATGGAGATGCCTTCATTACAAAAAATATATTTTAATACATATATATTTTGTATAATTCGGAATAGATCCATATACCTGAACCCATTGCCTGTTTACAGTCGGTTAAATGGGTTGCTTTAAGATTTCAGGAATTTGCAACAAAAAGATACGTGTACTCATCAATGCTTGGGAACGAGAAGAAATGGTGAAACAATACGTTTGTTATGGTGTATTAAAATGTACAAATAAAAGCTGTATTAAAAAGACGTTAAATGAGATTAAATACAGATGACAAATAAAAAATGCAAACATCTCATATTGGTTATTCGTTGCTGTGTGTGCCACTGTCCCAAATGAATTTAAGATCTCAGTAATAAGTAAGATTCTCACTTACATTTTAAGTGAGGAATATTACTGGGCCGTCACTTCAGTGATGCTGTATTATAAAATATGGGAGTGACGGTGCAGTGGCATCACCAGAACACTTATAACTTAAAAAACAAATTTCATCATTAAGGACACTTCAACTTGTTGGGCAGTACAGAACACAGGAATATAATAGGAATCTACATGCGCAGAACTGTTTGTTTTTTGTTTGTAATTTTGCTTAGCTCACCGGATGGTAGTGGCCATTGTTATCCAGGCAACCGCACTGATCTGTAGGGACACACTTGTCCCCAGAGAGGACAAAGCCGTCGTCACAGACACAGCCCTCTGCACATTGCTGGTTGCAGCCAGCTGGGGGATTTGCGTTGCTGCAGGTGGCCGGGCACGGTGGGGCACAGCTCTCATAGTGGCTGCCCGGTTCACACGGGAATGCTGTGGGTGTCACACACAACAATAATCTTGAATAATCTTTGATTTCCAATGGTGCTTAAATACTTCAGAAACTCAAAAAACTTTAGTCACATGTTATCTCAAACATTTAAAGGCGGTTTTACACGTAGGCTTTTGTGATCAATATCATCCATAATACAGATTTTTTTTGGGTTAGATCGCGTAAATATTCAAAGGCGGCTGGATATTGGCAGCTGATTCTGGGCAGCACAAGGTGACTGAGCACCAGCTTGTCATCGGAATTAGTCTGCCAGTAAGAGCAATGTTGTTATTTGTAATCCAGATCGAGTAATTGGCAGACGATTTTGCACATTTGGCAAATTTCAATAACACCATCACACAAAAGCCTACTTTGTTTAAAATGTCAGAGAATCTGTAGCGCCCAATGTAAAGCAGATGGTGAGTATTTATGGATAATACACCCGCACTATTAACAATGCGTCTGCCATGCAGTGGAAAACCCTAGATAGGTTTGAATTTGACTTATCATATTCAAATTGCATGGTGTATCTGGCCTCTATAGATTAGCAGATTTACCATCACATGACCATCAAATCATAATCAAATTTCATGGCTGGGCAATCAGTGTGGCGGTCACATCACATCGGCTGGTGCACTCACGGCAGAAGGTGTTGTTCCTCCACGTTACGATGACCCCAGCTTGGGCGCACTGGTCGGCGTAGGCCTGCAGGGCTTGGCACAACGAGCCGTGGTCCCCACCCGTGGCACACAGGTCGAACACGCAGTTGTCGAAGAAGATTTGTGGAGGCAGCACCGCGTGGCACTCTTTGAAAGCTCCTGATGGAAGCGAGAAATACGATGTCAATCTGAGCGGCATCGACACCACTCCTCTTGATGCAGCAGCGGTGAAATGGTTTGTGCACTGTGCTCCCATTAATAGCAAAACAACTTTGAACGCTAATTATCTGTAGTAACAATTTCATCATGGATTGTGAAAGAGTTTTGAAAAAAAATACGTGTAATAAAATTTTTGTACCCTCCATACTTTTAAAAGTGACAATAATAATAAAAAAAAACATTATGCCAAATAGAATTGAATGCCCATCACACAGGTAAACTTGTTGTGGGTATAGCTCCATGGAGTCGAAATGCCACAATGTCTGCAATCTAAGGAAGTCCATTCTCATGCACAGTTATGAGTTAACAGCTGAACTTAACGGAGAGCAATACCCACCCTCAGGGTCATTGATTATTCCACAGAACGTATCCGATTCATACAGGTTCTTGTCATTCTCATCACATGGAGGTATTTCCCCGGTATCATCTTGGCAACTGTCAACAAACACATGCGCAGGTTAACCTCACCGAGGTTGAAAGAGAAAATATCACTTGAAACATAATCACAGTCGTCATTACCATCATCATCATGAAGATAACTCACTGTAGCCCAAACAGCTGACACAAATACAGCATCAGTGGCACAACAGTCAGATCTAATTTAAGCATGGGGCCCATGTTTGGCACTTCTTGTCTATCTCGAGCTCGAATGGCTGTCAATACCAATGCCTTCCATGTGTATTATCCAGAGGCTTTTGCAATGGCACTGTTGTAATTATCAGATGCGCATGGAAATAGTTGAGAAGAACGGATCCTCACTCATCATCAGAACTGTTGAACACTCTCCAGCTGTTTCCCAGCTCGCTGGATGAGGCCGCTGCTGACCCATCCGGCTTCAGATTGTCATCTGAGCCATCTCCATTAAAGTTCCCTGTAAGACAACACAAGTCGTTCCATTACTGTATTTGCAAGCTAGATGGTTTACATGCAAAACATCACTTTTTAATGGAATGCCTATTAACGATTGCATTTTAGTTGGAATGTATGGCTGATAATGCTCTATGGTTGACAATGAAGGCCGCTGTGTTTGGCAATTAATACGTGAAAAATGGACAGGTAGCTGACATTTTTTCTCTTATGGAATTGCTCCCCACAACAGAAGTACATTTTTCCATTCGACATCAGTGCTTTTATGCTACCACTGCAGTCACGTTGCTCTCTCTTAGTCACCATATGTGGTTTCCTTACTTGGCTAACTCCTCATCTGTGCTGCGAACAGCTGCCTCTCCAGGCTGTTATGTTGTACTTGCTCATCTGTGCTGTCGACATACAGTGAGGGAAAAAAGTATTTGATCCCTTGCTGATTTTGTACGTTTGCCCACTGACGAAGAAATAATCAGTCTATAATTTTAATGGTAGGTTTATTTGAACAGTGAGACAGAATAACAACAAAATTCAGAAAAACGCATGTCAAAAATGTTATAAATTGATTGGCATTTAATGAGGGAAATAAGTATTTGACCCCTCTGCAAAACATGACTTAGCACTTGGTGACAAAACACTTGTTGGCAATCACAGAGGTCAGACGTTTCTTGTAGTTGGCCACCAGGTTTGCACACATCTCAAGAGGGATTTTGTCCCACTCCTCTTTGCAGATCTTCTCTAAGTCATTAAGGTTTCGAGGCTGACGTTTGGCAACTCGAACCTTCAGCTCCCTCCAAAGATTTTCTATGGGATTAAGGTCTGGAGACTGGCTAGGCCACTCCAGGACCTTATTGTGCTTCTTCTTGAGCCACTCCTTTGTTGCCTTGGCCGTGTGTTTTGGGTCATTGTCATGCTGGAATACCCATCCACGACCCATTTTCAATGCCCTGGCTGAGGGAAGGAGGTTCTCACCCAAGATTTGACGGTACATGTCCCCGTCCATCGTCCCTTTGATGCGGTGAAGTTGTCCTTTCCCCTTAGCAAAAAAACACCCCCAAAGCAAAATGTTTCCACCTCCATGTTTGACGGTGGGGATGGAGTTCTTTGGGTCATAGGCAGCATTCCTCCTCCTCCAAACATGGTGAGTTGAGTTGATGCCAAAGAGCTCCATTTTGGTCTCATATGACCACAACACTTTCACCCAGTTGTCCTCTGAATCATTCAGATGTTCATTGGCAAACTTCAGATGGGCATGTATATGTGCTTTCTTGAGCAGGGGGACCTTGCGGGCGCTGCAGGATTTCAGTCCTTCACGGCGTAGTGTGTTACCAATTGTTTTCTTGGTGACTATGGTCCCAGCTGCCTTGAGATCATTGACAAGATCCTCCCGTGTAGTTCTGGGCTGATTCCTCACCGTTCTCATGATCATAGCAACTGCACAAGGTGAGATCTTGCATGGAGCCCCAGTCGAGGGAGATTGACAGTTATTTTGTGTTTCTTCCATTTGCGAATAATCGCACCAACTGTTGTCATCTTCTCACCAAGCTGCTTGGCAATGGTCTTGTAGCCCATTCGAGCCTTGTGTAGGTCTACAATCTTGTCCCTGACATCCTTGGAGAGCTCTTTGGTCTTGGCCATGGTGGAGAGTTTGGAATCTGATTGATTGCTTCTGTGGATAGGTGTCTTTTATACAGGAAACAAGCTGAGATTAGGAGCACTCCCTTTAAAAGTGTGCTCCTAATCTCAGCTTTCTGATTGAGAGGGGGTCAAATACTTATTTCCCTCATTAAAATGCAAATCAATTTATAACATTTTTGACATGCGTTTTTCTGGATTTTTTTTATTGTTATTTTGTCTCTCACTGTTCAAATAAACCTACCATTAAAATTATAGACTGATTATTTCTTCGTCAGTGGGCAAACGTACAAAATCAGCAGAGGATCAAATACTTTTTTCTCTCACTGTACATGCATTCGTCCATTCGCCTGGCTTATAAAAGGCCCTGTTCATACTCTCCTTACTGTAACTCCCGTATCAAAAACAATTACCTTGACATTTTTGTATATGCTACATTGTCCAGTCAGCTGCTTATTGTGTTATTCTCCCAGGAGATCAACTCACCGCAGATGCCGCACAGTTGCCCCGCGTATTCTCCAGGCACGACTATCTCCACATGGTGGTTCCCATCAAACCGAACAACCAGATTGAAATCGGTCTCGAGCACAACGTAGGATCCACTCAGTTGGATGTACACCCCGGACATGAAGAATGGTGGAGTCACACGCAGCCCATCCACCTGTAAACAAAACAAAGAGCATTTTATGTAGAGACCTCGCAGGAGGATCAATAATGCACAGTGCATTATCGTAAACTAAATATCTTTTTTGAATAAGTAGGAATATTTTATCCACTATTCTTAGTAAACATCGACATATATCCATCGAGATATTATGGCAAAAACATCGCTTGAATATTCACGTATTTTACGTCTTTCGTTAGAAGGTCAATTCCTAACTCCCCAATAAAATTTCCAAACATCAAGTTATACATATATATTCGTTTATTCACACACAAGTGAGAAAAATGAGATGACACGCCACGCTGCGTACATCATTTCAACAATACAAGATACAAACATATAGGGGAAAAAAGCGAAGGTAGCATCTTTCAAGCATCAGGTGACACCGTGGATATTGTTAAATGCGGAGTAAAACTTGTTTACAATGGAAGTCGCTTTAGGACAATACAATGAATAAATCACGATGAGGAGCAATATGGTTATTGAGCTATCACTGCATGAGAGAGTGTTGTGCCTTGTGGTGATGGCTCCTGAATGGCACGCACCGGCTCTGTGCAAGTAACAATTAAAGGATGAAGTGAAACCCTCACCAGCACCCGGCGTCCTTTGGCCAAGGTGAACCTGTGGCCGTAGACATCCACGTGGACCTCCTTGACGTAAGACACGGCCGTGCTGCCGCCCCGGAACTCATTTGTTGTCTCCACGTTGAAGTGGGGCAGGGTGGAGCTCTGGTTGCACGGGATTGCTGCCGTGTAGGTGCACTCGCCCATGAAGTGGTGCGTCGTCTTGTCGAAAGTTATGTAGTGAGGGTCTCCAGTGATCACGCAGTCGCCAGGTGCTGAATAAAGAGAAAAGGATTGTTTTCGACTTAACCGGAAATTATTTTTGAGACATTTTTGCCTTTGGCATGTAAATATGAAGCTTTGAAAAAAGTATGCACCTGTGAATATCCATGTATTTTTATAATCAGAGTTAAAGTGTATAACTTCTTAAACGAGTGGGTGGTGCTCATCGCCATTTAACGCTTCGAAGTCAGCTTCACATTGTACATACACAATACAGGAAATAATTTACAAGAAATTTTGTCAATCCATTCATGAATGAAAGTCTCCCCACACCATGTCGATCATGCGGAGTTTCTGTTTATTAAACTTAACTACGCTGGTCACTGGGGGTTGGTGAAGTGTGAGCCCAGGATTGGTTTAAATATGAGCTGCCACTGAAGTTAGTCATGGGCAGGAATTTAACTAAGGTCACTGGGTCCAAATTTAAATGTGATAGTCACTGCACCATGTCATCCCCTTGCAGTGTGTGGGATGTGTTAGCGTAGTGTTTGATGTGTTAGTGTAGTGCGATGTATTTAGTTAACATGCTCATGATGCAACTTTCTTACGTTTTGGCGGGGTTGTTGGTGGCACTGTTGGCCCTGTTTCGACGCCAATGAACAAAAGAACAGATTAGTACCAAGTACATCTGACAAAACAAAATTCGATTTTATAAAGTGTCTGCCTGCTCCAATGCTGCTAAAAGACAAAAACTATTTCTAAAAGGAAGAATCTCAGAGGTAACGCAGAGGTCTAGAGCAGAGTGTTCCAGATCTGACGACCAAGGACCGAAAAAGCCCGAGCTCTAAAGAGTTGTTGATGACAAGGTGACCTACAGAGAGACACGGTGTGAAACATGAATATGAAGAGCGCAACTACGATGGAACTTTTGAAAAAAGCAGAATTCGCAAACTGCAGTGAGTGGTTCACCTGAGCCATGGCAGCCCAGGATGCCGTCCTCCACACCGCAGGTCTCATCGTCCTCACAGACCCAGGCCCCACAGTTCACATTGCCAGGATTGACACAGATGCAGCGCTGGCTGCAGTCCTGTGACTCAAACCAGCTCTCCCCGATCTGAGACACACAACACGCACGCGTTACCTCCATTGCACTCTCTAATGCAGACCACACTGTCACAAAGCTCTCGTGGAGCAGTGCGATGAAGAGTGGTGAAAAAATCTCCATGCTTGACACGGTGATTTACACAGCATGGAGATGCCTTCATTACAAAAAAATATATTTTAATACATATATATTTTGTATAATTCGGATTAGAGCCATATACCTGAACCCATTGCCTGTTTACAGTCGGTTAAATGGGTTGCTTTAAGATTTCAGGAATTTGCAACAAAAAGATACCTGTACTCATCAATGCTTGGGAACGAGAAGAAATGGTGAAACAATACGTTTGTTATGGTGTATTAAAATTTACAAATAAAAGCTGTAATAAAAAGACGTTAAATGAGATTAAATGCAGATGACAAATAAAAAATGCAAACATCTCATGTTGGTTCTTCGTTGCTGTGTGTGCCACTGTCCCAAATGAATTTGAGATCTCAGTAATAAGTAAGATTCTCACTTACATTTTCATTCAGGAATATTACTGGGCCGTCACTTCAGTGATGCTGTATTATAAAATATGGGAGTGACGGTGCAGTGGCATCACCAGAACACTTATAACTTAAAAAAAAACATTTCAACATTAAGGACACTTCAACTTGTTGGGCAGTACAGAACACAGGAATATAATAGGAATCTACATGCGCAGAACTGTTTGTTTTTTGTTTGTAATTTTGCTAGGCTCACCGGATGGTAATGGCCATTGTTATCCAGGCAACCGCACTGATCTGTAGGGACACACTTGTCCCCAGAGAGGACAAAGCCGTCGTCACAGACACAGCCCTCTGCACATTGCTGGTTGCAGCCAGCTGGGGGATTTGCGTTGCTGCAGGTGGCCGGGCACGGTGGGGCACAGCTCTCATAGTGGCTGCCCGGTTCACACGGGAATGCTGTGGGTGTCACACACAACAATAATCTTGAATAATCTTTGATTTTCAATGGTGCTTAAATACTTCAGAAACTCAAAAACCTTTAGTCACATGTTATCTCAAACATTTAAAGGCGGTTTTACACGTAGGCTTTTGTGATCGATATCATCCATAATACAGATTTTTTGGGGGGTTAGATCACGTAAATATTCAAAGGCGGCTGGATATTGGCAGCTAACTCTGGGCAGCACAAGGTGACTGAGCACCAGCTTGTCATCGGAATTAGTCTGCCAGTAAGAGCAATGTTGTTATTTGTAATCCAGATCGAGTAATTGGCAGATGATTTTGCACATTTAGCAAATTTCAATAACACCATCACACAAAAGCCTACTTTGTTTAAAATGTCAGGGAATCTGTAGCGTTCAATGTAAAGCAGATGGTGAGTATTTATGGATAATACACCCGCACTATTAACAATGTGTCTGCCATGGAATGCAAAACCCTAGTTAGGTTTGAATTTAACTTATCATATTAAAATTGCATGGTGTATCTGGCCTCTATAGATTAGCAGATTTACGATCACATGTCCATCAAATCACAATCAAATTTCATGGCTGGGCAATCAGTGTGGCGGTGACATCACATCGGCTGGTGCACTCACGGCAGAAGGTGTTGTTCCTCCACGTGACGATGACCCCAGCTTGGGCGCACTGGTCAGCGTAGGCCTGCAGGGCTTGGCACAGCGAGCCGTGGTCCCCACCCGTGGCACACAGGTCGAACACGCAGTTGTCGAAGAAGATTTGTGGAGGCAGCACCGCGTGGCACTCTTTGAAAGCTCCTGATCGAAGCGAGAAATACGATGTCAATCTGAGCGGCATCGACACATCACTCCTCTTGATGCAGCAGCGGTGAAATGGTTTGTGCACTGTGCTCCCATTAATAGCAAAACAACTTTGAACGCTAATTATCTGTGGTAACAATTTCATCATGGATCGTGAAAGAGTTTTGAAAAAAAATACGTGTAATAAAATTTTTGTAGCCTCCATACTTTTTAAAGTGACAATAATAATTAAAAAAACATTATGCCAAATAGAATTGAATGCCCATCACACAGGTAAACTTGTTGTGGGTATAGCTCCATGGAGTCGAAATGCCACAATGTCTGCAATCTAAGGAAGTCCATTCTCATGCACAGTTATGAGTTAACAGCTGAACTTAACGGAGAGCAATACCCACCCTCAGGGTCAGTGATTATTCCACAGAACGTATCCGATTCATACAGGTTCTTGTCATTCTCATCACATGGAGGTATTTCCCCGGTATCATCTTGGCAACTGTCAACAAACACACGCGCAGGTTAACCTCACCGAGTTTGAAAGAGAAAACATCACTTGGAACATAATCAGTCGTCAATACCATCATCATCGTGAAGATAACTCACTGTAGCCCAAACAGCTGACACAAATACAGCATCAGTGGCACAACAGTCAGATCTAATGTAAGCATGGGGCCCATGTTTGGCACTTCTTGTCTATCTCGAGCTCGAATGGCTGTCAATACCAATGCCTTTCATGTGTATTATCCAGAGGCTTTTGCAATGGCACTGTTGTAATTATCAGACGCGCATGGAAATAGTTGAGAAGAACGGATCCTCACTCATCATCAGAACTGTTGAACACTCTCCAGCTGTTTCCCAGCTCGCTTGATGAGGCCGCTGCTGACCCATCCGGCTTCAGATTGTCATCTGAGCCATCTCCATTAAAGTTCCCTGTAAGACAACACAAGTCGTTCCATTACTGTATTTTCAAGATAGATAGTTTACATGCAAAACATCACTTTTTAATGGAATGCCTATTAACGATTGTATTTTAGTTGGAATGTATGGCTGATAATGCTCTATGGTTGACAATGAAGCCCGCTGTGTTTGGCAATTAATACGTGCAAAATGGACAGATAGCTGACATTTTTTTCTCTTATGGAATTGCTCCCTCACTGTTCAAATAAACCTACCATTAAAATTATAGACTGATCATTTCTTTGTAAGTGGGCAAACGTACAAAATCAGCAGAGGCTCAAATACTTTTTTTCCCTCACTGTACATGCATTCGTCCATTCGCCTGGCTCATAAAAGGCCCTGTTCATACTCTCCTTACTGTAACTCCCATGTCAACAAAAATTACCTTTACATTTTTTTATATTCTACATTGTCCAGTCAGCTGCTAATTGTGTTATTCTCCCAGGAGATCAACTCACCGCAGATGCCGCACAGTTGCCCTGCGTATTCTCCAGGCACGACTATCTCCACATGGTGGTTCCCATCAAACCGAACAACCAGATTGAAATCGGTCTCGAGCACAACGTAGGATCCACTCAGTTGGATGTACACCCCGGACATGAAGAATGGTGGAGTCACACGCAGCCCATCCACCTGTAAACAAAACACAGAGCAATTTATGTAGAGACCTCGCAGGAGGATCAATAATGCACAGTGCATTATCGTAAACTAAATATCTTTTTTGAATAATTAGGAGTATTTTATCCACTATTCTTAGTAAACATCGACATATATCCATCGAGATATTATGGCAAAAACATCGCTTGAATATTCACGTATTTTACGTCTTTCTTTAGAAGGTCAATTCCTAACTCCCCAATAAAATTTCTAAACATCAAGTTATACATATATATTATATTATTCACACACAAGTGAGAAAAATGAGACGACACGCCACGCTGCGTACATCATTTCAACAATACAAGATACAAACATATAGGGGAAAAAGCGAAGGTAGCATCTTTCAAGCATCAGGTGACACCGTGGACATTGTTAAATGCGGAGTAAAACTTGTTTACAATGGAAGTCGCTTTAGGACAATACAATGAATAAATCACGATGAGGAGCAATATGGTTATTGAGATATCACTGCATGAGAGAGTGTTGTGCCTTGTGGTGATGGCTCCTGGATGGCACGCACCGGCTCTGTGCAAGTAACAATTAAAGGATGAACTGAAACCCTCACCAGCACCCGGCGTCCTTTGGCCAAGGTGAACCTGTGGCCGTAGACATCCACGTGGACCTCCTTGACGTAAGACACGGCCGTGCTGCCGCCCCGGAACTCATTTGTTGTCTCCACGTTGAAGTGGGGCGGCAGGGTGGAGCTCTGGTTGCATGGGATGGCTGCCGTGTAGGTGCACTCGCCCATGAAGTGGTGCGTCGTCTTGTCGAACGTGATGTAGTGAGGGTCTCCAGTGATCACGCAGTCGCCAGGTGCTGAATAAAGAGAAAAGGATTGTTTTCGACTTAACCGGAAATTATTTTTGAGACATTTTTGCCTTTGGCATGTAAATATGAAGCTTTGAAAAAAGTATGCACCTGTGAATATCCATGTATTTTTATAATCAGAGTTAAAGTGTATAACTTCTTAAACGAGTGGGTGGTGCTCATCGCCATTTAACGCTTCGAAGTCAGCTTCACATTGTACATACACAATACAGGAAATAATTTACAAGAAATTTTGTCAATCCATTCATGAATGAAAGTCTCCCCACACCATGTCGATCATGCGGAGTTTCTGTTTATTAAACTTAACTACGCTGGTCACTGGGGGTTGGTGAAGTGTGAGCCCAGGATTGGTTTAAATATGAGCTGCCACTGAAGTTAGTCATGGGCAGGAATTTAACTAAGGTCACTGGGTCCAAATTTAAATGTGATAGTCACTGCACCATGTCATCCCCTTGCAGTGTGTGGGATGTGTTAGCGTAGTGTTTGATGTGTTAGTGTAGTGCGATGTATTTAGTTAACATGCTCATGATGCAACTTTCTTACGTTTTGGCGGGGTTGTTGGTGGCACTGTTGGCCCTGTTTCGACGCCAATGAAAAAAAGAACATATTAGTACCAAGTGCATCTGACAAAACAAAATTAGATTTTATAAAGTGTGTGTCTGCCTGCTCCAATGCTGCTAACGGACAAAAACTATTTCTAAAAGGAAGAATCTCAGAGGTCACGTGGAGGTTCTAGGGCAGAGTGTTGCAGATCTGACGACCAAGGACCGAACAAGCCCGCGCTCTAAAGATTTGTTGATGACAACGTGGCCTACAGAGAGACACGGTGTGAAACATGAATATGAAGGGCGCAACTACGATGGAACTTTTGAAAAAAGCAGAATCCACAAACTGCAGTGAGTGGTTCACCTGAGCCATGGCAGCCCAGGATGCCGTCCTCCACACCGCAGGTCTCGTCGTCCTCACAGACCCAGGCCTCACAGTTCACATTGCCAGGATTGACACAGATGCAGCGCTGGCTGCAGTCCTGTGACTCAAACCAGCTCTCCCCGATCTGAGACACACAACACGCACGCGTTACCTCCATTGCACTCTCTAATGCAGACCACACTGTCACAAAGCTCTCGTGGAGCAGTGCGATGAAGAGTGGTGAAACAATCTCCATGCTTGACACGGTGATTTACACAGCATGGAGATGCCTTAATTACAAAAAAATATATTTTAATACATATATATTTTGTATAATTCGGATTAGAGCCATATACCTGAACCCATTGCCTGTTTACAGTCAGTTAAATGGGTTGATTTAAGATTTCAGGAATTTGCAACAAAAAGATACCTGTACTCATCAATGCTTGGGAACGAGGAGAAATGGTGAAACAATACGTTTGTTATGGCGTATTAAAATTTACAAATAAAAGCTGTAATAAAAAGACGTTAAATGAGATTAAATACAGATGACAAATAAAAAATGCAAACATCTCATATCGGTTCTTCGTTGCTGTGTGTGCCACTGTCCCAAATGAATTTGAGATCTCAGTAATAAGTAAGATTCTCACTTACATTTTCAGTCAGGAATATTACTGGGCTGTCACTTCAGTGATGCTGTATTATTAAATATGGGAGTGACGGTGCAGTGGCATCACCAGAACACTTAGAACTTTTAAAAAAATGTCATCATTAAGGACACTTCAACTTGTTGGGCAGTACAGAAGACAGGAATATAATAGGAATCTACATGCGCAGAACTGTTTCTTTTTGTTTGTAATTTTGCATAGCTCACCGGATGGTAATGGCCATTGTTATCCAGGCAACCGCACTGATCTGTAGGGACACACTTGTCCCCAGAGAGGACAAAGCCGTCGTCACAGACACAGCCCTCTGCACATTGCTGGTTGCAGCCAGCTGGGGGATTTGCGTTGCTGCAGGTGGCCGGGCACGGTGGGGCACAGCTCTCATAGTGGCTGCCCGGTTCACACGGGAATGCTGTGGGTGCCACACACAACAATAATCTTGAATAATCTTAGATTTCCAATGGTGCTTAAATACTTCAGAAACTCAAAAACCTTTAGTCACATGTTATCTCAAACATTTAAAGGCGGTTTTACACGTAGGCTTTTGTGATCAATATCATCCTTAATACAGATTTCTTTTTGGGTTAGATCGCGTAAATATTCAAAGGCGGCTGGATATTAGCAGCTGACTCTGGGCAGCACAAGGTGACTGAGCACCAGCTTGTCATCGGAATTAGTCTGCCAGTAAGAGCAATGTTGTTATTTGTAATCCAGATCGAGTAATTGGCAGACGATTTTCCACATTTAGCAAATTTCAATAACACCATCACACAAAAGCCTACTTTGTTTAAAATGTCAGGGAATCTGTAGCGTCCAATGTAAAGCAGATGGTGAGTATTTATGGATAATACACCCGCACTATTAACAATGCGTCTGCCATGCAGTGGACAACCCTAGATAGGTTTGAATTTGACTTATCATATTCAAATTGCATGGTGTATCTGGCCTCTATAGATTAGCAGATTTACCATCACATGACCATCAAATCACAATCAAATTTCATGGCTGGGCAATCAGTGTGGCGGACACATCACATCGGCTGGTGCACTCACGGCAGAAGGTGTTGTTCCTCCACGTTACGATGACCCCAGCTTGGGCGCACTGGTCGGCGTAGGCCTGCAGGGCTTGGCACAACGAGCCGTGGTCCCCACCCGTGGCACACAGGTCGAACACGCAGTTGTCGAAGAAGATTTGTGGAGGCAGCACCGCGTGGCACTCTTTGAAAGCTCCTGATCGAAGCGAGAAATACGATGTCAATCTTAGCGGCATCGACACATCACTCCTCTTGATGCAGCAGCGGTGAAATGGTTTGTGCACTGTGCTCCCATTAATAGCAAAACAACTTTGAACGCTAATTATCTGTAGTAACAATTTCATCATGGATCGCGAAAGAGTTTTGAAAAAATAATACGTGTAATAAAAATTTTGTAGCCTCCATACTTTTTAAAGTGACAATAATAATTTTAAAAAATGTATGCCAACTAGAATTGAATGCGCATCACACAGGTAAACTTGTTGTGGGTATAGCTCCATGGAGTGGAAATGCCATAATGTCTGCAATCTAAGGAAGTCCATTCTCATGCACAGTTATGATTTAACAGCTGAACGTAACGGAGAGCAATACCCACCCTCAGGGTCAGTGATTATTCCACAGAACGTATCCGATTCATACAGGTTCTTGTCATTCTCATCACATGGAGGTATTTCCCCGGTATCATCTTGGCAACTGTCAACAAACACACGCGCAGGTTAACCTCACCGAGGTTGAAAGAGAAAATATCACTTGAAACATAATCACAGTCGTCATTACCATCATCATCATGAAGACAACTCACTGTAGCCCAAACAGCTGACACAAATACACCATCAGTGGCACAACAGTCAGATCTAATTTAAGCATGGGGCCCATGTTTGGCACTTCTTGTCTATCTCGAGCTCGAATGGCTGTCAATACCAATGCCTTCCATGTGTATTATCCAGAGGCTTTTGCAATGGCACTGTTGTAATTATCAGACGCGCATGGAAATAGTTGAGAAGAATGGATCCTCACTCATCATCAGAACTGTTGAACACTCTCCAGCTGTTTCCCAGCTCGCTTGATGAGGCCGCTGCTGACCCATCCGGCTTCAGATTGTCATCTGAGCCATCTCCATTAAAGTTCCCTGTAAGACAACACAAGTCGTTCCATTACTGTATTTTCAAGCTAGATAGTTTACATGCAAAACATCACTTTTCAATGGAATGCCCATTAACGATTGTATTTTAGTTGGAATGTATGGCTGATAATGCTGTATGGTTGACAATGAAGCCCGCTGTGTTTGGCAATTAATACGTGCAAAATGGACAGGTAGCTGACATTTTTTTCTCTTATGGAATTGCTCCCTCACTGTTCAAATAAACCTACCATTAAAATTATAGACTGATCATTTCTTTGTCAGTGGGCAAACGTACAAAATCAGCAGAGGCTCAAATACTTTTTTTCCCTCACTGTACATGCATTCGTCCATTCGCCTGGCTCATAAAAGGCCCTGTTCATACTCTCCTTACTGTAACTCCCGTGTCAACAAAAATTACCTTTACATTTTTTTATATTCTACATTGTCCAGTCAGCTGCTTATTGTGTTATTCTCCCAGGAGATCAACTCACCGCAGATGCCGCACAGTTGCCCCGCGTATTCTCCAGGCACGACTATCTCCACATGGTGGTTCCCATCAAACCGAACAACCAGATTGAAATCGGTCTCGAGCACAACGTAGGATCCACTCAGTTGGATGTACACCCCGGACATGAAGAATGGTGGAGTCACACGCAGCCCATCCACCTGTAAACAAAACACAGAGCATTTTATGTAGCGACCTCGCAGGAGGATCAATAATGCACAGTGCATTATCGTAAACTAAATATCTTTTTTGAATAATTAGGAATATTTTATCCACTATTCTTAGTCAACATCGACATATATCCGTCGAGATATTATGGAAAAAACATCGCTTGAATATTCACGTATTTTACGTCTTTCTTTAGAAGGTCAATTCCTAACTCCCCAATAAAATTTCCAAACATCAAGTTATACATATATATTCGTTTATTCACACACAAGTGAGATAAATGAGACGACACGCCACGCTGCGTACATCATTTCAACAATACAAGATACAAACATATAGGGGAAAAAGCGAAGGTAGCATCTTTCAAGCATCAGGTGACACCGTGGACATTGTTAAATGCGGAGTAAAACTTGTTTACAATGGAAGTCGCTTTAGGACAATACAATGAATAAATCACGATGAGGAGCAATATGGTTATTAAGATATCACTGCATGAGAGAGTGTTGTGCCTTGTGGTGATGGCTCCTGGATGGCACGCACCGGCTCTGTGCAAGTAACAATTAAAGGATGAACTGAAACCCTCACCAGCACCCGGCGTCCTTTGGCCAAGGTGAACCTGTGGCCGTAGACATCCACGTGGACCTCCTTGACGTAAGACACGGCCGTGCTGCCGCCCCGGAACTCATTTGTTGTCTCCACGTTGAAGTGGGGCAGCAGGGTGGAGCTCTGGTTGCACGGAATGGCTGCCGTGTAGGTGCACTCGCCCATGAAGTGGTGCGTCGTCTTGTCGAAAGTTATGTAGTGAGGGTCTCCAGTGATCACGCAGTCGCCAGGTGCTGAATAAAGAGAAAAGGATTGTTTTCGACTTAACCGGAAATTATTTTTGAGACATTTTTGCCTTTGGCATGTAAATATGAAGCTTTGAAAAAAGTATGCACCTGTGAATATCCATGTATATTTATAATCAGAGTTAAAGTGTATAACTTCTTAAACGAGTGGGTGGTGCTCATCGCCATTTAACGCTTCGAAGTCAGCTTCATATTGTAAATACACAATACAGGAAATAATTTACAAGACATTTTGTCAATCCATTCATGAATGAAAGTCTCCCCACACCATGTCGATCATGCGGAGTTTTTTTTTATTAAACTTAACTACGCTGGTCACTGGGTGTTGGTGAAGTGTGGGCCCAGGATTGGTTCAAATATGAGTTGCCATTGAAGTTAGTCATGGGCAGGAATTTAACTAAGGTCACTGGGTCCAAATTTAAATGTGATAGTCACTGCACCATGTCATCCCCTTGCAGTGTGTGGGATGTGTTAGCGTAGTGTTTGATGTGTTAGTGTAGTGCGATGTATTTAGTTAACATGCTCATGATGCAACTTTCTTACGTTTTGGCGGGGTTGTTGGTGGCACTGTTGGCCCTGTTTCGACGCCAATGAAAAAAAGAACATATTAGTACCAAGTGCATCTGACAAAACAAAATTAGATTTTATAAAGTGTGTGTCTGCCTGCTCCAATGCTGCTAACGGACAAAAACTATTTCTAAAAGGAAGAATCTCAGAGGTCACGTGGAGGTTCTAGGGCAGAGTGTTGCAGATCTGACGACCAAGGACCGAACAAGCCCGCGCTCTAAAGATTTGTTGATGACAACGTGGCCTACAGAGAGACACGGTGTGAAACATGAATATGAAGGGCGCAATTACGATGGAACTTTTGAAAAAAGCAGAATCCACAAACTGCAGTGAGTGGTTCACCTGAGCCATGGCAGCCCAGGATGCCGTCCTCCACACCGCAGGTCTCGTCGTCCTCACAGACCCAGGCCTCACAGTTCACATTGCCAGGATTGACACAGATGCAGCGCTGGCTGCAGTCCTGTGACTCAAACCAGCTCTCCCCGATCTGAGACACGCAACACGCACGCGTTACCTCCATTGCACTCTCTAATGCAGACCACACTGTCACAAAGCTCTCGTGGAGCAGTGCGATGAAGAGTGGTGAAACAATCTCCATGCTTGACACGGTGATTTACACAGCATGGAGATGCCTTCATTACAAAAAAATATATTTTTATACATATATTTTGTATAATTCGGATTAGAGCCATATACCTGAACCCATTGCCTGTTTACAGTCAGTTAAATGGGTTGATTTAAGATTTCAGGAATTTGCAACAAAAAGATACCTGTACTCATCAATGCTTGGGAACGAGGAGAAATGGTGAAACAATACGTTTGTTATGGCGTATTAAAATTTACAAATAAAAGCTGTAATAAAAAGACGTTAAATGAGATTAAATACAGATGACAAATAAAAAATGCAAACATCTCATATTGGTTCTTCGTTGCTGTGTGTGCCACTGTCCCAAATGAATTTGAGATCTCAGTAATAAGTAAGATTCTCACTTACATTTTCAGTCAGGAATATTACTGGGCCGTCACTTCATTGATGCTGTATTATTAAATATGGGAGTGACGGTGCAGTGGCATCACCAGAACACTTATAACTTAAAAAAAAATTTCATCATTAAGGACACTTCAACTTGTTGGGCAGTACAGAACACAGGAATATAATAGGAATCTACATGCGCAGAACTGTTGTTTTTTGTTTGTAATTTTGCTTAGCTCACCGGATGGTAATGGCCATTGTTATCCAGGCAACCGCACTGATCTGTAGGGACACACTTGTCCCCAGAGAGGACAAAGCCGTCGTCACAGACACAGCCCTCTGCACATTGCTGGTTGCAGCCAGCTGGGGGATTTGCGTTGCTGCAGGTGGCCGGGCACGGTGGGGCACAGCTCTCATAGTGGCTGCCCGGTTCACACGGGAATGCTGTGGGTGTCACACACAACAATAATCTTGAATAATCTTTGATTTCCAATGGTGCGTAAATACTTCAGAAACTCAAAACACCTTCAGTTACATGTTATCTCAAACATTTGGAGGGGACCGGATATTGGCAGCTGTCTCTGTGCAGCACAAAGTGACTGAGCACCAGCCAATCATGGGAATTAGTCTCCCAGTAAGGGGCAATGTTGTTATGTGTAATCCAGATTGAGTATTTGGCAGCTAATTTTACAAAGTTGCCAAGTTTGGACCACGACATCAGCACACAACGGCCTACTCTGTTTAATGTCAGATAATCTGTAGCATTCAATGTAAAGTGAACCGTGTATGGTTAATACACCCGCACTATTAACAATGCGTCTAATGCAATGGACAGCCATAGTTAGGATTGCATTTCACTTATATTAAAACTGAATCGTTTATTTAGGCCACCATAGATTAGCATACTTACAATGACATGTCCATCAAATTACATCACAATCAAATTTCATGGCTGGGCAATCAGTGTGGCGGTGACATCACAGCAGGCGGTGCACTCACGGCAGAAGGTGTTGTTCCTCCACGTGACGATGACCCCAGCTTGGGCGCACTGGTCAGCGTAGGCCTGCAGGGCCTGGCACAGCGAGTCGTGGTCCCCACCCGTGGCACACAGGTCGAACACGCAGTTGTCGAAGAAGACTTGTGGAGGCAGCACCGCGTGGCACTCTTTGAAAGCTCCTGATGGAAGCGAGAAATACGATCTCAGTGTTAGCGGTATTGGCACATCACTCCTCTTTAACACAAGTTGCTTTTACGAATAACGAACTATTACCGTATTCTTTGGTTCTTTCAGTAAAGTGGCGTAGGTAGAAAAAATAATAGATCACAACGTTTCGATCGCAACAACAAGCTCACATGTCCTTTGGATTGCACTCTCATGCTCACATGTCCTTTGGATTGCACTCTCATGCTCACATGTCCTTTGGATTGCACTCTCATGCTCACATGTCCTTTGGATTGCACTCTCATGCTCACATGCCCTTTGGATTGCACTCTCATGCTCACATGTCCTTTGGATTGCACTCTCATGCTCACATGTCCTTTGGATTGCACTCTCATGCTCACATGTCCTTTGGATTGCACTCTCATGCTCACATGTCCTTTGGATTGCACTCTCATGCTCACATGTCCTTTGGATTGCACTCTCATGCTCACAGGCCTTTTGGATTGCACTCTCATGCTCACATGTCCTTTGGATTGCACTCTCATGCTCACATGTCCTTTGGATTGCACTCTCATGCTCACATGCCCTTTGGATTGCACTCTCATGCTCACATGCCCTTTGGATTGCACTCTCATGCTCACATGTCCTTTGGATTGCACTCTCATGCTCACATGTCCTTTGGATTGCACTCTCATGCATATCCTTTGGATTGCACTCTCATGCTCACATGTCCTTTGGATTGCACTCTCATGCTCACATGCCCTTTGGATTGCACTCTCGTGCTAACATGTCCTTTGGATTGCACTCTCATGCTCACATGTCCTTTGGATTGCACTCTCATGCTCACAGGCCTTTTGGATTGCACTCTCATGCTCACATGTCCTTTGGATTGCACTCTCATGCTCACATGTCTTTTGGATTGCACTCTCATGCTCACATGCCCTTTGGATTGCACTCTCATGCTCACATGCCCTTTGGATTGCACTCTCATGGTCACATGTCCTTTGGATTGCACTCTCATGCTCACATGTCCTTTGGATTGCACTCTCATGCACACATGTCCTTTGGATTACACTCTCATGCACACATTCCCTACAGTCCATCTCTCACAATCGCTGGCCCCACCCTCTTTCCCAATGCGCCAACCCCCACTCCCTCCCCCCCCCTCGGGTCAATATAATGCCTCGTCCACAGCAGCCCGATTCTCTCACCTGAAGACGGTCGCTTGTTGCGATCGAAACGTCGTGATCTATTATTTTTTATACCTACGTGACTTTACCGAAATAACCAAAGAGTATAGATTCCTGCAGTCACGAAAGCTTCAAATCAAGATTATTACCGTATTCCATTATTTGATGAAGCAGCGGTGCAATGGTTTGTGCACTGTGCAATACTTACCCTCAGGGTCAGTGATTATTCCACAGAACGTATCCGATTCATACAGGTTCTTGTCATTCTCATCACATGGAGGTATTTCCCCGGTATCATCTTGGCAACTGTCAACAAACACACGCGCAGGTTAACCTCACCAAGTTTGAAAGGGAAAACATCACTTGGAACATAATCAGTCGTCAATACCATCATCATCATGAAGATAACTCACTGTAGCCCAAACAGCTGACACAAATACAGCATCAGTGGCACAACAGTCAGATCTAATGTAAGCATGGGGCCCATGTTTGGCACTTCTTGTCTATCTCGAGCTCGAATGGCTGTCAATACCAATGCCTTCCATGTGTATTACCCAGAAGTTTTTTGCAATGGCACTATTATAATTAGTGGGCATGCATGGAGATAATTGACAAGAACGGATCCTCACTCATCATCAGAACTGTTGAACACTCTCCAGCTGTTTCCCAGCTCGCTTGATGAGGCTGCTGCTGACCCATCCGGCTTCAGATTGTCATCTGAGCCATCTCCATTAAAGTTCCCTGTAAAACAACACAAATCGTTCCATTAGTAGTTGCAATTCAGATGGTTTATGTGAAAAACGGCACTTGCTCGATGAAATGCCTATTTAACTTTTCCATTTTTGTTAGAATTCGTGGCTGATAATGCTCAATGGTCCTTGCTGCAGCTCATCCATGGCTGATATCTTTGCATATTCTGTCAACTGCAATCACATTAAGATTTTATGAATTCTACAGTGTTAAGTCATTTGCTTATTGTGTCACTTCTCTCAGCAGATCAACTCACCGCAGATGCCGCACAGTTCCCCCGTGTATTCTCCAGGCACGACTATCTCCACATGGTGGTTCCCATCAAACCGAACAACCAGATTGAAATCGGTCTCGAGCACAACGTAGGATCCACTCAGTTGGATGTACACCCCCGAAATGAAGAACGGAGGAGTCAAACGCAGCCCATCCACCTGCACAACAGAGGTGACACAATTGACACAGTCGAGATGATATTCTACCGCAATTACATTTAAATGCGTGACGTGAGGACATAGGACACGTCGTCACCGCATCATCTGCAAGCGTCACGTTCATTGTGTGTGTGACGTCACAGCCTTGGGTTTTACAGTGCAGCAACAAACTGGCACCTGCTGAGTGGGACCGGCGAGCTTGGTGGGACTCGGTCCTGCAATGAAGAAACAAGAGGTACTGTGCAAGCGCAGAGCTCACCAGCACCCGGCGCCCTTGGCCCAAGGTGATTCTGTGGCCGTAGACCTCCACGTGGACCTCTTTAACGTAAGACACGGCCGTGTTGCCGCCACGGTGCTCGTTTGTCGTCTCCACGTTGAAGTGGGGCAGGTTGGAGCTCTGGTTGCACGGGATGGATGCGGTGTAGGTGCACGTGCCCATGAAGTCGTGGGCGACCCCGTCAAATGTCCAGTAATGAGGGTCTCCACAAATGCTGCAGTGTCCTGGTTCTGAAAGTTACGAACATCATTGCAAAATACAAGTGACGGTTGTAAATGTTACCAGCACGTACATATATGCTGGTAATTGGCAGCAGGCTTTGCTGGCTTTCCATCAGCTTTAACATCACACTTTTCCAAAAAGTATATTAACATGTAATTGATTACAATATGACACCAATTTGGATTCAGCACCTTTAAAAGCTCTAGATAAGACTTCCATGAGAAAAAATAAATAGTTAAATATAGCGACTTGACACTGGAAACCAGTACAGCACAAGGCCTCAAACCGATGAGGCGTTTAGGTTCTCCCTGACGAACCGCACACTCCACTGCAAATTCTCACTTGGAGGTGGTGGCGTAGGTGGTGGCGTTGGTGTCGGCGTTGTTGGAGCTTCAGTTCATGAAATAAAGACAATGGGACGGTACTTGTCAACCAACGTACCCAACATTTATTCATAAGAGCACTCTTTTATCTGCTGTGTTATGTACAGTGTTTCATCAATATTCATGCTGCAATGATGAAACATAATGTAATAAGAGTCCACTTTTAACGCGCTCAAATTTCACGACCGTGCATTAAAAGTTCGAGCGCGACTCAGGAAGCTTGGAGCTTCGCTCGGAGATCCCCAGAAAGCTCAAGAAGCTCGCCAAAAATGTGTGTCTACAGGCGCTTAGTGAAGGTGGAAGGAGACTGGATCCTGCTGCGTATGTGAAGAGGGGTAGAGTTACAGATGCAGGGAACTGCTGCACAGTGAGCAGTGACGCTCGGTCTGACAGGAGGCCATGCAAAGAGCACGGTGACAGAGGACCGCAACCTTTTGCTTGAATCGTGTGGAGCGAGCACGGTGATTTTTAGCAAAGCAGAAAAATCTGTGCCACCATGCCCGATGCCGAGGGCAGGGCACGGCAGATCGTTTCGTAGTATTTGTAATTTGTTGATGCTCTTGGCGGATGCCCAAGTAAGTAGAGGGCATTGCAGCAATTGTGATGGGAACCTATGATACAGCAGGCGAGGGTGTTATCTGCGGCAATTGAGGGCATGGGACGGATGTGCCGAAGAGGTGTGAGATGGCAATTGCATGCTTTGGTTACGTTGTGCACAGTATGCAGTTGTAGTGAACTGCTAAGGCCACTTTAAGCAAGGCCATTTGGAGAGCACACCATAAGAGCCTTTTGTCAATCGTGAGCCTGCAGTGCCATGGTAGAACTAATCCTACTGTGTGAGCAAACACATCTCCAATACAGGGCATAAGCATGCTCATTCACAGGGAAATTGCCAGTTTATAATGGTATGAGTAGCGTCTGAAAATTTAACAATTTAACTTTACACAACCACACAAGATATGGCTGTAATTGGGGTTTTCGGAGTAGAGTGACATCTTTTGCATCGTGATTAATCTATGTATGTTGAACTTTTCCACCGTATGTCGCCAACCGTGCTAATCGCAGGTGCGGGGGAAATGCAGGTGAAACATTCCCTCGCATTTGTAGAGGTGGTCCGTGTGTGCATCGATGACCAAACGAGTGCAGAAACAAATACAAGGCACACGTTTAGATAGGAAATCATTTTTCTACATTACCAACAGTCATGTACCAAAAGATGAGGCATCACAAATACAGCTACAAATATGTATCTAGAGACACGCAACCAATGTGTCCTGTGCTGTAATCCTGGAATTTAATCTAGAATGCACATGTAAATTAGGACGGTTTTATATACTGCCACTACGACAACCTCATATTTACCTGAAGGCTCACAGACTGAGATGCAGACGCTGTCCACGGCAATATCGCTCTCAGGTGTCTCTCCACGCACTCCTTCGATGGCAAACTGCACAAAGATACAAAGCAATGTCACGTATTATTAGTGCATGTCTGACGTGAGCATTTTAATAATCGTGTTGTTTGTTGGAGTGGGACCACTCGCATATATGCGACGCTTTGGTGGGAACATCAAGGGACCAGTGCCGGGCGATTCCCACTGCGACTGGTCCCAATCGCGATGCGGCTCTTTGATGGAATACGATGCCCAATGGGATCATCAATTGCATTGCGAAATTATGGTATTTCCTAGGCTTCTAACAATTGCCCACAGTAACTATACGAATATTTACAATTTTTGGTCGCGCTTTGATTACAATAATGAATGACTCTATATATACACACACATTAGCATATCGGTTATACAAATATAATTAATATTTTCTGTGGGGAATATCAAGAGCATGGAATCTGGTGGTGATTCTCTGAACAACTGCTAGGCTGTCAAAGAGTTCCCATTCAACTCCACGGCAATTGTCCTGTCTCCATTCGAATAGCCCAAGAATCACCTCCTTCATTTAAAGTAGAAGCAGGAATCAGCAATTTAATTAATGGGGATTCTCGAACTGTGCAGCCCAGGAAGTGTCCACAGAATTCCAATTCATATGATTGGAACTCGCAGGAACACAAACGCATATTTAATGCACGAACCAAGGTAATATAATTTTTAAATATATGAAGTGGGTTAATACCCATGGACTAAAAAAAATCTAAGTTGCATCATGATTTGTTTCATCAACTGATACGATTGGCACTTAGTTGAGATGTATGACACGAGATCTCTTGAAATGCACACAACTCATTAATAACGCAACGTTCTTTTCAAAAGTGTTCAGTTTCATGAAATGTAAACATAAAGAAATAATAAAACGTGCGTGCATCATTTGTATGTATGCATGTTGAACTACGTATCCAACTGTGCTAATCGGAGGTGCAGGGGAAGGACAACAAACTAAACACAAAAAACAGAAACCATTTACACGGTTTATGAAAGTGTAAACACTTTAAATTAATTGCACAATTTTTTAAGTAATCAGGGGTTTGCACAACGTTTGATTTAATTCAGCTGTATTCAACCCAAAGTGTTCAACCCCAGCCCACGCTTGATTTGAATAAAGGGTAGTGGAGTGTTCAAATGAATAGCCATGCACACAATGGGGAATCGTAAACAATTAAAAATGCATTCTAATTGTTGAGACCCTCCCCCCCACCTCATTAATTGGTATTAAAAATCTGCACCTCACCAAATACAACTGCACACCTTTCAAATCTAAGCCACACACACATATATAATCGGCAGTGATTCAAATACAGTAGACACACATACAGAACTACACTGCATGTAAGGGATTCTCTTACTTGAACATTTCCGGACTCAGGGAACATGACTCGAGCTAAAATCCACTGTTCTCCCTGGTTTCCATGAACAGTCCACACGGGTTGTCCATTGACGGCTGCGGTCAGTGTGGGTGATACAGAAGGTTTGTTACACGGCTGGAAGCGGAGCATAGGGGTGTGCAACTGACACACAAATACACAAAGTTACATGGAGATAAAACCATCATCCCCATTAAAACCACCGTCTCCATTAAAAACATCATCCCAATTAAAAACATCATCCCAATTAAAAACATCATCCCAATTAAAAACATCATCCCAATTAAAACCATCTCCATTAATACCATCTTCCCCATTAAAACCATCATCCCCATTAAAATCATCATCTCAATTAAAACCATCATCCCCATTCAAACCATCATCACCATTCAAACTATTGTCTTTTTAAAAAAACCCATCCTTAAGAAAAACCATCATAGTAATGGAAAAAAGGTGTGAAAATGCACCACCATACTCATGTATACATTCCCAGATTCGCATTGGCTGACATGTACACTGAAGTGTTCAAGACAGCGGTGTGATATCGTCTGTGCATACATATGTACTTGCAGTAGTGTGTAGAGCAACATTTAATATTTACAATACGAATGATAATTTTATCTAAAGACGTATACATTATATTAGATACTACCGTTTCATCTGGACACAACGCCTACTACATCTTGGCTTTAAAGCAACCCTTAGTTGGCAATATGGCCTTTCATCCAAATTGAAATGAAAACAAGTGCATATCTTCAATTACATCATGACAGATTAACTACTAGCAAAGCCTGACAGCTGTAATGGAGATAACAGCCTCTGTACCTTTGTTGATGTAAACGTTGATGGCCATGGTCTCTGCTGACCCATACAGGAAGTAGTGGAAGCTCAGGACGAGGCACCCAGAGGAGCGGAGAGCCGGACTCTCCAGCAGCAGCGCCGTTCCAGGGTTGCTGTACTCAGAGTCCAGCAGCAGGTAATTCCCAACTACACACAGCACAGTTAACATAGTTGTCCACACACACACACTGCTGTATTCACTATCACAGTGATCCACACACACACACTGTTGTATTCACTAACACAGTGATCCACACACACACACACTGCTGTATTCACTAACACAGTGATCCACACACACACTGCTGTATTCACTAACACAGTGATACACACACACACTGCTGTATTCACTAACACAGTGATCCACACACACACACACTGCTGTATTCACTAACACAGTGATCCACACACACACTACTGTATTCACTATCACAGTGATCCACACACACACTGCTGTATTCACTAACACAGTGATCCACACACACACACTGCTGTATTCACTAACACAGTGATCCACACACACTACTGTATTCACTAACACAGTGATCCACACACTGCTGTATTCACTAACATAGTGATCCACACACACTACTGTATTCACTAACACAGTGATCCACACACACTACTGTATTCACTAACACAGTGATACACACACACACTGCTGTATTCACTAACACAGTGATACACACACACTGCTGTATTCACTAACACAGTGATCCACACACACACACTGCTGTATTCACTAACACAGTGATCCACACACACACACTACTCTATTCACTATCACAGTGATCCACACACACACTGTTGTATTCACTAACACAGTGATCCACACACACACACACTGCTGTATTCACTAACACAGTGATCCACACACACTACTGTATTCACTAACACAGTGATCCACACACTGCTGTATTCACTAACACAGTGATCCACACACACTACTGTATTCACTAACACAGTGATCCACACACACTGCTGTGTTCACTAACACAGTGATCCACACACACTACTGTATTCACTAACACAGTGATCCACACACACTGCTGTATTCACTAACACAGTGATCCACACACTGCTGTATTCACTAACACAGTGATCCACACACACACTGCTGTATTCACTAACACAGTGATCCACACACACTACTGTATTCACTAACACAGTGATCCACACACACTGCTGTATTCACTAACACAGTGATCCACACACACTGCTGTATTCACTAGCACAGTGATCGAGACACTGCTGTATTCACTAACACAGTGATCGAGACACATTGTACTGTGGGTTTCAAGGCCAGGAGCTCCAGTGGAGGCTGTGGGTGATGCGAGGCTGTAAGATACTCACAGCCAGGCCGAGAGAAGTCATCGTCAGGGCCAGTGTTCTCAGTGTTTGTGGGACCGTTCCAATGCTCCCAGCCCACGTCCCCTCCGCTGTTCTCCCAGCCGCAGAAGTCCCCCATCTCATCAAAATCGCATCCCCTCACACACTCTGTGGGGTGAAAACATGAATAAATACATTTTAATACGTGGGTAAATTACTGCACATTTAAATTACACACAAGATACAAGCAGAATATATTTTCTGCATTTCATGGTGAGTCGTAAGTTAGTAACTTATCAATGCATGGCTATAGTGCAGAATTTATATGCCACTGGAATTTAATATCATTCAGTCACAGCTCTGTTGGGCCAGAAAATTGTTGTAGTGCCACTTCTAGGGTGCGATTCATGAACTGGGCAGAGTTTCCAGCAGCGCACAGTTCTTCATTCAGTGCAATGGAGTATAAATTTGAGCCTGCTCAGTGTTTGCTAACCAGCCACAGTTTAGGGGAGGAGCAAGAGGAATCCGCCACAGCATCATGACATGCGATGGTACAATCCCCACTCAGCCACCAAATCGGGATCCAACACGCACTGCGTTGTTAATCCCGCTACTTGAGCTCGATTCCCGTTCACGACAAACATCAGTGACGAATGTCTGAACCAGTTAGAGCTTCTCTAAATCTACTGCTGGATCAGAACCTTCCCACACCGCGTGGGTTGTGAGGGATTTTTCTTTACCATACTTCGCCACCCAGGTCAGCGTGGATTGAAGGTTGCCATAGGGCCCGATAGCCCTATTGCAACCTGTCTGTGCGTGGGAGTCACCCATCCAAGCGCCATCCAGGCTCAAGCCTGCTTAGCAGGCGAGGTTTGATGAGCTCGGAAGCTTTCTGGGTGTTTTGGTCGCTTACCCACAACCTAAACTTACGGCTCAAACGACCAATCAGTCGCACTAATTTATCACGTAGGCTTTCGCGACCAATATCATCCATAATAGAGGTTTTACGCGATCTAACCCAAAAAAATCTCATGACGCACTAATTTATGTTTGTGGTCCTGAACCTGAAATTCCACTTTCCTCTGGCAGGGACCAGTTGTTCCATAGGACAATCACTGGGGACTTCTCACCAAGTAGGGGTCCTACAGCAGTACTCTAGAGGGATGATGGAGATGGCGTACTGTACTTTCTGATTGGGATTTTAACTCCCAATCTGACAATGAGACCCTCAACTGAACCTAAAATCTATTTCATGGTGTGAATGTTTAATAATTAATGAATGTCTAATGATAAGACAGAATTCATTTAATCTTACCAAAACAATTTCCCTCAGCCACGGAAATGTCATCCAGGCCTATATCACTCAATCCTATTGTTCCTCGAATTCCCTCCAGGATAGCCTGCAGATGGAGGAGATATTGAGTCAGACACAGGCGACCTTCGCATAACGCGTGACATGCAAAAACAACGCGTAAGTCGAATCGCGCTGTATGAAGACTATTTCCCCATAGACATACATGTTATATGGAGGGGTGCGTTACCGAAGAAAAATTAAGTATAATTTGGGTTGACAAAATACGAGTAAATGTATTACTTGATAACAATGTTAACATTATAAAAAAAAACTTAATAAGAAGTTTAATAACAAATACTAATGATTACAATTTTAAATATTACTATTTACAAAGATTTGCTTAATAATGAGTAACTTCAGGGCTCCTTGAACACTTCCGTGGGCTGCTCACAGACGCACGCGCGATGCAGACACAGGCGGTAGATCTACGATGGCTACGCCCAGCGCGTGACGCTGCACGCTGCATGACGCGTTGACGCCATCAGAAATATTGTTTGTTTGCTTAGCATTTTATAAATGAAAATAATTATAAAAAATTTGATACATTTTTTTTTCTAGAGCACGTAAATGTGAAACACCAAGCGTACGTTTGAAATATGTCCCTAAAAATGAATTGTGTAACTGTGAATTTGCACTGTGGGGGTGGGGAGGAGCAAGTTACTGGAGGAACACCTGTACTTTACAGTGAATAGTTTTCAGATAAATTAACCACGAGAAAAATGTACGGTAATGTTGATTCACAAAGGAATAACTGTATACATGCATGGATTTAAAATGGAAAGAATAAAGGATGGTTATAGTTTTATTATTTGGGTCTTTCTGTAAAGTCACGTAGATAGGTTCAAATTAATAAACACAAGCGATCGTCATCAGGAGGAACAAAGCGGGGGCAAGCTTCTGAGGCAGACTGTTTTAAAGGTTTAAAATGGGTGTAGCCCAAGGGTCATAAACGAAGTGGGCAGGGCTAGTGATGTTAATGTGAGAGATTAGCATGTTAATGTGAGATCGTAGAGCCCTGCTACGTCGAGGTCGGCGCACGGAGGTGGCTATGTTGATGTGAAAATGTTTTTAACCTGTCAAATTAACTACAATTTTGTAACAACAATACACGGGTACAACTTTGGAGAAAGATATTAAATATCCAAGGTTGTGGGAAAACAAAAAGTAAACAGCAATTAAAAGAGCAGAAACGTATTGAATAGGGTATGCTCAGATACAACTACTGCGAGAGGCATTGAGAACAAAGTAAGATTGGGAATTAGCAGACAAGCAATTTCAAAATAACATTTACGTAAGATTTTCGAAGAAAAATGGCTGTAATTTCTTCAAAGTGGAAGAATAACGGGCAAAAATAGCTAAATGAATCAGGCCCTTGTTGTGCATTTCTGGTGAGTATTAGGGGCCACTGACCTGGGTGTCTGGCCTGGCCTGGATTGTGACGGTTCTGGTGATTATTAGGGGCCACTGACCTGGGTGTCTGGCCTGGCCTGGATGGTGACGGTTCTGGTGATTATTAGGGGCCACTGACCTGGGTGTCTGGCCTGGCCTGGATTGTGACGTTTCTGGTGAGTATTAGGGGCCACTGACCTGGGTGTCTGGCTTGGCCTGGATGGTGACGGTTCCCTGCAGCCAGGCGCTGCTCTGCTGCCCCTCCGCACGCCACACGCGTCTCTCTACGCCATCCTCCAGCACGTGCACGTTCAGGGTCATAAGTTCATCGCCGTACATGTGGTACCAGAAGCTCAGGCACACGTTCTGGTTGGTGTTGATGCTGGGGCTCAGGAGCCTCACTCCTCCCCCAGCTCCCACGGACGCAGAGTCCAGGTAGAGGTAGAAGGAGGCTGAAACGAACCGGCATCCCGTGCCATCAATTTACACCGATAACAAGCAGCACGAGCAGGGCCGGCCCAGAGGTTCCTAGGGGCCCGGCGCAGAATGTTTTGTGGGGCCCCCTAATTCAAGCGACGGTGGCGAGATGTTAACCACTTCACCTGATATACAGGAGGTTGTCGGTTTAATCCTGACCGTGACGCCTGTATATTTGGGGTTTGCATGTTCTCCCATGGTCACGTGGATTTTTTCTCCGGGTTCTCCGGTTTTCCCCTCCACATTTAGAAACATGCTCTTAGAGTAGATTTCTACGTGATAAGTCACTTCGTTGAGTTATCATGTGTGGCCAGGTCACTTCTGAAAAATAGCAATACAACTTAGTGGGCCTTACCTTGTCAAATAAAAATAGTTTAGTTTAGATTGTTATTGGCTGTAGGGGTGTTCTTCAATTATATTGTTTACCAATTATAATGCAGTTTTGCTTATTGGTGTCATGTCATGAGATGAAAACATTTAAATTCCCAAATGTCACAGAAAGTTGTGCACTACTCTGGTTTTACAACAGCTTGTGGGTGATATTGCTAACCTAGAGTACACCTTGGTCAATTGCCTCTTAGGCAGTGTATGGGTGCTGCACATTCTCATTCAGCCGAATATTGACAATGTTTGCCACATGATGAAGCAAAAATATTGTAACACAGAGTGGAGAATATTACACTTAAAGTGAAAGAGATTTAAATAGATGGTGTTTTTGCAGAAGTCATGGCAGTAGCTGTGCAAATGCCAAGATGTTGCCTTTCGCGACAACAAAGCAAATTCCCAGGCAATGTCGTCTTGCTGTGTTGATCAAGACACGAATCTGACCCAGTAAATTTACATTTGCGTGGAATTTTACGATCTCGTGTTTTAACTTCAAACAAACACGAGATACAACATGCAAGGCCCAAGTGTTTCCTAACATTTGATCTGAATTAAATGGGAGTTTGAAAAATTATGTAAACAGGTTGAACTTTGATATGGAAATGAATTTGAAATAACTTGGTTGAAACAAAAGAGACATTTAGTTCAACAACAGGGCACATCCAGGTGTTCTTATCTACGAATCAAAGTCCAGGCTTAGCTGCAAGGTACACATGGAACAAAGAAACACGCTTGGATGGGCGAGATTTGTTAAAACGCACTGGACGGCACATTTTTTTTACTGCAATGCAGATGTAATTCTGTATGTAGGCTAAAAAAAGTGACTGTTCAATTTGTTTCTGTATATACAACTGAAAAGCGTGTTACACTCAACAGAAGACGTTAAAAGCTGTAAATAATTATGTAAAACAGTGAATAGATAACAATTTCCGAGGTAAAGACTCAACACGGAGTGCTCGTCACAATATGGTTTTGTTATTGAATGTTGTAAGTTTGTTCCCCCAGTGTTGTCTCGATTGTACTACTGGCGTCACGTCACGAGACAACCCGTCCAATCATATATCCTGCTGAGCAGTGTAACCTTTCGTGTTTGAGGACGGCCCACAGAAGCGGTTATCAAAGAGCTACCTCAGAGATCCCTTCAAGTGACCTCCAGACCACACGCAGAAGAGGGCAGCACTTCCCACTTGCTCTGCATGAGAGTTATGGCCATTGCTTGGCGGACAAACCGAATGTTTAATTCTCAGAGCTGGAATTTGTTGCCAAATTAAGCGCGTGATTCAATTGAACGTAATGTGATTTTATGTGCGCAGTCATTGGTAACCATGCTGAGGTCATCAACTCGCTAAGACTTGAGAAGCAGGTTTAATCACATGCAGCAGCTTGGACTCAAATTTTCGACCAGCACCTTATTGAGCGGTGCTATCCGAGCCCTCTGACTTCTGAGCCACCTGGCCACCAGATAATGTTTTATGTTTTTCTTCAAAGCAGCCATTTTACAATGTGAGTGCTGCTTACAGCCGGTGGTGTGGTCCCCAGGTGGACCGGTGCTGGGGTTGGGGGTTGCTCCCGAGTTCCTGATCCAGTCTCCGGAGTCATCGCCCGACTGAGTCCAGCCACACAGTGGGAGTCCCTCGTCATCAAAGCTGCAGCCGAGACGCGCATCTGTAAAAAAAACAACGCCCACACCCAGCACGAAAAAATTATAAGTTTGTTTAAAATCCACAGAATCATGCTTTCCTTTATTGGGCATTGTATAAAGCTTCAGCATATTGCCACTGATAAATTTACAGTGCTCTTCAATGTTACTGGTGGGCTATTGATCTGCATAACCAGCTTTAAGACAGATCAGTTTTACTTATCAACCCCCCCCCCCCCATCTTAAACTCACAGACTTTCAACTATACGTTCTATGCACTTGCCACAGAAGCACCCAGCTCGATAATCATGACTGTACAAGAAAGGAACTGGCATGAGTGATAACACTATGTAACACGCTGCGCAGGCATTGAGCAACTGGAACGTGCTGGCAGCGGGTTCATCAGCAGATGCTTTCTCCACCAGACAGGTGCATTTTCAGCCCATGCGGCTTCCTGACAATTAAAACGAAAATTAATTTACGGCCCACTGAGCTATATAGCTTTTTTCAGAATCGACCTGGCCACAAATGATAGATCAACAAAGTGGCTTTTGTGAGAAATTTATAGCAGCCATATACTCAAAACGCATGTTTATAAATGTGAAAGGAAGGACCGGAGACCCGGAGAAAAATTCACGCGAACCATGGAGAGAGAAAGACATGCAAACTTAAAATATACAGCAGGCGTCAGGGTCAGGGTCGAACCCACGATTTCCTGCATACCAGGCAAGGGTGTTAATATCTCACCACCGAATGGTCTGGCCGGGCCCAGCTCTGGCTTAGGATAACACCTTTCCTGTGCCCTTCACTTAATTATCAGTGAAGCCACCTGCGGTGTCGCCTTGAGAGGCGAGGGGGAAACTCAAGGACTCATGAAACCCCACTCCTGGGCTCAGCAGTGGAGCGAGCGGCTCGCAATCGGAAGGTTGTGAGTTCAGATCCTGGTTGGGGGGGTTGTGGGGGGGGCGACTCAGCCAATCATCCCCTCAGGTTCTACAAAATGAGCACGTCGTTGTGGAGAAGTCAATAGTGGTGTCTGGTTGTTGAATACTCGTCATGGGAATGAGGAATTTCCGTATCTGACTAAGAGCTATAAACAGGAGGTGAGCACCGCCTCAATATTCATTTGACAGGCAGCAGGGAGATAACTTTGACTTTGTCTAAAAGGAGCTCTTCTCAGCCATTCACTTGTGAACTGCATTCCAGAGTGCAATGAAACTTCAAAATGCACTAAAAACAGATTTCGAAATACCCCACCATTAACACCAGGGGGATGGGAAGAGTGCAAGGTTTCCTTTTAACCATTGCGCTTGGTTAACCGTTAACAAGGACACGCATGGAGACTCTCGCCTGTCGTCAAGGGAATCAAGAACACAGAAGGCAGATCTTCAGCATGAAATCGTAAAAACGCAGTCGTGTCCAAACGGCACCTTTTCAACCGCGACGTCGGCTACTTTGCAAAACACAACTGCAGCAAAAGTAAAAAAAAAACCTACGTCGTGTGGCCAGTAACTCGAGCGTTTGGACACTCGGTGAAAACTCACGACTTTATTTCACCAGTCAGGTTTCCAAACGCGCTTCATCGTTTGCTTTTTTCAATTACATTTCAGTTTGCGTACATTTGTAAACCATTCTACACCATACAATTTGTACGTTTTTCACGAATATTTTCCCTTCATGATGAATCTTCCCGTGCCTTGACCTTGTGTTTTACCCCAGATCTACCCTGTGCAGAACGATGTGTGTTTTTTTTCTGTGGGATTCCCATCCGGCTACAGAACATATGGATTTCCTACTCCTCTACCTTGTGCCTCCTGTTGTATATATAGGCCTTTCGATTTAAAGCTTTCGTGACTGCAGGGATTCATCTTCTGGGTTCTTTCGGTAAAGTCACGTAGAATGGAGATAAAATAATAAAAAATAATAACAAAATTCTCACGACGTTTCGGCCACAACACAAGTAGCCTTCCTCAGGTTAAGAAACAGGACTGTCCGGAAGACAGCACTTGAGTAAACCCTGCCAAGCATGGCAGGGTCTTTTAAGCTGTGTGGGAGGAACAGAGCGCCTTGACAAAGGAGTTTACATATAAATCAACATGTAACTGGGGGATTAGTATGATGTTGGTGTCGGAACGGAGGAGGGGGGAGAGGAGTTTACATATACATTAGCATGTAACTGGGAATTAGCATGATGTTGGTGTGAGGGATTAGCACCACGGAGAGCGACGAGCTTTGTTCAGACGGACGAGTCCATCTATGTTTGGAACGGAGGAGGGGGGAGAGGAGTTTACATATCAATAATAAATTAGCATGTAACTGGGGGATTAGCATGATGTTAGTATGAGGGATTAGTACCACGGAGAGTGACGAGCTTTGTTCAGATAGACGAGTCCATCTATGTTCTGAGCGGAGGAGGGGGGGGGAAGAGGAGGAAACAACCATGGTGCGCTGCTCTGTCCTGTGTTGCATTATAACTATGCTATAAACTAGACTACGATACATTACAATATTATACCTTCCAATCTAAACTACATTGTATAATATCGTATCCATAGACAAACCCCACCTTTGAATTATACAATGCATTACTATACACTACCCTATACATTAGACTATAAAATATTAGACTTGTATTGTTACACTATGTATTATTCTACTAACCCTACTGTATACCACACTGCTGTATATTCACTATACAATTACGGTATGATATATTGCCTTATGAATTATGTTAAACATTACACTGTTATACTATTATTATACAACATGCTATAAACTATACAACATGCTATAAACTAAACCGAGAAGATGGATTCCGGCTTAGTAACTATTGGGAAGACGTTATAAACCATTTCGGTTCTTGATTGATTGTATTTTATGGTGACTTTCAGACCGCAGTCCATTCGCTGGCACTGCCTCTTAGTATCTTTCACACGATGGTCAATAGTATAGTTTAAAGCATGTTGTATAATAATAAATAGTATAACAGTGTAATGTTTAACATAATTCATAAGGCAATATATAGTACCGTAATTGTATAGTGAATATACAGCAGTGTGGTATACAGTAGGGTTAGTAGAATAATACATAGTGTAATACTACAAGTCTAATATTTTATAGTCTAAAGTATAGGGTAGTGTATAGTAACGCATTGTATAATTCAAAGGTGGGGTTTGTCTATGGATACGATATTATACAATGTAGTTTAGATTGGAAGGTATAATATTGTAATGTATAGTAGTCTAGTTTATAGCATAGTTATAACGTAATACATGACAGAGCAACGCACTGTGGCTGTTTTCTCCGCTTCCCCCCCCCCCCCCCCTCCTCCGTTCCGAACATAGATGGACTCGTCCGTCTGAAAAAAGCTCGTTGCTCTCCGTGGTGCTAATCCCTCACACCAACATCATGCTAATCCCCCAGTTACATGCTAATTTACTATTGATATGTAAACTCCTCTCCCCCCTCCTCCGTTCCGAACATAGATGGACTCGTCCATCTGAACAAAGCTCGTCGCTCTCCGTGGTGCTAATCCCTCACACCAACATCATGCTAATCCCCCAGTTACAAGCTAATTTATATGTAAACTCCTCTCCCCCCTCCACCGTTCTGACACCAACATGATGCTAATCCCCCAGTTACATGCTAATTTATATGTAAACTCCTTTGTCAAGGTGTTCTATTCCTCCCACACAGCTTAAAAGATGCTGCCATGCTTGGCAGGGTTCACTCAAGCGCTGTCTTCCGGACAGTCCTGTTACTTCACCTGAGGAAGGCTACTTGTGTTGTGGCCATAACGTCGTGAGAATTTTATTCTGTTATTATTTTATCTCCATTCTACGTGACTTTACCGAAAGAACCCAAAAGGTATATAGGCCTTTTTACTAAATTTATATTAAGAATTATTGTGCCTATTTTTTTGCAATAATCGATCGGGGTGAGCATGGGGCATGAAAGGGTGAGGCAAGATGGTGGCGGCGGCGTGTGTAGCAGCATGTGAGTTGTTTTTGTGAGTTGTTTTGCGTGAGTCTAAACTGTGCGTGAGAGTGTGTGAAAATGTGAGTGAGAATGAGCTGTGTGTGAGCTGCGTGTGAGTGTGTATGAGTGAGCCGTGTGAGAGTGGCCGTGACGAGAGGGACTTCTGCGTTCGTGTGTGTGTGTGATGGTGTGGTGATGTCCACTCTGTGTGTGTGATGGTGTGGTGATGTGCACTCTGTGTGTGATAGTGTGGTGGTGTGCACTCTGTATGTGTGTGATAGTGTGGTGATGTGCACTCGTGTGTGTACCTGGCGCAGCCTGAGTGAGGCCTGGTTGATCGTGCACCTGGTGCGGCCTGGGTGGGGCTTAGGTAGTACTGCACATGACACAGCCTGAGTGAGGCCGAGTAAATCGTGCACGTGGCACGGCCTGAATGAGGCTTAGGTAGTACTGCACATGACAGCCTGAGTGAGGCCGAGTAATTCGTGCACCTGGTGCAGCCTGAGTGAGGCCTGGCTGATCGTGCACCTGGTGCAGCCTGAGTGAGGCTTAGTTGGTCATACACGTGGCGCGGCCTGAGTGAGGCCTGGTTGTGCACATGACACTGCCTGGGTGAGGCCTGGCGGATCGTGCACCTGGCGCAGCCTGAGTGAGGCCTGGTTGATCGCGCCCATGGCGCAGCCTGAGTGAGGCCTAGTTAATAGTGCGATGGACTCCAAGCTCTGTTCCTGCCAAGGCAACATTGCCACGGACTCCAAGCTGTGGTCCTGCTAAGGCAACATTGCCGTAGACCCAAACCTGTGTTCCTGCCAAGGCAACATTGCCACGGACTCCAAGCTGTGTTCCTGCCAAGGCAACATTGCCACGGACCCCAAGCTGTGTTCCTGCCAAGGCAACATTGCCACGGACTCCAGGCTGTGTTCCTGCCAGGGTAGCATTGCCACGCACCCCAAGCTGTGTTCCTGCCAGGGCAGCATTGCCACACACCCCAAGCTGGGTTCCTGCCAAGGTCAACATTGCGACGGACCCCAAGCTGTGTTACTGCCAAGGCAACATTGCCACGGACCCCAAGCTGTGTTCCTGGAAAACTTCACGGAGATCGTCAAGACGGCCAAGGGTCGTGAATGAAGAGCCCCCTGTGTGGGCTTCAGTGGGGCCGTCTGGTCGGGCAGCAGAGACACGGGAGGCCAAGAAACGACATTCCAGTCGTGGGCTGAGCTCAAGGAGGGCTAGCTCGAGCACCATCCTGCGGCGGGGAAAGGAGGTGGTGCAAGCGGTTCAGCCGAGCCCACAACAGCCAAACATCTGCTGTCCCTGTCTGAAGCCGTGCATGTGTGACGAGTGCGGCAAGACGTTTTTTTTCGCACTCGGCCTACAAGTATATATATTTTTTTCTTTTCCGCTTGTGTGTTAATCTGTTTACCCCGGATATTTTAGAGATGGCACTTCTCCTGCTGTGTATCCTACTGCTGTCCCTCCCGGCCATATCTAGTGCCACACTCAACTCAACAAACAGCTACCCTTGTTACTTTGCGTCCATACTTGTTGCTCGATTTGCCACTACAACTGCTAATGAAACAGCTCATAGACACTTCTACACTCCATCATTGTATCTTTATAAACCCTATCATTGTCCCATTACTTCACCAGCACTCCTTACAAACTTCATTCTGCTCTTAAAAATAACACCATCTTCGAGCTACTGCTACAGTGAGGGAAAAAAGTATTTGATCCCCTGCTGATTGTGTACGTTTGCCCACTGACAAAGAAATGATCAGTCTATAATTTTAATGGTAGATTTATTTGAACAATGAGATGCAGAATAACTAAAAAATCCAGAAAAACGCATGTCGAAAATGTTTTAAATTGATTGGCATTTTAATGAGGGAAATAAGTATTTGACTCCCTCTCAATCAGAAAGATTTCTAGCTCCCAGGTGTCTTTTATACAGGTAACAAGCTGAGATTAGGAGCACACTCTGAAAGGGAGTGCTCCTAATCTCAGCTTGTTACCTGTATAAAAGACACTTGTCCACAGAAGCAATCAATCAATCAGATTCCAAACTCTGCACCATGGCCGAGACCAAAGAGCTCTCCAAGGATGTCAGGGACAAGATTGTAGACCTACACAAGGCTGGAATGGGCTACAAGACCATTGCCAAGCAGCTTGGTGAGAAGGTGATAACAGTTGGTGCGATTATTCGCAAATGGAAGAAACACAAAAGAACTGTCAATCTCCCTCAGCCTGGGGCTCCATGCAAGATCTCACCCCGTGGAGATGCAATGATCATGAGAACGGTGAGGAATCAGCCCAGAACTACACGGGAGGATCTTGTCAATGATCTCAAGGCAACTGGGACCATAGTCACCAAGAAAAAAATTGGTAACACACTACTCCATGTAGGACTGAAATCCTGCAACGCCCGCAAGGTCCCCCTGCTCAAGAAAGCACATATAAGTGCTCATCTGAAGTTTGCCAATGAAGATCTGAATGATTCAGAGGACAATTGGGTGAAAGTGTTGTGGTCAGTTGAGACCAAAATGGAGCTCTTTGGCATCAACTCAACTCGCCGTGTTTGGAGGAGGAGGAATTCTGCCTATGACCCCAAGAACACCATCCCCACCATCAAACATGGAGGTGGAAACATGCTTTTGGGGTGTTTTTTCTGCTCAGGGGACAGGACAACTTCACTGCATCAAAGGGACGATGGACGGGGCCATGTAGCGTCAAATCTTGGGTGAGAACCTTCTTCCCTCAGCCAGTGCATTGACATGGGTCGTGGATGGGTATTCCAGCATGACAATGACCCAAAACACACGGCCAAGGCAACAAAGAGTGGCTCAAGAAGAAGCACATTAAGGTCCTGGAGTGGCCTAGCCAGTCTCCAGACCTTAATCCCATAGACAATCTGTGGAGGGAGCTGAAGGTTCGAGTTGCCAAACGTCAGCCTCGAAACCTTAATGACTTGGAGATGATCTGCAAAGAGCAGTGGGACAAAATGTCCCCACAAGACCCAACATTAAAAAATCCGGGAGAGTCATCTCTGCTTGACGTCCTATTGACAAATGCCCCTCAACATTTCACACTGACTGGTGTTCTGGGTAATAACCTTAGTGATCACTCCTTCATTTTTGGGGTGAGATCATCAGCCAGACCCAAAGCCCCCCCTAAATTGGTTGAGAAGCACTCTATGAGACACTTCAGCACTCAGGCATTTACTAATTATGTATTTCACTCGGATGTTGACAAGGTCTGTGATATCCCCAACCTGACTATGGCTTTGGAGACCTTCAGGTACACGTTTCTCTTAACAAACATGCTCCATTGGTTAGATTTAAAACTAAAGGCAACCGCCCACCATGGTTTAATCCTTTGATTACGAAGCTCATGAAAACTAGGGACAAGGCTTGGGCATGTGCTCAGAAAAGTAATTTGGTCAATGACTGGCTAGAATACAGGATTTTAAGGAATAGATGCGTAAAAAACGGCATGCAAAAAATGCCTACTTTTCCTCCACTCTCCTGGAATCACATGGAAATGCCAGGATTTTCTGGAAAACGATCAAATGTATCGAAAAGGCATCCAAAACAGACAATCTGGCCGCTGAGCTTAACCGAAATGGGGAATATTTTTCAGATCCCCAAAAAATAGTTGACAATTTTAACCTTCATTTTTCTGAAGCTGGTAATATTTTTGATAATGTATTGGGAGTCACCCCTGCTCATGCAAATTCCTACACCCCTGTCCAAACATTAAACGAATTTAGTTTCCAGCCAATCCATGAAAGTTATGTTCTGAAACATCTGTCCTATCTCAAAGGGTCCTCGTCTATTGGAGCAGATAGTATTCCCGTCTTTGCTCTACTAACTGTTGGTCACCTAATATACAAACCTATAGCCCATATTTTCAACCTGTCCATCAAAGAAGCATCAGTTCCTCTAGAATGGAAACATTCCTATGTCCGTCCACTTCACAAAGGGGGCCCTAAAGATGATCAAAATGACTACCGACCTATCTCAATTTTGTCCCCGTTGATGAAATTTTTTGAAAAATTATTGACCTACCAAATTAGCAGTTTCTTGTCCACCAACAATCTCTAAAACAATCTGGGTTCCGAAAAAAATACAGCACCACATCTGCTGCATGAGATTCTCTGAATCACATTTATAGTAGCCTTGATAATAAGCAATACTGTGCCTGTCTTTTTCTAACTTGCCTCGGTTTTTCGAAAATGCAGTAAAATGGTTACAAAATTACCTCTTTTCTCGCACCTAAACTGTATTCACAGATGGTTGGAGGTCAAACAGTGTTAAGATATTAAAAGGGGTTCCAGAGGATTCCATCCTCGGCCCTCTCTTGTTCTCTCTTTATGTCAATGACTTGGGCACTGACCTGGGTCATTTCAGGGTAAATCTTTTTGCAGATGACACGATACTGATTACTGCTGGCCGCTTTCCGGATGACGTGATTGCTAAGCTACAGGGTGATTTCAACAAACTACAAAATCAGCTAGTTGCTCTTAAACTAGTCCTGAATACCTCCAAAACCAATGTGCTATGCTTCTCACCAGGACTAAAGCAGGAAGTTATTTTTCCCCAATTACATTCCTTAAATAATTATCAAATAGAGCAAGTCAAGATCTATAAGTATATTGGGGTCATCCTGGATTCAAAACTGAATTTTGAAGATCACATTGATTATATTGGTAAAAAGACAAATAAAAATTGGTTTTCTGTATCGACACAAGCACTGCTCCCCCCTAATGTTCCGTTTGGAATTGATTAAAGCTACCATACTGCCTCTTCTTGACTACTGTGACACCGTGTATAAATCAGCCCCAAGTACTGTACTGAAGAATCTTGATTCCATCTATCACTCGGCCTTAAGATGTACATTGAACTGTCCATATAGGACTCACCACTGTGATCTCTACATTGGGTCAAACTTAACATCTCTTAATGTTCGACGGATTGTGCACCAGATCTTATTTATTCACGATGTACTTACAAAAAAAATCCGCAGACTACCTGCTGGATCTCCTCTCTGTTTCAAAGAATAAATTTGACCTCAGGTCTTCGCACATTTACCAGCTTCCCTTTCCCTATTTTCATACAAAAACTGGAGGAAGGGCCTTTGCTATTGATGCCCCCAGGGTCTGGAATGCTATTGCCAATAAACTGCAACTTAAATCGCTACCAATGAGATCTTCTCTCAAAACTGCTCGAGAGGAGTTGTACACCCCTAGCTGGCACTGCTATTCATTGGCGTAAAATAAAATAAAATGTTTCGCTCCGGATGACGCTGCAAAGTATTATCTGTATTTTGATTTAGCGTGCTGATCTTAAAGGTGCATTGAAAAATGTGATATTCCGACTGATGCATCTGTTGTTGTGGAGTAACTCATGCAGCCAGGTATGGCTCTAGGATTTGGTGTTACATGTTATTTATGTAGTTTATTGTAAAAATTCGGTCACAGTCCCTGTGATCACTGTTACGTTGCAATTATGGCTTAATTTTTTGGTGATTTCGAAAAGTTTTTTTGGTTTGGACATGTTTGTTTTGTTGTAGTACGGAGTTCGACTGATGGCATTAATCTAAGTTCTCTTGTGGTTGTTGATGTTGTTTGACAATGCATCCCGGTGTACGGTGCTTTTTTCAGGAATATTTTGCTGTTTTTTTCATGGATTTTCTGTTTGCACAGTCACATAGTCACTTTAAGATGTTTTTCTTGTTCGTGTTTTTTTTGTTGTGGTTGCACCCGATTCAAGCGCCAAATGGCTCACAGGGCTATACCAAAATAAATAAACTGAAATTGAAACACCCCCACCCATCACACCCGAGCTTCCTTGCCACATTAAAGCAACTGGAGGGAGGAGGTCATAAAGTGCCATTAGATATTAAACCCCGGGGCAAAGGGAGGTTAATGACAATCTGGGAAATCTCCAGATTATCAAAGGACCATATGAGACGACCCCTCCACGGACAATTTGGACAGTTTCACAAACAAATCTCCAGACTCGCTGGCGCGGGAGGAACCACCTGGTCTCAAATCGAAACTTGCTGACACGGTCGTTGCACCACCCCATTCAGATCTCCACGGATGGAGGGCACAGGGCAAATGGACATTACAACTGGATTTTTTTTTTACAACTGTAAAGTTAGAAACTTAGCGACAATAATAAATCGACATTTTAGATTGCCAGTACACTCTCAGATTAGGAACCAGACTGCAGTCTACATTAGTGGCTTATTATTACTTACTTAATTTTACTCTTATTCACCGCATATATTGTTTTTTCTATCTACGTGACTTTACCGAAAGAACTAAAGAACATGATTTCCAGTAGTCATGAAAGCTGAAGTCAAAACTTAGTTATATCTCCAACTTTAGGATATCAAAATATAACTCGAGAATAAAAAGCACAGATCCCTGGATACAGACGGGGAACAAAGGTTAATAAAACCCTCAGAATACTGTGGTAACAACTATGGTAGATCACAAATCTTGGTTAAACATAAACCAATATGAAGTATTAGACCGAGGATCATCCAGAAGAAATACAATGCGAAACAGGTCAACCACACACGACCAATATATTATGTATTTCATAGAATCAGAGCCTCCCAACCGCCTTTGTCTTCCCTTAATATATCAAATCCCACGCTGTAAACATTGCTCAAAACACCACGCAAAACGTACTTTGAGTCACTTGCAGAGTCAAAAATGCGGATGGTGGTACGGTACCAAGCTATAAGAGGTAAATAATATTTTTCACTTCCAACCGGTGCACGAGAGAACACGGCTTCAAAGGCCACAGCACCCCTCTTTGTGGGAGACGGGAAAATGTACCACCCCAGCCATGGGGGAAGAGGGGGGGGGGAGAACGCCACCGAACAGGGGGAACCCCCCCTCCTTCCAGATGAATTATTGCAGAGGGTTGGAGGACTGGAAGGATACACTTGGGGGCAATTTGGGGCATTTGTTTCCACTTATGGTGGGGTGGCTTGAGGAAGGGGACAGGAACCAGGCCTTGATGAGACTAATTACTTCAATAAAATTAGAACAAACACACCCACATACACCGGACAAACACCTGTTCCCACAGGCTGAGAGCAAAATCAAAGGAATCCCAGTCCTTTTTGAGAAGGCAAGCCGAGGTGGGAGAATTTCAGATATGAGCAAGAATACAGCACACACAGTTCAGTCTGCAAGCGGCAGCAACGACAAGGCGCAGCCCTGAAAGAAGGGCGGGAGAGGCACCATCGGATGTCTTTGTGAAGCTGGCAGCTGCACGATAAAGGAGAGAGCACGGAGAGAGAACGGAGCAGCGGAGAGAGCATGGAGACAGCCGTCGCAGCCTGAAGTAAGGGCGGGAGAGGCACCACCGGGTGCCCGCGTGAAGCTGGTTTGCTACATGCGAAGGGAGAGAACACGGAGAGAGCACGGAGCAGTAGAAAGAGCCTGAGCCAGCGCAGCCCTGAAGGAGGGCGGGAGAGGCACCACCGGGTGCCCGCGTGAAGCTGGTTTGCTGCATGCCAAAGGGGAGAGGCACCACTATGTGCAAGCGAAGCTGGCAGCTGCCTGCAAGGAGAGAGCACGGAGCAGTGGAAAGAGCCTGACCGGTCGCCCGTGTCGAAGAGAAGAGCACAGGTGAGAGCGCCGTGGGTTCGACCCACAACTCACACCGACCAGCACCAGCTGGGAGCCAAGACAAGAGTGAGGAACGGCGACCAGCGGACGAGCTGCGAGCGCTTTCTGACGACGGAATCATCGCGCATCGCCGACGGTGAGCATCGCGCCTACTCAACCAACCAGCAGTGGAGAGAGCTGGCAACGCCAAGAGGAAGAGTGTTGGCGCAGGCAAGAGCCCCGTGTGTTCAATACGCACATCATACACGCCATCCCAGCGGCCCTGCTGGGAACCTGAGGTATTTTCCGTACAAGGAACGCTGTACCGCATAAGCCCCTAAATCAGCAATTGGCAAAGAAGACATACACACACATAACGCGCATATCGGGACTAATAAGATTGTTTCAAAAAGTTATGTTTGTGTTTCAAGAAGGGTTGCCATTCCAAGGTGGTGCGTTAAATATCAGCTGATTGTGAAAAGCATTGCTGCCCGTCGAGTTACATGAATACAATTGTTTAAAAGTATTTTAGTCATTCGTTTTCGTTAATTGCATAATCTTACCAAAGAATTAATGATAACTACTTTTGCTTTGGGCACATGTTTCTTTATTACTGTTCGTATGAATACTGTCACATTCATTTTTAAGGACTTTTTCCCATCGCCGTGTATGCTCACTATACTCTGAGGAATTAGCCAAATATACTGTTACCCAGTGTAACAAACGTAACCATTGAGGGTTATTTGTACGGATCAGTGAGTAGGACATCTCGAGGAGTACTATGTTGACAATTCCGAGCATAAGTGTTCGCATGTTAGAGGGTTTTAGATATTAAAGTTGCTTAACACAGAAGAGTCTGAGTGGTGCCTTCCTAAGTTCATGCATAATAATCTTAATTATAAGAACTGTTTCCTGCAGTGATATCTGAATTTAGAGACCTGACATAAACACACTAAAACATAATCAGTAAAAGTTAAAGCGAGAATCATTGTATTATCCCGATTGATAATACAACCCTAGACAACGAAGCCGAGCCTAATTAGCATAATTACATCACACTTGCATAACTTCATACAATTACACCTTCTTCATTGTATTGTAAGGGATCTGCGAGCCACCCTCATGCACACGCACCACACAGACATGAAGTATAACAAGCACCAAACACACCCACGGGGATACACTAGAGGGCACTGACCTCACCCTAACCAGGCGTGCTAGACGTGAATGTGTATTGAGAACGAGGGCGGAGATGGAAGGGTTAAAAGGGGCTGTGAGACGCGGGTTCGGGGTTGGGTTTGCAACGAGTGTTGCTGTGCGTTGAAGAAATGAAGACGTGCTTAACCAGTCTCTAACTCCTCTTCATCTGGTGGCAGCGGTGGAATGTCTCGCCTCAACCGACGCAAGATCCCGATGGGGGAGACACAGCAAGAAGACACTCTAGGTGCCCAGGACGAGATTTGCTCTGAAACGGAACCTAAGAGTCGGGATTCGTCTCCCGGCTCATCGACGAGATCCGTGGCAGCTGGTCGTCCTGTGTGGGCACCTTCCTCCACCAACCCGGTGGTACAAACACACCATCATCCTCTAGGGATCGGAGGATGGATCTGCTGCTGGAGGCAGTCACCGCGCTGCTTAGCCGGCTGGGTCCTGAGGTCGAACGAGCGGGGAGAACTTCGGCCGCACCACCTCCCCAGCGAGGGACGGGGGCCACGGTCAGCCTTCCCGACCAGGCACTCCGCAGCATCTCTCAGGGGATGGAGCAGCATCAGCGACGCCACCGACCGAGCACCCCGCGCGGGACCTGGTAGAACACTCTGGACTGTCCTCCCGATATCCTCCGACAGCAGCGGCAACCGGGGGCGAGATTCAACCGGAACCTCAGCCGAGGCAGCCTGCGGAGGGAGGACCAGGATGCAGCCGCCAGCTGGGCGCCATACAGAGGTTCGCGTCCAGATCGGGAGAATGGCGCGCTTTCATCCGCCGGTTCGAGACGGCCGCCCAGGCAATGAGGTGGACGGAGGATCAAGCCCTGACGATGCTGCCCACTGTGTTGGACGACCCCGCACTGGTGGTGATCGACCGGATTCCGCCTGCAAAAAGAGGATCCCTGCAGGGTGTCTACAAGGAGATGGCGGATGTGTTAGACCCTCCATCTGGGGCACGCCAGAAGTTTAAAAACCGCCAGCGTGAAGCATCCAAATCGCTCCTGGTCTTCAGGATGGAACTGTTGACTCTGGCAGAAGCTGCATTCCCGCGGCTCAACGAGCCGGTCCTGGACTCGCTGGTGGCGGAGCGGCTCCTTACCATGGCACAGAAGGCGAGAGTGATGCTGTCGGTGGTGGAAGAGGAAGCCCGCACCTCGCTATGGGTTGCACGACATATCTGCGCTTACGAAGAGATGGCGGGACCCGCGCGAATTGTGGCACATGTCGTGTGGGATCGCGGTGACGTCAAGGGGCTGCCACGGCCCCCAACCAGACACGCGCCGCCGGTGGAAGAGGACGAGGGACAGATGGTGGCGGCCCTGCGGCAGTACCCGAGGATCCCGCGGGAAGCGAAACGCCGACCCCGGCGCTGGGCACCTCGCGAGGCAGCAGATTTCATGTCTGTGTGGTGCATGTGCATGAGGGTGGCTCGCAGATCCCTTACAGTATTATCCCGATTGATAATTCAATGAAGCGAAGCCTAATTGCATACATTAGCATAATTATATAGACTTGCATAACTCTATACAATTACACCTTCCTAATTAGCATAAATGCATAATTTGCATAGCCACATAAATAAGCATTATTTCGGAAATTTACACATTGTTCAATGCTTATTTAATTTTATTATTTTTCTATTTTTTCAAGACCGAACATATACAACACTCCCCTGTCTGACATCATCCCTGACTCCAAGATCCAGCTCGGTGACCTCTACGTACCTATGTACGTTGAACTTATTTCACACCGTATGTAGTCTACTGTGCTAATGGGAGATGCGGGGGGAAGGACAGCAAACTAAACACACACATAGAGGGGTTTTTATGGGTTAGATCGCGTAAATATATGCATGTGTCGTTAAACATTTATATATTTACGCAATCCAACCCAAAAAATATCCTGTATTATGGATATTGGTTGCGAAATCTGACGTGTTAAACTAAACACAAAAAGCAGTTCTAAAAAAATGAGTTTTCAATTGAGATTTGAAAGTGCATAGCTCCCATTGGCTTCTTAATATCAGCAGGAAGAGCGTTCCAGACGGCCGCAGAAGCGCACCTGACGGTTAGTCAGAAGCCGCTGCTGCTGCGAAGATGACCGGAGTTCGCGTGATGGTGGTTTATGCTATTTGACGAGATCAGCAAGGTATTGTGGCTCATTTGTTACAAGCACTTTGTGTGCAATCAACGGTCAGCCTCGTGGCATCGCAGCAGCGTGGCCTTGTTACGGCGTACGAACGCGCACGACTTGCACCGTAGCCCCCATACTCTCGTACCCCGGCTGCGTTTCCGCTCGCCTTGGCCTGGTGACGGCAGGGCAAGGGCGCAGGCAGGCCCGATGGCCCAGGGAGCATTTATGTTGGTGACATTAATGGCGGTGATGTTCGCCGACGAGGTGTTTTTATTTCAATCGGCGATGAGCGGATAAACTTCGTCAAGCGTGGCGGTGAAGGTCACTGCAACCAAATACCGATGCGCTGATCATGACGATTGACAACGCAGGCTAAAATGATTTCGCGATGTTTGAGACTGCAGTTCACTAAATAAGATCACAAGTGGTAAGTTGCGAGTGCTTATTTGTCCTGTATATATATAAAAAAAAACTTTTTATAGCTTTTATAATACTTAGGAGTAATAAAATGACACTCTCCTCACATCAACATTTTTGGCTGCCATAGTCATATAAGGGATAGAAGACCATATATAAAATCCACAGACTAAGACTGTGACTGAAATAAAATAAATATGCCATCTCAATTAATACAGACTGGTGCTGGCCAGCGTGTGGTGTGCGGTGCCTGGCCTATGCATGGATTCTTCTGTATGAGGCATGCACGAGACTCGAGAGCGTGGTGCAGGTGCCTTGGATGTCCCGCGGTCCACGTCACGGGGCGAGGTGCCGCTGGGAGTGGCCGCGATGTGTTGACGTGATGGCTTTCACGCGTCCCCCATTATCTCGGTGCGGTTACATTTTGGACCCAGCAAATGTACCAGATTGTGCAAGTGTCTCTCTGCATGCCATAACATCCGAGATTAGATTGGCCGTTGTGATGTAGTTGTTGGACAGGTCAGGTGAACCAGCCGTGGGAAGCCCTATCTATTTCAATGACTTGTCACGGTTGACGCTGCTTAGTTTAAGAGAAATTGCCGCTGCGACTGATCGTCAAATTGATTAATCGATTAAAAAAGGCGGAGCGCATTTTGCGAAATGTGGCTGCATCTCGAGCCACTGTACAGAAGCGGCAGGCGTATTCATTTCGTAGGAAGAGGCAGGCAGTCAGGCAGAGGATTCATGAGAGATCTTGAGGCTGTACTTGAACAGGGGCAGGGAGCCGGTAGAACGGGTGGCTGAGGGAAAGGAATCACGGACTACAAGAGCTCAAGAGGAGAACGAGTGACCTTCGGGGTAAAGGTTGACTGCCCGAGCAGAGAGGAGGGTGAAGGGAAGTAGAGTAAGATGAGATAGAGGGAGGAGAGAGCATAGAGGAGAGCAGAGTGATACGAGATAGGAGAGGGAGGAGAGTGCATGGAGAAGAGAGAGATGACATGTGTGAAGCGGAGTAAAGTGAGATGAGAGGGGAGAAAGGTAGGAGAGTGTGTTAAGGGAAGTAGAGTGAGATGAGAGGAGAGAGATAGGATAGTGCGTGGGGGGGAGTAGAGTGTGATGAGAGGGGACAGATAGGCAGCGGTGGGTTCAAGGAGGATCTTGGAGAAGGTGGAGGTGTCTGAGGATTGGGGTGATGTGGTCTTCATTACGGGTGCCACCAGCAAGGAGTCTAGCGTGGATCTCTCCTGAAGGGCAATTCGTCTCAGATGTTAGCTGGTTGTGTATGGGTCTTTGTCAAAGCAGTGTTCGTTAATGGCAATTGTCGGGAAAATGCTTTGAGCTGCTACTTAAAACCCACTGCAAATAGAGTCTCATAAATGGTTTTCGTGGTTACAACTCCTACAGCTGTGGAAACTGTCACATTGGGGCTTTACCAGCAATCACTGTGCAGTAAACATGGATTGCCTCCAATATTTAGAGAGCCTCGTCATCATCACCACGAGATAATTGTGACAATGACGGAGGCAAGGAGGAAGCTGTTAGGCCATAAACCACAACTCGGGCGTTAACGCAGGGATGCCAGAGCTGTTCACTCCAACCAACCGGTGTGTCCCTTCAGACCCCTCGTAGAGGCCACTCATGACTTTGAGTGCAATAGGACATTAAGAACAGGGGGTAAAAATGTCCATTGAATGACGTCGCCTTTTTTGTGACGACAGTAAACTTGAACATCCTATAATGGCATTCCATAGCTCGGGCCCTGTCCATGTCAAAAATATTGTTCAGTATTTGACGGTAACATTTACGGGCATTACCTGTGACGAATTTTCATTGATCATCACTCTTTGTCTAGGACTGAATCGCCGTGAACGCACCCGATCTTGTCAGATTTTTTAAGCTAGCAGGTGTTTAGCCTGGTTAGAACTCTGATGGGAGACTACCACGTGAGCGGGTAGTGTCAGGTATCCTTGCTGTGGTGTAGATTTTATCCATGTTTTCCTGATTACTCTCTCAAATCAAGCCACTCGCTCATGAAATTTGTCGAAGCATCCCATTGCAGGACGCTGCTGGAAATGAGTCTCAAGACTCGGGCTCTTCTGGGTTAATGAAGGAAATTCTATTACAGCCACGTCGCTCATAGTGTCCAACTACGCAGTCACACGCTGCTCCGACAACCTCTTTAAGGGGTATAATTAGCCCCTCGCCATTGCTCTGTTGGGCCAATAAAATGCGTAACACGTCGTGGGAGTTGAACACCACGCTGTGCAGATACTGGCACCACTGTAACAATGCTGAATTTCCACTCCTGGCAAGGGCCATTAAACAGAGATGACCACCGCTCAGTGATCATTTGGTGATGGGGACACATGCCTGGGTGGCTGCAACTAAAATTAACCCGAAAATGATTGTGCAGCTCTAGCATGGTGACTGTCCCCATGAACCTAACTCAGTGATTCCTCCACCCACGTTGAGGGCCCGGGTCCAGCAGACATTGACTGCTTCATCTCATCTGTACTGCCTTTGACCACCACACTGCAGCTCACAACAATGTTAATTCTCTTTCGGCTTCTTTCCTCGCACTGCTCCACTTTGGAATTCCTTCTCATTGTTGCTTTTTTCAATCTCGTATATCTAACCTTGCTCAAGTCAAGACACGTGTGAACTCGAATCTATTACAACTCTGATAGTGCAGCGAATAACGCACGGGTAATTGTCTTATGTCACTGCGCCATCCTGGCGCCTGAGATGAAAATCAGCAGCTCGTATCGGAGCTTAAATATATAAACCAGCTTGTCGTGTGATATGAATTTTATGCCCCTGGCTTGTTAGACCACAATTGGACCATACAACCATTATAAAACAAAACAAAAATAATAAAAACACGTTGCTAGTTTAATTATTTGCACAGGGGGCCTGTTTGCACTGGCAGGCATGAGACGTATCACGACATTGCATGGCTGCAGGGAGCGATGACACGCATGTGTGGGAAATTTGAATTAATCTCATATCCCGTGTGAGTAGTGCGATAAAACACGAACCTGTGTTGTTAACGGCGTTCTGCAATGGAATTGCGATGCTTCACTGGAAGTTTAGATGCTGCTGTGTTCACGCACCACGAATCTCCCGTGTAAAACAGCCGGGCAACTGGCTAAACGGGACCCACTCGTGTAACAAATCAAATAAACTCAACACTCAAACTTTGATGCTGACATGCACAATTATTGAAACATGTAACCAGCTGACACTTACCAAGATCTTGCCGCTCCTGGCCAGGTGAGTCTCCAACACGCAGCGTCCAGGCACTGCAACAGACATCTCAGTGACTCGAAATCCCATCATCACGTGTCACCCAATCCACAACGGTGCCTGCGCACAGGCAGTTGTGCACGAATGACGACTGTTGACAGCGTTAGCCGTGTTTGATGGGTTAGAGAGGCACCCATCAACGTGCTGAGTGTCGATATGTGATGCACATGTTTGCCTATTTCACAAATAAATGCAGTGTGCATAAAAAGGTAACATAAATAGCATTTCTACTCGTCGGCAAAACATGCATATTTTTTTCAGAGGGTTCACTCTTGAGTAATTTGTCTTGTTTTTTTTTTCAGCATTGGGATGTTTTGGCCATTTCCATTGCGTGTGTCTTCTAGTTATGAGTGGAAACTGGAGAAGGCAGGAGTAAACCCATGCAGAATAGAGGGAGAACATACACACTCAACACGGAGACGTCCGAGTCAGGTATGGAACTCAGACGGTTCGTGCTGTGAGGCAGTGTGCACTACGGGGCTTTATGTAAAGTAGATATCTGTTGCTCGTGTGTATGAATGGCACAGTAATTACACTTTTACAAACAGCGCCACTGAGTAATTCACTATCGTTCTACAGCAGGCATTCCAAGCAGTCAAAATGGCTACATCTTTAAATAAGTCCACACCCCTCTGGTAGGAACCAGTGCTACTCTCCACAGAACAACTATTGTTGCTGGATCCTCACAAAGTATTATCTATTTTAATGAACCCCAGAGGGATGATGGGCAGGAGAAAGTTCCGACACAGATCCACCTGGCTAGAAATTATTTGGAAGCTGCATTGATTGACCCATCGTTTCAATGCAATCTGGAGTTGTGATGATGAAGTACTCTGGCCACAACTCTGTTCCAGCCACATTCGTGAAGTCGATAGAGTACAGACATCCCTTGCCTAATGTTTTTAATCTTTATTATTTGGAATTAAACTCTTTATTAGGTAATATTTGTAATGTTAATGGTATTATTACGTATACAATGTATCGGTAATTTGTAAATCCAGGGCTAATATTGAAATGAAATAATACTTATTTTTATTTGGTAACGCATATTTATGTTTTTGGAGCAATAGAGTTTATCCAGCGCGATTCGACTTACACGCTGTTTTTTCAGGAACGAGTGTCACACGCGACGTGACGGATGCCCTTAAACGTTTTATCAACCTACTCCAGGTGGGCGGATGGCATTGTGGTTAGAGAACTTTACTCACAATCGGAATGCTGTACGTTACAATACAATTTGTGGTTCTCATATCTGGGGTTGATAAAATGAATACTGCATACTGGGAGGTCGACGAGTGTTCATATTATCAACAGTGGGCATCTTGTCGGGAAAACCCACCACAGGAATGTTGAATTTGCACGACTGACTCAGGGAAGCCAGCATTGATAAGCACTACAAACAGAGACACTTTGGTTTGACTTGTGGGTAGTCAATACTGTAGATACAGTATATATTGTATATTAGTATTTGTAAATTAGTACTTTGGAAATGTTGTTCTTGCTTATTCGCTTTTTAACAAACGTCTCTCAGAAGTGTTTGACTACCAACACGGAATATCTGCCAAAGCAATGCAAGTGAAGCCATGAAGCAGACCGTTTCACATGGAGTCAAGTCGGCACAGAATCCATTTGAAACTCTCTTAGAGCAGTGCAACCCCCAGGTCAGACAATGACCCACATAATGAGATATCACAGAACTGCTTCTGAGATACTTCCCCTCAAGTGACATGTTATATCTGCGCACTTAGAGGGAGCACTTTCTATTACAAAGAAATGTTCATTATATAACAGTTAAACCGCATTTTTTTAAACATTCAGAGCTGAAATTTAAGTAGATTAGGAATAATAATACAATTATAAAATGCATGTTTTACATTAATTGTTGACTAGGCTGAGACCACTGGAAAATCCGGTTTAAAATCACAGGCGATTGCCTAGATTTGAACTCAGGCGTCAGCAGTTCTGGCTCGGTGATCATTCGAAAGCTACTTGGGTAGCCTCATCACATCTCATGGACGGTGTTCTAAAGAATCAGAACCAGAAATGGGATGAGTCAAGAAGCCTTCAGAAAAGATTTCCTAACAATGGCTTGATGGCAAATTGAAGAAAATAATCAAAAGCAAGGTTTGGAGTGTGGCGAGGTACGTATGTGAGCGGTGGACAATGCAGACATGAAGAACAGATTAGACGGTTTTTAAAATGTGGATTTTAACGAAGAATTATAGAAATGAGCCAGACAGGAATAAACACAAAGGGGTCCTGCTTCAGATGGGAGCAAGACTTGAACTCGTAAAATCTAAAATGAAAAGGAAGAACATCTGGATTGGGCGGGTTCAGTTCAATATATTTTGGTATAGCCCTGTGAGCCATTCGGCTCTTGAATCGGGTGCAACCACAACAAACAAAAAAACAAAAACACGAACAAGAAAAACATCTTAAAGTGACTATGTGACTGTGCAAACAGAAAATCCATGGAAAAAAAAAAACAGCAAAAACATTCCTGAAAAAAGCACCGTACACCAACGCTGGTAGTGGGGGGGGATGAGCTGAAGGAGGTGATTGGGGGAAGATTATTTGGGAGAAGACCAAGAGGAAGCAGAATAACGGCGACCCCAGGCAATGTTCAACGGACAGAGGGCGAGAGCAGCGGAGACAGAGCGACACAGAGGAGAGGTGATGCGCGTCTACTTATATTCCCTATTACAAATAGGAAATTACAGCTTGCATTCAAAAATGTCAATACAATTGCCCGAAGTCCATCCAGTCTGCACTGGTGAGCGGGTGACAACAGACGAGACGAACCCAAGACCGGGGCGGCGTGCGGTGCTTGGGGCCAAGTTGCCGAGAGGGCAAACGAGCAGCGATCGCGTGCTCCTTTGCTTGCTTACAAACTGCATCGCGTTACGGACATTGCAACCGTTTAACGTGCTCACGCTCAGCTCGTCTTGTTTCGCAACTAATGTTTAAAATTTGTACGAAATATAATCGTCGGTTATTCTCTGAAAGACTGTCGTGCTTTAAAGACGTCGCACTGAACACAACATTCGTTAACACAACTGCTGCGTATATACATTCCAGAGCCTTTACAGTACCGTACGAGAAAAAAATGAAGAAAATGTGTTTACCTTTTGGTTTGCAACAAGGACCATGTAATTAAACATGAAACGAACAATGTAAAACATCTTTGAATCATCTTGCAGTTCTGCGGTGGGCTCCTTGAGAGTGCGGCTCTGAAGTGTTGATAAAACCTCCGGACTATTTATGGGTGGACAAGTTCACCTCTGTGCTGTTTGCTAAAGGAGGCTTAGCCCTCCCCCTTATCACAGAAACCATAAAAAGTAAACAGCCTTGGCAGTCAGTGCTTTATAACACAATGCATTACTCACTCCCTTAAACGCTATATTACGGACAAAAAGAATACACCAACCTTCAGTACTTTAAAAATTTCAAATAATTTCCAAAGTTCAATGTACACGTCAAACATAAAAAAGATTCCTGTCGTTTGAAAGATGTCAGAATCAACAAGCGTACGCACAGCGTCATCAATCAGTCGCGGCTGTAAATGCGAAGAAACTACAGGTTGGTTCAAATTCAAAATGCATGAATTGGTACATTTTAAATGTTGGCACGCCAGATATAATGCACGTCCTTTGCCACATGGCATAAAATTACATTTCAATGTACTGTAACCACCCACTTTGAACCTGGCTCATATATTGTATGGCCATATTGCTGTATTTAAAAATAGCGTGGCTACCCTTACTATCCGTGATGCGCAGAGACTGAATTCTGTGACGGTATAGTTTAATGCCAATAAAAGCAGCCAGCAACAGAGGCCGATGAAGCCAATTGCAGCCCCAGAATGTTCTCAATCCAACGCGCGTAAATTGTGTGCACATCCAATCAAATTCATAAGGAACCTTGGAGCTCAAGGCTCCAAGGTTCCTTATGAATTTGAGCTCAAGGCTCCAAGGTTCCTCGCGCAGCACGCTCACCGCCGTGCCACCACTAATGTGTTGAAACGGACCTGGATCTTGTGTTTATTCAAGATTTTGGAGATCTTTTTTGTGATCCCCGCAATGTGGGGTAAAGTGATGGTTCATCAAGGACTAAACACTGAGGTACCCCCCCTGGTGTGACACTGTTTAACCAATACATACTTCACTTGGAATAGAACTTTCTACAGACAAACGGAGGGCACCCCAATGGGCTCCCCCCTATCTCCGGATATAGCTAACATTTTCATGGAGAAATTTGAGACTGACACCATCCAGACTGCCACTCTGCGCCCAACATTATGGAAGAGGTACGTGGATGACACTTTTGTCATCTGGCCACATGGCCGGCCTGCTCTAGACCAATTCTTCGACCACATCAATTCCATACACCCAGCCATCAGATTTACCATGGAAGTCGAAAAAGATGGCAAGCTACCTTTTTTGAATGTTCTAATTAAAAAGAGACCTGATGGTTCAATGAGCCACTCCGTCTACAGGAAAGCTACCCATACGGATGCTTATCTGAAACCGGATTCCCACCACCATCACAGAAGAATTCTCTCATCAAGACTCTGTATCATAGAGCCCAATGCATATACGACCAGGAAAACATAGGCAGTGAACTCAAGCACGTACACCAAGCTCTTAAGGCTAATGGTTACTCCAACTATACAATCCACAAAGCTATCACTCAAACCATGAAGAAGGACCCTCTTGAGGAGCCTTTCAAAACCATCACTTTACCCTACATTGCGGGGATCACAAAAAAGATCTCCAAAATCTTGAATAAACACAAGATCCAGGTCCGTTTCAACACATTACATAAAATCCGTGATCTGGTTCCTTCTGTAAAAGATGTGATTCCGGACATACAGTACCCTGGTGTCTACAAACTAAGTTGCCTCTGTGGTAGTAGTTACATTGGAGAAACCAAACGCCATGTCTCGGACCGCATTCGTGAACACAAAGCAGACCTTAAACACGGTAGGACCAACACCTCGGCCGTGGCAGATCATTGTTATAATTCAGTAGGCTCACATGACATTGACTTTTCCAAGACAGAGGTTCTTTGTAAGCCATCTGGCTACCATGAGAGATTCGTTCATGAGGCTATCCACATATACAAGCACAGAGACAATTTCAACCGAGAGGATGGATTCTGGCTTAGCAATCATTGGAAAGATTTGATAAACCATTTCAGGTCTTAATTGATTGTTCACGCTTACAGTGGCTTTCAGACAGCATACATACATTTTTCGTCTCCCCCCTCCTCTTTTCAGGACATAGATGGTAGTCCTTCTAAATAAACTGCCAAATCGCTGCACGTGGCGCTGACGTTTTTTTTAAATAAATAAATACACCGTTTAAAAATTAATTAATGCAAACCGACACACCTGATGACGACCGTTTGTGTTATGGTCGAAACGTCGTGAGAATTTTTTTTGTTTTATATATTTTATTATTTTATTGTTTCCCTTCAACGTGACTTTACCGAAAGAGCTAAGAATAAAAATAAAACAATTAAATCACGACGTTTCGGAGGCAACACAAGCTTCCATCTTCAGGTGGAAAAGTCAACGCAGAATATCTGTGTCAGGAGCACAGTTCAGAGACGACTTGGATTATATACAGGTTAAGGGAGGGGGGAGGAGTCAGTAAGGGGGTGTGGGTGGGTGGGAGGGCTGGGCTAAGCAGCCTTTTGATAGAATGCTGCGGGTAACACCCACTTCTCAAAGCTCACATCAAAGGGCCCCCCGATGTGGGCTCACATCAAAGGGTCCCCCGGTGCGAGCTCACATCAAAGGGCTCACATCAAAGGGCCCCTCGATGTGAGCCCACACCAAAGGGTCCCCCGGTGCGAGTTCACATCAAAGGGCTCACATCAAAGGGCCCCTCGATGTGAGCTTACATCAAAGGGCTCCCCGATGCGAGCTCTCTGTGAACGCGATCAAAGGGCACTATGATATACAACCACTGAGGAATGGCTGTACAAAAAATTGAAAGGCAGCTAACGTTTGACTTGATTTAAAACATCTTTCCAGTGATTACTCAATTTGAAACCATCCTCTCGGTTGAAGTTGTGTCTATGTTTGTAAATCTGGATGGCTTCGTGGACAAATCTCTGATAATAGCCTGTAGGTTTGCAGAGCACCTTGGTGTCAGAGAAGACAATATCATGATCACCCACAGCGTTGTAACAATGATCAGCTATGGCAGAAGAATTCGTTCTGCCGTGTTTCAAATCTGATTTGTGCTCGCGGATTCGGTCAGAGATATGTTTTTTTCGTCTCCCCGATATAATAGTCCCCGCAGGTACAACTCAATTTGTAAACATCGAGGTACTGTAGGTCAGGAATCACATCCTTTGCTGACGGGATCAGATCGCGGATTTTGTGCACTGTGTTGAACCGGACCTGGATCTTGTGTTTGTTTAGAATTTTGGAAATCTTTTTAGTAACGCCTGATATGTATGGTAGCGTGATGATTTTGATCAGAGTGTCAAGTGGTTGTTTCTGTGTGGTGGGAGAAACAGCTTGGCGGATGGTACGGTCAGAGTAGCCGTTCATCTTGAGGGCCATATGTACATGTTTTAATTCACTAGACTGTAATAAAGTGGCCCAGGAAGAAGACAATAAGTCTTCTGCCTTCATTTACAGCACTACACATGTGTAGAGATGTTAGTGTTCTCGATCATTGGGCAATTATGGACCTGGAGGGTCGTCCGCGCTCGCATACACAACACAGCGTTAAGGGTTGTATTAGCGGGCTGATTTAAACACTTGGATGCCTCAATACAATGCTGCAGTTATGATAATGGGGCACCTTCCTTCGGAGTGAGGTGGTTTGTCTTCGGCAACTGGTGTAAGAAGTAGTTGAACGGTGGATTGGACAATTGAGAATTAACCGTCAGTGAGGAAGGGCATGGGGCGTCTTGCTATGTGGGGTGTGTGCTCGCGATCTCCTGTAGATTTGAGTAGACTGCATGCTTACCCTTCTGCCAGACTGCTGCTACCACCCTGTAAACAGTTGCTTAACCGCACCCTCTCTAGTACTTAGCAGCCAGGGGCATTGTTGCTGTTCATATTGACGCAATTAAATTCCCATTTAGTTAGTCTATAGGGCTGACTTATCGTGCGTATAGGGCAGGTACATTATGACCTGTATGAGGACCGGCATGTTTCGCCGAGAAACACTTAGCTGACTTTACCAGTTAAACTACGGTTTGAATCTTTCCATCGTGTAATGTGCCCAATTCATATTTTCGTTAATGGTAACACAATCAACGGTATGCACGCTACACTGCCGAGCCTTGAGATTAATCCTGGGCCACGGGCAACATCAGTGGAAAGCAATAACATTTGAATAGGTCCTGACCCACCATTTTACCAACTCATGCTGCTGATGATGGTAAAGTGTGATCGAACAACCCCCGGAACTGACGTGATAGTAGATTTTCAACTGTAACCCTCTTTGACATCTGTGGAAAAAGTAGCTTAATAGCTCATCGGATTCCTCCAGCATAAATTCAATATTCTGATACTGACAATGGGCTGGTCTCTTGACACACTCATCAGTACCGATAAACCGTGAGTCGGTCTCTGACTCGCGGCTATTTATTTATTTATTAAACTTGACACATCCGGTGTTGGCGAAGCAGCGACATAGCGATTCCATACTACAATATATTACACGATACAAGGTCTGTGGTAATGGTATAGTCTGTAAAATATTGTTGTATCGTGATCATTGTTAGTTGTTATGTTGAAGGAAAAAATACTGACCAAATATTTATGATGACGAAAGTTCACAATAATTATTATTGCCCGAAATACATAGTTATTGTTGGGGCTAGTGCCGCCCTCCCACTCCCATTACGTGGGGGTTGATCTCCCTCTCACTCACCACGAGCGGGGGGGGGCCCACGTTCAATTGGTGGGGGCTAATGCCCCCCTCCCCCTCCACGCGCGGGGGGGGGTGCGAAGTTTGCCTCCCCCACCCCGTCCCCTCCGCGTTTTTGTCTTTCGGGGTCCCCCGCGCCCCGAGCGGGTGACTGCCCCCCCCCCCCCGTACCAGGGTCCTCTTGGACCGACATAGCTAGCGGCTGGCTGATCCCACCTAGGGGTTGATTACGCACGTGCCTTCCCCCACTCGCGTGTCCTAACCTCGTGGATTACGTAAGTGTTTGACTCCACGCTGTGTGGGGATAGATAATAATTTCCACTAAGCCGTTGTGTCAACAAGGCGAATGCTCCCGTGCGGGCCGGATATTAATAAATTAATCGGCGCTCGCGCGGCCCCCCCCACCCACGCGTTTTCTCCGCGCGACCCCAGCACGTGTCTCACCGTTAATACTGTGATGCATGCACAGACACGCGCCGGCCCGGGTAACCGTTGTGATTTTAATATGCGCACGTCACACCCACACTGATTTATAGTCATCCACACACCGTCGTACGCCGATCGCTGTCCCACTGCTCTTCACACGCACACCTGCACCACGTGTCACAACGTCAGTCTGTGCTAAGATTTATTTCCCGGAGCGAATAGGGGACCCCCGTTTACGGCCTCCTCCAGCCAGCATCCTTCGGACGCGCCTAACCTCCTATCACCTAGCCGTCGCAGAGTGCGTCTATCCCCCAAGCTCGGTCTGACTGAATTGGCCTCCCTTGCCATACCTACTCACCTCTTCAGCTGCCCGATGGGGCTGGGGAAGATGCTCGCCTTGGGGACTTTTTCTGACCGATCGTTTCCAGCGCCACCCTGCATGCAACGCACGGACGCTAAGGACGGCTGGTCTCTCCCGCCGCTCCAGAAGAACTCTGGTCCAATTTGCCCTCCTTCCCCCCTTATGTTCCCAAAGCCCGTTAATTCCACAGGTCATATGACGTCATCCTGAGCATCCAATCGAATCCTTTTTGCGGCCGTTTTGAGCGCTCTGGCCTTGGGGGGGGGGCGGGGGGGGGGTCGCGTCATCCCCCCCATTTCCATTGTCTCTGTGCCTGCATTCCTCGCCGTTGACTCATCGATAATCCCCTCACTCACTCCAACTTAAGTCAACTCTTATCTGCCTAGGGGTTTTTCCCTCCCACCCCACTGTTTACCCTGCCGCTGGATACTGGCTGAAGGTCCCATCCGCCCGTGTTGTGTATGCTTCATCGGGGCTGGCCTGTAAAGCTCTATGCCCCCTTTTTGGGGGGGCGCCATGTAATCTGGTCTGGGGGGCTCAGCCAATTTGCTGGTCCGGGGAAACCGTGGAACGTCCCTGCTAGTAGGGTCCTCGGGTGAAAACCCATCGTACTAAGTGATCCCTCCTCGAGACCCTACAGGGGTGTATTCAAGTGTTTAGTGGGGCGTGCGTGCGTTCGTGGGGGGGGGGGGTGTGAGGAGAGGGTAGCGCCGGCCGAGCTGCTCCGCTGCGGTGGCACCACATAGCCCCCCGAGGTGTCCGTCCCCGTCCCGGGTTGACTGGAGCACCTCGCTTGGGCCACCCCCACTAGGTAGCGCCGCGGAGTCCGTGCGACACGCCCGGCCCGGTTGCCAGTCTCGGGGATGGCGGCTCCGTTCTTTGGGGCTCCTGCGGCGGTCTCCTTCTCCACTCCAGAGGCTCCTTCTGTCCCTTGGCATCTGCGGGCTGGGGAACAAACTCAGGGGCAGATGGGTTTAGGGGCCGCTGTCCCTGCCGCCTCCTGGCCGGGCCGGGGCCTCCTGGGGGCTGGGGTCCCTCGGGGTCCATGTACGGGGCGAAAACCCTGAGTATGGGGGGCGCGGGGATCCCGGGGTTTCGGGGTACTCGACTCGCGGGGGTCTCTCCTGCCAGGGCTGCCCTCGGCGGACGTTGACCACCGTCTCTCGGCCCCTCTCCCTGCCCTGGATCAGAACCGTCCAGGGGGAGATATGCCGCACCACGGTCCAGGGTCCATGCCAGTAGATGGTCAGTTTCCCGACCTGTCCAGCCCCTATGCGCGGGGTGTGCAGCCACACCTTAGAGCCCGCTGAGTAGAGGGGGGGTTCCATGCGGGGCCTGGTGCCCTGCTCTTGCCGCTGATGTGCGGCCTCCCCCTGTTGGTAGGCCCGGCCGCGGGCCCCTCGCAGGGTTCCCATCAGGTGCTCTACGTGCTGGCTCCCTTCCTCCGGTTGCGGTGGGGGAACGCCGAACAAAAAATCTGCTGGGAGGCGAGACTCACGGCCAAACATCATTAGGAACGGGGTCTGTCCCGTGTATGTGTGTACCATGGTGGCGTAGGCGAACAGGGCATAGGGGAGGTGTTCGTCCCAATTCTGTTGATTGCCGGCCGCCATACGTTTGAGCTTCCCAGCTAGGGTCTGGCTCATACGCTCCACCATCCCATTTGCCTGGGGGTGATACCCCGTAGTTCGGTCCTTCTGGATTCCGAACTCCCGGCACAGCGCCTGAAATAGCTCCACCTCGAACTCACTACCCTGGTCAGTAATGACTCGTTCGGGGATCCCATGTTTAAGCAAGTAATGTTCCACAAATGCCCGGGCGACCACAAGGGCCGTTTTATCTGGGATGGCCACCGCCACGGGGTAGCACGTGAAATACTCCACCGCCACGAGGATGTACCGGTTGCCTCGGTGGGATCGTGGGAATGGTCCCTGTAGGTCGATCCCAACCAGCTGGTTGGTCCGACTGATGCGGAACGGTCTCAGGGGTACTTGGTACCGCGCCGGTTTCTGCCCACACTGCTGACAGGCCCGGCAGCCCTGTACTCAGGCGGCCACATCTTGCGCCAATTTGGGCCAGAGATACTGGCGATGCAGAGTCTCCCGAGTGCGCCGTTCCCCATCATGGCCCCTGAGCGGGTGGTCGTGCACCAGCCGTAGCAGCTGGGGCCGCACCTGGGCGGGAACACAGATGTACCCCGGCTGCCCAGCTTCGGTTAGTTCCCGCACCACTCCGTTCTCTACACACAACCGGGCATACAAACCACTCCAGGGTCCCGGTAGGGCGACCTTTTTCTCCCATAGGGCCGCCTCCACCGCCGCCAGGTCCGAATCCCGCTGCTGGGTCTGTCTCAGCTGCTCGTCATCGAGGCCCGGGAATGCACAGCTGACGTCCTCTTGGATCCGACCGGGCGGGGTTGAGCAGCCCGTCAGGCCCTGGGGTGTGGGCTCCATGACCGCCGGGTGGTCCACTGGGTCCCTGGCTCCTTCTGCAGGGGTCTCTGTGGCACATACTGCACTTTCTCTCATCTGAGGCGGGTTAGTCTCAGCGCGCTCCTGGGGGGCCGTTGCCTGTCGGCAGCATCCCCCCGTGAAGCACGGGCAGGCCTCCTCCGCCCTCATCTCGGTGCACACCGCGGGCCGCCTTGACAAGGCGTCCGCGTTTGCGTGCATCCGCCCGGCCCGGTACTCGATCTGCAGGTTGTATTCCTGCAGCTGCGCCAGCCATCGGGCCATCTGCCCCCGCGGTTCCATGAATGTGAGGAGGAACTGCAGAGCATAATGGTCAGTGCGCACGCGACATTTCCTGCCGTACAAATACGGCCGGAACTGCTTACACGCGAAAATTACGGCATACAGCTCACCCATCTCGGACTGGATGGTCTTCATATTTCTATTCGCTTCCTCGCGTACGTAGGCCACCTGGCCAGCTATATCTCCCATGCCGGTCTGTAGGCCTGCTACCCATCCCGAGGTTGTCTCTTGGGATCCTGGAGGCTCCCTTGCCCGACCCCTTACCGTACTGGCGAGCTCCTCCTCCTCCTCTGGGAGCAGGCTCACGATGGCGCGCTCTCGTCCCAGACCCCGAAGCTGTGCGCGCTCACTAGAAAGTCTCTCACATTTACGCGCGCGCTTGACAAGGGCGTTAATGGGGAGACGTGCACAGCTCACATCGGGCTGCCACCACGAGGTGCGAGCTAAGTACCGCTGGATCTTCTCGGCAGCGAGGTCCTCAATCACCTCAGTCGTGTACCCCGGGTGTGCGATCTTTGTTAGCGCGCGCACATCCTCGGCATAGTTACGAAAGTCCTCGCCGGGTTGGTGGCGGCGCGCCTCTAAGGCTGCCTTTGCCTCCTCCTCATCACGCACCCCGAAGCACAGGTCAAGTCGTCGCATCAACTCTTCTAACTGGGTTTGCGCGCCTGCGGGTAGGGCCTCCACAAAGTCAGCTGCCCGCCCATCCAGGTTCATAGTAAATTGGCGTAACGCCTGCGCGTCCGTCCAGCCATTAATATCTTTAGCTCCTATGATGTTGCGGGCAAACGCTTTCCATGAAGGGGTGAACACATACATTATTTTTGCATGGGGTACTACGCATCTCTCCCATGGGGATGTGGGGGTTCGTACCACCTCTGACACCAATTTGTGGAGGTTAGTGCCCCCCTTCCCACTCCCCACTCCCCATTACGTGGGGGCTGATCTCCCTCTCACTCACCACGAGCGGGGGGGCGCCACGTCCAATTGGTGGGGGCTGGTGCCCCCCTCGTTCTCCACGAGCGGGGGGGGGGTGCCACATCTAATTGGTGGAGGCTGATGCCCCCCTCCCCCTCCACGCGCGGGGGGGGGTGCGATGTTTGCCTCCGCCATCCCCGTCCCCTCTGCGTTTTTGTCTTTCGGGGTCCCCCGCTCCCCCGAGCGGGTGACCGGCCCCCCACCCGACTAGGGGTTGATTACGCGCGTGCCTTCCCCCACTCGCGTATCCTACGTAAGTGTTTGACTCGTCGCTGTGTGGGGATAGATAATAATTTCCACTAAGCCGTTGTGTCAACAAGGCGAACGCTCCCGCGCGGTCCGCATAATAATAAACTAATTGGCGCTCGCGCGGCCCCCCCCCAACCCACGCGTTTTCTCTACGCGACCCCCGCGCGTGTCTAACCGTTAATACTGTGATGCGTGCACAGACACGCGCCGGCGCGGGTAACCGTTGGTATTTTAATATGCGCGCGTCACACCCACACTGATTTATAGTCATCCACACACCATCGTACGCCGATCACTATCCCACCTCTCTTCACACGCACACATAAACCACGCATCACAACGTCAGTCTGTGCTAAGATTTATTTCCCGGAGCAAATAGGGACCCCCGTTTATGGCCCCCTCCAGCCAGCACCCTTCGGACGCGCCTAACCTCCTATCACCTAGCCGTCGCAGAGTGCGTCTATTCCCCAAGCTCGATCTGACTGAATTGGCCCCCCTTCCCGTACCTACTCACCTCTTCAGCTGCCCAATTGGGCTGGGGAAGATGCTCGCCTTGGGGACTTTTTCTGACCGATCGTTTCCAGCTCCACCCTGCATGCGTCGCACGGACGCTGAGGACAGCTGGCCTCTCCCGCCGCTCCAGAAGAACTCTGGTCCAAATTGCCCTCCTTCCCCCCTTATGTTCCCAAATCCCGTTAATTCCCCGGGTCATATGACGTCATCCTGAGCATCCAATCGAATCCTCTTTGCGGCCGTTTTGAGCGCTTTGGCCGTTGGGGAGGGGGGGGGGGTGGGGGGTGGGGGGGTCGCGTCATCCGCCCCCCCTTTCCATTGTCTCTGTGCCTGCATTCCTCGCCGTTGACTCATTGATAATCCCCTCGCTCCCTCCAACTTAAGTCAACTCTAATCTGCCTAGTAGTTTTTCCCTCCTATCCCACTGTTTACCCTGCCGCTGGGTATTGGCTGAAGGTCCCATCCCCCCATGTTGTGTATGCTTCATCGTGACCAGCCTGTAAAGCTCTATGCCCCCTTTTGGGGGGGGGGCGCCATGTAATCCGGTCTGGGGGGCTCAGCCAATTTCCTGGTGCGGGGAAACCATGGAACGTCCCTGCTAGTGGGGCCCTTAGGTGAAAACCAATCGTACCAGGTGATCCCTCCTCGAGACCCTACAGGGGTGCATGCGAGTGTTTAGTGGGGCGTGCGTGCGTTCATGGTGGGGGGGGTGCGAGGAGAGGGTAGCGCCGGCCGAGCTGCTCCGCTGCGGTGGCACCACACCATAACTCATTCCAAACATCACACCTTCTGGCTTTGACACAGACGTGATCATCAACTTCATCAGGACATAAACAGGCCGATGCGCACATCTCCTCCATGAATGGAAAATTAAAGCCACGAACCACAGCAGCGTGACTGTGTCATGCAGCCCAAACTATGGGTCACACAGTAAACCTACTGTGGTTGTCTGCGCTCATTTAAAGGAGGAAGAGCAAAACTATACGAAATCTCTCCTGACGCCCTCTCGTCATGGCCAGTAGACCTCGACATTGGCATTTAGCTCCTGAAGAACGTTCCTCTGCCATATGTGACAATATAACTATTTACAATTCAGGCAGTGCTTCAGAGAATATTTACTTAAATGACTTGACGGCGTGGGAGTTGCTGTAAATGTCGATTTTATTTTTAGTGGTGCGATTAACTACTCACGTACGTTTTGTGTAAGCTGGAAGCAAGCGAGTTTTGGATCGTTATCGTTTGAGCGGTCTCACTCACTGGGAGACTCACGGCGGCAAGCGCATGTAGAGTTGAGCTATATTTATATAACCCATAATATAATATTTTTTGGGTTAGATCGCGTTCATATAAATGTGTCGTTAAACCCGCCAGCACCCGACACAGCCAACTAGTAAGGTTTATTTGTCACGAGTATAGCACACCGGTGTGTTCGAAAGCAAATCCACAACATTTACAATCTGAGTACGCCATTTCGCCAGTAATTACAACTAGCATCATCAGGTGGACAGCCAGATTTGTAGAGAAATCCCCCTGTTTCGTTCCTTAAATAGAGGGATAGATGTGATGATGTCTCTTGTGAGCCTTTCACGTGCAAAGGGGGGAGGATTCATTAATGCATATACATTACAATGGGTATCCATTTCCGGTTGGGTTATTCATATGGTAATCAACGCACATTATTCATGATAAAGGTTTTTGGGTTAGATCACGTAAGTATAAATGTCTCGTAACCCTCCATCACCCGACACAGCCAGTAAGGTTTGTCACGTAAACAACGCGCCAATTAGTTACTACTTCAGCCCACCGGTGTGTTGGAGAGTAGATCCACAACATTTACAATTTGAATATGACGTTTCGATGGTAATTACATCCAGCATCATCGGGTGATTCGCCAGAATAGTGAAGCAATCCACCTGCTTCCGGTCTTAAATAGATCAAGATGACGTCATCACTGAACACAGGTGCAGAGATCAGAGGCGGAGGAGGGGGGTATTGTGATTATATAATATATTAGTCATCAGTTAATTAGCATTTGTTTCCTCTATAATGAAATGCAGTTGTAAGATGTATTACTTAATAATATGCTTCCAGGACGCACTCAGCCTGTAGCTGTCAGAGCGGTTCAAATTATTTGTATTTCTCTCAATTTCAATGGATTCTCGAATTAGTCTCGGCCAGTCATAATTAGTTTTACACAACACTTTAACGTTATCAAAATCAATTGAGTGTCCTTGTTGGCAAGCCTATTCTGCAAATGCCAACAGTTGTGTTTGAGAGTATTTAATATTTATTTGGTGTTCTTTTAGTCTGACGCTAATGTTACGTCCAATCTGTCCAATATAGCATCTGCGACATAAGCAATTAATTACATACTCACCTTCTGTTGATAACTTAGGCAATTCATCTTTAGTACAAGATACTAGTTTTTGAATTTTGTGTACCGTGCCAAATCTTACTTTGATTTTTAGTTTTTCCAAAACTCTAGATAATTTTTCAGTTACTCCCACAATATATGGTATTTTAATTGTTTTTTAGTGAGTCCAACTGAGTCGCAGATGTTATTTTTCAGAGGCAACACATTTATTATAACACGTATATACAAATACAGCCTGGGGTGGTGACCACCCAGCTAATTACACTATACGTAGGAGTTACAGCTACAAAGGGTCAGACCCTCACTCTGGTTCCCGGCCTCGTAGGACGTAGAGCTTCCAGCTTGTAGACATAGAGCTTCCAGCTTGTAGAACGAAGACAACCCCGGTCCCTCTCAGGAACCCACCTTATGCCCTCCCGGTTCGGGGCCGGCTCCGCCCGCGGCCCCACCCGCCTTCTCAAGCGTTCTAGCTCCCTCTAAATCCCTCTCGAGAGCTCTCCCTGGACACGTGATCACCCCCTAGCCCCCCCCCCCCACCTGGGGCCTTCTCTGTGGACACTCCAGATCACGTGTCTACGGGGTCAAACAGAGTGCCATGGCCCGGGGTAACCCTGTCCCTGGGCCGACACTCTCCCGCTCCCCCTTGTGGGAGCCAGCACTACACGCTATGCGTGGTGCCCGCGCTATCTCAGCGCTCACCAAGCTCTGCTAGGGCTGGTACTACACCCACCTACGGGGTGTACGCGATGACGGTTCATCGCACGCCGTGTTGTGCTAGAGCCGGCCTCACACAGCAACCCACACAGTGCTGTCCACAACGTAAGTACATCGCACACCACGGCCCTGCCGGGCCGGCACCATACAGTGACATCCCCGATGTCACTACATCACCCCCCCCCCCCCTTCGTAGCATTCAGCCATCCCGGCTGTCAACTCCCCATCCAAACGAACAAATTATTGAAATGCAAGAAAAAAAACATAGTGCGCCTCAACTATAACAAGAACAGCAATAAATACCCTAACCCACCTATACAAAATTAACACTATCCACAAATGTGCAATACCCACAGGGAGAAGGGTGTAACCCAACGAACCCATAACAACAACACAACAAAACACGTGAACCCACGCGATCCCCTCCACCACCACACCTCCCACCTTCGCCGTGTAACAACACTCATGGAGAGCAGTAGGCCGGGCCGACGATGGGGGGGGGGGGGTCGTATTCCCTTCCATACATAAAAAAACGGTGAGTAGCCAGTGGATGCGTGCGGGGCTTTCCTGTAAGTGGCGAGGACTGCAGGGATATGTAAATCCCAATCGAGTTGTGACTCAATGACTTGGTGGCTCAACGTGCAGGTTAGAGTCCTATTTAACTGTTCGACCATGCCATCCGTCTGCGGGTGGTATGGTGACATGCACACCTTTTTTGTTCCCAACAAAGCGCAGACCTCATGCAACAATTTAGAAGAAAAATTATTGCCCTAAACAGTCAAAAGGCCTTCAGGAGTGACCTTGTCCTTAATATAACCATTGAGGAATGCCTCCGTAATAGTCACAGCCGATTGATTTGAAAGCAGCCAAGCGACAGGCTAGTATGAAAAATACTCGACCCCCACAAGCAGATATTTGTTCCCTCGAGCGGTAGTGGAAAACGGGCCAAGGATGTCCAGGGCAACAAGTTCATTGACGCACGATACCTGAATTGATTGCAAGGGGGGGCGGCAGGGTTTCGCTGGCGGCTTCCGCCAAGCACACTGCACGCACCCTTTGAGCAAATCGTCCACATTCACAGACATGGGCGACCAATAGAAAGCCAATCTTGACTTGAAGCTTTCGTGACTGCAGGAATCCATTCTCTCTGGTTCTTTCGGTAAAGTCATGTAGTTGGAAATAAAATAAAATAAAACAAATCAATTTTTTTTTATTTCTAACTACGTGACTTTACCGAAAGAACCAAAGAGCAATAGAAATCCAGTTTGAGCGTGGCCAGGGTCTTCTGCACGCCCAGGTGCAAGAGACGCTCATGCACAGCCCAAACAACCTCGCCTCACAGGGTATGCGTAAGCCATCCCGCAGAACGACTGAGGCGATGCCGCATCGATCCGTGTCCCCATCAGCTTCCCTCACATGATGCCGCAATTTGAGTAGCGAAGCGTCTTCCGCCTGAAGGCGTCCCCATTCCACATAATCCAGACCAAAGACCGCATCCCATGCGCCCAGACCAGCGCCCGTCCCGCCTGTCGCCACATCAGCAGATGCCGTGAGAGGAGGGGGCGAGGTCACATTGATCGGTTTACAGCGCCCGGAACCCGAAAACATGCACAATCTCCAGTCGTTGGCAATCGTGACAGGGCATCGGCGTTCGTATGGCGAGAACCCTTGCGGTACAAAACGTGGAATGAGAAATCCTGCAGGATCTCCAGCCAGCGTGATAATTGGCCTGATGGCTGGTCCACACATAGCACATATTTGAGCGCTGCATGATCGGAGCGCACCTCAAATCGTCTACTGTACAAGTAGGGGCGATATTGCTGCACGAAAACCACAACTGCCAATAATTCACGGCGCGTAACACAGTAACACTGTTCGGACAGAGACAGCACCCTACTGCCGTATGCAACAACGCTCTCCACCCTGTCAACAATCTGTAACAAGACGGCTCCAATTCCGGTATTGCTAGCGTCCATATCAAGGATGAAAGGCAATGAATAAATCCAGATAACGCAGGGGAGGGGCGTTCACTAATCCATCGCGGATGGCATGAAATGCAGCCTCTTCCTCCTCCCCCCAATGAAACTCATGATCCTTAGCCATTAACGCCTGGAGAGATTTTCAATTGACGCGAACCCGGCAACAAAACGGCGATAGTCGGATGCAAAACCGATGAAACTGCGCACCTCAGTGCAAAGCCCGATTCGTTAACAATGTGGCCAAGATACCGAACCAATTTCTGGAGAAGGTGACATTTCTGAGGTTTAAATTTAAGGTTAGCCACACACATTTTGAGAAAGACGGCATGCAGGTGGACCAAATAGTCATTGAAGGTGCGGCTGAAGATGATTACGTCGTCGAGATATATCAAGCACGAGTCCCACTGGAGACCCGCCAGGACCAGTTCCATCAAACATTGGAACGTGGCTGGCGCGGAATGGAGCCCCATAGAAAGCCGATTAAATTCGAACAATCCCTGAGGCATACGAAAGGCCGTCTTAGGTCTCGAGATATCATCAAGCGGCAACTTCCAGAACCCAGGTAGGAGATCGAGGGTGGAGAAGAAACTTGCCCCTGCCAACGTGTCCAGAGAATCATCCATGCGAGGCAGGGATACGCATCGGCAACAGAAACCTTATTAAGCTTCTGAAAATTTTCGCAAAATCATAAGCTACCATCGTGCTTCTTCACAAGCACAATCAGAACTCCGCAGGGACTGGTGGATGGTGAGATGTTGGCCGCAGACATCATCTCACCATGTTCCTTCTCCGCCGGGCTCAGCCGGTAGGGATTCTGCCGGATAGGGGCCACATTGCCCGTATCAATGTGGTGACTCAGGAACGACGTGCGTCCAATATCAAATTTTCCCTTGCTAAAAATATCTGAGAATTCACGCAAGAGCATCCGAAGCTTCCCTATCTAGTCCGCGGACAAGGTGCTACTCTCAGTACACAGTTTGTCGATCCTACCTTCATCCACATCCCGGGATTGTCGCGTGTAAGACTCAGCACCCACATTCCCGATGACGCCCCCTTCCAGACGCGCTGGCGACGCATGAGCCAACACAGTACCCACCTGGATGACCGTGGTGTCAAACCCAGCATTAAGAACCTGAATAAAAGGTTCCTGGTCGTTGGACACTAACGTCTGAGCCACCACCAAAGTCAGTCCGCGACTGACCTTGTTGGAAGGTCCCAAAACAATTCCATTCACCATACCCCCAAAATCGAGCGGCTTAATCAAGTGGAGGGGAACTAACATCTGTGCGCCGGGAGGGATTCTCACCGTTCGGCGCGTGAGTGCCTGCACCATAGCGTTGGCCGTACACAAATGGGTGGGGGAAGGCAAAAATGCCATATGACGGCCGGATGGTAATTCCAAACAGCTATGGTCAATGCGGATTTTCAGAGGCATCCTACCAAGAAAATCGGTTCCAAGTAAACATGGAACAGCCAGGAACGTGGAGACAAGAATATGTCCTGACAATTTAACATCAGCGATGCGTACCTCGGCCATTACCCGACCGATAATACCCAATGAGCCGCAGTTAGCGGCGAAATGCGGTGCATCAACAGAGTCTAGAACCTGATACTTAGGGGGCAAAATATTGTAAATCAACTCCGAGATGATAGTTGCTGATGCACTCGTGTTGACTATCATCCTTATTTCTACACCCTCAATAAGCCCAAGCATGGCAGATGAACCCTCGGCTGCAGCCACCACTCGATGGGCCAGCTCTGACCACTGATCCGTTCGGAGCTGACGAACCTCATGATCATGCATAGGACTCCCCCGTACCAACGCGTGACCGGGAAATGAACCGAAATGCCTATATGGGTGAGGTGAGGCCAGGGGTCGAGTGTGGAGTGCGTCGCGACTCGCCTTAAGGTGTAGGGAAGCATAGGATAGCGGTGATGCTGGGAGGCGCCGTCGTGATACGCGACAGCTTGATGACACATGCTCCGGCAGGCCGCAATTGTAGCAGCTAACACGGCCACCTCCGGAACGAGATGAAGATCTTGGCCGCCGCTGCTCGTCTGTCCATCGTGCGCCATTGCTACGCCGGTCGCCTCCACCCCGAGTCGACGCGCATGCCGAAAGGGGCTCAGCTCCATCAGGTGGCCACGGCTCCATGCGGGACACGGCACATGTCACCTGCGCCCTGTCCCATTGTAGAAGTTGCTGGGCTTGGATGCACTTAGCGACCTTGAGAGACGAGACGTCATTATCTTCGGCTGGAAGAATGGTGTTGAGGGTTTTTGCCAAGGCCAGCAGTCTCTCGAGGACCAACGCGTCAATCCCATCGTGGTTTATCTTCGGGAAGGCGGCTTTCGCCAGCGCCAAAAGCGCGCTATGGAAAGCGAGGGCCGACTCGGTCTCCCCCTTCCGCTGTGTTTGCGAACTTATGGCGCGTGTTCGCCAGAGGCTCGTAGATAGATGCCATCTGCTCGAAAGCCTGCGTGAGGGTGGACCTCTCCAGTGGTGGGATGGCAAGGAATGCCGCAAGGGCATTGTCGTCGAGGGTGGCAGGCAACGCCCGCAGCGCCGCCGCCTCCGTCCATTCCGCCAAGTCAGCGTTCGTGAGGAACCGCCACTTGAAGGCCATTCAGTTGCCACTCGTCGCCGTGAACTCTTTAATAAAGGGAAGCCGACATCGGAGAGCCAGGATATCCATCTGCGCCAACGGCGTGTCTTCAAGTTTGGCGGGCAGCGCATTCTGCGCCAGCGACAATATGGCGGCCGCCTGCTGCGAAATGGCGGCGGAGTTGTCGTCCATGGGCAGCATCCCCACTCCCTCCTTCACCGGCGAGACTGTGAGACTGATCCCCGCGAGGAGCGAAGCTGCAGCATGGAGGAGCTCCGCGAGGCGATCGTGTGCCTCCTGGAGGGTCTCCTCTGCCGACGGCGATGCGTCGTGCGCCCGGATGACGCCCTGCTCCGCTGGCAGCGTCTCCCCCGCATCCTTCGGAGCTATAGGCGGCACGAGGTCCTCGTCCTCGGTGTCCGACATCCAGGTACGTGGTCTGTGACGTGCAGACATAGTCTACAGCTAGCTGTATAAACTAGCGTGTTGGCTACTTCCGACACCAGTTGTAGTGAGTCCAACTGAGTCGCAGATGTTATTCTTCAGAGGCAACATATTTATTGTAACACTTATATACAAAGGGATAACTGCCCCTTTACCAGATACAGCCTGGGGTGGTGACCACCCAGCAAACTACACTATACGGAGGAGTTACAGCTACGAAAGGTCGGACCCTCACTCGGGTCCACGGCCACGTGTTGATGCCTTGTAGGACGTAGAGCTTCCAGCTTGTAGATGTAGAGCTTCCAGCTTGTAGAACGAAGGCAGCCCTGATCCCTCTCAGGGACCCACTTCATATCCTCCCGGGTCGAGGCCTGCTCCGCCCTCGGTCCCACCCGCCTTCTCGAGCATTCTAGCTCCCTCTCGATCCCCCTCGGGAGCTCTCCCTGGACACGTGATCACCCCCTAGTCCCCCCACCTGGGGCCTTCTCTGTGGACACTCCAGATCTCGTGTCTACGGGGTCAATCAGAGTGCCATGGCCCGGGGCAACCCTGTCCCTGGGCTGACACTGTCCCGCTCCCCCTTGTGGGAGCCACCACCACACGCGATACGTAGTGCCCGCGCTATCCCAGCACTCACCAAGCCCCGCTAGGGCTGGTACTACACCCACCTACGGGGTGTATGCGATGACAGTGCATCGCACGCCGTGCTGTGCTAAAGCCGGCCTCGCACAGCAACTCACAAGGTGCTGTCCGCGACGCCACGGCCCTCCCGGGCGGCACCATACAGTGACATCCCTGATGTCACTACAGTTTTAATAACCTGATCGCTTTCAGCAGTATTGCTGTTCGATCTTGGTTTTGCATTCATTGCTCTGTTAATTTGAGCATTATTGTAGCCATTTAATTGTAGTGCTTCTTTAACATGTTTTATCTCTCTACTCAGACTTTCACCAACTGACAGTGTTTTATCCCGATGTATGAGCATCTTGATGAGAGAGGATTTCTGTGCTTACACGATCTAACCCAAAAACCTTCATTATACCTACTATAATCATCCAGGAATGTCTGTCCTTAATGCTCGTGACATCACTCCACATCGACCGGCCCCCCTCATTAATATTCATGAGCAGGTGACGTCCTCTAAATGTTCACCCCCCACCCCTCCTCATTAATAATCATGAGCGGGTGACGTCACTGAGTATGGAGTACTCCCCCCCTCACAAATAATAATGCGCAAGTCACGTCACTCCACATCGAATAGCCCCCCTCATTAATAATCATGAGCACATGACATCCTCCAAATGGACCCTCCCCCCCCCCCCCCCCATTATTATTACCTACTATAATGAGCCAAGAATGTCTGTGTGCAAAGGTCGTGACGTCACTCCACGTCGACCAGCCCCCCTCATTAATAATCATGAACAGGTTACATCACTCCACATGGAGCACCCTCCCCCCTCATTAATAATCATGAGCAGGTGACGTCACTCAACATCGAACAGCCCCCCTCATTAATAATCATTAACAGGTGACGTCCTCCAAATGGACACCCCCCCCCCATTCATAATAATTAGCAGCTGACGTTACTCCACATGGGGGGCCGAGGTGCCTCCTCCCTCCTCCTCGGCGTCAACTTACAACCCTCACTGCAAACGCAGAACCCTCACATCACGCGATCTCTGTAACGCTATTGAGACATCAAAGTAAAAAGGACGTCATGATGAACAAGGGAGTATAACCTTAAAATGAAATAGGCCTGTGTCACCGCACCCTTACAAATTGCACACGCATTAATGCAATGAATATCACGTCGCGGTCTGCTTTTTGCTTGCAAGTTTCAGATTTACTGCAACACACCCGTCCTTGAACGGGCAAAAGGCTAGTGAATAATATTGGTCGTGAAAGCCCTACGTGTTAAACGTACATTATGCATGAATATGATGCATGCACATTGTTTTTGTACTTCCTGTCGTTTGCGTGCACTAAAACAGCAGTATCTTTTATTGTCTGCGTACAGGGAATCCCCATTGACGTATGGTGACCTGTATAGCATGCATTTAAACAATGTGTTATTTGATGTAAGCAATGTAAGCCTGTAGCTATAATCCTTGTTCCGCCTTGAAATGTATATGAAATCACAAACACATTTTACAAAGCCGTGGGAAAGCGATTTTGAGATGATCGTAAAATTGTGAACATTTATATTGTATCGTGCACATTCTATTGTGATAACCTACACTCATTATACCATCTGGAGTGCATGTTTATGTATAATTTCATTATAAGGCCTCTGAAATCACCACTTAAATTGGTTATGTTTAAAAAATGACCTATGAGCATGTCAAAATATTAAAAGCTAAAGTAAATAACGTTTATCTCTGTGTAAAAGTTAGCATGTACCTAACCCCACTGAAATCGCAATGCCCACCTACATTGTAAAAATCTGTGTAAAATACCTGTGATCACCCCCCGTAGGTGCAGTCGGTTGTATACACCTTAGCAACACTGTGGGAAAACAGAATGTCTAACAACACCCCCCAGGGTGCAGGACACCCGCTTAATCGATGTGAACTTACAGCACACTGTTGACTCGCCTCCTTGGTTCAGGACGTGCTTTGTCTCGGTACGTTTGTGGTCCTCCCTGACGTGCATTATATCGTCCGGCGAGTTCACGTTGAGGATAAATGATTTGTTTTGTTTTGTTTATTCGCACTGTGTATGACCGCGAACGTGGCACGCTCGACAAAGTAGGAGTTCAAAGTCTGCTCTCCAACCCATTCCCTGCCACCCACACGCATCTCGGTCGGAGTCCTCATTGGCAGAGCCCTGCTTGCATTTTAAATGCCATCGCGCCTGGGAGGATTTCTGAACAGCTCAAACCACAGTCAGATCCTCCTTAGAGTTACCGTATTTGACAGTTGAAAAGTACGTCAAATATGAACTCAGTTTAACACGACCAATATTATCCACAATAGAGATTTATCCACAATAGAGATTTTTTTGGGTTAGATCGCGTAAGTATCAACGTGTCGTTAAAACTGCCACTAACTGATACAACCAATTATTAAGCTTTGTCACGTAAATAAAACATGCCAATTCGTTCCTAGTTCAGCAGTTCGTTATTAGCCAACTCTGGCTGTTGCCTGACGAGGCTGGTTTGTAATTACCAGCGAAACGTCGTACTCCAATTGAAAATATTGTGTACTGAACTTGTAACTAATTGTCATGTTTTGTTTACGTTTAAACAAGGTGACGCCCTTGATGGCTGACTTTCGTGAAGAGTTGCTACCATTTAAAAAGTGCATTCGTGTTTAGGGTCAAATTAAAGGTTGGTTAGGGTTCACTGGACAGGAGTTGCAGTGTCCATGCCAACACTTGTAAATTGAATTGGCCTCCCATTCCAATGCAGGACCCTTCTGAAAGTCTGGAGCTTCAATGAGGCTTTCCTGGATGAAGGACATTACGATTCTAACAATTATAACCAACAGCCATATGTCAATGTTGCGGCTGGGTGCAGGTGTGGAGCAGTGACGTGCGGTGAGGTCAATGGCTGGGGGAGGCACTGGCGAGTGTCAGAGCCAGATTCACACACTGAGGGGGGCGTGGCCTCACTGAGGGGGGGCGTGTTAGACACGTCCCCCTCAGTGAGACAGATGTGATAGCTGCCTCCCCTGGTGCTTTTTCATCGCAGTTTCATGACGAGACCAGCGAGCCTAAATATCTTTATACACATATGTGAAATAAGTTACCTGGAGTATGGAAGGCGAGGACATGAAATGAACGGGTCTACAAACATTACATTGGTGACATACTGAGATAGTAACAGGCACACGCTTATTGCCCACGCTCTATCCAGTTACTGAGGGGTTGCGCAATCAGAGGGGAGGCTGAGCTCGTCGCTGCCTCACCTCTCGTCTCTTCCTGTATTTGCAGTGGAGCTCCGCAAATTTGGCGATTTTGACTACAAAAATTATTGGAATCGTACAGAAATGACATGTATAACACAAATCAGTGGAAACATCTTAATATTTATTTTATTTCATTTTTTTTTACTTTTCATAGCAGCTACTTTCATTGGAGTATGACAGGTGAGGCTCTGCCTCCCCTGCGTCCCCTAACCGCACGTCCCTGGTGTGGAGGCTGACGTCCACCTCCCCGCTCCCCGTGGGCAGGCAGGGCGCGACGTCCACCCCCTTCACTTCCCCCTCCTCCTCGTCGGTCGCCTCTTGCCGGGCCCCCACCGATCGGGTGATCGGCCCCCCTGCGCTAGCGCCCTCTCAGGGACATCGCTACTCGGCTGGCTCATCACCACCTGGGGTTATCTTACGTGCGCTCAAATTACACCACCACAAAAACGAAAGCGGAAACTTTAAAGGCCCAGGGGGACGTCGTGCCAAACTGATGCCCTGTCCTCACCTGGAGCGTTATTTTCCATTACGCCTCGACCCCTTGTCCTCTGTCCCCCTTCAAGTGCTGCGGTGGCGGGGCCTTGCTCTTTTGTCTGGAAGGGCTCCCACGCTTTTGCCTACTTAATATGCCACCCTCCACTCGTATTCGAGTGCTGCGGCGGCTGCGGCTGGTGGGTGGTGGCAACCCCCCATTGCCCCTTTGTCTGGAAGGGCTCTCGCGCTTTTCCCGCGGAATGTTCCGTCCTCCGTTCTCCCCTCCAAGTTGTACCTCATTCGGTTGGCCCAGGGAACCTTCCTGTGCCCATACAATTTTAAGCCAATTTAGGGGCACCGCAATGTAACTTTTCCTGTGAGGGTCGGCCAATCTCCTGGCACCAGGAAACCGTGGGGCTCTCCCTCTAGGGGCCCTTCGGATTAAAACCCGATGTGCCAGGCAATCCCGCGCCAGGACACTATGTGGGTGCGCTGTGTGTGGTTGTGTGTTTAGTGCGGGGGGCGGGAGGGGATCATGGCGTTTGCGGAGTTGCTCCACAGTGGTGGCACCACACAGGCCTCCCCGAGCCTTGTCAGTCATAGAGGTAGATGGACCATACTTCACCAAGCCACACTAGTTAGTGTGGCTTGGTAAAGAGGGCAGAAAATTAATATTAGACGATATCGTAGAAAGTACTGTATACTTGTGTGTATTGTGAGATTGAACTCCAGAGTGTCTATTTAGAGTTTATATTTGGAGTTTATATGGTCTCTCCGTGGGCAGGTGGATTTTTCTCCCGGCTCCTCCGGGTTTCCCTCCACGTTTAAAAATCAACATCACGCGTTTAGAGTATTTGGCTGCTATGAATTTCCACGTGATAAGCCACTTTTGTTGAGCTATCTTTTGTGGCCAGATCGCTTCTGAAAAAGAGCTATACAACTCAGTGGGCCTTACCTAGTAAAATAAAAAAAAATAGTTTAATGTGAGTCAAAGTGCTTCATACTGTAGTAATAAATAATTAAGATGCCCCGCATCGCCGGAAGTTTGAGCATCGTGTTGGAGTAGAACAAAGAGTTTGTCCACTCTCGATCCAAGCCACCGGGCAGTGCCACGCGTCACGCCATGCAGGCCAGGGGCGTTCGTTTTGAAGGCCATGGGTTATCTCACTCTCTGGAAGCTTGTAGTTGGTTACCCCTTTTTGACCGTTGTTATCTGCATTTTTCTAAGTTCATCACACAACTGCATCGAGCGTAGATTAGTTGAAAGCAGGGTAAATAGAGGGCACAATAACATTCTGCTGTACTATAGTTTATCTGTGAGACACTCCCAAAGGTGTGGTTCACCATTTTGACAGGCGTTACGAAGGCTATTAAAGTTGTGCACAAGGTCATAACGCCCACACAATGAGCCCATGACAAGCGGAGATGCACTGCCTTTAGGACTGTAAGAGGTCCTAGCAAGAATGAGTCAACATCAACCTTGCCAGGCATGCTAAGGCGAGGCTTGCAGAACCCCAATGTGTTTTCAGGACTGGGTGGTCCTGCACAAACGTCATATTTTCATTCAGTCTGCTATTGCAGAAGTGTTGGGAATTTCTGTCTATAAAAACATTTTACCAACAGGACTTACATCTCTGCTTTATTGACCTGGCCTATGATATGATGATATGATCAATAGGCCAGGGCTCTGGGTTATTCCTTGTGATTTTGGGGCCCTTGACACTCTGCTCACAATAATTAAGGACCTTTATGATGGTGGACAGGCCCGGATAAACCTGCGTGGCAGAGAATTAATGCCATTTCCTGTTCACCTTTGTGTGCAACAGGGATGTCCTGACCCTACATTATTTGATATATTTTATGACCACATAGTTCATGAACATTTCCATTGCTGTACTCATGGAATTCCCATCTGGTACAGATAAAACGGGAGGCTGAGCGATGTCCGTGTGCGGTCAAGGGTTGTCTCCCTATTGGTCTACCAAGTTGCATTTGCTGATGATCTTGTATTTGCTCCTCAATGAGCAGTTGGATACTCTGCTGCGGAACGTGGATTGTGCTACTAAGAGATGGGGCCTTACCATCAGTCCCACAAAAACAAAGCTCTTGCCTGGGTATTTTGTCATCAAACACTCCACTCCCTCCACTCCACTGGTGGGGCAGTTGTGGAGAAAGTGGAGAAGTCTCCACACCTGGGCAGTATGTTTATGACCAGCTTCGGTTTGGCAGTGGAGGTCTCACTCCGAATAAGTTGAGCAGCATTATATTTGCATCAGATGTGTAACGCTGTGTGGAATCTACCTGGTCTGTTGCTCCCCACGAAGCTCCAGGTCTTCTCGGCCACTGTCATAACCTCCCTTTTTTCGATTGGGAAACGTGGACCCCTTTGAAGGAACATCTTCGCTGGTGTGATACGTTTAGGCTGGCTTCGTCTATGATCCTTCCTGCATCTAACCAGACTAGAGTGTGAGGAGCTCGCAGATCCTTTAAAGATCTGGACACAATCCCATCTGTGAGCTCCTCCGGTGGCAGACAAGGTTGTATTCGCTGGGTCATGTAGTCAGCATGCCCAGCCACTGCATGCCCAAGCAGCTTCTGCTTGGATGGATAGAGGGAGCTTAACGAGTGGGGCATGGCTATAGAAGAGATGGAATTATGTGGTACGGAAGGATGGGGACTTGCCCGATGACTGGTACCAGCGATGTCAAGATCGGCCTCTGGAGGAGGCTTGTGAAGGAGGTGACTAGGCAGTTTTAGGCAGTCGCCCTCCAACAACAGTGGAGGGTGAAAGACGGATGCTCACTACATAGAGCGACAAGCGGCTAAACCAGAGAAAGCTGCCACAGTTAGTCAACGCATAACACCTGGGTCTGTCCCATGATCTCCTGCCGACGAGCCTTCAACACGTGACGTGGTCTCAAGGTGCACCTAGCATGGCACAAGCGCCGCAGTGGTTGTATGTGAAGTTGCTTGTGATTTCGAGTTTCTGCTTATGTTATACTGTACACCACATGCTCATTTTGTGTGTGTTGTATCATTATACAAATAAAAAGTAGATTTTCGATGCAACATTTGAATTGGTGGCTGTAGAAAAATTAAGGCCGTTCTTGTCCTGAGAGCGTACATTTTCTGACACGTCCTTTTAGTTCGTCGACCTGTGATGTAGAAGTCGGCTTTTATCGCGTTGTCGTGTTCCTCGTGTTTGGAGACTCAGGTCACGGCGGTCGCGGCTGTAAACGCAATGTGAGCGCTGGCAACGGTGACGCACGTTGCTCCGACGTGGCTCTGGGGGAACCCGCACCTTGGAGCGGGAAGCGCCCTCTCTGCGAGCACAGAAACCGGGGGTGGTGGGAGACTGATTACACGCTCAGTCAACCCCGCTCCTGGCATTCGTATTGAAAATCACAACCCCCCTTATAAATCCACTGCAAGCCTCTCTCCCCCCCCACAAGCCTTTGTCCACACTCTGCAACGTGGTTGAGTGCAGGGTTGGCGGAGGGGCACGTGGGGACCGGATCAACGTATCGATGCCAGTGACGTAGCCCGGCAGTGGTGGAGGGCGTGTTCGTCGCGCGTGCCTCTGGAGGTTTCGTGGTTAAATCCAGCAAGCAGCCCTGGTTAATACTGCGGCTGTATTAAACACGATCTAAAGCGCCATTTTTTACCGAGCATCTGTGAAAAATTGCTTTTTAGCTCATCTTATTCCTCCAATATAAATAAATATTCGGATTTGCTTCGCAGTGGACGTTCAGGAATCTGTGAAATCACTCAAAGAAGAAGCGTAGGCCATTATGTATGTTTCTATATGTTGGCCTTCTTTCGCACCATACGTAGCCAACCGTGCTGGTGTCGTGGTCCAAATTTGAAAAAAAGATGGCAAATGCCCTGGGTAACCAGGGCAATTGTTACCCCCCCCCCCCCCCCCCCCCACTGTGACACACTCAGCAGGACCCTCCAGAAAAAGAGGCTTGAGACTTCTAAGGCTTTTCTAGGTAAATGAGCAGATTAATAATGATGATGTTTGCGTGTTTGGGCCTGGAAGTGATCTCAGGTCATGAGGTACACAGTACACTGAGTGTATCAAATACGGCCTAACCCGCTCTCTCGAGTTGGCGCAATAGGCGATTGCGTTCCTGCTAACGTCGAGATAAGAGCACCCATTTGACGCTATAAATACAGGAATGTTAAAGTCCACTCCAGTTCACACTCTAGTTTTTACTGGTAGCCAAGTCTTAAGTCACATCTATGGTACAAGGCGTATCTCTGTAAGACCATTGAGGGGGGTCCTCGTAACCCCTAACCCAGATGACTAGATCTTTAAATTGACGCAACCAATCCAAGAGACATCGAGTATATTGAATACAGCAGTGTGTACCTACTGCAGTTGCGAAGGCGGACCGAGATCAAAATGGAAATCTGAACCTAATGACGCACGGCAAAATTTCAGTGCATGAAGGGCGACGTATTACTGCTGCGAATTTTGTGATATTTTCTCCCGATCCAGGTCTCACCCGAAGATGAGACTGTTGCCTTGAGGCTATGATGTTAAACCGTGACCAGCAATGGCTTCATGTGCACGTTTATGCGTTTTTGGGGGGACACCCAGCGACACACGACACCGAGTCTCCATATCACGAGGTGGGCAGGAGTTGCCGTGGCAAGGCTACGTCATCCGCCTTCAATTTCGCCGACAGCGGGAAATCCTGAGGAGGGTAAGGGGCTGGGGCGCGGGGATTCTGCCAGGATCCATAATGCCCAAGGGCGCGGTGATCACCCAGGGCAAGCCGTGCAATCGAGCCTTTGGTCCGTAAAAAACACACACACACAGAAGTGGATACATGAATGCGTGAAGCCATAGTGACCTTTGTGAGGCAAATCCCCAACGTTTCGCAACGCTCGTAAAGCATAACTACACTGCGTGCGCGTTGTACGTCTGATAGACAAACGATACGAACTTTGTACAGTCATTGTGCAAGGTGTGGCACATAGCTCGATAAAGTGCTGAATGACATAGAATTGTAATGTATAATGACTTGTTGTTAGTAGCTCAGCTGATTGGAGAGTATACTCAGTTTATTGATAATATTGATGTATATTTTTAGTTTTTTCGGTAAAGTCACGTTGAAGGGAAACAATAAAATCATAAAATATATATAAAACAATAAAAAAATTCTCACGACGTTTCGACCATGACTCAAACGGTCGTCTTCAGGTGTGTTGGTTTGCATAAATTTATTTTTAAACGGCGCATTTATTTATTTATAAAAACGTTAGCGCCACGCGCAACGATTTGGCACTTTATTTAGGACTAGTCCATCTATATTCTGAAAAGAGGAGGGGGGAGACGAAATTTTTTATAATGTATGCTGTCTGAAAGCCACTGTAAGCGTGAACAATCAATTAAGACCTGAAATGGTTTATCAAATCTTTCCAATGATTGCTAAGATAGAATCCATCTTCTCGGTTGAAATTGTCTCTGTGCTTGTATATGTGGATAGCCTCATGAACGAATCTCTCATGGAAGCCAGATGGCTTACAAAGAACCTCTGTCTTGGAAAAGTCAATGGCATGTGAGCCTCCTGAACTTATACGCACCGAACTAGATCAGTTAGACAAGACACTCTACAAATCACACTTATCATTGACGGCAACAATGTCCACATCGGATTGGGAGCATGTAGACAATATGACTGCCTCTTCAGCTGCTACTATGTCGACCAAATGTAAGGAAAACCTGATTTCCAAATTTAACCTCCTCTTCAACAAAAGACCGGACCCACACACCAAAAAGTTAGACGTTAACAAAGTCGTAATTAATCGCAGTAACAGTTCTATTTCCGATGGTCTGAAATCCGTTTTAGCTAAAGGTCTAAACTTTGCAGTCACACCTAAACACATACCAGTTAATGATATAATTGCCCAAGTAGACGTTGCTCTCAGGGGCCTGGGTCACATCGCTGCAGACGTAGCAAGATCTGAAATCGCTGCAACCCTCAAAAACGCTAAGATGCCAGCTAGCAACCTCAGCAAAGATGAGCGTTTTGAATTATATAAATTAAAAAAGAGGAATGATATTGTAGTCCTCTCAGCTGACAAAGGCAATGCTACTGTCATCATGGATAAAATAGAATACAACAACAAAATTAAAGAATTACTCGACGATGGTAGTTATACAAAAATAAAAAGAGATCCCACCAACAGCCTCGTCACACAAACCAACAAAATAATTTCTGATTCAACCGCATTAATTGATCAATCTAAACAGTTTTCGTTGAAACCTTCTGCTGCCAGGCCACCAAGATTATACGGCTTACCAAAAATACATAAAGTAGATACACCCCCTCGTTTTTTGTCTGAAATCCTGCGTCCTTTCACTGGAAAGACCACCTCTGCGGTACAAAATTCTACTCACCTTGTATCGACAATCAAGGGTATTTCCCTGTCCCCAGACGACCTGCTTGTCAGTTTTGATGTAGTTTCCTTATTCACCAAGGTTCCTGTACCTGACACCATTGCAATCATTGAAGACTTGGTTCATCAAGGACTAAACACTGAGGTACCCCCCCTGGTGAGACACTGTTTAACCAATACATACTTCACTTGGAATGGAACTTTCTACAAACAAACTGAGGGCACCCCAATGGGCTCCCCCCTTTCTCCAGTTATAGCTAACATTTTCATGGAGAAATTTGAGACTGACGCCATCCAGACTGCCACTCTGCGCCCAACCTTATGGAAGAGGTACGTGGATGACACTTTTGTCATCTGGCCACATGGCCGGCTTGCTCTAGACCAATTCTTCGACCACATCAATTCCATACACCCAGCCATCAGATTTACCATGGAAGTCGAAATAGATGGCAAGATACCTTTTTTGGATGTCCTAATTAAAAGAGACCTGATGGTTCAATGAGCCACTCTGTCTACAGGAAAGCTACCCATACGGATGCTTATCTGAAACCGGATTCCCACCACCATCCATCACAGAAGAATTCTCTCATCAAGACTCTGTATCATAGAGCCCAATGCATATCCGACCAGGAACACATAAGCAGTGAACTCAAGCACGTACACCAAGCTCTTAGGGCTAATGGTTACTCCGACTATACAATCCACAAAGCTATCACTCAAACCATGAAGAAGAACCCTCTTGAGGAGCCTTTCAAAACCATCACTTTACCCTACATTGCGGGGATCACAAAAAAGATCTCCAAAATCTTGAATAAACACAAGATCCAGGTCCGTTTCAACACATTACATAAAATCCGTGATCTGGTTCCGTCTGTAAAAGATGTGATTCCGGACATACAATACCCTGGTGTCTACAAACTAAGTTGCCTCTGTGGTAGTAGTTACATTGGAGAAACCAAACGCCATGTCTCGGACCGCATTCGTGAACACAAAGCAGACCTTAAACACGGTAGGACCAACACCTCGGCCGTGGCAGATCATTGTTCTAATTCAGTAGGCTCACATGCCATTGACTTTTCCAAGACAGAGGTTCTTTGTAAGCCATCTGGCTTCCATGAGAGATTCGTTCATGAGGCTATCCACATATACAAGCACAGAGACAATTTCAACCGAGAAGATGGATTCTATCTTAGCAATCATTGGAAAGATTTGATAAACCATTTCAGGTCTTAATTGATTGTTCACGCTTACAGTGGCTTTCAGACAGCATACATTATAAAAAATTTCGTCTCCCCCCTCCTCTTTTCAGAATATAGATGGACTAGTCCTAAATAAAGTGCCAAATCGTTGCGCGTGGCGCTAACGTTTTTTTTTATAAATAAATAAATGCGCCGTTTAAAAATAAATTTATGCAAACCAACACACCTGAAGACGACCGTTTGAGTTATGGTCGAAACGTCGTGAGATTTTTTTATTGTTTTATATATTTTATTATTTTATTGTTTCCCTTCAACGTGACTTTACCGAAAAAAACTAAGAATATGAATTACTGCAGTCACGAAAGCTTTAAATCAAAATTTTATATTGATGTAGTTGATATTTTAGTTTTTTTTTTATCAGTTTAATATATGGTATTCATTATATAGTGTAGTGTATACCCGGTTACTTTATGTTAATAGCTCAGCTTATTGGAGAATATATTGAGTACATTGATTATATTGATGTTTTATATATATTATTATTTTATTGTTTCCCTTCAATGTGACTTTACCGAAAGAACCAAGAATATATATTGATGTAGTTTATCTTCTTTGGTTCTTTTGGTAAAGTCACGTAGAATAAGAATAAAATAATAAATTGATAAAATAAAATAACACAATAAAATTCTCACGACGTTTCGGCCACAACACAAGCGGCCTTCATCAAGTGAAGGGACGAGACTGTCCAGCGCTGTCCTCCAGACACGAAACGTGAGAATTTTATTGCGTTATTTTATTTATCAATTTATTATTTTATTCTCATTCTACGTGACTTTACCGAAAGAACCAAAGAAGATGAATCCTTGCAGTCATGAAAGCTTTAAATCGAGATGTAGTTTATATTTAGTTCTTTCATATCGGTTTATTGTATGATAGTTGGGTAGTTGCAGTTATTTAGCGTCAATATACTAAATGCCTCTGTTGATATGTAAACTCTGACTTTAATATATCTAATTCCGTGACCAGTTACATGCTAATCCCTCACACTAACATCATGCTAATCTCCCAGTTACATGCTAATTTCTGACTTTAACATCCTGCTAATCTATCACATGAACACAGCTACTTCAATGCTAAATTCTTCTGTTGATATGTAAACTCCTTTGTCAAGGCGCTCTGCTCCTCCCACCCAGCTTAAATACGCTGCCAAGCTTAGCAGTGTTCATTGGAACGCTGTCTTTCCGACAGTTCTGTTTCTTCACCTGAGGAAGGCTACTTGTGTTGTGGCCGAAACGTCGTGAGAATTTTATTTTATGTTTTATTTTTATAATTTTATTATTTCCCTTCTACGTGACTTTACCAAAAGAACCAAGAAGATGAATCCCTGCAGTCACGAAAGCTTTAAATCGAAATTTGACTGAGGTTGTCCTCCGGTTATTGGATGCACACAATTGTGATTGAGTGGCTCGTAAATTGGTATGGTGTTTGACAAGGGCCGGACACCTACATTTGGTGTAAGTATAGTCGACTCTATATTTATGCTTAAAACAATCTGAAAATAAAAATGTATAAGTTGAGCTCCCAACAATTGCGGCCTAGTATATGTGTTTATATATACAGTGCCTCCGCTAATGTATGTCTGTGGAGGAGGCTCGTGAAGGATGCTACTGGGCAGTTGGAGGCAGGCGCCCTCCAGCAACGACGGAGGGCAGAGGAGCGGCGCTCACAACAACGAGCGGAACGCCGGGCGGCTAAAAAACAGCAAGTTGTCATAATAGGGGGCACAGGTGGTGCATTGGCTAACCATCTCAGTCAGTCAACCCATGGCACCTTGGTATGTCCCGTAACCTCCTGCCAGCGGGCGTTCGAAACTTCACGTAGCCTTAAAGTGCACATAGGCTGGCACAAGTGCCATGGTGACATCACCACCACTTAGTGGCGAATGGCAGTTACTGTTATGTATTTGTGCAGCATAGGTGTACATGCGTCGACATCATTGTGGTGACCTCGTACACAGAATTTTTTTTTCCAACCTCGGACATTTATTTTCCAAACCCGTAATTGTAGCCAGCTTTACAGCTTTCTGAGGATGTTGACTTTTACGTTTGATCTAAAGTTGCCACGTTATTGTTGTTGTTGCGAAACCGACCCTATTACCTGCAACTTCCATTGACCGACGGGAGATGTAGGGTCCGTGAAAATTATTATCCGTGTCCATTTTCGTCCTCTTCTCTGGGATTATATGCGGGTTTTTCCCTACCCTGCTTCCCAAAAGCGGCTTACTACCCCTCATTTATTTGTCGTGGATAAGTAGAATAATATAAATTATTTCCAAGTTTAAAACATGTATTTTCACACTCTGATTGGACAATTAAACACGTGTTAGAAATACGCGACCACACTGTCGTGCCAATGAGCAATGCAGGAAGGAAACCAAATAGAAAGTGGTGAGATAGAACCACTTATTGTCGGAAGCAAGCCGAGTACAGTATGTGGAAGATGCCAACAGTAAGACAGATGTCAAGAAGTTATTCAATGGCCAATCGTATGTGGTAAGATGTAAGAATGTAATAACCATAACCGATTAGGAATGCGGTGGTCCCTCAATTTACGATGCCATCGATTAACGATATTCGATTCATGATCAGTCTCCCATAGGGTCCTATTGTTTCTATTAGCGATATATTTTCGATAAACGATATGTTTACGATATCATGCGGACCCGCCAATTTCGGCCAATTGGAGCAATCATCTAAGTGGACTCAGCAGACTTCATCTAGTCAGCGACACCGCCATTTTATGAGTGTTTTGAGAGCAAATGCCTGCTCGCTTTTCAGTATTTGATGTACGTTTAATAAGGAAACAGCTCTCTTGAATATTTAGTGTTTTTTTTTGCTTAAAAGTTAAATAAGATCAATAACAATGAATGTGAAGAAAAATTATTTGATATATTCTCGTCGCGTTAATTAAATTTGCGTATGTAAATGTTATAAACTATGTTTACTAGGGTGAAAAAGTTCAACTTCCGATCGTCTTGGAACAAATTAAGCCTTTACCGTGTATTTCCTACTTTCGATGAACGACAACTTAAATTCACGATGGTTTTCGTGGAACAAATTAATACCGTTAACCGAGGGACTACTGCATATGGAAGATGCCAACAGTAAGACAGATATCAAGAAGTTATTCAATGGCCAATCGATTGTGGTAAGATGTAAGAATGTAGATCCATAACCAATGTGGAATATTAATGACAAAGTGAGAGGTACAGGCTGCCCTTTGTGGGACATGTCCGCGGGGCAAGCAAGAGGTTGGAATGCTGAATGGAATCTTTGCGCACAAAAGTCCGGCGACCAAGGGGAAAGAACTACGAGTTGGAGGTAGTTGGGTCTCCTGTGAGGGCAGAATCCTGGAGGGCATGAGTCTCCTGTGCAGCAGCTGCGGGATCCTGTGGAGGTGTATGGAGCAGCGGTGGCCAACCAGCGTCTCCGTGCGGCGCTTTAATCCACCACATGGCAGCTGTCACAGCACCAAAAAATAACGAATGGCTCCCCGTGCCGAAAACTGTCAAAATATACACACACACATATATACACTTGGCTCTTTGCAGAATTTCATGGGTACTCTTTGGCTGTTGGTCTGTTACAGGTTTGCTGCTCCTGGTACAGAGCTTATATTTGTGTAATGAAGGAACCACGAATTCGGTACTTCTTGGATAAAGTTTATTTTACTCAACACAACAACGCCCAGTGGCCCACCGGGAGCCAAAGCAAGTACAGTTGACTCTCAATTATCCGCGCGTGGCTGATCAGATTTGCGGATTAACCACGCATCTGAGATTTTGACGTAAATTAATAACTCAAGCCCAAATGAATCATCAAAAAAAGTTATACATCGTTATTCTTGGAAATATTTATTACAAGTCACGTGCTTAAACCGAACAAATGTGCTCCGGTTAATCCTAAATCCACGTGATCGCTCCTACAGCACAGTAGTTGCAGATCTTTACAAAAGTGGGGGCGGAGTTTGATGTTGATTGGCGTGGCTCTGCTGCTGTCCACTTAGTGGTCAGAGTCTTCCGCGCGGGAGCAGGAAATTGTTATCATTGAGCACGCACATCCATTAGTCGATCGTTAGTATTCGTTCTTAATTTAAACCCATGTTAGTGGTTTTTGGCACAAATATCCACGGAAAATTGTTCTATTTTTTGATTATCCAGTTAGAGGTTTTTGGGTTAGATCGCGTAAATATATGTGTCGTTAAAACCCACCACCACCCGACACAGCCAACGGGTTTTAACGACACATTTATATATTTACGCGATCTAACCCAATAAACCTATATTATGGATGATATTGGTCGCAAAAGTTTACGTGTTAAACTGATTATCCAGTGATTTTTAATTATGTGGGCGTCCTCCCCGTCATTCGCGCGGATAATCGAGAGTCTGCTGTACTTTTCTTTCCTTCTCCCGATTGCTTTCTTCCATCATCCTTCCCATTTACCCTCAAACCTTTCAATTAATTCCCCATCTCGCAACAACCCCACGTGTCACTACTCTTTCGCGACTCATATCTATGTTTATGCAATAGCGCCTCTCGTGGCGGCTACGGTGTGCACAGTATGACCCCCCCACCTCCCATGTCTTGCAAAGACCCTATCCAAAGATGTCTGAGGCATTGCACAGTTACTGCATTATTAAACGTCCATTAGTTTGCGATGGACATTGAATACCCTCTTCAACATAAAATGTCAATATGACCACACCTACGATCAGCACGGTTGGCTACGTATGGTGCTGCGAAAGAAGTCAAACATACGACCAAAGTGGGAGCCTGAGCAGGCAGCAACGCATGAAGTGCATAAAAGACAGCATTTCATTGTCTGTGTAATGTACAGCGCCGGACCCGTGACCTGGGTGTTACCGTTCATGTTGTTGCCGGACAGGGGTGTACACGGCGTGCGACTCCTTCACCCGATATGCAGGAGGTCGTGGGTTAGATCCCGACCTTGACGCCTGCTGTATATTTGGAGTTTGCGACATCTCTCTCCCCGTGGCCGCGAGAATTTTTCTTTCTCCGGGTCCTCCGAGTTTTCCCCCTCCACATTTAGAATCAACATCGCACGTGTGGAGTATTTGGCTGCTATAAATTCCCACGTGATGTCACTTCGTTGAGCTATCAATTGTGGTCAGGTCCCTTCTGAAAAAGGTGCTACACAGCTCAGTGGGCCTTACCTGGTAAAAATAAAAATAGGTAGGTGTGTGTGTGTATTCAGGATAGCAGAGCGCACAGGCGGGGCCACATTCACCCCAGGGTAGAGGCGCGTGATGAATGATGGGAACACCGTGCCACCTCGCCGGGGTCTCTTCTCTTGACGACGGCCACCACTGCCCAGCGTTGCAGAGTCACACTTACTCTAGACGCCTTCCCGATTGAGCACGGTTGGCTACGTACGGTGTGAAAGAAGTTCAACATGCATACTAAGGCGCTATTGGGCAGAACAAGTATTGAGAATAGGTTTTACCCTTTCTGGCAATAAAACAGGAGGTGTTAAGATGTTCAAGCACTAAATAGAAACCTTTTGCAAGGAATCAAGTCTGAATTAACCACACACAGTAATTGTGGTATACAAGCAAACAAACATGCTGATAATATTTGCATTGTCTTTGAAACTGATTTGCCTACACCCTTCTTTATGGTCTAGTATCACCAGTGTCAATCAATTTAAAATACAATGCATTTATTCTTGATTTGAATATTTCGTGACTGCAGGAATCCATACTCTTTGGTTCTTTCGGTAAAGTCATGTAGGTATAAAAATAATCAATCACGACGTTTCGATCGCAACAGAAGCAACCGTCATCAGGTGAGAAAGAACTTCTGCAACCAGAGGTTATATAAGGTAGGAGTTAAGCTGCTGATGCAGGCTGCTTCTCAAGGGTAGAAATTGGCGTAGCCACCTCAGCTGTACTTAACTCAGCTCACTTGGTTGCTCTAATCAAGGACATCTCTCGGTCTCCAGATGTTTTGCTTGTCAGTTTCGATGTAGTCTCTCTGTTCACCAAGGTACCTGTGCCTGACACCATTGCAATCATTGAAGACTTAGTCCAACAGGGACTGAATCAGAATGTACCAAATTTGGTGAGGCACTGCCTTACCATTTCTTACGTCACCTTGGATGGTACATTCTATAAACAAAATAAAGGTACCCCTATGGGTTCTCTCTTGTCCCCAGTGGTAGCGAATGTTTTCATGGAGAAATTTGAAACAGATGCACACAAGCATCTAGTTTCACATTCAAGAGTGGAAGCTGGCAGCCTTTCACGCGGCCCACTCCCTTAAGTGAGAAATCATGCCGAAATGTCATCGATCGAACATTGATAATCGATCTCACCAGAGCAGCAACACTTGACAACTAATTTCACCATTCACCCATTGCACGTGGACAGCAACCAAAATAACAAGTCATTTTTTGGCGAATTCGGTAAAAAAACACACACAATATTTCAAGAGTTTGAATGCACGTGATGAATACGTACACAGTCCTTAAGAGTCGCATGCGGCTCTAGAACCCGCAGGTTGCCGACCCCTGAACGTGAATATGCGTGGCCATGGCGCACCGTGGCGACGCCAATTGCACCCGGTGAAATCCCGTTCTTGGGCCCACGGTGATGCTGCTCGGGCGGCTGACCGCTCAAGCTGCGGTCGGAGCATTTCACGTAGGGGCTTCACCACCCCGGCGCCGTGCCAGCAGTGTTCGCGGTGGAATGTGCCCCCTCCCACCTTGTGAACTACGAGTGGCGGAATGAGGCCTGCCGGTCCACCCTGCAGCCGGACACTCGTGATGGTGCAAAGTGGCTCATGGATCGCGATTCGAGTCCAAACACACGGGCATACAACCCACGACATACAATGCGCACACGCACCGACATTCGCCACTAGGTGGCAGTGGTGTCACCAAAGTACTTGCGCCATGCTCGGTGGACTTTTAAGCACACACGTGCTCCTGTCCCTTCACTGGCTTCCTGATTTTAAGATTCTCTTGCTGGTATTCAGGGCCTTAAATGGACTTGCTCCTCCCCACATTCATGATCTCCTTCACCCACATATTCCATCAAGATCATTAAGATCCTCAGATTGTGCATTGCTCACTGTCACCACGGTCGAGGCTTCACACTTGGGGTGATGACGGCGACTTTGCAATTGCGGCTCCTGAACTCTGGTACTCGTTGCCCCTTCAAGGTCAGGCTTCTGAGAAACTTTACAAATCTTCAAATCTAAATTAAACACATCTGTTTAAAATTGCTTTCCCCCGAGTTATTTTCAAAATGTCTGACTTTTCTTGGTTGATATTAAACAATTTTCTGCCTTTTCATGCACAGCACTCTATAGAACGATTGTTTAAGGGCACTTTATACATTGAAGCATGCACCAACAGGTGATGGTCTACATGAAGGGACGTGAAATTCACGGCGGTTAGTGGTTTGAGGTGACGGCCGGTATTCGGCAGAACCGAATCCACCAACTGTATTCAATGCATTCGATAACCAACCATGCGTAGAGATGTGTAAAAACCCAGACACCGATAACACCCATTCCTTAATTAACTTTTGCCCAAATGTAAACACGCTTCTTGAAAATACATCAGCCACGTTTTGCTTTATTGTTTGTATTTAAAATAAAACAAATTGTGAATTGCACCCAAGAGTCAGGGCAAGCCCGACTAGGAAGTGCTGGGCGATTTGCGCTGTTCAGCACTTAGGCCCACAGGTGAGGTCTGCACCAACAGGTGATGGCGGTTGCAGGTAGTTGGGGACAGCTTTTTGCACCTTCATCTCGGTCATCAGAAGGACATGGTGATACTGGATGCAGCAGTGACGGATTTGTGAGCTTGGGTCGTAGGGGTTATCGCAGTGCTGCTTCGGAGTACGTGGCTCGTATCTAGAAATGTGCGAGTCCAACTCCTGAGCCGGGCTAAATATGAGCCCCTTCATCCTTTTAGAGGGTCGATAAAATAAGTGCTACTTTGTGTGGAAGTCAACGTTGGTTGTTGCCATGGATGGACTTTCGTCACAACCCATAGAAATGTGGAATTTCCACCACCGGCTCAGGGGCTGCGTGGATAATTTTGAGCACCTTCTCGTACTTGAGTGGTCAGGGAAACGCTTCGAATTGTAACGATCTGCATCACGAAGGCGGCTGGGAGAAAGGGGGCCATGAGACGGAGTGCAACTTTGATGTTTAGGCACGATGCCCTCCGGGCCCAGGACACGTGTTGATAAGCCTGGGGTGCCAATAGAGGATGCCGAGGGCGCACCGCATGTGGCTTGTACAAATGTCGTGGGTGGGCAGGAGTGGGCAGCCACCCCGCCCCCTACGTTCCCATGCGGCATTTAGGTTGCGCCAAGTGGGATGGGCGTGCGTGTGTGTGTTGTAGGATGAGAGGTGGGGAGCGGTGGTGAGGTGGGGAGCGGTGGTGTAGCGGTTAGCGCGCTGCGCTACAAACCCGGTGACTCGAGTTCGATTCTCGCTCACGGCCAACGCTGGTGACGATTATCTGAGCTGGTCCTGGGCCTCCCCTAGGTCGACTCGGCCTCCCAACCGCCTTCATGATGCAGATCGTTACAATTCCAGGGTAAATCTGTTTGCAGATGACACGATACTGATTACTGCTGGCCGCTCTCCGGATGACGTGATTGCTAAGCTTCAGGGTGATTTCAACAAACTACATCAGATAGTTGCTCTTAAACTGGTCCTGAATACCTCCAAAATCAAGGTGCTATGCTTCTCACCAGGACTAAAGCAGGAAGTTATTTTTCCCCAATTACATTCCTTAAATAATTATCAAATAGAGCAAGTCAAGATCTATAAGTATCTTGGGGTCATCTTTGATTCAAAACTGAATTTTCAAGATCACAATGATTATATTGGTAAAAAGACAAAATAAAAAAAAATGTTTTCTGTATCGACACAAGCACTGCTTCCCCCCTATGTTCCACTTGGAATTGATTACTGACATCGTATATAAATCAGCCCCCAATAATTTACTGAAGCTTGACTCAATTTATCACTCGGCCTTAAGATTTGCATTGAACTGCCCATATAGGACCCACCACTGCGATCTCTACATTGGGTCAAACTTAACTTCTCTTAATGATCGACAGCTTGTGTATCAGATCTTATTTATTCACGATGTACTTACAAAAAAAGCAGCAGACTACCTGCTGGATCTCCTCACTGTTTCGAAGAACAAATGTGACCTAAGGTCTTCGCTCATTTACCAGCTTCACATTCCTTATTGCCATACAAATACTGGAGGAAGGGCCTTTTCTATTGATGCCCCCAGGGTCTGGAATGCTGTCGCCAATAAACTGCAACTTGGATCACTACCCTGTGAGATCTTCACTCAAAACTGCTCTAGAGGAGTTATACACACCTAGCTGCCACTGCTATTCAAAATGTCCTGAAATCAATTGTATCATTCCGGATGACCGCTGCAAAGTATGATCTTGAGTTTTGATTGTGGTTCTGATCTTTAAAGGTGTATTGAGAAATTTAGATTCTGCTACTGATGCTCCTGCTGTTATGGAGTGACTCATGCAGCCAGCTATGGCTGCGGGGTTTGGTCGTACATGTTATGTATATCGTTTGTTGTTGGATTTGAATCACAGTTCCTATGATCACTGTAACATTGTTTTTGTGGCTTTATTTTGTTGATTTTGAGGACGATTTGGTCTGGCCATATTTGTTTGTTGTAGTACAGAGTTGGCCTGATAACTTTAATCTGCATTGTCTTATGGTTGTTATTGTTTGACTTGCATCCCACTGGGATTTTTGCACACAGCATTGAAATGCGGTGTTTTTTCTGGAAGACTTTGCTGTTTTTTCCAGGATTGTTCTGTTGCGTGTAGTCACTTTAAGATGTTTCTTGTTCATGTTTTTGTTTTGTTGCGGTTGCACCCGAGTCAAGAGCCGCATGGCTCACAGGGTTATACCTAATAAATTAAACTGAAAACTGAAACTGAAATGAGTACCAGGTGTAATGTGTAAACATCGCCACAAGGGAGACAAAGGTGGCCGGGCATGGTGTTGGCCATCCACCTGCTTGTGTGCCGTACGAGCCTTCAAAGGTGCTCGCTAGCAGCACTTGCCCCAACAGTCTGTTCAGGCAATACGGGGGGATCATTGTCTTTGTATGATATGGGGAAAGCAGGTTAGTGAAAAGCGCATAAGAGTGACACCCAGAGGTTTTGAGAACGAGGGGAGGCCCTCAAAGTCAGATGGTGGGATACTGTGAGGGCAGACCTTGGAGGTCAAGTGTGCACCGTCCGGCAGCCGAGGGACCTGGTAAATAACTTTGAGGCAAACGTGTGCCTAATTGGGCCACGAACACCAAGAGTTTCTCAAGCGGCCTCACCAAGGTGACGCAAGGACCCTCAGACTGCACGGCGAAGACACCTGCGGTTAACGGGGTCTATAAGACATTTGGAGTGAACGGGGTCTGTAAGACATTTGGGGTGAATGGGGTCTGTAAGACATTTGGGGTTAACGGGGTCTGTAAGACATTTGGGGTTAAGTGCATTTGGGGTTAACTGGGTCTGTAAGACATTTTCGTTTAACGGGGTCTGCGAGACATTTGGCGTTCACGGCCTTAGAGAGGGAGTCACAGCCACGACTTCCTCTGGACACCTCCATCTCAACGAACCGATGCGTTTTTTGTTTGCTCGTTGCTGTGATTTGCAGCTGCAACGACACTCTCTCGCCAATGCGGGGTTTTTTTTTCCCACGGTCGTGACGACAGGAACATCTTCAGTCGTTCAAGCGCGCATTCCAGGGATCGCTGCTCGTGAACTCGACGTTGAATTCCGAATTGTCGTAATTGAAGCGCGGCGTCGATGAGCCGCTGGCGACCGTGATGATGTCGTCATCGTCGTCGCCCTCCTCCTGCAATAGCTGGGACTTTGACCTGCGCATGGAAGAGCACGGCTCAGATTAAGATCGCGCCCGACTCCTGCACAGATGGTCACCGCATGGCGTGGCGCTTTCAGGTGCGCTTCTGCGGCCGTCTGGAATGAGCCTCTTCCGATATTAGGAAGCCACTGGAGCTGTGCATTTTTAAATAATGGAGTTTGACAAACTCATATCTTTAGAACTGCTTTTTGTGCTTTAGTTTGGTGTCCTTCCCCCCACAACCTCTGATAACGTACAAATGAAGTTCAACGTACACACACATACGTGCAGCATTACAGTGAGCCCCGTCGCTTCTCCCACCGTTCACCGCAAGCTGACACTTTACGCGAGACTACCGGGTGGATGTTAATAGTGAACATTCAAGGGATCCTGGGTGCTGGGATGCAAGTCTCATGCAGCACGAGCTGCGTGTTGCATTAACAGCGACAAGCCATGGAGTCGTGGAGCCCATGGGTTTGTTTAACACGAACTTCTTTCGCACCGTATGTAGCCAACCGTGCTAATTGGACGTCAGTATAACACGTAGGCTTTCGCGACCAGTATTATTAATCTTGATTTGAAGCTTTCATGACTGCAGGAATCCATACTCTTTGTCTCTTTCAGTCAAGTCACGTAGGTAGAAACATAATAGATCACGACGTTTTGAAGCAACACAAGCCATCGTCCTCAGGTGAAGCAATACAGCAGGCGGACTGCTGAGGCAAGAGGAAATGTAGCGAGGGAGCTACTGCCACAAGAGGTTATATACGTGTGTGGTGGGTACATTCAAGGGTAAGTGGGCGGGGCCAGGGATGGAATTTGTAAGTAAATGTAAGGCTAGCAAACAGAAGACTAGCAAGCGTCAGCTAATCCGAGGGGGGGAGGGAGGGGAGGGGCTGCCATAACGAGCGAGCAGGTGGGGATGCAATTTACAGAGGGATCGGCAGCAGGAGAAAGAGGGGGTGAGGCATGTGGAGTGACGTCACGTGTGGGACACACATTCTTGACCTGCGGGAGTGTAAATATCTACCCGCTCATGATTATTAATGTCGGGGGGGGGGGTCTTTTGTAGTGACGTCACGTACGGATGTAGCAGTGTGCTGCGTATAATTTTTTTCACCGTCACTTTCTGTAAAGAAACGTCACATTTGAAGCGACTTTGCATAATAATTTATTTAATTCAGCTCGACCTTCCTCTGCGTTAGCGTAAAAATCCACCCACTCATGAATATTAATGATGGGGGGGTGGGCCTCGTTGTGGAGTGACGTCACGCGGGGGGGTGGGCCTCATGTGGACTGACGTCACGCGCGGGACACACGCACATTCTTGGCTTATTATAGCAGTAATACACAACACATACTGCAATTCCTTACAGGTGAGTCACATGCTAAGGGGCTGATTACTGATCTATCACATGATTGCATACACCCCCACACCCCACCTCCGCCTCTGATCTCGAATTATGATGGGGATCAACAAGGATGACGTCATCCTGCACCATTTAAGACCGGAAGCAGGTGGATGGCTTCACTATTCTGGCAAATCTCCCGAAGATGCTGAATGTAATTTCCAGCGAAACGTCGTACTACTCAAATTCTAAATGTTATGGATCCACTCTTCAACACACCGGTGGGCTAAAGTAGTGAACTATTTGTCTTTTTTTCAACGTGACACATTTTTTACTGATTGGCCGTGTCGGGTGGTGAAGGGTTGGGACACATTTATAAATAACGCATTCTAACCCAAAAAAAAACCTTTATTAAGACTAATTGGACGTATGTGTAAAGATGACTGCGACTGCAGGAGATTGTTCCTGTTAAGGAAACGCAAAAAAAGACTCGGGCTGGAATGACGTGAACGTGATGCATTGGCTTGCGAGAACCCCGCGGCCACTGGGAGTGACAATTCACTTAATTATCTGCTTCTACTGCCTCTACTTCTGAGATCTAGTGGCCTTTGGTTCACAAAGCGGGAGGCAGCACTTTCCCACCTGCCCTGTTACAGACAGTTGTGCATGACATTCAAAACCATTTTATCATTTTTATGTATATATTATTTTTTTTATTCTCAGAACTGAAATTGAGCCAAATTAAGTTGGTCCACCAAATCAAATTTAATATAATTTTTTCGTGCAGTCAATCGGTAACCAGGCCGAGTCCATAAATCCGTATCGTTCTGACCTGCCCCTACTGAACATCCGTGAAAAAGGGCTTTAATGCTCATCAGATTACCCCTACAGTATAAATAAAGATTCTGATTCTGAATCCACTGCACAGGACCCGGTTAAATCGGAGGCAGCTCTCTGGATTGCAACCAAGGATCTGAGCGGTGGTATGCTCCGCACACTGACCTGCGAGGTACCCGGCCAACTCATGATAGTCCATCGGGGTAGGGGTGGAGGGAGACACTGGTTGTGTGGGGGGGGGGAGACACTGATGTGTGTGGGGGGGAGACACTGGTGTGTGTGGCTGTGTGGGGGGAGACACTGGTGTGTGTGGCTGTGTGGGGGGGGGGAGACACTGGTGTGTGTGGCTGTGTGGGGGGGGAGACACTGGTGTGTGGGGGGGAGACACTGGTGTGTGTGGCTGTGTGGGGGGGAGACACTGGTGTGTGTGGCTGTGTGGGGGGGGAGACACTGGTGTGTGAGACTGTGTGGGGGGGGAGGGAGACACTGGTGTGTGTGACTGTGTGGGGGGGAGGGAGACACTGGTGTGTGTGGCTGTGTGGGGGGGAGACACTGGTGTGTGTGACTGTGTGGGGGGGGAGGGAGACACTGGTGTGTGTGGGGGGGAGACACTGGTGTGTGAGACTGTGTGGGGGAGGAGGGAGACACTGGTGTGTGCGGCTGTGTGTGGGGGGGGGAGACACTGGTGTGTGTGGCTGTGTGGGGGGGAGACACTGGTGTGTGTGGCTGCGTGGGGGGGAGACACTGGTGTGTGTGGGGGGGAGACACTGGTGTGTGTGGCTGTGTGGGGGGGGGGAGACACTGGTGTGTGTGGCTGTGTGGGGGGGGAGACACTGGTGTGTGTGGCTGTGTGTGGGGGGGGAGACACTGGTGTGTGTGGCTGTGTGGGGGGGGGGAGACACTGGTGTGTGTAGCTGTGTGGGGGGGGAGACACTGGTGTGTGTGGCTGTGTGGGGGGGGAGACACTGGTGTGTGTGGCTGTGTGTGGGGGGAGACACTGGTGTGTGTGGCTGTGTGTGGGGGGAGACACTGGTGTGTGTGGCTGTGTGGGGGTTGAGGGGGAGGGAGACACTGGTGTGTGTGGCTGTGTGTGGGGGGAGACACTGGTGTGTGTGGCTGTGTGGGGGTTGAGGGGGAGGGAGACACTGGTGTGTGTGGCTGTGTGTGGGGGGAGACACTGGTGTGTGTGGCTGTGTGGGGTGGGAGGGAGACACTGGTGTGTGTGGCTGTGTGGGGTGGGAGGGAGACACTGGTGTGTGTGGCTGTGTGGGGGGGGAGACACTGGTGTGTGTGGCTGTGTGGGGTGGGGGGGAGGGAGACACTGGTGTGTGTGGCTGTGTGGGGGGGAGGCAGTGGTGTGTGTGGCTGTGTGGGGGGGGGAGGGAGGCACTGGTGTGTGCGGCTGTGTGGGGTGGGAGGGAGACACTGGTGTGTGTGACTGTGTGGGGGGGGGAGACACTGGTGTGTGTGGCTGTGTGGGGGGGGAGACACTGGTGTGTGTGGCTGTGTGGGGGGGGAGACACTGGAGTGTGTGGCTGTGTGTGGGGGAGACACTGGTGTGTGTGGCTGTGTGGGGGGGGGAGACACTGGTGTGTGTGACTGTGTGTGGGGGGGGAGACACTGGTGTGTGAGACTGTGTGGGGGGGGGAGGGAGACACTGGTGTGTGTGGCTGTGTGGGGGGGGAGGGAGACACTGGTGTGTGTGGCTGTGTGGGGGGGGGGGGGGGTGACACTGGTGTGTGTGGCTGTGTGGGGTGGGAGGGAGAAACTGGTGTGTGTGGCTGTGTGGGGGTTGGAGGGGAGGGAGACATTGGTGTGTGTGGCTGTGTGGGGGTTGGGGGGGAGGGAGAAACTGGTGTGTGTGGCTGTGTGGGGTGGGAGGGAGACACTGGTGTGTGTGACTGTGGGGGAGGGAGAAACTGGTGTGTGTGGCTGTGTGGGGGTTGGAGGGGAGGGAGAAACTGGTGTGTGTGGCTGTGTGGCGCTCGCCTGTTTCGGAGGTACTTGACCAAAAGGACGGTGACGACAACGATGATCAGGACTCCACCCACGCTGCACACCACCGCGATGATGATCGTCACCGTCGCATCTAAAAACATGAAACAAGTGTTTGTCAAACAAATGGGGAGCGGTAGGGCTGCGCTATGAACCTGGTGGCCCGAGTTTGATTTCCGTTGACGGCCAACACCCGTGACGGTTAGCTGAATTGGTTCTGGGCCTCCCTGAGGTCGACTCAGCCTCAACTAAGTACCTGGTGCGATGTGTAGACATCGGCACTGGGGATACAAAAGCAGTCGGGCGTGGTGCTGGCCACCCACCCCCTCGTGTGCCATACTGGCCTTCATAAGTGCTCACTAACAGCATTTGCCCCAACAGTTTGCTTCAGCTATACGGGCGATCTTTGTCTTTGTGTGTCGTCCTGGTTTACAGATTAACAAGGGCACTTCACAAATGATCAGTACACAAAGTATCATCATCATCTACGAGCACCTCAGTGGAGACACATACATCGCATCTCCTGACTTTGACATTCCTCCTCCTCGAAGACACCGGTGGAACCATCAACCGCATCAGAACATGAACAGGTCGATGCGCACATCTCCTTTGTGAATTGCAAATTAAATCCACGGTAATGCGGTTGTGGCCATGCAACCCAAACTATGGGCCACGTAGTAAACGCATGAAAATATATAGAGACGTACTGAGACAGGGACCCATAGAGACCTCTAAAGATACAATGAAGACGAGTCACGGTTGTGCGATTGTGGCCATGCAAACACAACTATGGACCGTAGTAAACCCCATTTGGTCTGTTGAACACGTGGCAGGCTTTCGCGACCAACATCATCCATAATACAAGTTATTATTTTGGGTTAGATCGCGTAAATATATAAATGTGTCGTTAAACCCGCCACCACCCGACACAGCCAATTAGTAAGGTTTGTCATGTAAACAGAACATGACAATTTGTTACTAGTACAGCACAACGGTGTGTTGGGAGAGCCAAGCCACAACATTTACAATCTGAGTATGACGATGAATGATGCTTGTTGTAATTCCTGGTGAAACGTCGTACTCAGATTGTAAATGTTGTGGCTTGGCTCTGCAACACAACGGTTAGTGCTGTACTAGTAACAAATTGTCATGTTCTGTTTACGTGGCAAACCTTACTAATTGGCTGTGTCGGGTGATGGCGGGTTTAACACCACATTTATATGTTTACGCGATCTAACAAAAAAACCTGTATTATGGACCACTTTGGTCTGCGCTTCTTCAACGGAGGAAGAGGAACAGTAAAATGACACGAACTCTCTCTCTAAGCAATCTCGCCATGGCGAACGTTGGCATTCCCTGTGCTCGAATAGAATACTCATCCTTATGTTCCACCACCAATATAATTATGAATGAATAATGACAAACACGCACAATTGTACAGGCAAGATAACATTGGTGCTGTCCACGTGATAAGCCACTTCGTTGAACTATCTTGTGTGGCCAGGTCATTTCTGAAAAATAAGCTACTAGCTCAGTGGGCTTTGCCTGGTAAAATACAAGTTTTTTTTTGTATAATTTGCTTACATTTCCGATACTTTGCACTCCTATCGTGTTTTGTATTGTTTGTTGTAACTTTCTTACCCACCTTTACTGGACATCTGTGAAAAAGAGCTGTATTGCTCATCGGATTCCTCCAGGATGAACAAATATTTCATATTCTGATGAGTGCCAAGTTAAAATCGAGGCGGTTGTTTTGTGGCCTCACCTTTGGTTTCACATCGGTCTCCAGTGTAGAAGTCGGGGCAGCGACAGTGAATTTGTCCACCTACTTCTGTGCAGCTTCCTCCGTTCAAGCATGTGTTCCCAGCAGCACACAGGTCGCCTGGTCGGCAGAGACGCGCACACACCAGATACACGGCCGCAACGCGTGTGGATTTTTTGAAGCGCGCGTAAACCCTAAAACCCTACCCAGCCCATCGTTGTGGAGAAAAAGAAATCGCAAAGTAAAAATGCAGATGGGCGACACGCCTCCTATCACACATCCGTGCCTCCACGTAAAAAACACGTGTTTTTGATGCATATCATTAGCCGCGTGAGGGCCTTCTCGGGGTGCATAATATCGGTGGCATTGGGTCAACACAAGCAAATTCTGGCACCGGTTATAGACGTGTTTCACGAGCGTCTTACCTGTGAACCCCTGTGGCCTACGAGGGCCGTTCCACAGCTCTTGTTTGATTACGTCACCCCCCCACCCACCTCACCCTCCCCAAAACCCTGCTTGTTTTGGCAAACTATACCTGGGCTCGCTGTGCTCGCTGGGCTCATTGTGCTCTCGCAACGGTCTCCTGTGAATGGGGGGGGACACTGGCACGTGACCTGCTGTCCACTCAACGATGAGCAGGTGCCTCCATTCTCACAGGTTACGTGAGCGCACGGATCATCTGCAAGGAAACCATCGTTGGATATCAACAACAACCTCTTCTCGCAAAGCTGTAGAACTTTAAAACCTCCCCACCCCACCGGAGGAGCGTCGCTATCGACGTGACCGCCGCTGGCATGCGCTCCCAGCAGGGGACAGCTGAACATGTGGCCGCGTCATTGTATGGGCCGCAAACTCAAACAAGAAATATGTATGTAGTGGTCCCTCGGTTAACGATATTAATCGGTTCCACAAAAACCATCGTGAATTGAAGTTATCGTTAATCCATTTCTTTCCAAGACGGTCGGAAGTTGACCTTTTCCATCCTCAAAACAAGGTTGATATTTAAACACGCAATTTTAATAAATACACGTCATAAGAACACATTCAAGCATTCATATTAATAGAAACATGAATAATGAATACATAGAGCTTAAAAATGTGCATAAATAGAGCATAAAATAAACATTTCCTTAGGCTAAGGAGATGATGGATGGCTTAAGGGGTTGATGGAGAAGTTGGGGTGGGAGAACATTTTTTCCTCACTTTCTTGTCTTTCTTCACATTAATTGTATGGGCCATTATTATCCTATTTAACTTTTAAGTAAAAAAACACTAAGTGTTCAAGAGAGTTGTTTCCATAAGCAACGCAACATCAAACATTGAAAAGCGAGCAGCCAGTTGCTCTGAAAACGCTCGTAAAATGGCGTCATCGCTGATTGGCTGAGGTCTGCTGCCGGGTCCACTTAGTAGCGCTCAGATTGGCCGAAATTGGTGGGTCCGCGTGATATCGTAAATCTATCGTTAATCGAAAATATATCGTTAATGGAAACAATGGGCACCCTACGGGAGGAAGATCGTGAATTTAAATATTGTGAATCGATGGCATCGTAAACCGAAGGACCACTGTAGTTCAATGATGTGGCCATGTGATAGTACATGTAAATGTCGTGGTCACATGACAAGCATCCAAGGCACGATGGGAGTTGTTCTCCCTCTGCTGTTTGTCGACTACTGGACATCTGTTAAAAAGAGCTTCATAGCTGGTCGAATTTCCTCCAATATAAATACATATTCTGATTCTGTTTGAGCACAACTTTGGATGTGAATAAGATATTGGTGTCGATTCTTATCCATCGCACGCGCTTGGTTCACGTAAATGTTGCAGCCACTGGAGGTGCCAAATTCAAACACGATGGCCAAAGACAACGTGTTTGTGAATGGAGTCGTGGCAATCCATCGAATCGTGAGCAAGGACGGATGGCCACAGGTGCCGTGACTCCGATTAGCACGGTTGGCTACGTACGCTGTGAAAGAAGTTCTACGTACGTACATGCATACGTTACCCCGATGCAATGCGAGACAATTCGGACAGCTGTGGTCAGAATGTATAAATCAATCAAATAAATACATCGCACCTCCGTTGCTAAGCTCCGCGCAAAAAATAAAACATCGTTTTGCCACCTATATTGGGCCTACCAGACAACAACATTACCAGCAGTAGTTGCTTTAGCAAGCTCAGGGTAGGATTCAACCTCCTGACGCTCATCAGCACAGCCAGGCATGCTAACACAACATGCTAACAGAACATGCTAACATGCTAACACAACATGATAACATTCTAACAGAACATGCTAATACAACACAACATGCTAACACAACACAACATGCTAACACACCATCCTTCTGACTTCTGACCTCCTTATAACCTCCTGACTCTCAACAGCACAGCCAGGCCTGCTAACACAACATGCTAACACAACACATCGTGCTAACACTACATGCTCACATGCTAACACAACATTATTCTGACTCCTTCTGACCTCTTGGCTCTCATCAGCACGGCCAGGCATGCTAACACGACGTCTGGTAACCCAGAAGTACGTGTTGGAGATGTAGAACAACGTTTGAATCGTTGATTTATTTGTGTTCTCCCCCGGAGAGTTTCACTCGAGCACACAGTAAGCTGTTGTACAATGATCAGTGGTCTCTCTGCCTTCCGATATCTGAACAATTGTGAATACCAGACACCTCTATGCTGGTCAATGAATAAGAGTAAAAACAGGTGCTGTAAAGACCGACAACTACAGACCACTTACATGACTTGGTGCACGTGCTAACGGACAGTCAGGAAGTGTGTCAAGGCCTCTGATTGGTGCAGAGAGAGAATCAAACTGATTGGAGGAGAAATTCAAACGTAAAAGGTGGGAAAACGAGGTTTGACTGTCGGGTAAACAGTTGACAACCGTTGAAGGAGGACGGGGATTGGCTGAGGGAATTAGGGGTGAGTGAACCTTCGAGAAAGGGGGACTCGAGGGATATAAAAAGGGATGGCACAAGGGGAAGAGACCGTTGGATAGACGACGAAGTTCGGGCCTAAATAAGAGTGTTCATGTCCAACAACAAAGGCTCTTAGTAAAGCGAAGAATGTGTGTCAGTCATTATTGCAAATGTAGAAACCCTCACTGGCCATTGTTGTTGAGCATTATGGGTAAATACATAAACAACCGTTGTGACCTGTCCATTAAAGTAATGATGCTTAGTCAGCAGCATGTCCTTCGACAAGCAACGCCGGGACCAGTTGTGACTTTCGGGGTCTCATTGCAGGGCCGGGCTTGTAAAGCGATCGCTGTTGGGTTGGCCAGATGCTATTGTTTTTGAGAGTGACCCCATCTATAAGATTAATTTTTTTCCACCTTTGCTCAGTCACTGGATGTTGCAATGACGGGTGGCACAGTGTCAACGCGGCGTGGTGGGGCTCGTGTTCAGCACCCCCGTGCCCACGTACGCGGACAGCTCCGGAACGAACGCCGTCACCGCTTCCTATTCCAAGGCAAACCGCGGATTCGTGATGCTCACCGGCAAAGCAGCCGATGGTAAAATCGCCAACGGTGCAGAGTTCATTGGCGCCACAGCTCGTGTCCGTGCACTGCACCAAGTTTGCTTTCATGCACGTGCAGTTCTTGTTGCAGCCGGATGCGTAAAACGTCTCTCCAGCCTTCACAGAACACGCGCACACACACACAGACAAAGAACCTCTGTTATAGCCTTAACAGACTGTTGGAGTAGTACTGTTAGCTAACACCTATAAAGGCTGGCATGGCACACGAATGGGGTGGGTGGCCAGCACCACGCCCGGTCACCTTTGTCTCCCTCATGGGCGATGTTTTACACGCAACATCAGGTACTCATTTGAGGCCGAGTCGACCTAGGGAGACCCTGGAGCGGTTCAGATATTCGTCATCGATGTTTTCTTACAGCAGGAATCGAACTCGGGTCGCTCGGTTCGTAGCACAGCGCGCTAACTGCTACTCCCCACATGTAACGGCACAACAACAACCACTATTCGCCACTAAGTGACGGTGACATCACCACGGTGCTTGTGCAACGCTAGGTGCACGTTAAGGCCACGAAGTGTCGAACGCCCGCTGGCAGGAGGTCACAGGACAGACTCAGGGGTGCCGTGGGTCGACTAACTGAGATGACTGACTGATGCACCACCTGTGCCCTCTACATGCACACACACACATTGTGATTGATGCACAAGTGACAACATCACATTTATCCCTCTATTTAAGACCGAAACAAGAGGATTTCTCTATAACTCTGGCTGTCGTCTGATGATGCTAGTCGTAATTACTGGCGAAACGTCACGGTAGTCAAATTGTAAATGTTGTTATGGGTTTACTCACCAACACACCGGTGTGCTGTACTTGTAACGAATTGGCACGTTCTGTTTACGTTACAAACCTTACTAATTGGCTGTGTCTGGGAGTTGCGGGTTTAAATACACATTTATATTTACGCGATCTAACCCAAAAAAAAAAATAACTATTACGGATTTCAAGAGCAGCAATGCGATGTGGTGAATACAAGACGGTGGCCCTTCATAATAACGTCTCTAAGCAGTTCCATGAAGAGCTGCATGCGGGGCCTGGAGCCGCAGGTTGTCGACCCCTGGTCTAGAGAGTCTCTTGCCTGCAGATGGGGTTTTAGCACGAGGAGCGTGATGAATGAACCAAGCTTGAGTGTTGTTCGTGTTGCTGGTAAACCTGGATACATCCCCATTAGAGCTCCCATACAATTCCACTTCCAAACGCACGGCTGGTTGATCGGTTTCCCTTGGATAGCCATGCTTAGAGGATCGTCAATCTACTCAAATATGCGATTTAATCCCCACCTCCGATTTAGCACGGTTGGGCAACGTACGCTGCGAAGAAAGCTCAACACACACATACGCGAGACGCGTTATCATTATTGTTGGAGCGAAGCGAATCGACCGAGCAATGGCATTACGTTGCGCGCACAACTGGAGATGCCGCGTTCTTCACGTCGGTCGCCACTGGGCCCCCCCCCCCCCCGTCACCTCGCGGTAGGAGTTCTCGTAGAGGCAGCCGCACTGGGTGAAGGGGATGCAGTCGAAGCCGCTCATCACGAACCCGGGCATGCACTGGCAGCCCTCCACGTCGGGAAGCTCGCAGTTCGAAGAAGCGGCCAAGTCCCCGCAGGTGGACGGGCAGGCGGACATGCGCTCGACGTAGACGCTGTTTAGAGGGCACGTCGGTTCTGTGTATGCACACACACACACACACACGTCGGTTCTGTGTATGCACACACACACACACGTCGGTTCTGTGTATACACACACACGCCGGTTCTGTGTATGCACACACACACACGCCGGTTCTGTGTATGCACACACACACTCACCGGTTCTGTGTATGCACACACACACTCACCGGTTCTGTGTATGCACACACACACTCACCGGTTCTGTGTATGCACACACACACTCACCGGTTCTGTGTATGCACACACACACTCACCGGTTCTGTGTATGCACACACACACTCACCGGTTCTGTGTATGCACACACACACTCACCGGTTCTGTGTATGCACACACACACACGCCGGTTCTGTGTATGCACACACACACACACGTCGGTTCTGTGTATGCACACACACACACACGTCGGTTCTGTGTATGCACACACACACACACGCCGGTTCTGTGTATGCACACACACACACACGCCGGTTCTGTGTATGCACACACACACACGCCGGTTCTGTGTATGCACACACACACTCACCGGTTCTGTGTATGCACACACACACACACCGGTTCTGTGTATGCACACACACACTCACCGGTTCTGTGTATGCACACACACACACACCGGTTCTGTGTATGCACACACACACACACACCGGTTCTGTGTATGCACACACACACACACCGATTCTGTGTAATAACACAAAGACAAAGATTCCCCCCCACCGTGTAGCCTTAACGGAGCTGTTGGGGCATAGTGCCTATGAAGGCCGGAACGGCACACGAAGGGGGTGGCCAGCACCACGCCCAACCGCCTTTGTCTCTCCAGTGGCGATGTTTATACACCACACCCAAGTACTTATTTGTGGCTGAGTCGACCTAGGGGAGGCCCAGGACCGCTTCAGATAATCCCCACTGGTGTTGGCCATGAGCGGGAATCGAACTCGGGTCGCCAGGTTCGTAGCGCAGTGCGCTAACCGCTACACCACCGCTCCCCATAAAACGTAACAACAACAACCGCCATTCGCCACTAAGTGGCGGTGACGTCACCACGACGCTTGTGCCAGGCTATGTGCACCCTGAGGCCACGTGAAGTGTCGAACGCCCGCTGGCAGGAGGTCACGGGGCAGACCCAGGTGCCACGGGTCGACTGACTGAGATGACTGGCTGATGCACCACCTGTGCCCCCTACTGTGCCAACCTGCTGTGCTTTAGCCACCCGGCGCTCCGCTCGTTGTTCTGAGCGTCGCTCCTCCGCCCTCCGTTGTTGTTGGAGGGCGACTGCCTCCAACTGCCCAGTAGCATCCTTCACGAGCCTCCTCCACAGAGGCCGATCTTGACACCGCTGCTACCAGTCATCGGCAAGTCCACTCAGCTCCACGTCCTCCTGTACCACATCACTCCATCTCTTCTCTAGCCCGTGCCGCGTCCGCTTAGCCCCCTCAATCCGGCCAAACAAAAGCTGTTTCGGCATGCGGTGGCTGGGCATGCGGGCTACATGACCCAGCCATCGCAGCCTTGCCCGCCGGAAGAGCTCACCGATGGGACCCTGCCCAGATCTTTCAAGGATTTGTGAGCTCCTCACACAATCCAGTCTGGTTAAACCCAGGATGGATCGTAGGCAGGCCAGCCTAAATGTTTCCAACCGGCGAAGATGTTCCATTAGGGGGGTCCACGTTTCGCAAGCGTAGAGAAGGGAGGGAATGACCATGGCCGAGAAGACCTGAAGCTTAGTGCGGAGCGACAGACCAGGTAGCTTCCACACAGCGTTACGCAACCGATGAAAAGATATTGCCGCTCGACTGATTCGGAGTGAGACCTCTGCTGTTAAACTGGAGCCAGTCATAAGCACACTGCCCAGGTATGGGAAACTCTCCATACTCTCCACAACTGCCCCATCACCGATTGGGAGTTGTGGGGGTGGAGTGTCCGATGGTACAAAATACCCAGGCAGGTGCTTAGTTTTGGTGGGGCTGATGGTAAGGCCCCACCTCTTAGTGGCACGCTTCAGTCTCAGCAGCAGCGTCTCCAACTCCTCCTCTGACTGAGCAGCTATTACCAAATCATCAGCATACATAACGTGGTTGAGCAATAGGGAGCCATCCCTTGACCGCACCCGGGCATCGATCAGCCTCCCATTATATCTGTACCATGACAAGGCACGTGACAGGAGTGCGCACACACAGACACTGCGACGCACATATAAACGATATACTAAGCATCACACGAGTGGCGATCATGGAAATGATGGTGTTGATTCAATAGGGAAAGAGACTGAGAACAAAGGAGGAGGTAGAAGTGGAGAGAGGAAAGGGAGGAAGATGGTGGCATGATAGATGGGGGGTGGGAAATAGTCCATTGAGGAAGGAATCTATGGAAGGGGGACCAGATGCGTGTGGTGCACGTTAATTACCACTAAACTATTTTTACTAAAGCATTTATTTTATTTTACCAGGTAAGGCCCACTGAGCTATGTAGCTCTTTTTTTAGAAGTGACCTGGCCACAAATGATAGCTCGATGAAGTAGATTATAATCACGTGAAAATGTATAACAGCCAAATATTCGAAACGCGTAATGTTGATTCTAAAAGTGAAGGGAAAAACCGGAGGACCTGTAGAAAAATCCACGCGACCACAAGGAGAGAGACATGCAATCTCCAAATATACAGCGGACGTTAGGGTCGGGATCGAACCCACGACCCTCCTGTATACCAGTCGAGGTAGTTAACATCTCGCCACCGCGGTGCCCGTAATTGCATCAGAGGTGCCGAGTGACATTGGTGAGTGAGATCTCACCGCATCCCGTGACATTCCTCCAGCTCCTGGGAGTGATGCTCTGCTGCTGGCAGGCTGCCGCGTAAACCTCCAGGCTGCTGCAGAACGTCTCTCGGTCTTCGATGTTTTCGCACATGTCGTACAAGCAGTTCCTGTGGAAGCGCAGCACGCGATGCGACGCGCCAAAACGACATCTCCACGTCAATGCGCCCGCTGCATGGAAGGGTCCTTGAACGCACAGTGTTGGTCTCCGGGGTTTGACCACACTGCGCCACACTGGTCAGCGTGGGTTGGTGAAGCTGGGCAGGTGGGGCCCGGGACTGGTTCAGATGTCCGTTTGCCACTTGTGTGAGCTGTGCCCGCAAACTGAAGCTTAAAGTCGCCAGGTTCACCATGCAGTGCGCTGACCACCTCGGCCACTTGCTCCACTGGCGTCACTTATCTCAAATTTTTAATGGGTACATTTTTGTCGCCAGTTTCTTTACGGCTAGGATTTGAATATCAAGTTTAACTTGGCTCAATTTTAACAATCTTACCAGATAAATTGTCACTAATTCACAACGAGTAAAAATTCGCAAGCTAATTTACCATTCTAAGAGGATAATTTACAATCTTGATTTAAAGCTTTTGTGACTTCAGGAATCCATACTCTCTGGTTCTTTCGGTAAAGTTCTCGTAGATAGAAGAAGAACAAATAATAAAAGAACACGACGTTTTGGTCGCAACACAAGCGTCCGTCATCAGGTGAGAAAGAATGATCTGCTGTTGTGGCTTTATATAGGCATGGGAGGGGGGGAAGGGGGGTTTTGTAGAGTTGTGGCTGCAGGAGTTCACGGGGGAGAGGGGGTAAGGTTTGTGGTATGCAGGGATGGGTGGGGGCTGTTGATGGGTGGGGGCTGGTGAAATTAGCATGTCCATGAGCTTGAATTAGTAAACGAAAACAGCACGGGTGTAAGAGTGAGAATCACAGCAGTTAAAACTTGACGTGGTTTATCACGTCCTTCCAATGATTGCTCAATCTGAATCCATCTTCTCGATTAAAGTTTTGTCTGTGTTTGTATGTCTGGATGGCTTCATGAACAAATCTCTGATGGTAGCCCGAGGGTTTGCAGAGCACCTTGGTCTCGGAAAAAAACAATGTCATGTGTGCCCACAGCGTTGAAACAATGATCCGCCACCGCCGAGGTGTTGGTTCTACCGTGTTTCAAATCCGCTTTGTGTTCACGAGCCCGGTATAAGACATGTCGCTTCGTTTCACCAATGTAACTGCTGCCGCAGACACCAGGACATTGCATGTCCGGAATCGCATCCTTCACCGATGGGATCAAATCACGGATTTTGTGTACTATATTGAACCGAACTTGGATCTTTTGTTTTTTCAAGATTTTGGAAATCCTTTTGGTGACCCCTGCTATGTATGGCAAGGTGATGGTTTTGATTGGGTCCTCAGATGGTTCTCTACCCATGGTTGGGGATGCAGCTTTGCGGATTGTGCGGTCAGAATATCCATTCCTCCTGAGAGCCTAGCGTACGTGCTCAAGCTCACTGGCTAAGTGGTGCTGGTCGGAGATGCAACGAGCCCTATGGTGTAGTGTTTTGATGAGGGAATTCTTCTGGGCTGGATGGTGGTGGAAGTCAGACTTTAGATAGGAATCCATGTGGGTGGCTTTCCTATAGACAGTGTCCCAACGAGCCATCAGGTCTCTTCTCGATCAAAACATCCATGACTGGTAGCTCTCCCCTATCAAAAGTGGTAGCGAATGTTTTCATAGAGAAATTTGAGACAGATGCCATCCAGACATCCACCCGACGTCCTTCCTTGTGGAAGAGATACGTAGTGCCTGCCGGCACTGTACCAATTTCTCAACCACATCAATTCCATACACCCGTCTATCAAATTCACCATGGAAGTGGAAAAGGATGGCAAGCTACCACGTCAAGTTTTAACTGCTGTGATTCTCACTCTTACACCCGTGCTGTTTACTAATTCAAGCTCATGGACATGCTAATTTCTCCAGCCCCCACCCATCCCTGCACGTCACAAACCATCCCCCCTCTCCCCCCAATGAACTCCTGCAGCCACGACTCTACAACCCCCCCCTTGCCCCCTATATAAAGCCACAACAGCAGATCATTATTTCTCACCCGATGACGGATGCTTGTGTTGCGACCGAAACGTCGTGTTCTTTTATTATTTTTTCAATATACGTGACTTTACCGAAAGAACCAGAGAGTAAGGATAATTTACCGTTAAACTAACTTGTAATTACTGAATTCTAACAATTAAAATATAACGTCACAACGGCTAAATCGTAATGGCTGAATTAGTATCCAAAATCTTATAACGTATCTACATTATAATATTTAAACAATTAAAATGAAACGTCGAATTAACCGAAATTGTATGACGTATCTGCATTCTAACAATTTTAATGTAACGGTGATATGATGCCCCCCACCGTAGGAACTTGATGTTCCACGCCAGACCTCGGCGCTCGCTGCGACTTACGTGAAGTAGTGAGCAGGGGGAACCTCGTCAAGGCATTGCCCAAAGGGCCCCTCGGCCTCCTTCATAATCCCACACGCGGTGGCGCCCTGCAGTTCTGCCAGCTGGCCGGCACCACAGGACAGGCCATCGAAGTCATCCTGCATCCAGGAAGGTGCTTCCCTCCTAGAAGAGCCACGCACCCGCTTGCGTCAGTTCACCGCATACCCCCCCCCCCTCCGCCGTTCATGTGTAGAACAACAACGTGCGTTTAACGTCGACAACGTCACGCTGCCTGTATCGGGGCATTGCATAGACACGTTGGCGCCACGGTGGCTATGAGATGTTAACTGCCTCGCCTCGTATACAGGAGGGCGTGGGTTCGATCCAGACCCTGATGCCTGCTGCTGTATATTTGGAGTTTGTATGTCTCTCTCCCCGTGGTCACGTGGATTTTTCTCTGGATCCTCCATTTTTTTCTCCACATTTAGAATCAACATCACGCGTTGAGAGTATTTGGCTGCTGCATATTTTCCACGTGATGATTCGCCACTTCGGGTGAGCTATCATTTGTGGCCAGGTCGCTTCTGAAAAAGAGCTACATAGCTCAAGTAAGCCTTACCTGGCGAAAATAAAAAAAAAAGTTTATAGTTTAGTCAAAGATTGCCAGCAAAAAACCCAACGGTGCGATCGCCAGCAATGCTCCTCCGCTCTCACGCTGCGCACGATTCAACGTCTGTGTGCTGCGTTCACATGCACCCGCGTATTTTACGTAAAAAAAAACGAAAACGAGTTCGCTCAAAAGTTATATTTGGATTATTGATGGCGTTTGTTTTTGGACACCAGGTGAGCCCAAGAGAACGACGCTTCTCTGCCTGTTGGGAAAATCTAACGTCGAAGTCGCGAGTTAAACCTGCACCTTTCCACAGCAATCGCATTTCTAATCCGACGCTCGCCCAACCAAAAGGCTGGGGGGGCCGAGTTTGCAATGGTGCATGAGTACAGTAAACAAAATAATAAAAACATTCATCGTTACACTCCAATATTTCAATCGCCAGTTTCACACGTGGGCTTTCGCGAGCAATATTATCCAAAACAAAGGTTTTGGGTTAAATCGCTTAAATATGAATGCGTCGTTAAACCCGACACCGGCCGACACAGCCAATAGCAAGTTTTGTCACGTAAACAAAACGTGTCAATTAGTTACTAGTTCAGAACACGGGTGTGTTAGAGAGTAACCCGCAATCGAACCCAAAAACCTCGATTTTGGATGATATTGGTCGCGAAAGCCTACTAATACTTGTTAAAGTGATCGTTAACACTGCCTTCCAAATGCAAAATAAACAATACAACTTATATGTAAATACCTGTTTATTTCATATTCAACATGTAATATACAGGTGGAAAACTTTTCCACGCCAGTTTAAAAACTGTGAAATTGTCAAAAGATGTTTTTTCATGTTTTTCCCTGTTGGAAGGCAGTGGTAGCTGCTGACGATGGTGGTGGTGGTGGTGGTTAAGTGTTTCGTGCGCGCTCGCAGCCATCCTACGAGTACACGGTAGCTCTCACCTGAACACCCTTTGCTCGTTCGACCTCGCAGGAGCGTGGCGAGCGTCGTCGGCAACCCTCCAGCTGTGGCCAAACTCGTCCGTGCTCGCAGCCAGCTGCCCGTCGCGAGTCGACAAGTCATCGCTGGCGTTTCCGTTGTAATTGCCGCACAGGCCACACAGCCGGCTCATGTAAGAGCTGGGCATGACCACATCTGCGGTGGATCGCAACCGCCGGGCAGCACACACGCACACGCACGAACACACACGCACGCACAGGGGCGGCGGACACTCGGCAAAAGCGAACGCGTACAGAGACAGCGACGCCATTTTGTTTAAACAACGCAATTTGTTTGTTAGAATTCCCTTTGTGAAGTAGACGCCAATGACCCCTAGTTCCACGTAATTGAGAATGACTCATTGACCGCGTATTATACCCCACTGCCATACTTTGATACCGTAAAAAAGGTATCCCATGATATAGCTGCTCACCCCGAGCAAGAAATGCTCTGATACAAATATTGTCTTTGTACTGTTCGCCTTTTGGCATTCTCTGCTCTCACACTGGTGGTAAGACTAGGCCCTAAAGAAGGCTGCTGCTGTCTCTGGTGTAGGCCAATCAGTTTAAAAGACAATGCAAATATTATCAGAGGGTGTTTTGTTTGCATGTTCACCACAAGTACTGCGTGTGGTTAATTCAGACTTGATTTCTTGAAAAAGGTTTCTATTTAGTGCTTGAACATCTTAACACCTCCTGTTTTATTGCCAGAAAGGGTAAAACCTATTATTATATTCTTTGGGTCTTTCGGTAAAGTCACGTAGATAGGTTCAAAAAATAATAAAATAAACGAAAATCTATTATTATTTTCACACTTTAAGGCATTTGCAAGTTAGGATTGTTTAAACCATTAACAAAATATTGCTGTAATTTATATAAATGACATTAATCGCCTATCCGGTAGTTTTGCATCGGTGCATTTGGCAGGTGTTGCTGGTATGCAAATCCCTGGAAGGCCTGCAAAGGTACAGTTCTTGTATACACTGCAGGCTGAAAGAACGCCATAACGACATATACTTCTATCCCGTGTAAAGGTGGTAAAGTTAAATAATAATGTATTTATATATACATACATCACCTTTCATTGAAAGAAATCACAAAGCATTCGATGAGTAAATAAATAAAAACAAGCGAATAAAAAGTGCCGTACAAGACGAGAGGGCGGATTGCATTGCCACCCTTAACCCTCGTGTGTCCGCGAGAGGGTTGACCCATGGAGCAAAAGAAGTTCAACATCCATTAAAACAATGACAGGGCCCAAGTGACAGACGTGGCTGGGCATGTGGCAGGAAGCCCTAGGGTTGGCCCCTGGGGATTGCAGACCAGACCGGGTGGGGGAATCCCCGCACGACCTTGGGGACTGCGAGATGCAGCGGTGCGGCGCTGAGCCATTTCTTGCCCAGAGCCACCACTCGCATGAAGGGGGGCATTCTGCTGGAGGGAGAGAGGCCTACTCTTCCACGCTGGGAGGGATTGGGGAGGGGAGGCGGGGTATCACATGTATCCCACGTGACCAAGGTGTACTCGATTATACTGCTGGGTTCACAGAGGGAGGTGGGGAGGGGATTTGTGAAACTTTCCCATTGTATCAACTGCCACGCCGGGAGATCGTATAGATCGGGTGGCCTCGATACGGTGGTCTCGTGGTGTGTTCACCGTGAAACACCACTGTAGCCGCTCCCCTCTCACCACCCCCGCCCATCCCCCGATGTATCTACTGAGTGTTGAACGCAGCGTATGCAGCCAACGGCTCGGCCGGGCGGCAGTGTAAATCGCCTAAACCCAGGCGGCCGTGCAGCCCCCGCACCTGCGTGCTCCTTGCGGTCAAAGGTCACGGTGAGGCCGAAGTCGGTCCTGAGGATGAACTTGTGAGAGGACTGCTGGATGTGCAGTCCCTCCGCGGGGCTTGCCGGCGGCTTCGTCCTCACGCCTTCCACCTGCCGGTCAGCCACCAAACATCCACACGCGCGTGGGTCCCATTGTGAAGCCGTGCGAACGATCCGTTTTTTTTAACCCACCGCTATATTAAGGTCTCCCCATACACACAGTGTTGGGCCACCGCTCACCCCACGGCATCGTACGGATGGCGATGAACATAAACGTCTTCAGCACAAAGCATTCGGATCAAGTTATTTCCCCTGATGCGAGGTGCCGCACGCTGGGAGGAGATCGGCGCGCATGGAGTTGCCTCCGTTCCCCCAGGGATGGACGGAAGTTAATTACCGCCCTACGGGAGTGTGACAGGTTGACAAGTTCACCAAGCGTGTGTGAGTGATTCCTTCCAAATTGATTCCCTCCTAAGTGCTCCTCCCTTTCCATCTATGAAAAAGAGCTTCATAGCGCATCCGATTCCCCCAGTATGAATACACATTTTGATTCATAAGTCCTTTATCCCTCACCTTCCCCTTCCCATAAAAGAGTACAACACGGACCCCGCTCTTGCGGGCAGCAGTGAGCCCAATCTCCCACCTTCCTCTAAATTCAGTAGCAGCGTTCGGAGACTTGTGTCTGCGGAGTTTCTGTAACCCCCCCCCCCCCCCAACCACGTCGCGGTTTATGCTGTGTACCGGGCTCCTTATTGGAAAAAAAATTATAACTAATTTCCGCAAGATGGAGAAGCAAGCGGGGGCCCCTCCCCCACTCCCCCACCCCCTCTCCCCCTCCTCCTCCCCCTTCTCCTCCTCCCCATCCTCCCTTCTTCTCCACACCCCCTCCTCCCCACCCACCCACCTCCTCCTCCCCTTCCTCACCTCCCCTCCTCCTCCCCCCTCCTTGTCACCTGAAAGTCGTTCCTCTTGGTGAAGCGGACCTCGTGTCCCAGCACAAAGACGCGCACCTCGGCCAGGTACGACACCGCCTGGTTCCCGCGCCGCTCGTTGCGCCCGAGCACGCGCACCGGCGCCAGGCGCCCTTCGTCCCAGCCGCAGCTCTCCGCCAGCACGTACGTCTCCTCGCCCATGAAATGGTAGAGGCGCCCGTCGAACGACTGGTAGTGGGGGTCTCCGGAGACCGTGCACGTCCCGTAGCCTGGGCCACGTGCACACGCACGGAGCAGCGTACAGCGGTCGCTTTTTTACCGCTAGTTTCGTGGAGCCTGTCTCCGCTTGGCAAAAGTTTTCAATAAATATAATAATTAACCTGATGTGAATTTTTTTTTTTTACAATTTATATCTACGTACCAAACAGTTGTATTTTTCCGCAATTTTTTTTTTAAATTTGACTGGATTCAGCTTGTTATATTTAAAGACGTCCCCATCAGAAACCGCTCAATGTAAAGATAAAACATTTTTATTAGAAACTAAAAATAATTAACTTAATACTCTACCAGGGGAAGCACTCCTATATTTTACTGTTTTCTAATTATTCAGATTTGAACATCATAAAATACGGATTTTTTTCGTTCAAAACCGCTTTAATTCAAAATATCTCAAAAACAATAAAAGATAGAACAATGGTTCTCGCTTTAATTGTATTTGCTGTTTAACGCTCTATCAAACTAATTTTCTTAACGGTTTCTGAATGACACCACGCACCAACATATTTATGGGCACTTAAAATCGAGATTTGGGGGCCTCAGAATGCAACATTTGCATTCATGGTACCTTTGTACCAAATTTCAGCTTTCTACTTTGTTGGGAAGTACCCATTGATATTGACAGTGAAGCACTAGCACAAAGAGCAAGTATAAAATATGACTATATATCTATCGTTAATATATACATAAACTATATATACATAAACAATATAAACACTACATATAGGGCGAGGTTTTGGGCAATGTCCCTTGCAGCTTCACATCTCTCTGCTGTGAGATAATCATGAATGGCTCTTAATGAATGTAATTACTCTATTATTGTTGTTGTTGTTACAAAGCGCCACTGTCCGATAAGTCACCTACTCTATATATGTGTGTGTCTTTGTTTTCCTTCAGCGCAGCGTTTTTCGATGATTGTGCTTCATTTTTAAGAGGGCTCAATTGCACACGGGAAGACAAATCTGAACGAAGACGATAAGTGGGGACCGGCTGATCGATGTCAGGATTCCTCCAACGCTCATTTAATTTACAATAATTAGAACCAGCGCCGGCACATTTTGTTCTCAAAACACCGTGAGATTTTGGCAAATTTGATCCACGACCCACATAATGCGCATGCAACCCGATGCGTGAATAAAACGAACTTCTCCACCCCTTCATTAAAACTAGCTTCCTCCTCCAACCCGTCACCCACTGGAAGGTGAATCTATCGGCCACAATCAGCATCGCGTCCCCCAAGCCCAAATCAATATTCGGAAGTGTTCAACTCCTTTTTTGGGGGGGTTGGGGGGGGAGGGCATAGAGGGAGGGGGATTGCTCCCTCTGGCAGTAACCAGTCTGTAGATCTACGGGCGCTGACCGATCCAAGTGGCGCTACTGGGACCGTGCTTCTTGTGCCATCCACGGGGAGGTGTGTCGAGAGCCGGCACTTCGTGCTCGAGTGCCGTGGTCCACGCGGTAGCGGGCCAAACCCGCCGCCCGCTGCGTCGGGAGCGGCTCTTCTCTTCATTGTTGAACCACCTCGTTCGATGATTTTTCCCCTGTGTTTGTACAGTTTTTTCTTCTTTCATTTAGCTTAAACATAATTCCGGATTAACAATCGTATAGAATTTTCGTGAATAGTAAAACGCCGATTGTTCCGCATCTAGTTTGATGCCTGCAATTGGAGAGCGATATTAATCGGTGAATCGTTGCATTGCTACATGCCCGGAAGCTACCATACCTCGGAGGGTTGTGAAGAAATCAACACATTCATCAATAACAAATAATCTTCCCTGGCCATTGTATAGAAGGCGTTAATTCATTAATTCATTCCACGTGCATTATGAGACCTCCTTTGCCAGTAACAAGATATAGTAATAGGTTTTTACCCTTTTATCTGGCACAAACACTGACACATTTATACAAGGGATCATGTTTGCAATAACCACAACACAAGTAGTCAAAATAAAAAAAAGACAACTCTGATAATTTTCGATTTGAAGCTTTCGTGACTGCAAGGATTCATCTTCTTTGGTTCTTTCGGTAAAGTCACGTAGAATGAGAATAAAATAATAAAATAACACAATAAAATTCTCCACGACGTTTCGGCCACAACGCAAGCGGCCGTCTTCAGGTGAAAGGTACAGAACTGTCGGGACGACAGAGCTTCAATGAACGATGTTAAGATTCGTAGCGACTTTTAAGCTGGTTGGGAGAAGTGAGGCACCTTGACAAAGGGGTTTACATATCAATAGCTGAGGGATTAGCTTGTGACTGGTCACGGAAATGGCTATGTTAAAGTCAAAACCTACACATCCACAGAGGCAACTAGTAATTTAGCATTGAAATAGCTAAGGGATTAGCTTGTGACTGGTCACAGGAATGGCTATATTAAAGTCAAAACCTACACATCCACAGAGGCAACTAGTAATTTAGCATTGAAATAGCTAAGGAATTAGCTTGTGCAAATAGCTGAGGGATTAGCTTGTGACTGGTCACGGAAATGGCTATGTTAAAGTCAAAACCTACACATCCACAGAGGCAACTAGTAATTTAGCATAGAAATAGCTAAGGGATTAGCTTGTGACTTGTCACAGAAATAGATGTTAAAGTCAAAGCCTACACATCCACAGAGGCACCTCGTACATGGACGCCAAAGGGGGCTGCAACAACTCAACTGTCATACAGTAAAGGGATGTGAAAAACCTAATTCTAAATTACATCAATATAATAAATGTACTCAATATATTCTTCAATTAGCTGAGCAATTAACATTAACTGGGTATACACTACACTATATAATGAATATCATATAGTAAACCAATAAAAACTAAAATATAAACTACCTCAATGTTATATCACAATGTTATATGGTGAAAAAACGGGTGGATTCTTACCTTCCACTTCAGCACCACGAACAGCTACGTTCAGACGGACGAGTCCATCAATGGTTGGAGCGGAGGAGGAAGGAGGGGAGAAACAGCTGCGAGGCGCTGTTATACTCCATGTTATAAACCATACCATTAACCGTGGTGTGAGAGGTATTAAGAGTCAGTGCCAGCGAAAGAGCTGCGGTCTGAAGGTCCTCGTAAAATACAATTAATTAAGAACCGAAATGGTTTAAAACATCTTTCCAATGGTTACTAAGCCAGAATCCATCTTCTCGGTTGAAATTGTCTCTGTGTTTGTATATGTGGATGGCCTCATGAACGAATCTCTCATGGTAGCCGGTTGGTTTGCAAAGAACCTCTGTCTTGGAGAAGTCAATGTCATGTGAACCCACTGAATTATAACAGTGATCTGCCACGGCAGAGGAGTTCGTTCTACCGTGTTTCAAGTCTGCTTTATGTTCGCGGATGCGGTCCGAGATGTGTCGTTTGGTTTCTCCAATATAGCTACTACCACAGAGGCACTTTAGTTTATAAACGCCAGGGTAATGTATGTCTGGAACAGCATCTTTTACAGATGGAACCAGATCACGGATTTTATGTACTGTGTTGAATCAGACCTGGATCTTGTGTTTATTCAGGATTTTGGAGATCTTTTTAGTGACCCCTGCAATGTAGGGTAAGGTGATGGTTTTGAGTGGCTCCACAAGAGGATCCTTCATCCTGACTGGAGTGATGGCTTTGTGGATTGTGTAGTCGGAGTAACCATTAGCTCTGAGAGCCTGGTGTACGTGCTTGAGTTCACTGGTAATGTGTTCCTGGTCGGAAATGCATTGGGCTCTATGGTATAGAGTCTTGATGAGTGAGTTCTTCTGGGATGGATGGTGGTGGGAATCCGGTTTCAAGTAAGCATCTGTATGGGTAGCTTTCCTGTAGACAGAGTGAGTGGCTCATTGAACCATCAGGTCTGCTTTTAATTAAGATATCCAAAAAGGGTAGTTTGCCATCTTTTTCGACCTCCATGGGAAATCTGATGGCTGGGTGTATGGAATTGATGTGGTCGCAGAATTGGTCTAGAGCAGGCTGGCCATGTGGCCAGATGACAAAAGTGTCATCCACGTACCTCTTCCATAAGGTCGGGCGTAGAGTGGCAGTCTGGATGGCGTCAGTTTCGAATTTTTCCATGAATACGTTGGCTACAATCGGAGATTGGGGTGAGCCCATTGGGGTTTCCTCAGTTTGTTTGTAGAAAGTTCCATTCCAGGTGAAGTATGTGTTGGTTAAGCAATGTCTCACCAGGGGGGGTACATCAGTGTGCAGACCTTGATGAACCAGGTCTTCAATGATAGCGATGGTGTCAGGTACCGGAACTTTGGTGAACAAGGACACATCAAAACTGACACGCAGGTCGTCTACGGGACAGGGGAATGCCTTTGATTGTCGATACCAGGTGAGTGGAATTAAGTACCGCAGAGGTGGTTTTTCCAGTGAAAGGTCGTAGTATATCAGCAATAAAACGTGCCAGTTTATAGGTGGGGGAGTTGATAGTAAAGACGATGGGACGAAGGGGTGTATCTTCTTTGTGTATCTTTTGGAGGCCATATAATCTTGGTGGTCTGGCAGCAGAGGGTTTCAACGAGAACTGTTTGGTCTGATCAATTAATGCTGTTGAATCAGAGATGATTTTGTTCGTTTTGGTAACCAGGCTGATGGTGCACTGTCCTTGAATTTGATTGGTCCACACCCGAGACGGCTGTTCTTAGAGCCCAGTCTCCACTGGTGTTGGACCAGAAGACGCCAAAAGGCGTAGAACTCAAAAATAGCGCACCATCAGAGTATTGAGAGCTCGGTGGTCAGCACTTACATTATGAGACCTCTTTGCCAATAACAAGATATAGTAATAGGTTTTTACCCTTTTATCTGGCACAAAAACTGAGACCTTTATACAAGGGATCATGTTTGCAATAACCACAACACAAGTAGTCAAAATGCAAACAAAAATGACAACTCTGATAATATGCACTGTCCTTGATTTTGATTGGTCCACACCCATCTCGGGTGTCTTCTGGTCCAACACCAGTGGAGACTGGGCTCTAAGAACAGCCGTCTCGGGTGTGGACCAATCAAATTCAAGGACAGTGCATATTATCAGAGTTGTCTTTTTTGTTTGCATTTTGACTACTTGTGTTGTGGTTATTTCAAACATGATCCCTTGTATAAAGGTGTCAGTTTTTGTGCCAGATAAAAGGGTAAAAACCTATTACTACTCATTCCACGTGATTGTGCATTCATGAATCTGCTCCGTAGCGTAAACGGTCGTCCGTAAAAACCCAGGCACGTCGCAGCGCCATTGTATTGTACCGCAAACACCCCACTGCAGACTCACCGATCGGTTTGCAGATGTAATTCCCGTCCTTGAGCTCGCAGGTTTCGCCCATGGTGCAGCCGTGCGTAGAGCACCACACCGCGCCCAACGCCTCACACGTGCAGCTCGCGCTGCAGTCATCCGTGAGCCACGACTCCCCGAACTGTGGCGCACAGAAACCCCGGCTTAGCTCACACTCGCCACTCACTCAACCCACACTCGCCACTCACTCAACCCGCACTCGCCACTCACTCAACCCACACTCGCCACTCACTCAACCCACACTCGCCACTCACTCAGCTCACACTCGCCACTCACTCAACCCACACTCGCCACTCACTCAACCCGCACTCGCCACTCACTCAGCCCACACTCGCCACGCACTCAGCTCACACTCGCGACGCACTCAGCTCACACTCACCACTCACTCAGCCCACACTCACCACGCACTCAGCTCACACTCACCACTCACTCAGCCCACACTCACCACTCGCTCAGCCCACACCACTCACTCAGCCCACACTCGCCACTCACTCAGCTCACACTCACCACTCACTCAGCTCACACTCACCACTCACTCAGCCCACACTCACCACGCACTCAGCCCACACTCGCCACTCACTCAACCCACACTCGCCACTGACTCAGCCCACAATCGCCACCCACTCAGCTCACACTCACCATGGTCGATCCACTGCTAGACAAAGGCCCCCCCAAGCCACCAACCACCTCTCTCATGACAACAACAATAATAATAATAATAATGATCACTGTCTTCAAATGAGCCTGCTTGAAACAGCCCCATGATCCACCGCGTGGGTGCCCTCCTCTGCAAAACTCTGGCCAGCTGCGTTCACGGTGGTGTCTTCCCAACTAGTCGGGACTTGCGGAGTGGACCATGTGGACTGCGTTGACCACGTGGATCACGCGGACTGAGCAGTCTCTCTACCCACCGAGTGGTAGTTGTTTTCGCCGTCCCGGCAGCCGCAGGCTTCCAGCGACACGCAGAGATCGTCGCTGAGCACGAAGCCCTGGTCGCAGACACAGCCCTCGGCGCACCGAGCCACGCTCTGGCAGCCGGCTTCGGCGTGGATGTCCGAGCAGGTGGCCGGGCAGGGCGAGGCGCATGGCGTGTAGTGGGTGTTCGGCGGGCACGACGGCGCTGTGAGACGAAGGGACAGAACCTCCGATTAGCACGTTCGGGAAACGTACAGTGCGAAAGAAGTTCATAGCACATCAGATATCTCCAGGATAAATAAAGATTCCGATTTCCGACTTAACACCCTACTCATTAGATCCTGAATGCAACTATTTGCTAAGATATCGGGCACATACATTCACAAAACAACGAACTGCACACGCTCGCCCTTTAGATTTTAACTCGAGACCTTCCGATTGCGAGCCGCTCTCTCTACCGCTGAGCTGCCCGGTTCACTGTACATACGCGGAATCATGCACTCGCCACAAGCTAAACTAAACTACTTAACTATTATACTCTTTGGTTCTTTCAGTAAAGTCACATAGATAGGAAAATAAATAATAGATCACAACGTTTCGATCGCAACAACAAGCAACCGTCTTCAGGTGAGAGAGAGAAGCATGTCGTTGTGACGAGGCATTTATAGATCCGAGAGCGGGGAGGGAGGGGAGGCCGTAACGGGCGAGAGGGTGGGGGTGAAATTCAAAATACTTCACTATTTTTTATTTTACCAGGGAAGGCCCATTGAGCTGTATAGCCATTCTTTCAGAAGCGACCTGGCACCACAAATGATAGCTCAACGAAGTGGCTTATCATGCAGAAATGTATAGCGGCATCTCAATACTCTAAACGCGTAACATTGATTCTAATTGTGCTGGGGAAAAACCGGAGGACCCAGAGAAAAATTCACTTAACCACGGGGAGAGAGAGACAGATGCCAACTCCAAATATACAGCAGGTGTCGTCAGGGGTCGGGATCGAACCCACGAACTCCTTCATACCAGGCGAGGCTGTTAACACCTCCTAAACCAGGAATCGCACAGACTCACGGCAGAAGGTTTCGTTACGCCACAGGACGTCAACGTTCTCGGCGCGGCAGGCCTCCGCGTAGGCCTGCAGGATGTGGCACAGCGTGCTCTCCATGCCGCCGTACTGACACACGTCGAAGACGCACGACTGGAAGAAGAGGGCAGGATCGACGACGTTGTGGCAGCTGGCAAAGGGTCCGGAGGAGGAGACGATGATTTTGCACATCCTCCCGTAGAGTTCATTGTCGGCTGCATCGCATCCGTCAGGGGTTGCGGCCGGCTGGCACCTGCAATGGGAGGATTGAAAATCCACAAAGAGGCGATGCTACGGGTCAATTGGACAGGCGTTGGTTGTACAGTGTGACCGCCTTGGCGGATTCCGATATCACCGTGCCGTGTACAATGCACACTCACACAACCGTCAAGTCATGGCGAAGCTTTGGAGCCATCGGGCAGATTGAAGAAGGGCTGTAAATTGTTTCATATTTTTTCAAACGATCTTCCTAACAAGGTCCATGTCCAGTTACTATGAATTTTTAACGCACGCCTCTGATCTCATCTATAGCTCCCTGTGAGTTGAGACAAGGCAAATGACCCACAGGAGTTAATCCCTGGTTGCAAAGATGATTTTTTGTGTTTGGTTTGTTGTCCTTCACCGCACGAGAGAACAGTCCGTGGAAGGGGCTAGCATAGAACTACTTTTGAGATCCCTTCAAGATGACCTTAGATTAATTATCATAGCTGGAATTGAGTAAAAATTAAGTGACATCAGATTTAATGTGAGGCTTTTTCATGCAGTCATTGGCGACTGGGTTGAGACACTCAAAGTGGAATTCAAACCCAGAACTCAGCAGTTCCCAACTTTGGCGATGTGACCCTTGGGTAAACAGACCACCTGAGTTAACCTGGGAGAATCTCGGGACAAGTTCTGAAACGAATCGCTGATATTAGCCGTGGCAAACATAGACTGACTAGCGAAGTTGAATATTCCTGATGTGGTCTGTATTTTATCAGGGATGGCTACGTACGGCACGAAAGAAGTTCAACAAAGATCAGGTTTTAGCTGGGCAAAGACCCCGGGGCCGGCTCCAGGTCACGCTGGTGGGACGTCGCTCAGCTGGCCTGGGAACGCCTGCGAATTCCCCAGGAAGAGCTAGTCTGTGTATATAGTAATGTATAGAAGTGTATACTGTAGTGTATAGTAGTGCAGTAAATAGTAGTGTAGTAGTGTATAGTGTAGTGTATAGTAGTGCAGTAAATAGTGTATAGTAGTGTATAGTGTTTAGTAGTGGAAACTGTAGAGTCTATTGCCAGAACGACCAAACCATCTCCATGGGTGCTCTCCATAAAGAGGGGCCTGCTAAATCACACCAGTCTACATTCCACTCCTACAGATGACTAACGTTCTCATAACGAGATCCAACGAAAAAATTGGCTCATTAACTGAAGCTATTCAAAGAGAGGCCTAAACAAGGATGTCTTTACTCATTGGTTTTTTCGGTAAAGTCACGTATGTAGAAATACAATAAAATTATATAAAATAAATCACGACGTTTCGGCCGCAACACAAGCGATCTTCATCAGGTGTAAAAAACAAATAGCGAGGGAGCACATAGGGTGACATCAGCGCAACACATAGAGATCAGTAAACTGCACGGAGGTAAATACAACAAGAAGATGAGAGACGAGAATTCAACAAACCTCCGTGCAGTTTACTGATCTCTATGTGTTGCGCTGATGTCACCCTATGTGCTCCCTCGCTATTTGTTTTTTACACCTGATAAAGATCGCTTGTGTTGCGGTCGAAACGTCGTGATTTATTTTAATATAATTTTATTGTATTTCTACATACGTGACTTTACCGAAAAAACCAATGAGTAATTTATGCAGTCACGAAAGCTTTAATTCTTTATTAAGGATGTCTTTATAACACCAGAAACACCTCTATCTCTATGAAGGACATTCTGGTGGTTAAACAGAGCCATTTGTTTCAACATGGTACTGCTCAGCTTCTATCTGATCAGTGGCGCTGCCAGAACGGATAGTGCAGGTGGCTAGGAGATGTTAACTACCTCGCCATGTATGTAGGAGGTAGTCAGTTCGATCCCAACCCCAACGCTTGTATATTTGGACTTTGCGGTGTCTCTCCCCTAGTGGTTGTGTGGATTTTTCTCCACGTCCTCCGGTTTTTCCCTCCACGTTTAGACACATCATGCGTTCAGAGTTATTTGGCTGCTGATAAAAATGTCCACAATGATGACGACAAGCCACTTTGTTGAGCTATCATTTGTGATGGCCCAGATCGCTTCTGAAAAAGAGCTCCGTAGCTCTGTGGTGACCTTACCTGGTAAAATAAAAATAAAATAATAATCGCATTGAGCTTTTATTGGATCTATTGCAAAGTGCGGTCCTGGAAAATAACTTTTCTTGATGTGCCTGCTCATATTGGGCTCATCTGCCCACGGGTGTTGCTGCTGTTCACCAAACGTAGACCCGATGATCATTTTTATCGTTTGGATTACAAATTGACATTTTTAATAAGCGGAGTCAATTTTTGCTTTCATTCCATTTGAAAGATGACAGGCATTTAAGATGCAGCCACTGCATAATTTTCCGGCCCAGGTTGCTCAGCTGTAGAGCGAGCGGCTCGCAATCAGAAGGGTCGTGGGTTAACTCAGCCCATCATCCGTTCGGGGGTTATTAAAATAAATTCTGCTTGGTGGGTAAGTCAAGAATAGCAGCCCTAAGGATAGCCTCGCCCCCGCCACAACAAAAGGGTAACTTTCGGAGCCGTGAAACAGGAGGTCGCCACCTCGATGCTCACTCGGAGCGCGAAGTCGCTCTCGACAATCGTCCGTGCAATGTGGCCACAATTCTCCACGCCCCGGCTCCCTCTCACCCGGCGTCCGTGTCGCCCGCGGCCCTCCAGCTGTCACCGAGCAGCGCGGTGCTGGGCGCCGATTCCCCGTTGGGCATCAGGTCGTCGTCGTCGAGATTCCCGTTGTAATTGCCGCACATTCCACAGACCTATGGGGAAAAAAAGGGCCCAGGTCAAGAGGTCGCGGCTCAGGTTCACGCCGCGGTGCGTCTAGTCCGTTGACCTTCCCCCCCCCCCGTCCCCCGGCGGCACCTCCAATTAGCACGGTTAGCTATGTGCGAAAGAAGTTCAACGTACGTATGTACGTACATCTCCTCCGATAGATATACAGTTGATTATCGATTATCCAGCGGCTTCGGTGGGAGTGCTGAATTTTTACAACGCCGGACAATCACTACATGATTGTTACTTAAAAAGCGTATTCATTGCGCATTTTTGTATGACATGTTTTTGGGTGTTTTTTTTGTGTTTTAAAGTTGTTTTATGGTGTGAAATTGCCATAAATAAACGTACAAATATTAAAAAATAAATATGCTATTTTAAAAAGTTACCGTATTTAATATACCGTGATTACCACTCCAATCTCGAAGACTCTGCATGGGGTGATGTATATATATACACGTGCAGTATTTTCATTATTTAAGTTGTATGTAGTGTATTATGTACTGTATATAATATTTAACACTGAAAAAAACCACGGTGCCGATCGCCGGACTGGTTACAGCCTTTGCAACGGTTTTGTCGGTTTCCACCGGATCAGCCCGGGACTGCCGGATAATCTTGGAAGCTGGATAATCGATGACCAACTGTACATCTGTACTGAACGTGTGAGTGGGTGGCGGATCTGTAAGCAGTGAAGCACGGCCGTTGCCCAGCACCTTGCGGGAGTAAGTGCTCGGTATGGAAATCGCAAGGTGATGAACGCCATCAAATTTGACCACCAGCCCAAAGTCCGTTACGACGAGCACGTAGCTCCCTTGCATGCCGATCTGCACCCCGGGCACCGCACCAACGATCGGGGTCCTGGTTCGCTTCCCGTTGATCTAGAAAAGAGGCGAGAAAAACCCCCAGCGGCGTGACTCCGTGTTCCAGGGCGTTGTGCAATGTCACAGCGAAGGTCATTAAAATACACGAACGTGTCTGCAATCGACGGCGTCGTTACATTTCTGAGAGATGCAATTTTATTTTTTTGGTTTTTATACCTGTGAATGTGGATTGGTAGCTTTGGGCTTTGCTGAAGTGAAGCGAACAATTATCGCGTCTATCTATGTGGACCTTTTTGCCAGTATCAATAAATGATGAAAATTAACAGGAGCTGTGTTAAGATGTTTACACCACATGGATACCTTATTGCAAGGCATCAACTCTGCATTAACCACACATAGTGTGGCAAAACATGCAAGTAGACATGTTTTTTTCATCGGCACGCGCGAGCGGCTCAGCGTAGATTTTATTCTACTCACCGCAGAGAACCATAGCGACACGACTGCACTCTACGATATCTGGCGCCAAACTGTGCCACAGGACCTCCCGCGTGGCCTTGTGGGGATGGGGGGGAGCCTCGGTTACATCTTGGAACACCGAAGACGTGCCGATAAAGTTATTTTGACTTTTCCTTCCGATTACGTTCCGATGACGTACGCGTATGCAACCGGAACGGAATCAGAAGGCGGAGCGGATAGCGTACGCGTACGTCCGGGTTAAGATTAGCTACCGTCCACGCTGGTCTCTTTCTCTCTCCCATTGGTTTCCCTGTCTCCCCTCGGCACCGTTCTTGTTGCCCGTCGTTCTCGTTCAGAATGCCGCAGCCAGTAGTGCATCGACCCCCACCTCGAGAGGGGTGATCGCGGAAGGTGACGTCGTGGAGCTACCGCCGAGGGGCGCCTTTCATCCCGCACGAGGGCGCGAACAGTTTATAACGAATGTCCCTCGGCCGTGAGAGTTGGCGGTGCGTTAGAGAAACGTGAACCATCCCCCCCTGGTCCCCCACCCCGCGTGTGGTCCCCGCCCGGGTGGGGCCGGTGAGCACCCCACCCACATCATGAAAGCCCTGCCGTGCCCAACTCGGGGCCGCTGCTGCTGCTGCTGCTGCTGCTCATGGAATTTTTGTCTCCACCCCCACCCCCACCACCCCCTCCTCCGTTCTGCTTCCCTACTGGGCTCACGTTGAGTTGTAATACATTTTGAAACAAAAAGTAACGTGCACCATCGTTGCAACTGCCGCACACGGAGGCTGAACCGGTGGCCTCTGAGGCGCAAGTCGGCTGTGATGTGCTCGCTATGGCACCGCGGCAGCGACCTTCCTGCGCGTGTCGGCCGATTCTTTAATCTCCCGCCATTGATGCGCGCGTTTGACGAAGCGCTCCTACTGACGAGTGAACCTCAAACCCCCGCTCCCGCCTCCCACTCCACCCACTCCACCCACTCCACCCACTCCACCCACACATCTGAAATCCCACTCCAAACCCTACAAACCGATGACAGCCCTGCCACCTCTCGAAGGCGCAAACTCCGGGGTCGACTGCAAACGTCACCGATCGCCACCTGGCGTAGGTAACTGACCACCCCCCCTCCCTGGCGGTGAAGTCCCTCAGGGTTCAAACTTCCACGGAAAATATTGGACAACCCTCGACTGCTTGAGGACACGGCCAGGGAAGATGATGACATGGCCACTCACTCCTCCATAAGTGCAGTGTGAGGGAAGGCAGCCCAAATTGTGACCGTGGCCACCACCTAAGTCAGACGACGATTGGCCCACGTGCCGAACTCCTGGCCCTGTAGAGATCCACTCCCCGTGGCATTGCGGCCACTCAATCTGCCTCGCCTGAAGCCGTTCAATGAGGAGGAGGGAGGAGGAGGGAGGAGGAGGGGGGGGGAGGAGGGAGGAGGGGGGAAGGAGGGAGGGGGGAGGCGGAGGGGGTAGGAGGAGGGAGGAGGACAGGGAAAGAATGGAGGAGGGGGGGAAGGAGGAGGAGGGAGGAGGGGAGAGGAGGAGGGGAGAGGAGGAGGGGGGGGAGGAGGGGGGGAAGAGGGAGGAGGGGGGAGGAGGAGGGAGGAGGAGGGGGGAGGAGGAGGGAGGAGGAGGGCGGAGGAGGGGGGAGGAGGGGGGGAAGGAGGAAGAGGGAGGAGGGGGGAGGAGGAGAGAGGAGGAGGGGGTAAGAATAGGGAGGAGGAGCAAGAAGGCGACGGAGCCATCATGGCGGGAGCGACTGTGCGTACCAGCACGCGGTGGCTCTTCTGCAGGGTGATGCGGTGGCCCGCTATGTCGATGATCACGTGCTTGAGGTAGGAGGCGTTGGGCAGACCGCGCTCTTCGTTCTTGGCCGTGACGGTGAAGTTGGTCACGCCGGTGTCGTTGCACACGGCCACCAGCGTGTACGTGCACGTGCCCATGTAGCTGATAAGCCGGGAGTCGAAGGTCACGTAGTGCGGATCTCCAGCCACGTGGCAAACCGCACGGTCTGTGTGGGGGGGGGGGCGTAGTGATTTTTACGGAAGAGATCGTCATCATCTTCGTCATCGTCATCATTGTCATCATTATCATCGTCATTGTTATTATCATCGTCATCATCTTTGTCATCATCATCATCCTCATTATCGTAATGGTTATCCTACGTTGATATTGGTCCCTGTCGCGGGGCTCTGGAATTTCTGCCGTTGGTGCAAAGCTGCCGACAGAGATGAGCACTGGCCAACGCGCCAATATAGCTGTGACCGAGCAGTTGTTCTAGAGACCACGTGAAATTCCCTTAAGGCAGTGGCGTGTGATGAGATTGTCAGCTCAGGGGGTGCGGCAATCGGTCAGATGAGGCTCCAATATTTGATTGGTCTCGCACGGTCATGCCTAGGCTATTATACAGGTTGTGTAATATTTTCCCGCATATAACCCGCGGGGTATACCACTTTTAACAAACAAAACAAGACCCTGCGGGGTATATGGAGGTGTGGGCTATCCCAAAAAATATTTTCCACATGTGACTTGTAATAACTCGTTTAATTTTTTCATGGTAGGACTATCCACTATGCAACACTTACCTTTGACTAAAGCACTGCTGAATAAACCACTCACACTAAATTGCACATGTTATCACGTTTTAAATTATTGAATTGTTTGTACAATGAAACGACAATGTTTCAAGTGGGCGCACTTTGTTTACCGTAATACTTTGAGTGGCTGTAGGGGGGTGCGAAAGTTTCAGCTGAGGCTATTGCACAATGGGAAGGGCCTTAACAAGCGTCCACCAGACGCGGAATCATAATTTCTGAGTCCCTTAGGCCGCTGCTATTGGCTGAGCACTATACAGTCACGACCATGAGCTTTGTTTCAAACTTCCAATGGCTTTGTTGCCAGGAGGCAATGGCGTCACCGTAGTGCCGCTATTGTCTGCGCAGTGCGGAATCTACCAGTGCTAAAACTGTACAGGGGTAACTACCGGTCCAGTAGCTGTAATATGATGAGGTCGAATGCTGGTAAGCCTAACAGTACGCTTACTTACGGTACTTATCTACCAGTTATGTGTTACTTATTTATTGGATATTTACTTTTGTTACTTATTTACTGTTTTAAGTTAACTCGTTTCCGGTTAGTTTGTTATCTTTGTGCACGTTATGATTTTAATGTTAACAATTGAAAGTGGAATGCATTACAAATGTAAACTTTGTATTAATATGATGGAATTAAGCTGCGGTAACGACGTTAAAGATATGAATGCATGCGGGGTATATAGAGGTGTGGGCTATCTTAAATGTTTTACACAAAACGCTATTTTTGCGGGGTATATGCGTCTGCAGGTTTTTTTGTGTATGCGGGCTATATGCGGGAAAATACGGTATATGGGACTATCGTTTTTAATGGAAAAAGAACGTATAATAACACTGTAACACAAATGTATGTGAATAGCTTCACTTGTCCGCCATCATTGTCAACGCATGCCTGGAATCTTCTCCAGGTAGTCTCCAGAGCCCGGAGGCAGCAGCACATTTCTCGTGGTATTGTTGTAAATTCTCGGAAGTGTTAAAACATTTTTGAAGCACCCTGTATGTCGGCTCCTCTTGCCCTAATCACATCATTACATGAGTGTTGCTGTTGTTCTTTCACACTGTTGTTCAGAGCATATCTGATGGTGGTTGTCAAGGGGGCCCCAACTCGTAGCCTTGGCCACCAGTGGGCAGGGGGTGGGGGGGCAAGGCACCCCCTGCCTACCCCCACGCTCGTCACACTACTGCCTCAAAGTCTCTGATAGGATAGCGAACCGAACGCGGCACAGCAGGGCACACCACACAGAACTCGCCTGGTGTGGCTGCTCCAGACGTCAACGCTGGCGTTCCAGCAGTCGCAGGCGAGGCCCGTGCTGTCGAGGAGCTGGCAGCTGCTGTGCTCTCAGCTGGTGGCTCAACTGTCGTGAACATGCCCGAGACTTCTGTGTTAATGTCCGTAGTGCTGGTGCCAGGAGGCTCCTCTGTGGGATATGTAGACTCTGGGTTTGGCGCATCTGTATATTTTGTGGAAAACTCAAGGTCCGTAGTGCTGATGACAGGAGGCTCCTCTGTGGGATATGTAGACTCTGGGTTTGGCGCATCTGTATATTTTGTGGAAAAGTCAAAGTCCGTAGTGCTGACGACAGGAGGCTCCTCTGTGGGATATGTAGACTCTGGGTTTGGCACATCTGTATATTTTGTGGAAAAGTCAAGGTCCGTAGTGCTGATGACAGGAGGCTCCTCTGTGGGATATGTAGACTCTGGGTTTGGCACATCTGTATATTTTGTGGAAAACTCAAGGTCCGTAGTGCTGATGACAGGAGGCTCCTCTGTGGGATATGTAGACTCTGGGTTTGGCGCATCTGTATATTTTGTGGAAAACTCAAGGTCCGTAGTGCTGATGACAGGAGGCTCCTCTGTGGGATATGTAGACTCTGGGTTTGGCACATCTGTATATTTTGTGGAAAACTCAAGGTCCGTAGTGTTGACGGCAGGAGGCTCCTCTGTGGGATATGTAGACTCTGGGTTTGGCACATCTGAATATTTTGTTGAAAAGTCAAGGTCCGTAGTGCTGACGACAGGAGGCTCCTCTGTGGGATATGTAGACTCTGGGTTTGGCACATCTGTATATTTTGTGGAAAAGTCAAGGTCCGTAGTGGTGACGGCAGGAGGCTCCTCTGTGGGATATGTAGACTCTAGGTTTGGCACATCTGTATATTTTGTGGAAAAGTCAAGGTCCGTAGTGCTGATGACAGGAGGCTCCTCTGTGGGATATGTAGACTCTGGGTTTGGCGCATCTGTATATTTTGTGGAAAAGTCAAAGTCTGTAGTGCTGACGACAGGAGGCTCCTCTGTGGAATCGGTAGAATCTGGTATTGGGTCATCTGTGTATTCTGTGGGAAAATCAAAGTCCGTAGTGCTGACGACAGGAGGCTCCTCTGTGGAATCGGTAGAATCTGGTATTGGGTCATCTGTGTATTCTGTGGGAAAATCAAAGTCCGTAGTGCTGACGACAGGAGGCTCCTCTGTGGAATCGGTAGAATCTGGTATTGGGTCATCTGTGTATTCTGTGGGAAAATCAAAGTCTGTAGTGCTGTCTACAGGAGGCTCCTCTGTGGAATCGGTAGAATCTGGTATTGGGTCATCTGTGTATTCTGTGGGAAAATCAAAGTCTGTAGTGCTGACGACAGGAGGCTCCTCTGTGGAATCGGTAGAATCTGGTATTGGGTCATCTGTGTATTCTGTGGGAAAGTCAAAGTCTGTAGTGCTGTCTACCAGTGGATCATCTGTGAGATCCGACATCCACATGTCGGTTACCACTGGAGAAGATTCAGCACCTGTTGTGCCCACGGTCCGAGGCACGTCCGCTGCGGTGTAATCCGACACCGAGTGATCCGTCACGCCTGACATGCCTGTCGTGCTGAAGACCGGCGGTCTGACCGCTTCCGTAGGCCCTGGCGTTGAGCCGCCTGTCAGTTCGTGTGCAGCTTGCGTGGCGGCCGATGTCGAGGGTTGGTTTGTGTCCGCAGAGTCGTCCGTGTTAGCTTGTTGGGTGAAGGAGCTCGCCGGATCGGCCGGCGTCCCTGTCACAATCGGCCCCCACGCAGGGGTCGTAGTTGAGACGGACGCACTCCCCCCTGAACGAAAATATAACGTCGCCGTTGTGTTAACTCTTGACATTAAACGTCACGATGGTTGGCAAGGCGTGCGAATGCATCGGTACCTGCGAGTGTTGTTGACGGAGGGGCTGTCACTGTCGATGGGCTTGTGTAGCAATCTGAAAAAAGGCAAATCGGTATTTTTTTATGGAGTTTTCACTTTAATTAATCGTTAATTTATTACAATAATCCAACTGCAAAATGCCTTGAGATGGAACGTCTCGTTTGCAGGGAATTCGAGGTAAATTGGTACACACACAGCAAACAGATAATTCACACAAAGAAAAAGATCCCCTGCATAGCCTTAACAGATTGTTGGGGCAAGTGCTGTTCACGAGCACCTATAAAGGCCATGCCGGCCTTCATAGGTGCTCATGAATGATTATATGTACCGGTCCTGGGCCTCCCCTAGGTCGACTCAGCCCCAAATGAATACCTGACACAGTGTTTAAATGTCGCCACTTGGGAGACAAAGACGGCAAGGCATGGTGCTGGCCACCCACCCCCTCGTGCACCATGCCAGCCTTCATAGGTGCTCGCTAACAGAACTTGCCCGAACAGTTCATGAAGGCTATATGGCGGACCTCTGTCTTTTGTACAAACGTTGAACTTCTTTCACACCGCACGTCGCCAACCCGTGCTCATTGGAGGTGCCCCGTCACCTGAAAGGTCGCAGGCTGCGATGCAAATGCTGTCCAGGGCAACGTCGCTCTGCGCGGTTTCGCCACGGATTCCTTCGATGGCAAACTGCAGGAAGGCGAATGACAGTGCAGTGTAAACACCCAGGGGGCCCTTTGCTGACCATCGCCAGCCAAGGTAAATACAGGGTGCTTCAAAAAAATCTTAACACTTACATGGGACTATCGTTTTTAATGGAAAAAGAAAGGATAATACACTGTAACATGATAACAAATGTGATGTTAATAGCTTCAAAGAGTCTCCACTTGTTCGCCATCATTGTCAACGCATGTCTGGAATCTTCTCCAGGTGGTCTCCAGAGCCCGGAGGCATATTTCTTGTGGCATTGTTGCAAATTCTCAGAAGTGTTAAAAAAATGTTGAAGCACCCAAATATACAGCAGGCGTCAGGCTCGGGAATGAGCCCACGACCTCCTGCATACCGGGCAAGGTAGTTAACATATCGCCACCGCAGCGCCCCCAGTTCCCTCGACAATGACGGAACAATCCCAGTGTGCATTGCGACATGAGCGCGCGCTGCCGGTGCGCCTGTTGGTCTTGTAATGTATGTACGTTGAACTTCTTTCGCACCGTACGTAGCCAACCATGAGGTGCGGGGGAAGGACAACAAACTAAACACTAAAAGCAGTTCTAAAGAAATTAGTTTTAACTGGATGATGATTTAAAAGTGCAAAGCTCAAGTGGCTTCCTAATATCGGAAGGAAAAGCGTTCCAGACGGCCGTAGAAGCGCATCTGAAAGTGCAGTGCGATGCGGTGACCGTCTTTGTTCAACGGCCAGCCAAGAGCCGCCACTGCTTCTTCTGCGAGGATGATGGCCAGAGTTCGCGTGATGATGGTTCATGCTCTTTTACGAGATTGGCGAGGTGTATGTTTTGCCTATGTTTGTGGCGAGCACTTTGTGTGTGTGAGCAGCGTGGAGCCATGGGAAGTGTTCCACCTGCCTGGAGCGGCCCTTGGCGGAGAGCGAGGAGCCGAACTGGAAGCCACCACCGCCCGTGGTTGCCGCGGGCGGACCAAATGGGATCCCCCAAGGAGCCACCTGCACCAGACGGGGGTCGGAACGAGACTCGGTTACTGTACGTCGCACAGGGCTTGTGTGGAAATAACGTGGGGGAGTGGGGTCTTGGGGGAAGAGACCTTGCAGCGTCTGTCACGTTATCAGTCACAGTAGGTCAATCAATGTACTTCAAGCCTTGCTCTTCCTTGATGCGTTATTTTGCTGCTTATGAATTCCCACGTGATAATGAGACACTTCGTTGAGCTATCATTTGTGGTGGCCAGGTCGCTTCTGAAAATGAGCTACGTAGCTCAATGGGCCTTACCTGATAAAATACTCTTATATAAGCGCACTTTATCTACCGCTGCACTTTCCATCGTTTTCATGCAGGGGGCGCTGCAACCTACGCGCCCCCTGCATGAACGACGGAGGCGCAGGGACAGACGTTCGATTACGTTGGAAGCGATCTGCAGACGGTGGTCTTCTCGCACGGCCAGCAGCTCTATGTCGCCTTATCTCGATCCCGCAATACCAAACAGGTGAAAGTCCGCATCGAAGTAAACCCCCAGCAAGGCCATCTACTTAACGACGAAAGAAAATTCACACGAAATGTCGTTTTCAATGAAATCTTCCAGATGTAAAATGATATAAGCTTTTAATGAAGAAATACAATGATCTAATTCAAAACATAATACAATTCAAAGATGTTTCATTTTAAAACTTAAAAACGGAGCATCGGGTGCTTGCGTGAATGCATCGTTCGTTTAAAAAATAGTTTATTAGTTTAACTACCTCGCCTGGTATACAGGAGGTCGTGGGTTCAATCCCAACCCTGACACTTGTATAATTGAAATGTGCAGGTTCTCCCCGTGATCACGTGGATTATTCTCTAGGTCCTCTGGTCTCACCCCTCCACATTTATAATCAATGTCACGCGTTAAGAGTATTTGGCTGCTGTACATTTCTACACGAGACGCCGTTTCGTTGAGCTATCGTTTGTGATAGCCAGGTCGCGTCCAAAAAATAAGCTAATAACTCAGTGGGCTTTACCTGGTAAGATTTTTTTTAAAAAGTTTAGTTTTATTTGTATATGTTTTTTAAGTGATTTGTTTACCTTTCCTATACTTTGCACTACTATCGTGTTCTTGTATTCTTTGTTTTTTGTTGTTGTAACGTTCTGACCCGGTGCCCCTACTGGACATCTGTAAAAAAAGAGTTTAATAGTTCATCGGTTCCTCCTGTAGTCTTAATATTCTGATTCTGATAGCCCTGCATGCGTGTAAGTCGTACGCTGATGCCTTGATACTCAACAGCATCGATAGATACCACCATTAAACAGATAATTCAACTCAAAAGTAAATTCTATTGTTACGTGTTCACTGGAATCCAACGTGAATAAAGGTAACCATGAATTTTTGCATAATCTCACTCCATGCAATGCTGCAGTACACCCTACCTGTTGCAAGAGCAATGACATAAACTGTAAATTGATTGAATGTTTATCACACATTACCGGAGAGCTGTCCACCAGAAAATAAACAAAACCACATTGTGAAATGTCAATGGGCGTCAAATTATCGATGAGTCTGCAGGTTTCCTACCTTCCTTGATGTAAACGTTGATGGCCATGTTCTCTGCTGACCCATACAGGAAGTAGTGGAAGCTCAGGACGAGGCACCCAGAGGAGCGGAGAGCCGGACTCTCCAGCAGCAGCGCCGCTCCAGGGTCGTTGACCTCAGAGTCCAGCAGCAGGTAATTCCCAACTACACACAGCACAGTTAACATAGTTGTCCACACACACACACTGCTGTATTCACTATCACAGTGATCCACACACTGCTGTATTCACTAACACAGTGATCCACACACACACTGCTGTATTCACTAACACAGTGATCCACACACACACACTGCTGTATTCACTAACACAGTGATCAACACACACTGCTGTATTCACTAGCAGTGATGCACACACATTGCTGTATTCACTAACACAGTGATCCACACACACACTGCCGTAGTCACTAATACAGTGATCGAGATACATTATACTAGATGTGGGTTTCAAGGCCAGTAGCTGGAGTGGAGGCTGTGAGTGATGCGAGGCTGTAAGATACTCACAGCCAGGCCGTGAGAAGTCATCGTCAGGGCCAGTGTTCTCAGTGTTTGTGGGACCGTTCCAATGCTCCCAGCCAAAGTCCCCTCCGCTGTTCGCCCAGCCGCAGAAGTCCCCCATCTCATCGAAGTCACATCCGCTCACACACTCTGTGGGGTGATTTAAATAAAATAAATAAAAGATCATCAATACAAACACAGAAACATCAGCCACGCATTCACACACATTGGTATTTTTTTTATCAACCTGGTTTCCGGGTTTGTGTTTTCGACACCGGTATGCGTGCCGATGGTGTCACGGGGCCTTTGGGTTGCACTTCAGGGCACGTTAGGAGGTGTCTTGTCAGCGCCGCCAGCACCAGCAATGGATCCACCAGCTCTGCGAAGTGCCCTGGTCGTGGGCATGCTCACTGCGTGGCTATTCTGCCCATTCTCGTTAACCAGAGACCAATGTTTTGTCGTTCTCTGTGAAACGAACAACGCGATACGTTTGGGAATGAACACCGAAATCTCGACCCAAACGTCGCACCTCCCGACAATGAAAAACTCCCCGGAGACACCGGTGGAACCGTCAATCGCATCGGAACATTGACAGGCCGATTTCGACAGGCCACATCTCTCTTTCACGAATGGAACATGAAAGACACAAGCCACGGTGGTGTGTCCATGCAACCCGCACAGAGTAAACCCACAATGGAGGAAGAGCAAAACTACAAATTGGACGTTGGCGTTGTGCTTCCGAATAGACACAAATGGGAGTACAGCACAATTGCTGTTCATCGCGGAATTGGTTTGTTTCCTTATTGCACTTTTTTGCATTGTAAATGAACAAATAATTCCACCCGCACGGCTCGTGTGAGTCGGTGTTTCTTGCCCCTTCAATTGCAATTTGCTGCAGTCCTAAAAAAGTGACGGCTGCTTGAAACGCCATGGTGGCAGGAGGTCGAGCTAGTCAGTGAGGAGTCTCCAAAAGTCTGCTCATTAGTTTGGAAGACCCTTTAACTTCGATGGAACGAGGAATACGTTACGTTTTATGTTGGAGACATGGGAGGAAATGATGACAGATAGTAGGTTTTACCCTTTCTGGCAATAAAGCAGGAGGTGTTAAGATGTTCAAACGCCAAATAGAAACCTATTGCAACTGGGCATAATCAAGTCTGCAATATGAGAATAGGTTTTCCCCTTTTTTCTGGCAACAAAATAGGTATATTCTTAGTTTTTTCGGTAAAGTCACGTTGAAGAGAAACAACAAAATAACAAAATATATATAAAACAATAAAAATTCTCACGACGTTTCGACCATAACTCAAACGGTCATCATCAGGTGTGTCGGTTTGCATAAATTTATTTTGAAAACGGCATATTTATTTATTTATATATATAAAAATAACGTTTGCGTCACGCGCAACGATTGGCTGTTTGCCAGGACTAGTCCATCTATTTTTTGAAAAGAGGAGGGGGGAGACGAAATTTGTTTTTATGTATGCTGTCTGAAAGCCACTGTAAGCGTGAACAATCAATCAAGAACTGAAATGATTTATCAAATCTTTCCAATGATTGCTAAGATAGAGTCCATCTTCTCGGTTGAAATTGTCTCTGTGTTTGTATATGTGGATAGCCTCATGAACGAATCTCTCATGGAAGCCAGATGGCTTACAAAGAACCTCCGTCTTGGAAAAGTCAATGGCATGTGAGCCTACTGAATTAGAACAATGATCTGCTACGGCCGAGGTGTTGGTCCTACCGTGTTTAAGGTCTGCTTTATGTTCACGAATGCGGTCCGAGATATGGCGTTTGGTTTCTCCAATGTAACTACTACCACAGAGGCAACTTAGTTTGTAGACACCAGGGTATTGTATGTCCGGAATCACATCTTTTACAGACGGAACCAGATCACGGATTTTATGTAATGTGTTGAAACGGACCTGGATCTTGTGTTTATTCAAGATTTTGGAGATCTTTTTTGTGATCCCAGCAATGTAGGGTAAAGTGATGGTTTTGAAAGGCTCCTCAAGAGGGTTCTTCTTCATGGTTTGAGTGATAGCTTTGCGGATTGTATAGTCGGAGTAACCATTAGCCCTAAGAGCTTGGTGTACGTGCTTGAGTTCACTGCTTATGTGTTCCTGGTCGGATATGCATTGGGCTCTATGATACAGAGTCTTGATGAGAGAATTCTTCTGTGATGGATGGTGGTGGGAATCCGGTTTCAGATAAGCATCCGTATGGGTAGCTTTCCTGTAGACAGAGTGGCTCATTGAACCATCAGGTCTCTTTTTAATTAGGACATCCAAAAAAGGTATCTTGCCATCTATTTCGACTTCCATGGTAAATCTGATGGCTGGGTGTATGGAATTGATGTGGTCGAAGAATTGGTCTAGAGCAGGCCGGCCATGTGGCCAGATGACAAAAGTGTCATCCACGTACCTCTTCCATAAGGTTGGGCGCAGAGTGGCAGTCTGGATGGCGTCAGTCTCAAATTTCTCCATGAAAATGTTAGCTATAACTGGAGAAAGGGGGGAGCCCATTGGGGTGCCATCAGTTTGTTTGTAGAAAGTTCCATTCCAAGTGAAGTATGTATTGGTTAAACAGTGTCTCACCAGGGGGGGTACCTCAGTGTTTAGTCCTTGATGAACCAAGTCTTCAATGATTGCAATGGTGTCAGGTACAGGAACCTTGGTGAATAAGGAAACTACATCAAAACTGACAAGCAGGTCGTCTGGGGACAGGGAAAACCCTTGATTGTTGATACCAGGTGAGTAGAATTTTGTACCGCAGAGGTGGTCTTTCCAGTGAAAGGACGCAGGATTTCAGACAAAAAACGAGCTAGTTTGTAGGTGGGGGAGCTGATAGTAGAGACTATGGGACGAAGAGGTGTATCAACTTTATGTATTTTTGGTAAGCCGTATAATCTTGGTGGCCTGGCAGCAGAAGGTTTCAATGAAAACTGTTTAGATTGATCAATTAATGCGGTTGAATCAGAAATTATTTTGTTGGTTTGTGTGACGAGGCTGTTGGTGGGATCTCTTTTTATTTTTGTATAACTACCATCGTCGAGTAATTCTTTAATTTTGTTGTTGTATTCTATTTTATCCATGATAACAGTAGCATTGCCTTTGTCAGCTGAGAGAACTACAATATCATTCCTCTTTTTTAATTTATATAATTCAAAACGCTCATTTTTGCTGAGGTTGCTAGCTGGCATCTTAGCGTTTTTGAGGGTTGCAGCGATTTCAGATCTTGCTACGTCTGCAGCGATGTGACCCAGGCCCCTGAGAGCAACGTCTACTTGGGCAATTATATCATTAACTGGTATGTGTTTAGGTGTGACTGCAAAGTTTAGACCTTTAGCTAAAACGGATTTCAGACCATCGGAAATAGAACTGTTACTGCGATTAATTACGACTTTATTAACGTCTAACTTTTTGGTGTGTGGGTCCGGTCTTTTGTTGAATAGGAGGTTAAATTTGGAAATCAGGTTTTCCTTACATTTGGTCGACATAGTAGCAGCTGAAGAGGCAGTCATATTGTCTACATGTTCCCAATCCGATGTGGACATTATTGCCGTCAATGATAAGTGTGATTTGTAGAGTGTCTTGTCTAACTGATCTAGTTCTGTGCGTATAAGTCTGATTTTTTCTGAGATAAGAGCTAAGCTAGTTTTGAAAAGAATTCGTTTCGCATTAGAAGAAGTTACAGTAGCAGAGGTGAGTGTAAATGCGATTGGTATTACCCCAGAGTCGCGGCATCTCTTCAGGAAGGTGAGAGACTCGATCAGCTGAGCTTTCTTATCCCGGAGTTTGTTGAAGGATCTTAAAGTTATGTGAAAACCCTCCCCGTAGAGGCGATTAAATTTTGATTTAAAGCTTTCGTGACTGCAGTAATTCATATTCTTAGTTTTTTCGGTAAAGTCACGTTGAAGAGAAACAACAAAATAACAAAATATATATAAAACAATAAAAATTCTCACGACGTTTCGACCATAACTCAAACGGTCATCATCAGGTGTGTCGGTTTGCATAAATTTATTTTGAAAACGGCATATTTATTTATTTATATATATAAAAATAACGTTTGCGTCACGCGCAACGATTGGCTGTTTGCCAGGACTAGTCCATCTATTTTTTGAAAAGAGGAGGGGGGAGACGAAATTTGTTTTTATGTATGCTGTCTGAAAGCCACTGTAAGCGTGAACAATCAATCAAGAACTGAAATGATTTATCAAATCTTTCCAATGATTGCTAAGATAGAATCCATCTTCTCGGTTGAAATTGTCTCTGTGTTTGTATATGTGGATAGCCTCATGAACGAATCTCTCATGGAAGTTAGATGGCTTACAAAGAACCTCCGTCTTGGAAAAGTCAATGGCATGTGAGCCTACTGAATTAGAACAATGATCTGCTACGGCCGAGGTGTTGGTCCTACCGTGTTTAAGGTCTGCTTTATGTTCACGAATGCGGTCCGAGATATGGCGTTTGGTTTCTCCAATGTAACTACTACCACAGAGGCAACTTAGTTTGTAGACACCAGGGTATTGTATGTCCGGAATCACATCTTTTACAGACGGAACCAGATCACGGATTTTATGTAATGTGTTGAAACGGACCTGGATCTTGTGTTTATTCAAGATTTTGGAGATCTTTTTTGTGATCCCAGCAATGTAGGGTAAAGTGATGGTTTTGAAAGGCTCCTCAAGAGGGTTCTTCTTCATGGTTTGAGTGATAGCTTTGCGGATTGTATAGTCGGAGTAACCATTAGCCCTAAGAGCTTGGTGTACGTGCTTGAGTTCACTGCTTATGTGTTCCTGGTCGGATATGCATTGGGCTCTATGATACAGAGTCTTGATGAGAGAATTCTTCTGTGATGGATGGTGGTGGGAATCCGGTTTCAGATAAGCATCCGTATGGGTAGCTTTCCTGTAGACAGAGTGGCTCATTGAACCATCAGGTCTCTTTTTAATTAGGACATCCAAAAAAGGTATCTTGCCATCTATTTCGACTTCCATGGTAAATCTGATGGCTGGGTGTATGGAATTGATGTGGTCGAAGAATTGGTCTAGAGCAGGCCGGCCATGTGGCCAGATGACAAAAGTGTCATCCACGTACCTCTTCCATAAGGTTGGGCGCAGAGTGGCAGTCTGCGCCCAACCTTATGGAAGAGGTACGTGGATGACACTTTTGTCATCTGGCCACATGGCCGGCCTGCTCTAGACCAATTCTTCGACCACATCAATTCCATACACCCAGCCATCAGATTTACCATGGAAGTCGAAATAGATGGCAAGATACCTTTTTTGGATGTCCTAATTAAAAAGAGACCTGATGGTTCAATGAGCCACTCTGTCTACAGGAAAGCTACCCATACGGATGCTTATCTGAAACCGGATTCCCACCACCATCCATCACAGAAGAATTCTCTCATCAAGACTCTGTATCATAGAGCCCAATGCATATCCGACCAGGAACACATAAGCAGTGAACTCAAGCACGTACACCAAGCTCTTAGGGCTAATGGTTACTCCGACTATACAATCCGCAAAGCTATCACTCAAACCATGAAGAAGAACCCTCTTGAGGAGCCTTTCAAAACCATCACTTTACCCTACATTGCTGGGATCACAAAAAAGATCTCCAAAATCTTGAATAAACACAAGATCCAGGTCCGTTTCAACACATTACATAAAATCCGTGATCTGGTTCCGTCTGTAAAAGATGTGATTCCGGACATACAATACCCTGGTGTCTACAAACTAAGTTGCCTCTGTGGTAGTAGTTACATTGGAGAAACCAAACGCCATATCTCGGACCGCATTCGTGAACATAAAGCAGACCTTAAACACGGTAGGACCAACACCTCGGCCGTAGCAGATCATTGTTCTAATTCAGTAGGCTCACATGCCATTGACTTTTCCAAGACGGAGGTTCTTTGTAAGCCATCTGGCTTCCATGAGAGATTCGTTCATGAGGCTATCCACATATACAAACACAGAGACAATTTCAACCGAGAAGATGGATTCTATCTTAGCAATCATTGGAAAGATTTGATAAATCATTTCAGTTCTTGATTGATTGTTCACGCTTACAGTGGCTTTCAGACAGCATACATAAAAACAAATTTCGTCTCCCCCCTCCTCTTTTCAAAAAATAGATGGACTAGTCCTGGCAAACAGCCAATCGTTGCGCGTGACGCAAACGTTATTTTTATATATATAAATAAATAAATATGCCGTTTTCAAAATAAATTTATGCAAACCGACACACCTGATGATGACCGTTTGAGTTATGGTCGAAACGTCGTGAGAATTTTTATTGTTTTATATATATTTTGTTATTTTGTTGTTTCTCTTCAACGTGACTTTACCGAAAAAACTAAGAATATGAATTACTGCAGTCACGAAAGCTTTAAATCAAAACAAAATAGGTGTTAAGATGTTAAAACACCAAACTGAAACCTTTTACAAGGAATCATGTCTGCATTAACCACAATACTTGTAGTCAGAATGCAAACAAAAAATATATTCTCATCATATATGCATTGTCTTTGAAACTGATTGGTCCACACCTTTTGGCGTCCTCTGGTCTAACACCGTTTGAGACGAGGCTCAAAAGAAAGCTGTCTGTGGTGTGGACCAATCAGTTTTAAAGACAATGCATATATATGATCAGAGTACGTTTTTTTTTGTTTGCATTCTGACCACAAGCATTGTGGTTAATGCAAACATGATTCCTTGTCAAAGGTTTCAGTTTGGTGTTTTAACATCTTAACACCTGTTTTGTTGCTAGAAAAATGGGGAAAACCTATTCTCATATTTTGGTACTGGTAAAGGAGGTCCCATAATGAAGTCTGCAATAACCACACATACTTGTGGAAAACATGCAAACAAACATAACAGCACATACTTGTGGAAAACATGCAAACAATATTCTCGCATTGTCTTTGAAACTGATTGGCCTCCACCAGAGACAGCAGCCTTATTCATGGCCCTGTCTTTCTGGCCTTACTTCCCAAAAATTGTAGTGGCTACGTGTACACACACGACGGGCGTGTCACGTGTACACACATGTACACACACGACGGGCGCGTCACGTGTACACACGTGTACACACGCGACGGGCGCGTCACGTGTACACACGCGACGGGCGCGTCAAGCCAGTCACGGCACCCACAGTTGGCTGTGCCCCCTTTCTGCGCTCTTACCTGGACACCTTCCCAGCACCACTGTGATGTCATCCAGCGCCACGTCGCTCATCGCGGTGACTCCTCGAATGCCCTCGACGATCACCTGCAAGGATTGCAGAGCCCGGGGGCATTAGTCCCAAGAGGCATGCTCTAGGGTGCTACCAAGCACAAGGGGAATGCTCAACCGAATATTGAATACAAATTTTTACGCAAAACACAACCGACGTCATCTCACACGGCAGATGCGACGCACGATCCTCCTCTAGGCCGGTGTTGCCAGGTGGCACTGAGCTCGGTGTGTGGCCTGGCCTGGATGGTGAAAGTTCTGGTGATTATTAGGGGCCACTGACCTGGGTGTCTGGCTTGGCCTGGATGGTGACGGTTCCCTGCAGCCAGGCGCTGCTCTGCTGCCCCTCCGCACGCCACACGCGTCTCTCTACGCCGTCCTCCAGCACGTGCACGTTCAGGGTCATAAGTTCATCGCCGTACATGTGGTACCAGAAGCTCAGGCACACGTTCTGGTTGGTGTTGATGCTGGGACTCAGGAGCCTCACTCCTCCCCCAGCTCCCAAGGATGCAGAGTCCAGGTAGAGGTAGAAGGAGGCTGAAACAAACCGGCATCCCGTGCCGTCAATGTGTGCACGCGGACCGAGCGGTGGCACAGCGGTTTGTATGTTGAACTTCTTTCGTACCATACGTAGCCAACCGTGCTCATCAGAGGTGCGAGAAATTGAACGTGCGAACGTTTGGCATTTTCATCTTTACATATTACAAATATTTAAAAGCCTCATCTTAGGAACTATCCTCCTATTAGCACAGTTCGCTACATACAGTGAGGGAAAAAAGTATTTGATCCCCTTATGATTTTGTACGCTTGCCCACTGACAAAGAAATGATCAGTATATAATTTTAATGGTAGGTTTATTTGAACAGTGAGAGACAGAATAACAACAAAAAAATCCAGAAAAACGCATGTCAAAAATGTTATAAATTGATTTTCATTTTAATGAGGGAAATAAGTATTTGACCCCCTCTCAATCAGAAAGATTTCTGGCTCCCAGGTGTCTTTTATACAGGTAACGAGTTGAGATTAGGAGTACACTCTTAAAGGGAGTGCTCCGAATCTCAGCTTGTTACCTGTATGTATTATTGGTTCTTTCGGTAAAGTCACGTAGAAGGGAAACAATAAAATAATACAAACCTAAAACAATAAAATTCTCACGACGTTTCGACTGCAACACAAGCAATCATCATCAGGTGTGAAAACCACAGCAAGAAAATTTGAAAAAAGTGGCTTTTTTTAGCGTTAACAAACTGGCTCGTTTTCTGTCTGATATCCTGCGGCCTTTTATTGGAAAAACCACCTCTGCGGTCCAAAATTCTACTCACCTGGTAACGACAATCAAGGGTATTTCCCTGTTCCCAGACGACCTGCTTGTCAGTTTTGATGTAGTTTCCTTATTCACCAAAGTTCCTGTACCTGACACCATCGCAATCATTGAAGACTTGGTCCATCAAGACCTAAACACTGAGGTACCCCCCCTGGTGAGACACTGCTTAACCGACACATACTTCACTTGGAATGGAACTTCTACAAACAAACTGAGGGCACCCCAATGGGCTCCCCCCTATCTCCGTTTGTAGCCAACATTTTCATGGAGAAATTTGAGACTGACGCCATCCAGACTGCCACTCTGCGCCCAACCTTATGGAAGAGGTACGTGGATGAAACTTTTGTCATCTGTCCACATGGCCGGCCTGCTCTAGACCAATTCCTCGACCACATCAATTCCATACACCCAGCCATCAGATTTACCATGGTAGTCGAAAAAGTTGGCAAGCTACCTTTTTTGGACGTCTTAATAAAAGAGACCTGATGGTTCAATGAGCCACTCTGTCTACAAGAAAGCTACCCATACGGATGCTTACCTAAAACCGGATTCCCACCACCATCCATCCCAGAAGAATTCCCTCATCAAGACTCTGCACCATAGAGCCCAATGCATATCCGACCAGGAACACATAGCCAGTGAACTCAAGCACGTACACCAAGCTCTTAAGGCTAATGGTTACTACGACTACACAATCCGCAAAGCTATCACTCCAACTATGAAGAAGGACCCTCTTGAGGAGCCTTTCAAAACCATCACTTTACCCTACATTGCGGGGATCACAAAAAAGATCTTCAAAATCTTGAAAAAACACAAGATCCAGGTCCGATTCAACACATTACATAAAATCCGTGATCTGGTTCCGTCTGTAAAAGATGTGATTCCGGACATACAGTACCCTGGCGTCTACAAACTAAGTTGCCTCTGTGGTAGTAGTTACATTGGAGAAACCAAACGACATGTCTCGGACCGCATTCGTGAACACAAAGCAGACCTAAAACACGGTAGGACCAACACCTCGGCCGTGGCAGATCACTGTTATAATTCAGTAGGCTCACATGACATTGACTTCTCCAAGACAGAGGTTCTTTGCAAGCCATCTGGCTACCATGAGAGATTCGTTCATGAGGCTATCCACATATACAAACACAGAGACAATTTCAACTGAGAAGATGGATTCTGGCTTAGCAATCATTGGAAGGATTTGATAAACCATTTCGGGTCTTAATTGATTGTTCACGCTTACGGTGGCTTTCAGACCGCATCCATTATTTTCGTCTCGCCCTCCTCTTTTCCGAACATAGATGGACTCGTCCATCTGAATAACTGACAAATCGCTCTCCGTGGTGCTAACTTTAAAAAAAACCGGCACTTTTTTAAAATTTTCTTGCTGTGGTTTTCACACCTGATGATGATTGCTTGTGTTGCAGTCGAAACGTCGTGAAAATTTTATTGTATTATATTTTTATTATTTTATTGCTTCCCTTCTACGTGACTTTACCGAAAGAACCAATAATACAAACATACTTAGTTTAACACGGAGGCTTCCACAACCAATTGTGCGGTTTGCGCACCGCACTGCGATGCTGGCAAACCTGATTAGACTCCTGGGCACGCACATCTCGGGAAAGTAGTATCTGAACTTCACCTGGGAATGACTCTCCTAGGTCGACTCTGCCTCAAATGAGTATGAACCCCTGTACAAAAAATAACGTCCTATAAATATCAGGGGTTCTCACTCGAGTATTCCCAGCAGCTTCCACGCCAGTGTGATCAAAGAGACTCGTAACAATTCATCCACACTCGCCTCCTCCAAGCCATCGTGCCCACATGCAGGCCAGGTGCTGAGTCACCTTGTGCCCACAAGGCCACTGGGAGCAGGGCGCTGCGGTGGCTAGATGTTAACTACCTCCCCTGTTATACAGGAGGTTGTGGTTTAGTTCCCAACCCTGACGCCTGCTGTCTATTTGGAGTTTTCGTGTCTCTCTCTCCCCGTGGTCGCGTGGACTTTCTCTGGGTCCTCCGGTCTTTCCCTCCACATTTAGAATCAACATCACGCGTTTCGAGTATTTGGCTGCGATACATTTCGAGATGATGTTAAGACACTTCGTTGACCTATCATTTGTGATTAGCCTAGGAGTGTAATACGACAAAGGCATTTTCAATCCGGAGTACTGGCAGAGCCAGTGCATCAGCCCATGAGTTCTATCAAACAACCCGTGGAAGGAGATATCGCAGAACTACTCCTGGTGCATTAACGCACTTAAGCAAGATACAGTCTCGGCACTCACATCCGGTGGTGTGGTCCCCAGGTGGACCGGTGCTGGGGTTGGAGGTTGCTCCCGAGTTCCTGTACCAGTCTCCGGCGTCATCGCCCGACTGAGTCCAGCTGCACAGCGGGAGTGCCGCATCGTCAAAGCTGCAGCTGAGACGCGCGTCTGCAGAGACAACACGAAGCATCATCAACCCGAGTGCTTTTCCTTCGTGAAATATCATCGTCGTCAGTCACGAAAAATGGTCCGCTGGATAAAGGCTTCCTTAAAATCGTGACAATTCCCCACAGTCGTGTGATGTCAAGATCAATCTCACTCCCGGTTCCACTGCATCATCTGCGTTGTTGGTGGACGTTCTGCCCTGGCGTTTTATCTCCTTTGGCTTCCACTCCATCATTGGTGATGAATGTCGGCCATCATCCCTTCCAGCCACGTGTCCTGACCTACCCCCCTTTTCTTTTTTTGTAAATTATTTTCATTGATCCAACCACATGGGTGGTGTACAACTTGCACAACACGTGAGCTGTGCATAGCAGGACGTGTAGGACCGTGGCGTTATGTGGTACGTGATTCTTCCATGAACTCGGGATGGTCTTTCTAGCCGAAATGTTAAATACTTGCAGAAGGTGCCTGGTGACGCCTTGAGGTTTAAAGCCCAGGAGGGAGGATTCAATGCTTGGTGTTATCTCGATGCCAGACATCACATTGTACAGATCGGTTATTTTATCACGGAATGTCCTGATGAAGCCCCTTTCTTTAAGATCGATATTGTGTCCCTAACTTGCACAAGTTATCTAAGTCTGTATGTTCCTCTTTCTGTCTCTCAACGCGGTGGCAGAGTTCTCCACGTGTTTCTTGGCGCAGGTTTTCAGACTTTGTTCCCCCTTTATATTTGTCCATGCCCCACGCTCCTGATCCACTGATTTGATCCAGGAGCTGTCCCTTTTGGATTTGCCAAATGGGCTGAACGTTGTAACTGGAGCGATTTACTAGACGTGCGCACAAAAAAATACCACCAAGGGAACACTCAGAGCAAATCTCTTCCACAAACAAGACGGGCAGTGCTCGACAGTGAGAGTGCACGTGCGTACGTTTAACTTTTTTTGCACCATATGTAGCCAAGCGTACTAATTGGAGGTGCGGGGGAAAGGACAACAAACTAAATACAACAAGCAGTTCTAAAGAAATTAGTTGTCAATCTAAATGATTTAAAAGTGCGTAGCTCTAGTGACTTTCTAACATCAGAATATGTATTCATACTGGAAGAATCTGATGAGCTATAAAGTTCTTGTTCACAGATGTCCAGTTGGGGCAGGCAAGAACGTTTCAGCAAGAAACAGTACATTGGAAGGCAGAGCGTACCAGACGGCCGCAGAAACGCACCTGAAAGCGCCGTGCGATGCGGTGACCGCCGTCTTTGTTCGGTGGTAAAACCAAAAGCCGCTGCAGCTGCTGCCGTTGCAGCTGCTGCTGCGAGGATGACTACCGGAGTGGCCACGTACCTGGCTCGGGAGCTGCGGGTGTCTGCGGGATGCACACAGTGCTGGCGGACGGCGTGGGCATGGTGGTGGTGGTAGTTGTTGTGGTAGTTGTTGCTGTTGTGGTGTTCACCGCTGTGCTCTCTGCAAAGCACAGCATGCGGTGTTCTCGTCAGTTTCACCGGAGCAACGTTCCGTGCGAGATGAGCATCCAGTAGTTTTGCACGATTTTAATTTTAACGTGGATGCATATTTGCATTCATCTTGTGGCGCCACGGCAGCGAAGCCGCTCCGCCGAGGCCGGGTCCGCCGCTGTGATGCCGCAGCAGCAAAGCCGTTCTGCTGACGCAGTGGCCGCGACGCCGCCACCTCCGAGCGATGGGGCCAACGCTGCTCGTCCCTCACCACCACCCATTTGAACACACACATACCCCCCACATAGAGCCCCGAGGGGAGGTCACCTGGCCGGCAGGTTTTCACCCAAAAGCCCCTCATGGGACCAAGCTTCACGGTTTCCTGCGACCAGGGAATTGGGTGACCTACCCTGAGGCTAACGTGCACCGCGGCGCCGTGACCTGGATTGTAATCACGTGGTCACGACGGGGGCTGCTGATACACCGTGGATAGAAAACATCCACACTCGACAAGGGTCAGCAGGCAGGTAGAGGGTGGGGCAGAGTAACGAGCGGTGGGGAAAACATGGGGCCCTCCTCTCCGTGTAGGACGTGTGCGCTTGTTCAAAGGGGCAAAAAGCGGACGCCGCAGAGAGCACTAATCAGATTATCAAAAGAGCGGGAAATCAGAGGCTCCTGATTGGACGAGAGGCCAGGGGACTGGCAGCACGTTGCCTTTGATGTAAGGACAATAAAAGGGGTGGACAGGGTAGTGAGGATCAGTCGTGTTCTTCAAGGGGTCAAGATCGGAGGAATGATCACACCAGCCACTGGATCGTCCGTGAGACGAGTCCCAGCGCAGCCTGGCCCCGTTCCCCACGAAGACTACCTGCAGCATCGCCCTTCCACGGCTTGCTGCACATCGGAGTAGAACCGCGAATATGTAAGAGAGGTGAGTTTGGGCTTAATAACTAGGGGGGAATAAGTGGAGCGAGAGGCAAGACAGACTGAGTCCGAGACCACCGGGGGGTAGGCTATACCTGCCCTGCTGACCCACACTGACACGCGTAGTTTAAGGTAATACCAACCGCATTTACACTAACCTCTGCTGTTGCAACTTCTCTCAATGCAAAACGAATTCTAGCTAGAACTAGCTTCGCTCTTATCTCGGAAAAAATCAGACTTACACGCACCGAACTCGATCAGTTAGACAAGACACTCTACAAATCACACTTAAAAATTGACAGCAACAATGTCTACATCGGATTGGGAACATGTAGACAATATGACTACCTCTTCGGCTGCCACTATGTCGAACAAATGTAGGGACAATTTGATTTCCAAATTCAATCACCTCTCCAGCAAAAAATCGGATCCACACACCGAAAAGATAGACGTCAACAAAGTCGTAATTAATCGCAGTAACAGTTCCATTTCTGATGGTCTGAAATCCGTTTTAGCTAAAGGTCTAAACTTTGCTGTCACACCGAGACACTTACCGGTTAATGATATCATTGCCCATGTCGACGTTGCACTCAAGGGCTTGAGTCACATCTCTGCAGACGTAGCAAGATCTGAAATCGCTGCAACCCTCAAAAACGCTAAGTTGCCACCTAGCAACATCAGCAAAGACGAACGTTTTGAATTATCTCAATTAAAAAAGAGGGATGATATTGTCGTTCTCTCAGCCGACAAAGGCAATGCCACTGTCATCATGGACAAAACAGAATATAACAACAAAATTCAAGAACTACTCAACGATGGCAGCTATACAAAAATAAAAAGAGATCTCACCAACAGCCTGGTCACCAAAACGAACAAAATTATCTCTGATTCAACAGCATTAATTGATGAGAACAAACAGTTCTTGTTGAAACCCTCTGCTGCCAGACCACCAAGTTTATATGGCCTTCCAAAGATACACAAAGAAGATACACCCCTTCGTCCCATCGTCTCTACTATCAGCTCCCCCACCTACAAACTGGCACGTTTTCTGGCTGATATACTGCGACCTTTCACTGGAAAAACCACCTCTGCGGTACTAAATTCTACTCACCTGGTATCGACAATCAAAGACATTTCCCTGTCCCCAAACGACCTGCTTGTCAGTTTTGATGTGGTGTCCGTGTTCACCAAAGTCCCGGTACCTGACACCATCGCTATCATTGAAGACCTGGTTCATCAAGGACTGCATACTGATGTACCCCCCCTGGTGAGACATTGCTTAACCAACACATACTTCACCTGGAATGGAACTTTCTACAAACAAACTGAGGGCACCCCAATGGGCTCCCCCCTATCTCCGGTTGTAGCCAACGTATTCATGGAAACATTTGAAACTGACGCCATCCAGACTGCCACTCTACGCCCGACCTTATGGAAGAGGTACGTTGATGACACCTTTGTCATCTGGCCACATGGCCAGCCTGCTCTAGACCAATTCCGCGACCACATCAATTCCATACACCCAGCCATCAGATTTACCATGGAGGTCGAAAAAGATGGCAAACTACCCTTTCTGGATGTCTTAATTAAAAGGAGACATGATGGTTCAATGAGCCACTCTGTCTACAAGAAAACTACCCATACAGATGCTTACTTGAAACCGGATTCCCACCACCATCCATCCCAGAAGAACTGCCTCATCAAGACTCTATACCATAGAGCCCAATGCATTTCCGACCAGGAACACATTACCAGTGAACTCAAGCACGTACACCAGGCTCTCAGGGCTAATGGCTACTCCGACTACACAATCCGCAAAGCCATCACTCCAGTCATGAAGAAGGATCCTCTTGTGGAGCCACTCAAAACCATCACCTTACCCTACATTGCAGGGGTCACTAAAAAGATCTCCAAAATCCTGAATAAACACAAGATCCAGGTCCGATTCAACACAGTACACAAAATCCGTGATTTAGTTCCATCTGTAAAAGATGCTCTTCCAGACATACAGTACCCGGGCGTTTACAAACTAAAGTGCCTCTGTGGTAGTAGCTACATTGGAGAAACCAAAAGACATATTTCGGACCGCATCCGCGAACATAAAGCAGACTTGAAACACGGTAAGACGAACTCCTCGGCCGTGGCAGATCACTGTTACAATTCAGTGGGCTCACATGACATTGACTTCTCCAAGACGGAGGTTCTTTGCAAACCAACTGGCTACCATGAGAGATTCGTTCATGAGGCCATTCACATATACAAGCACAGAGACAATTTCAACCGAGAAGATGGATTCAGGCTTAGTAACCACTGGAAAGATGTGTTAAATCATTTCTCTTCTTAATTAATTGTAATTTTACGATGACCTTCAGACCGCAGCTCTTTCGCCAGCATTGCCTCTTAATACCTCTCACACCACGGTTAATGGTATGGTTTACAACATGGAGTATACTAGGGCTTCGCAGCTGTCTCTCTCCCCCTCCTCTGTTCCGACCATGGACGAACTCGTCCGTCTGAACGGGGCCCGTAGCTATCCGTGGTACGGAAATTTGAGGGTAAGAATCCACCCATTTTTTCGCCATATAGCATTGTGATATATAACGACTTATGGTTGGTAGCTTAGCTGATTGGAGAATATAGAGTTTATTGATAACATGAAGGTAATTTATATTTTAGTTTTTATTGGTTCACTATATAGTACTGTGAATAGCTCAGATGTGTAGTCATTTCTGTGACCAGTCACCAGCAAATCACCCAGTTATTTCAATGCTAAATTCGCCTAGTTATTTCAATGCTAAATTCTCCTGTTTTGATTTGTACTAAGTGCCTCGGTGAATGTGTATGCTCTGACTTCAACGTAACTATTTCTGTAGCAGTTACAAGCGAATGCCTTAATTTAGCTATTTCAATGCTAAATTCCATGCTAATTCCTTTTAACAATGGGTGCCTCTGCGGATGTGTATGCTTTAACTTTTAACATAGCTATTTCTGTGACCAGTCACAAGCTAATCATTCAGCCTTTTCAATGCTAAATTTTATGCTAATTCCTTCGTCAAGGCTCTTTGTTCCTCTCACACAGCTTAAAAGCCGTGATCTGAACGTGGCTCTCTCACTCCAGCGCTGTCCTACCAGACAGTCTCGCTCCCTTCACCTGATGAAGGCCGCTTGTGTTGTGGCCGAAACGTCGTGAGAATATTATTGTTATTTTATTTTATCAATTTATTATTTTATTCTCATTCTACGTGACTTTACCGAAAGAACCAAAGAAGACGCGTAGTTTAGTTTGTTTATTGGCGGGGAATAAATCGTCAGTAGAGGATAAACCGTGTCGTGTTGTCTCTGTGAGTGCGGAGAGGAGGATGGGGTGTCGTGAGTCGGATCGACGGGGTGCACTGTATTTACACCCGACTGATCGCTGGCATGCCAGCACCCGACTGCTCGGTGGAGTACCCTGTGTTTGCGCACCAGCGAGTATTCTACCTGTTTGGGTACTCTCGCCACTACGTGTGAATCGTAGCTAACGTGTGTGCGAGGTAAACGAACATTGTGTACGCAAGATTAATTGTGTAGCTCGAGATTAGCGAGGGCGAGAGGGGCACGGGCGGCGCTCACGCGAGATTGTTTACACGACCTTTAAATCGGCTCCGGGGTACCTCCAATCGGCTGCGCGCGCACGGGGGACGCCCCTGCCCTCTGACCCCCGACCCCGAGTCCCGTGCGTGCGATTGGTGCGCTGCGCCGGGCAGGTAGCGACGTCGGATTTCTTGGTGCCTGGGCACGTAGAGTGTGTGTGGACTGACCCCGGTAGCTAAGCGCCAGCCGCGGACCATGCTTCGAGCAGCAACGGTGAGGATAGGAGAGCCGGAGGGCAGTATCCCTCCCCCGAGTACGGGAGAGGAGAGCCTCGGATCTCAAGGGAGCGGGGAGACGGAGGGCAGCATCCCCAACAATCTATATTTGTATCTTTCTGGGATTGCTTTAATTCCACAAAAAAAGTACGTGATTGTTCACACTTACATATGTGTGTATAAGAAAACCGTATCGTACTTAAACGCGCACGTTGTGTCACAGGGGGACTTTTCCACGTGCAACAACAAATTTTAACACACCTCATTACTACCGAAAACACAAGGGTAACCATGGCGTTCTACAACGCATTACAGCGACGTGTTTCAAACACGTTTATTGCGTGCACACACTGCCGGATCGTACAAATCAATGTAACGTTGAAAATAACAAGAGGACTAAACGGGGAGTTCACCAAGATCTGGGGTCACCCCTCGTGAATGCCACTCCACGAACCTTGAGTTTACTTGACTGAACTTTAAATGAGACTGACTCCCCCCTTCTCCCCCCCCACCACCCTCTTTCCCCCATCTTTTCCCGAAGAAAAGGGAGATCTAACGCATCACGTACCGCACAATGCTACGGTCCTGCACGTCTTTGTTGATTGTCCGAGCCACCAATCTCTCACCTGTCACGGAAGTTGTACACCCCCCCTTCCACCCCCCCGTGGTTGGATCAATGAAAATAATTTACAAAAGAAAGAGATGAGGAGTAAACAACACCGCTTTTTTCCATATTCGTAAGCTCACGTGCCGTGCAAATCACGAAACGGTTTGGATTCACGAAGCATTTAAAGGCAACCCGCATCTCAAGACACTGCGCAAATGAGTGCAACTCATGTCACAGGTTAGCATTGGATCGCTCAAAGCAGGGTGAGGACGCCATGGTGGCTAGGAGACGTTAACTATCTTGCCTGGTATACTGGAGGTCGTGGTGGGTTCCTATCCCGACCCTGATGCCTGCTGTGTATTTGAAGTTTGTGTGTCTCTCTCCCCGTGGTCACGTGACATTGAGTCACCACTATAAATTCCCACGTGATGATGATGATAAGCCACTTCGTTGAGCTATCATTTGTTGTGGCCCGGTCGCTTCTGACAAAGAGCTACGTAGCTCAGTGGGCCTTGACCTGGTAAAATAAAAACGAGTTTTCTTTTGGTTTAACAACCCACTCATGATGTCTGAAACTTGAAAATCTGAGCTAAAATCTCATCTCAAAAAGGATCCACAAATTACCAAGGCAATCTGTGTATTTGTGTGAAACATTGATTAACCAAATATTTAAAGTTTTCTTGATGAAATCGGTTGCACGGCTAATACGAGTTGATAGTTTTGAGGCATAGGCAGAGGAAACAACAAGTGTCCCATCTCTATTCAGGGGATGCAGAACAATGTCTGACAGGGAAAGGGAAAACCATCAGATTCCGCATGCCCTCTCGTCGTAACCAAAAGACCTTGACATTGCCACCTAGCTCCTGCACGCACGTGTGTGCTATCATATGCAAAAACATAATTATGCCGTAGCATAATCCACTGTGGTGTTACACGATGCATCGATTTATGCAATGTCAATAAATAAAAAATAACAACCCTTGATTTGAATCGTGACTCCCTGAGTCATCACAATTTCCTCTCATCGCCGGCTGAGTGAATCGTTGCATTCTCGGTCACCTTTGGTGGTGGCGTGAGAAGTGGCCGTGGGCTCCGTCCTGTCGGTAGACGTCACGGACGAGGTGCTGACGACGATCCCTGGTGCTGACGACGATGGGGAGGGGCTCCATGTGGAGTCCTCGACCAGTGAGCCTGTTGAGCCGCCCGGGATGCTTGTTGTTGCTTTTGTTGTTGTTGCTGCTGCTGTTCTTGTTGCTGCTGTTCCTGCTGCTGCTGTTGTTTCTGCTGTTGTTCCTATTGCTGCTGTTGCTCCTGTTGTTGCTGCTGTTGTTCCTATTGCTGCTGTTGTTGTTGCTGTTCCTATTGCTGCTGTTCCTGTTGCTCCTGTTGTTGCTGCTGTTGCTGCTGTTGTTGTTGTTGTTGCTGTTGCTGCTGTTGTTGCTGCTGTTGTTGCTGTTGCTGCTGTGATAGGGACCGTGGAGCCAACTGTTGCTTCCTGGGTGCTCTGCGCAGTGCCAGCAGTGGGCAGCACCACGGCTGCGCTGCTCACCGTGGATTCTGCGGCAGGCGTCGCGACAGGCGGTTGAGTAGAGGTCGTCGTCAGTGGGGTTGAACCCGGCCTGGAATGCGTGGTAGAGTTTGGCTGTGGGCGAGCGCTGTCAGCGTGGGTCCGCGCCGTCGATCGTTCGGTCGTTGTGACGTAGCCGGGCGCAGATTCCGCCGCAGTTGTGGATTCTGGCAATGACGTGCGTATTTAATGCGACAAGGAAATGACAATGAACGTGAATGCAATCGACATCTCGTGTGGCATTCGAATTGGCATCAATATCCATCCATCTCCTCCGTGCGAAAGTGTTCACGGTTCAATTGACGCAGGCTGATGCCTCACAACAGCCGCGCTCACACGTGCAGTACCAACTGCAATCGCTTAAAGGTCGGTTTTTTTCAATTATTTAAAATGTATGAGAAATGTCATGTATGAGAAATGTCACCTGCAGCAAACAGCAAATTTCGTGTAACAAACATTTCAACTTTTTATTAACTTCTGGATGAAGGCCTCCCGCTCACAGTGTGAGTGGCCAGGGTTTTCTTGACCATACTTCACCACACTGGTTAGTGTGGGTTGGTTAAGGGGCAGAACGAGGACAGGTTCAGATATCGCTCGCCACTGTTAACCATGTCCACAATATAACTGAGGTTATATTGTACTGGTGCCAGTACAAGATCCACCCTGCGATATTCCAATCAAACGAATAACCCAAACGTGTTTTAAAGGTGACTTGATGTGAAACCTGTAACGGACAAAAGTTGGGGTCTAAATTGGGCGCCGCAGTGGCGAGATGTTAACTACCTCGCCTGGGACACAGGAGGTCGTGGGTTATATCCCAACTCTGACGCCTGCTGTATGTTTGGAGTTTGAGTGCCTCTCTCTCTCATCTACGTAGCTCGGTGGGGCCTTACCTGGTAAAATTATAAAAAGTTTTGTTTTAGTTTAGGAATGCTCTGTACACAAAACTGACGAAATTAAATGTTTACACTGCTGCAGTCACATGCGTGCATTTCTGAACGAGACAAGATCGAAATTTCCATCACATTTCAAAGTAAAGAATGTAGTGATGAGACGAGGGAGGGGCTTACCTGAACTTCCACTTGTAGTCGGGGGTTTACAGACTGTTGACAATGCAAATAGTACACACACACACATGAATGTACATTAGTATGATACCGTATTCTGTCAAAGATTAATATAAAAATGTCATGCGACGGTTAAGTCCAGTGTAAAAAGGAGCGACCAAAAACCAGAGAGGTAACCGATGCTGTCCCAGGACTCGAACATAATTACCCAAGCACTCAAACCATCATGAACGAGGCAGATCCCAGGCAGGGCTCACTCAGCCCATCATGAACGAGGCTGCTCCCAGGTAGGGCTCACTCAGTCCATCATGAATGAGGCTTAAAACGTAGGCTTTTGCGACCAATATTCATAATAAAGGTTTTTGGGTTAGATCGCGTTATTTATAAATGTGTCGTAACCCTCCACCACCCGACATGGCCAAACAGTAAAAAATGGGTCACGTTTAGAAAGGACAAATAGTTCACTACTTTAGCCCACCGGTGTGTTGAAGAGTGATGTTGATTCACTCTTCAACACACCGAATGAATGAATGAATGAGGCTGCTCCCAGGTAGGGCTTACTCAGCCCATCATGAATGAGGCTGCTCCCAGGCAGGGCTCACTCAGCCCATCATGAATGAGGCTGCTCCCAGGTAGGGCTCACTCAGCTCATCATGAATGAGACTGCTCCCAGGTAGGGCTCACTCAGCCCATCATGAACGAGGCAGATCCCAGGCAGGGCTCACTCAGCTCATCATGAACGAGGCAGATCCCAGGCAGGGCTCACTCAGCCCATCATGAATGAGGCAGATCCCAGGCAGGGCTCACTCAGCCCACCATCCGTCTAATGAAGGTTTTTGGGTTAGATCTCGTAAGTATAAAAGTGTCGTAACCCTCCACCACCCGACACAGCCAGCATGGTTTCTCACGTAAACAACGCGCCAATTAGTTACTACTTCAGCCCACCGGTGTGTTGCAGAGTAAATCCACAATATTTACAAACAGCTGCTGTGCTGTGACCTCCGATGAGCACGGTAGGCTACGTACAAAACAAGTTCAACGCACGCAACGTAGCGTGACGCTGCCTCACAGTTCAGCGCAGTCATACCTGGCGCACAGCCCTGCTCGGTGACACACAGACCGTCCAGAGCAACGTCGCTCTCGTCCGTTTCACCCCGAACTCCTTCAATGGCGAACTGGAACGTCAGAAGCACACGGCGCGAGTTGGTTCGCGTTCGGAGTGCGGCACGTGCCTTATTATGAGAGCCGACAGAGCAAAAAACTTCTTGTCTCCGTGAAACTTCTAAGTGGGAGGTCACTGGCCAATGAATGCATCATCGAATATGTATGTATGTATGGTGGACTTCTTTTGCACCTTACGTAGGCAACTGTGCTAATCGGAGGTGCAGGAGAAAGGACAACAAACTGAAAGCAAAAAGCAGCTCTAAAGAAAATAGTTTTCAATCTGGATTTGATAGTGCATAGCTCCCAGTGTTTTACTAATATTGGAAGGAAGAGCATTCCAGACGGCCGCAGAAGCGTCTTTGTTCGCTGGCCAGCCAAAAGCTGCTGTTGTGAGGATGACCGGAGATCACGTGATGGTGGTGTAAGCTCCTTGTTGAGATCAACAAGGTATTGTGGCTCATTTGTGGCAAGCGCTGTGTGTGTGTTGAGTGCGACCTTATTATAATGGGATACGCCTCGTGCATAACTCATCGTGGGCCATCTTGGGGGATTTCGGGTACAATGTGAAATGAATAATGGTCGCAATCTGCCTGTCTCATTCACTTCGTGCTGCGTGCCTGTGAGGAAGCTTTGAGAGCTGCAGTGTTTGGTGTAGACAGGCAGCGGGGGGTGCAGTCAACACTAAAGCTCCCCCCCCCCCCCCCCCACAGTGCCACGCGTCGATCACACGCCCATACGACGAGATCCCGCGAGAGACATGAACTAAAACTAAACTCAACCATTTTTTTTAATTCCAGGTAAAGCCCCGCTGAGCTGTGTAGCTCTTGTTCTTTAGAAGCGACCTGGGCCATCACAAGTGATAGCTCAACGAAGTGGCTCGTCGTCATCGACGTTTGGAAATTTACAGCAGGAGACAAATACTACTAAACGCGTGACGTTTATTCTAAATGTTGAAGGAAAAGTCGGAAGACCCCGAGAAAAATCCATGCGACCACGGGGAGAGAAACATGCCAACTCCAAATATACAACAGGCGTGAGGGTCGGGATCGAAGCCACAACCTCCTGTAGAGCAGGCGAGGTAATTAACATCTCCTAGCCATGGAGTGCACGCCATTCCTACTCTACTCTCGCGTGCGCCAGCGACCAGTTCAAGAGCTCGATGCTAATGTCGAGGTCTGCTGGCCACGACGAGCGGGCTTTGGCACAGAGAGTTCGTGTCGTTTTGCCATTCATCCTCCAGTGAAGGAGCGCAGGCCACAGCGATATCGTCCGTTGTTCGTGTTGCATTGTCTCAATCGCGCTCGCTATGAGCTGGCTCGTCTTCAATTCCCCATTCGCGTGCGCGCCGAACTGGTGATGCTCTGGCCCGGTTGATGGTTCCACCGGCGTCTTCGGGGCATGTCTAAGCCAGGAGAAGTTGCCATGTTTGGGTTCTCTAACGAGTTTGTGTTCATTTGTGGACAGCCTCTGTAAAACAAGGGGCGTAAACCGGCGAGTGCGGTGCGAAAGCCCAAATCGAGTGTGGTGACCACGAAGGCGCCACTACACATGGAGTGTTTTTATTTCACGCGGACAACTTCTTATTTTTCTCCTGTGTCACTTTCATTTGAACAGAACTCCTCGCGTTCAACACCACCACGTGACTCCGTCGCAACTCTCCCGCTTGCACTGCTCACCTGCTTCGCTCACTCTGCTCTCTCTCTCAGCCTCTCCACTGCTAGCCTGTTCTCTCTCTCTCTCTCAGCCTCTCCACTGCTAGCCTGCTCTCTCACTCTCTCAGCCTCTCCACTGCTAGCCTGCTCTCTCTCTCACTCTCCTAGCCTCTCCACTGCTAGCCTGCTCTCTCTCTCCTAGCCTCTCCACTGCTAGCCTGTTCTCTCTCCCACTCTCCTAGCCTCTCCACTGCTAGCCTGCTCTCTCTCACTCTCCTAGCCTCTCCAGTGCTTGCCTGCTCTCTCTCTCCTAGCCTCTCCACTGCTAGCCTGTTCTCTCTCCCACTCTCCTAGCCTCTCCACTGCTAGCCTGCTCTCTCTCTCCCTCTCCTAGCCTCTCCACTGCTAGCCTGCTCTCTCTCACTCTCCTAGCCTCTCTACTGCTTGCCTGTCTGAATCTCTCTCACTCTCCTAGCCTCTCCACTGCTAGCCTGCTCTCTCTCTCACGCTCCTAACCTCTCTACTGCTAGCCTGCTCTCTCTCTCCTAGCCTCTCCACTGCTAGCCTGCTCTCTCTCCCACTCTCCTAGCCTCTCCACTACGAGCCTGCTCTCTCTCCCACTCTCTCAGCCTCTCCACTGCTTGCCTGCTCTCTCTCTCCTAACCCCTCTACTGCTAGCCTGCTCTCTCTCAGCCTCTCCACTGCTAGCCTGCTCTCTCTCTCACTCTCCTAACCTCTCTACTGCTAGTCTTCGGGCACTCACACTTAGGATTTCGCTAGCCTCTCTACTGCTAGTTCGTTTGCCCTCACTTCTCCAAACTCTGTGGGGGATCAGCCAGCACCGCTGGAGAGGACGAGGTGTGGAGAGCGGGCCCCCCACTTCTCTCGTCTCCCCTCTTCTCTTCTCTCCAACCAACTCAACTTACAACCACTCCCTCGTGTCTCCGCACATCGCCTTATATTCCCTTACTCATTAAGAGACCCCAGGTAGCCTTCATTAAGCCGCTGCTCACGCGTGTCTTTGCCAACGCTTATCGCCTCCATCTCCAGACTCCCAGGCGCCTACAACGTGTCTGCATTTGCAGCCAGCCAATTACTGCTATGCATCTTAATTGGTCGTCTCTCTCTGGATTGCTTTCTCAGAGCACCTGTTTGCCCTGACATGACCTCGCTGTCCGCCGCTCACACATGCGTGCACACTGTTGGCAAAAGCCCGCACGCGTTATTCCACTACACACACACCAGGACCGCTCACTTACCTGCACAGGTCCTCTGCCAGAGAATTCGACCCGCGCCAGCATCCAGCTCGCTCCCTGGTTCCCCTGCAGGGACCACGCGAGCTGCCGGCTGGAGCCTCCTGCGGACAACCCCACCAGCAACGGAACTTTCAAACGCAGAGCCGCAACCTCCGATCACGTCACGGGGACACACCGCACTCCGCCGCCGAGGTGGAAAGGTTCTGGGCTGATGGAAAAGCGAGCTCCGTGTGAATTTTGATTTACTCAAATGAAAGGCGTTCAGTTTTGCCGGAGAGCTGTCCACCAGAAAATAAACAAAACCACATTCTTAAATGTCAATGGGCGTCAAATTATCGATGAGTCTGCAGGTTTCCTACCTTCCTTGATGTAAACGTTGATGGCCATGTTCTCTGCTGACCCATACAGGAAGTAGTGGAAGCTCAGGACGAGGCACCCAGAGGAGGGGAGAGCCGGACTCTCCAGCAGCAGCGCCGCTCCAGGGTCGTTGACCTCAGAGTCCAGCAGCAGGTAATTCCCAACTACACACAGCACAGTTAACATAGTTGTCCACACACACACTGCTGTATTCACTAACACAGTGATCCACACACACACTGCTGTATTCACTAACACAATGATCCACACACACACTGCTGTATTCACTAACACAGTGATCCACACACACACACTGCTGTATTCACTAACACAGTGATCAACACACACTGCTGTATTCACTAGCAGTGATGCAAACACACTGCTGTATTCACTAACACAGTGATCCACACACACACTGCCGTAGTCACTAATACAGTGATCGAGACACATTATACTAGATGTGGGTTTCAAGGCCAGTAGCTGGAGTGGAGGCTGTGAGTGATGCGAGGCTGTAAGATACTCACAGCCAGGCCGTGAGAAGTCATCGTCAGGGCCAGTGTTCTCAGTGTTTGTGGGACCGTTCCAATGCTCCCAGCCAAAGTCCCCTCCGCTGTTCGCCCAGCCGCAGAAGTCCCCCATCTCATCGAAGTCACATCCGCTCACACACTCTGTTGGGTGATTTAAATAAAATAAATAAAAGATCATCAATACAAACACAGAAACATCAGCCACGCATTCACACACATTGGTATTTTTTTTTATCAACCTGGTTTCAGGGTTTGTGTTTTCGACACCGGTATGCGTGCCGATGGTGTCACGGGGCCTTTGGGTTGCACTTCAGGGCACGTTAGGAGGTGTCTTGTCAGCGCCGCCAGCACCAGCAATGGATCCACCAGCTCTGCGAAGTGCCCTGGTCGTGGGCATGCTCACTGCGTGGCTATTCTGCCCATTCTCGTTAACCAGAGACCAATGTTTTGTCGTTCTCTGTGAAACGAACAACGCGATACGTTTGGGAATGAACACCGAAATCTCGACCCAATCGTCGCACCTCCCGACAATGAAAAACTCCCCGGAGACACCGGTGGAACCGTCAATCGCATCGGAACATTGACAGGCTGATTTCGACAAGCCACATCTCTCTTTCACGAATGGAACATGAAAGACACAAGCCACGGTGGTGTGTCCATGCAACCCGCACAGAATAAACCCACAATGGAGGAAGAGCAAAACTACAAATTGGACGTTGGCGTTGTGCTTCCGAATAGACACAAATGGGAGTACAGCACAATTGCTTTTCATCGCGGAATTGGTTTGTTTCCTTATTGCACTTTTTTGCATTGTAAATGAACAAATAATTCCACCCGCACGGCTCGTGTGAGTCGGTGTTTCTTGCCCCTTCAATTGCAATTTGCTGCAGTTCTAAAAAAGTTACGGCTGCTTGAAACGCCATGGTGGCAGGAGGCCGAGCTAGTCAGTGAGGAGTCTCCAAAAGTCTGCTCATTAGTTTGGAAGACCCTTTAACTTCGATGGAACGAGGAATACGTTACGTTTTATGTTGGAGACATGGGAGGAAATGATGACAGATAGTAGGTTTTACCCTTTCTGGCAATAAAGCAGGTGTTAAGATGTTCAAACGCCAAATAGAAACCTATTGCAACTGGGCATAATCAAGTCTGCAATATGAGAATAGGTTTTCCCCTTTTTTCTGGCAACAAAATAGGTGTTAAGATGTTAAAACACCAAACTGAAACCTTTTAGAAGGAATCATGTCTGCATTAACCACAATACTTGTAGTCAGAATGCAAACAAAAAATATATTCTCATCATATATGCATTGTCTTTGAAACTGATTGGTCCACACCTTTTGGCGTCCTCTGGTCTAACACCGTTTGAGACGAGGCTCAAAAGAAAGCTGTCTGTGGTGTGGACCAATCAGTTTTAAAGACAATGCATATATATGATCAGAGTACGTTTTTTTGTTTGCATTCTGACCACAAGCATTGTGGTTAATGCAAACATGATTCCTTGTCAAAGGTTTCAGTTTGGTGTTTTAACATCTTAACACCTGTTTTGTTGCCAGAAAAATGGGGAAAACCTATTCTCATATTTTGGTACTGGCAAAGGAGGTCCCATAATGAAGTCTGCAATAACCACACATACTTGTGGAAAACATGCAAACAAACATAACAGCACATACTTGTGGAAAACATGCAAACAATATTCTCGCATTGTCTTTGAAACTGATTGGCCTCCACCAGAGACAGCAGCCTTATTCATGGCCCTGTCTTTCTGGCCTTATTTCCCAAAAATTGTAGTGGCTACGTGTACACACACGACGGGCGTGTCACGTGTACACACATGTACACACACGACGGGCGCGTCACGTGTACACACGTGTACACACGCGACGGGCGCGTCACGTGTACACACGCGACGGGCGCGTCAAGCCAGTCACGGCACCCACAGTTGGCTGTGCCCCCTTTCTGCGCTCTTACCTGGACACCTTCCCAGCACCACTGTGATGTCATCCAGCGCCACGTCGCTCATCGCGGTGACTCCTCGAATGCCCTCGACGATCACCTGCAAGGATTGCAGAGCCCGGGGGCATTAGTCCCAAGAGGCATGCTCTAGGGTGCTACCAAGCACCAGGGGAATGCTCAACCGAATATTGAATACAAATTTTTACGCAAAACACAACCGACGTCATCTCACACGGCAGATGCGATGCACGATCCTCCTCTAGGCCGGTGTTGCCAGGTGGCACTGAGCTCGGTGTGTGGCCTGGCCTGGATGGTGAAAGTTTTGGTGAGTATTAGGGGCCACTGACCTGGGTGTGTGGCCTGGATGGTGAAAGTTGTGGTGAGTATTAGGGGCCACTGACCTGGGTGTCTGGCTTGGCCTGGATGGTGACGGTTCCCTGCAGCCAGGCGCTGCTCTGCTGCCCCTCCGCACGCCACACGCGTCTCTCTACGCCGTCCTCCAGCACGTGCACGTTCAGGGTCATAAGTTCATCGCCGTACATGTGGTACCAGAAGCTCAGGCACACGTTCTGGTTGGTGTTGATGCTGGGACTCAGGAGCCTCACTCCTCCCCCAGCTCCCACGGATGCAGAGTCCAGGTAGAGGTAGAAGGAGGCTGAAACAAACCGGCATCCCGTGCCGTCAATGTGTGCACGCGGAGCGAGCGGTGGCACAGCGGTTTGTATGTTGAACTTCTTTCGTACCATACGTAGCCAACCGTGCTCATCAGAGGTGCGAGAAATTGAACGTGCGAACGTTTGGCATTTTCATCTTTAAATATTACAAATATTTAAAAGCCTCATCTTAGGAACTATCCTATTAGCACAGTTCGCTACATACAGTGAGGGAAAAAAAGTATTTGATCTCCTGATGATTTTGTACGCTTGCCCACTGACAAAGAAAGATCAGTATATAATTTTAATGGTAGGTTTATTTGAACAGTGAGAGACAGAATAACAACAAAAAAAATCCAGAAAAATGCATGTCAAAAATGTTATAAATTGATTTTCATTTTAATGAGGGAAATAAGTATTTGACCCCCTCTCAATCAGAAAGATGTCTAGGCTCCCATGTGTCTTTTATACAGGTAACGAGTTGAGATTAGGAGTACACTCTTAAAGGGAGTGCTCCGAATCTCAGCTTGTTACCTGTATGTATTATTGGTTCTTTCGGTAAAGTCACGTAGAAGGGAAACAATCAAATAATACAAACCTAAAACAATAAAATTATCACGACGTTTCGACTGCAACACAAGCAATCATCATCAGGTGTGAAAACCACAGCAAGAAAATTTGAAAAAAGTGGCTTTTTTAACGTTAACAAACTGGCTCGTTTTCTGTCTGATATCCTGCGGCCTTTTATTGGAAAAACCACCTCTGCGGTCCAAAATTCTACTCACCTGGTAACGACAATCAAGGGTATTTCCCTGTCCCCAGACGACCTGCTTGTCAGTTTTGATGTAGTTTCCTTATTCACCAAAGTTCCTGTACCTGACACCATCGCAATCATTGAAGACTTGGTCCATCAAGACCTAAACACTGAGGTACCCCCCCTGGTGAGACACTGCTTAACCGACACATACTTCACTTGGAATGGAACTTCTACAAACAAACTGAGGACACCCCAATGGGCTCCCCCCTATCTCCGTTTGTAGCCAACATTTTCATGGAGAAATTTGAGACTGACGCCATCCAGACTGCCACTCTGCGCCCAACCTTATGGAAGAGGTACGTGGATGAAACTTTTGTCATCTGTCCACATGGCCGGCCTGCTCTAGACCAATTCCTCGACCACATCAATTCCATACACCCAGCCATCAGATTTACCATGGTAGTCGAAAAAGTTGGCAAGCTACCTTTTTTGGACGTCCTAATAAAAGAGACCTGATGGTTCAATGAGCCACTCTGTCTACAAGAAAGCTACCCATACAGATGCTTACCTGAAGCCAGATTCCCACCACCATCCATCCCAGAAGAATTCCCTCATCAAGACTCTGCACCATAGAGCCCAATGCATATCCGACCAGGAACACATAGCCAGTGAACTCAAGCACGTACACCAAGCTCTTAAGGCTAATGGTTACTACGACTACACAATCCGCAAAGCTATCACTCCAACTATGAAGAAGGACCCTCTTGAGGAGCCTTTCAAAACCATCACTTTACCCTACATTGCGGGGATCACAAAAAAGATCTTCAAAATCTGGTTCCGTCTGTAAAAGATGTGATTCTGGACATACAGTACCCTGGCGTCTACAAACTAAGTTGCCTCTGTGGTAGTAGTTACATTGGAGAAACCAAACGACATGTCTCGGACCGCATTCGTGAACACAAAGCAGACCTAAAACACGGTAGGACCAACACCTCGGCCGTGGCAGATCACTGTTATAATTCAGTAGGCTCACATGACATTGACTTCTCCAAGACAGAGGTTCTTTGCAAGCCATCTGGCTACCATGAGAGATTCGTTCATGAGGCTATCCACATATACAAACACAGAGACAATTTCAACCGAGAAGATGGATTCTGGCTTAGCAATCATTGGAAGGATTTGATAAACCATTTCGGGTCTTAATTGATTGTTCACGCTTACGGTGGCTTTCAGACCGCATCCATTATTTTCGTCTCGCCCTCCTCTTTTCCGAACATAGATGGACTCGTCCATCTGAATAACTGACAAATCGCTCTCCGTGGTGCTAACTTTAAAAAAAACGGCACTTTTTTAAAATTTTCTTGCTGTGGTTTTCACACCTGATGATGATTGCTTGTGTTGCAGTCGAAACGTCGTGAAAATTTTATTGTATTATATTTTTATTATTTTATTGCTTCCCTTCTACGTGACTTTACCGAAAGAACCAATAATACAAACATACTTAGTTTAACACGGAGGCTTCCACAACCAATTGTGCGGTTTGCGCACCGCACTGCGATGCTGGCAAACCTGATTAGACTCCTGGGCACGCACATCTCGGGAAAGTGGTATCTGAACTTCACCTGGGAATGACTCTCCTAGGTCGACTCTGCCTCAAATGAGTATGAACCCCTGTACAAAAAATAACGTCCTATAAATATCAGGGGTTCTCACTCGAGTATTCCCAGCAGCTTCCACGCCAGTGTGATCAAAGAGACTCGTAACAATTCATCCACACTCGCCTCCTCCAAGCCATCGTGCCCACATGCAGGCCAGGTGCTGAGTCACCTTGTGCCCACAAGGCCACTGGGAGCAGGGCGCTGCGGTGGCTAGATGTTAACTACCTCCCCTGTTATACAGGAGGTTGTGGTTTAGTTCCCAACCCTGACGCCTGCTGTCTATTTGGAGTTTTCGTGTCATTCTCTCCCCGTGGTCGCGTGGACTTTCTCTGGGTCCTCCGGTCTTTCCCTCCACATTTAGAATCAACATCACGCGTTTCGAGTATTTGGCTGCGATACATTTCGAGATGATGTTAAGACACTTCATTGACCTATCATTTGTGATTAGCCTAGGAGTGTAATACGACAAAGGCATTTTCAATCCGGAGTACTGGCAGAGCCAGTGCATCAGCCCATGAGTTCTATCAAACAACCCGTGGAAGGAGATATCGCAGAACTACTCCTGGTGCATTAACGCACTTAAGCAAGATACAGTCTCGGCACTCACATCCGGTGGTGTGGTCCCCAGGTGGACCGGTGCTGGGGTTGGAGGTTGCTCCCGAGTTCCTGTACCAGTCTCCGGCGTCATCGCCCGACTGAGTCCAGCTGCACAGCGGGAGTGCCGCATCGTCAAAGCTGCAGCTGAGACGCGCGTCTGCAGAGACAACACGAAGCATCATCAACCCGAGTGCTTTTCCTTCGTGAAATATCATCGTCGTCAGTCACGAAAAATGCTCCGCTGGATAAAGGCTTCCTTAAAATCGTGACAATTCCCCACAGTCGTGTGATGTCAAGATCAATCTCACTCCCGGTTCCACTGCATCATCTGCGTTGTTGGTGGATGTTCTGCCCTGGCGTTTTATCTCCTTTGGCTTCCACTCCATCATTGGTGACGAATGTCGGCCATCATCCCTTCCAGCCACGTGTCCTGACCTACCCCCCTTTTCTTTTTTTGTAAATTATTTTCATTGATCCAACCACATGGGTGGTGTACAACTTGCACAACACGTGAGCTGTGCATAGCAGGACGTGTAGGACCGTGGCGTTATGTGGTACGTGATTCTTCCATGAACTCGGGATGGTCTTTCTAGCCGAAATGTTAAATACTTGCAGAAGGTGCCTGGTGACGCCTTGAGGTTTAAAGCCCAGGAGGGAGGATTCAATGCTTGGTGTTATCTCGATGCCAGACATCACATTGTACAGATCGGTTATTTTATCACGGAATGTCCTTATGAAGCCCCTTTCTTTAAGATCGATATTGTGTCCCTAACTTGCACACGTTATCTAAGTCTGTATGTTCCTATTTCTGTCTCTCAACGCGGTGGCAGAGTTCTCCACGTGTTTCTTGGTGCAGGTTTTCAGACTTTGTTCCCCCTTTATATTTGTCCATGCCCCACGCTCCTGATCCACTGATTTGATCCAGGAGCTGTCCCTTTTGTATTTGCCAAATGGGCTGAACGTTGTAACTGGAGCGATTTACTAGACGTGCGCACAAAAAAATACCACCAAGGGAACACTCAGAGCAAATCTCTTCCACAAACAAGACGGGCAGTGCTCGACGGTGAGAGTGCACGTGCGTACGTCTAACTTTTTTTGCACCATATGTAGCCAAGCGTACTAATTGGAGGTGCGGGGGAAAGGACAACAAACTAAATACAACAAGCAGTTCTAAAGAAATTAGTTGTCAATCTAAATGATTTAAAAGTGCGTAGCTCTAGTGACTTTCTAACATCAGAATATGTATTCATACTGGAAGAATCTGATGAGCTATAAAGTTCTTGTTCACAGATGTCCAGTTGGGGCAGGCAAGAACGTTTCAGCAAGAAACAGTACATTGGAAGGCAGAGCGTACCAGACGGCCGCAGAAACGCACCTGAAAGCGCCGTGCGATACGGTGACCGCCGTCTTTGTTCGGTGGTAAAACCAAAAGCCGCTGCAGCTGCTGCCGTTGCAGCTGCTGCTGCGAGGATGACTACCGGAGTGGCCACGTACCTGGCTCGGGAGCTGCGGGTGTCTGCGGGATGCACACAGTGCTGGCGGACGGCGTGGGCATGGTGGTAGTTGTTGTGGTAGTTGTTGTTGTTGTGGTGTTCACCGCTGTGCTCTCTGCAAAGCACAGCATGCGGTATTCTCGTCAGTTTCACCGGAGCAACGTTCCGTGCGAGATGAGCATCCAGTAGTTTTGCACGATTTTAATTTTAACGTGGATGCATATTTGCATTCATCTTGTGGCGCCACGGCAGCGAAGCCGCTCCACCGAGGCCGGGCCCGCCGCTGTGATGCCGCAGCAGCAAAGCCGTTCTGCTGACCCAGTGGCCGCGACGCCGCCACCTCCGAGCGACGGGGCCGACGCCGCTCGTCCATCACCACCCCCCATTTGAACACACGCATACCCCCCACATAGAGCCCCGAGGGGAGGTCACCTGGCCGGCAGGTTTTCACCCAGAAGCCCCTCATGGGACCAAGCTTCACGGTTTCCTGCGATAAGGGAATTGGGCGACCTACCCCGAGGCTAACGTGCACCGCGGCGCCGTGACCTGGATTGTAATCACGTGGTCACGACGGGGGCTGCTGAGCCTCCGCGGATAGAAAACATCCACACTCGACACGGGTCAGCAGGCAGGTAGAGGGTGGGGCAGAGTAACGAGCTGTGGGGAAGACATGGAGCCCTCCTCTCCGTGTAGGACGTGTGCGCTTGTTCAAAGGGGCAAAAAGCGGACGCCGGAGAGAGCACTAATCCGATTATCAAAAGAGCGGGAAATCCGAGGCTCCTGATTGGACGAGAGGCCAGGGGACTGGCAGCACGTTGCCTTTGATGTAAGGACAATAAAAGGGGTGGACAAGGTAGTGAGGATCAGTCGTGTTCTTCAAGGGGTCAAGATCGGAGGAGTGGTCACGCCAGCCACTGGATCGTCCGTGAGACGAGTCCCAGCGCAGCCTGGCCCCGTTCCCCACGAAGACTACGTGCAGCATCGCCCTTCCACGGCTTGCTGCACATCGGAGTAGAACCGCGAATATGTAAGAGAGGTGAGTTTGGGCTTAAAAACTAGGGGAGAATAAGTGGAGCAAGAGGCAAGACAGACTGAGTCCGAGACCACCGGGGGGTAGGCTATACCTGCCCTGCTGACCCACACTGACACGCGTAGTTTAGTTTGTTTATTGGCGGGGAATAAATTGTCAGTAGAGGATAAACCGTGTCGTGTTGTCTCTGTGAGTGTGGAGAGGAGGATGGGGTGTCGTGAGTCGGATCGCCGGGGTGCACTGTATTTACACCCGACTGATCGCTGGCATGCCAGCACCCGACTGCTCGGTGGAGTACCCTGTGTTTGCGCACCAGCGAGTATTCTACCCGTTTGGGTACGCTCGCCACTACGTGTGACTCGTAGCTAACGTGTGTGCGAGGTAAACGAACATCGTGTACGCAAGATTAATTGTGTAGCTCGAGATTAGCGAGGGCGAGAGGGGCACGGGCGGCGCTCACGCGAGATTGTTTACACGGCCTTTAAATTGGCTCCGGGGTACCTCCTCCAATCGGCTGCGCGCGCACGGGGGACGCCCCTGCCCTCTGACCCCCGACCCCGAGTCCCGTGCGTGCGATTGGTGCGCGGCGCCGGGCAGGTAGCGACGTCGGATTTCTTGGTGCCTGGGCACGTAGAGTGTGTGTGGACTGACCCCGGTAGCTAAGCGCCAGCCGCGGACCATGCTTCGAGCAGCAACGGTGAGGATAGGAGAGCCGGAGGGCAGTAACCCTCCCCCGAGTACGGGAGAGGAGAGCCTCGGATCTCAAGGGAGTGGGGAGACGGAGGGCAGCATCCCCAACAATCTATATTTGTATCTTTCTGGGATTGCTTTAATTCCACAAAACAAAAGTACGTGATTGTTCACACTTACATATGTGTGTATAAGAAAACCGTATCGTACTTAAACGCGCGCGTTGTGTCACAGGGGGACTTTTCCACGTGCAACAACAAATTTTAACACACCTCATTACTACCGAAAACACAAGGGTAACCATGGCATTCTACAACCCATTACAGCGACGTGTTTCAAACACGTTTATTGCGTGCACACACTGCCGGATCGTACAAATCAATGTAACGTTGAAAATAACAAGAGGACTAAACGGGGAGTTCACCAAGATCTGGGGTCACCCCTCGTGAATGCCACTCCACAAACCTTGAGTTTACTTGACTGAACTTTAAATGAGACTGGCTCCCCCCTTCTCCCCCCCACTACCCTCTTTCCCCCATCTTTTCCCAAAGAAAAGGGAGATCTAACGCATCACGTACCGCACAATGCTACGGTCCTGCACGTCTTTGTTGATTGTCCGAGCCACCAATCTCTCACCTGTCACGGAAGTTGTACACCCCCCCTTCCACCCCCCGTGGTTGGATCAATGAAAATAATTTACAAAAGAAAGAGATGAGGACTAAACAACACCGCTTTTTTCCACATCCGTAAGCTCACATGCCGTGCAATTCACGAAACGGTTTGGATTCACGAAGCATCTAAAGGCAACCCGCATCTCAAGACACTGCGCAAATGAGTGCAACTCATGTTACAGGTTAGCATTGGATCGCTCAAAGCAGGGTGAGGTCACCACGGTGGCTAGGAGACGTTAACTATCTTGCCTGGTATACTGGAGGTCGTGGTGGGTTCCTATCCCGACCCTGATGCCTGCTGTGTATTTGAAGTTTGTGTGTCTCTCTCCCCGTGGTCACATGACGTTGAGTCACCACTATAAATTCCCACGTGATGATGATGATAAGCCACTTCGTTGAGCTATCATTTGTTGTGGCCCGGTCGCTTCTGACAAAGAGCTACGTAGCTCAGTGAGCCTTGACCTGGTAAAATAAAAACGAGTTTTCTCTTGGTTTAACAACCCACTCATGATGTCTGAAACTTGAAAATCTGAGCTAAAATCTCATCTCAAAAAGGATCCACAAATTACCAAGGCAATCTGTGTATTTGTGTGAAACATTGATTAACCAAATATTTAAAGTTTTCTTGATGAAATCGGCTGCACGGCTAATACGAGTTGATAGTTTTGAGGCATAGGCAGAGGAAACAACAAGTGTCCCATCTCTATTCAGGGGATGCAGAACAATGGCTGACAGGGAAAGGGAAAACCATCAGATTTCGCATGCCCTCTCGTCGTAACCAAAAGACCTCGACATTGCCACCTAGCTACTGCACGCACGTGTGTGCTATCATATGCAAAAACATAATTATGCCGTAGCATAATCCACTGTGGTGTTACACGATGCATCGATTTATGCGATGTTAATAAATAAAAAATAACAACCCTTGATTTGAATCGTGACTCCCTGAGTCATCACAATTTGCTCTCATCGCCGGCTGAGTGAATCGTTGCATCCTCGGTCACCTTTGGTGGTGACGTGAGAAGTGGCCGTGGGCTCCGTCCGGTCGGTAGACGTCACGGACGAGGTGCTGACGATGATCCCTGGTGCTGACGACGATGGAGAGGGGCTCCATGTGGAGTCCTCGACCAGTGAGCCTGTTGAGCCGCCCGGGATGCTTGTTGTTGCTTTTGTTGTTGTTGTTGCTGCTGCTGTTCTTGTTGCTGCTGTTGCTGCTGTTGTTTCTGCTGTTGTTCCTATTGCTGCTGTTCCTGTTGCTCCTGTTGTTGTTGCTGCTGTTCCTATTGCTGATGTTCCTGTTGCTCCTGTTGTTGCTGCTGTTGTTGCTGTTGCTGCTGTTGCTGCTGCTGTTGCTGCTGCTGTTGTTGCTGTTGTTGCTGTTGCTGCTGTGATAGGGACCGTGGAGCCAACTGTTGCATCCTGGGTGCTCTGCGCAGTGCCAGCAGTGGGCAGCACCACGGCTGCGCTGCTCACCGTGGATTCTGCGGCAGGCGTCGCGACGGGCGGTTGAGTAGAGGTCGTCGTCAGCGGGGTTGAACCCGGCCTGGAATGCGTGGTAGAGTTTGGCTGTGGGCGAGCGCTGTCAGCGTGGGTCCGCGCCGTCGATCGTTCGGTCGTTGTGACGTAGCCGGGCGCAGATTCCGCCGCAGTTGTGGATTCTGGCGATGACGTGCGTATTTAATGCGACAAGGAAATGACAATGAACGTGAATGCAATCGACATCTCATGTGGCATTCGAATTGGCATCAATATCCATCCATCTCCTCCGTGCGAAAGTGTTCACGGTTCAATTGACGCGGGCTGATGCCTCACAACAGCCGCGCTCACACGTGCAGTACCAACTGCAATCGCTTAAAGGTGTTTTTTTTTCAATTATTTAAAATGTATGAGAAATGTCATGTATGAGAAATGTCACCTGCAGCAAACAGCAAATTTCGTAAACAAACATTTCAACTTTTTATTAACTTCTGGATGAAGGCCTCCCGCTCACAGTGTGAGTGGCCGGGGTTTTCTTGACCATACTTCACCACACTGGTTAGTGTGGGTTGGTTAAGGGGCAGAACGAGGACAGGTTCAGATATCGCTCGCCACTGTTAACCATGTCCACAATATAACTGAGGTTATATATAACTGAGGTTATATTGTACTGGTGCCAGTACAAGATCCACCCTGCGATATTCCAATCAAACGAATAACCCAAACGTGTTTTAAAGGTGACTTGATGTGAAACCTGTAACGGACAAAAGTTGGGGTCTAAATTGGGCGCCGCAGTGGCGAGATGTTAACTACCTCGCCTGGGACACAGGAGGTCGTGGGTTATATCCCAACTCTGACGCCTGCTGTATGTTTGGAGTTTGAGTGCCTCTCTCTCTCATCTACGTAGCTCGGTGGGGCCTTAACTGGTAAAATAATAAAAAAAGTTTTGTTTTAGTTTAGGAATGCTCTGTAAACAAAACTGACGAAATTAAATGTTTACACTGCTGCAGTCACATGCGTGCATTTCTGAACGAGACAAGATCGACATTTCCATCACATTTCAAAGTAAAGAATGTAGTGATGAGACGAGGGAGGGGCTTACCTGAACTTCCACTTGTAGTCGGAGGTTTACAGACTGTTGACAATGCAAATAGTACACACACACACATGAATGTACATTAGTATGATACCGTATTCTGTCAAAGATTAATATAAAAACGTCATGCGACGGTTAAGTCCAGTGTAAAAAGGAGCGAACAAAAACCAGAGAGGTAACCGATGCTGTCACAGGACTCGAACATAATTACCCAAGCACTCAAACCATCATGAACGAGGCAGATCCCAGGCAGGGCTCACTCAGCCCATCATGAACGAGGCTGCTCCCAGGTAGGGCTCACTCAGTCCATCATGAATGGGGCGTAAAACGTAGGCTTTTGCGACCAATATTATTCATAATAAAGGTTTTTGGGTTAGATCGCGTTATTCATAAATGTGTCGTAACCCTCCACCACCCGACATGGCCAAACAGTAAAAAATGTGTCACGTTTAGAAAGGACAAATAGTTCACTACTTTAGCCCACCGGTGTGTTGAAGAGTGATGTTGATTCACTCTTCAACACACCGAATGAATGAATGAATGAGGCTGCTCCCAGGTAGGGCTCACTCAGCCCATCATGAATGAGGCTGCTCCCAGGCAGGGCTCACTCAGCTCATCATGAACGAGGCAGATCCCAGGCAGGGCTCAATGAGCCCATCATGAATGAGGCTGCTCCCAGGTAGGGCTCACTCAGCCCATCATGAATGAGGCAGATCCCAGGCAGGGCTCACTCAGCCCACCATCCGTCTAATGAAGGTTTTTGGGTTAGATCTCGTAAGTATAAAAGTGTCGTAACCCTCCACCACCCGAGATAGCCAGCATGGTTTGTCACGTAAACAACGCGCCAATTAGTTACTACTTCAGCCCACCGGTGTGTTGCAGAGTAAATCCACAATATTTACAAACAGCTGCTGTGCTGTGACCTCCGATGAGCACGGTAGGCTACGTACAAAACAAGTTCAACGCACGCAACGTAGCGTGACGCTGCCTCACAGTTAGCGCAGTCATACCTGGCGCACAGCCCTGCTCGGTGACACACAGACCGTCCAGAGCAACGTCGCTCTCGCCCGTTTCACCCCGAACTCCTTCAATGGCGAACTGGAACGTCAGAAGCACACGGCGCGAGTTGGTTCGCGTTCGGAGTGCGGCACGTGCCTGATTATGAGAGCCGACAGAGCAAAAACTTCTTGTCTCCGTGAAACTTCTAAGTGGGAGGTCACTGGCCAATGAATGCATCATCGAATATGTATGTATGTATGGTGGACTTCTTTTGCACCTTATGTAGGCAACTGTGCTAATCGGAGGTGCAGGAGAAAGGACAACAAACTGAAAGCAAAAAGCAGCTCTAAAGAAAATAGTTTTCAATCTGGATTTGATAGTGCATAGCTCCCAGTGTTTTACTAATATTGGAAGGAAGAGCATTCCAGACGGCCGCAGAAGCGTCTTTGTTCGCTGGCCAGCCAAAAGCTGCTGTTGTGAGGATGACCGGAGATCACGTGATGGTGGTGTAAGCTCCTTGTTGAGATCAACAAGGTATTGTGGCTCATTTGTGGCAAGCGCTGTGTGTGTGTTGAGTGCGACCTTATTATAATGGGATACGCCTCGTGCATAACTCATCGTGGGCCATCTTGGGGGATTTCGGGTACAATGTGAAATGAATAATGGTCGCAATCTGCCTGTCTCATTCACTTCGTGCTGCGTGCCTGTGAGGAAGCTTTGAGAGCTGCAGTGTTTGGTGTAGACAGGCAGCGGGGGGTGCAGTCAACACTAAAGCTCCCCCCCCCCCCCCCCACAGTGCCACGCGTCGATCACACGCCCATACGACGAGATCCCGCGAGAGACATGAACTAAAACTAAACTCAACCATTTTTTTAATTCCAGGTAAAGCCCCGCTGAGCTGTGTAGCTCTTGTTCTTTAGAAGCGACCTGGGCCATCACAAGTGATAGCTCAACGAAGTGGCTCGTCGTCGTCGTCGTTTGGAAATTTACAGCAGGAGACAAATACTACTAAACGCGTGACGTTTATTCTAAATGTTGAAGGAAAAGTCGGAAGACCCCGAGAAAAATCCATGCGACCACGGGGAGAGAAACATGCCAACTCCAAATATACAACAGGCGTCAGGGTCGGGATCGAAGACACAACCTCCTGTATAGCAGGCGAGGTAATTAACATCTCCTAGCCATGGAGTGCACGCCATTCCTACTCTACTCTCGCGTGCGCCAGCGACCAGTTCAAGAGCTCGATGCTAATGTCGAGGTCTGCTGGCCACGACGAGCGGGCTTTGGCACAGAGAGTTCGTGTCGTTTTGCCATTCCTCCTCCAGTGAAGGAGCGCAGGCCACAGCGATATCGTCCGTTGTTCGCGCTGCATTGCCTCAATCGCGCTCGCTATGGCTCGTCTTCAATTCCCCATTCGCGCCGAACTGGTGATGCTCTGGCCCGGTTGATGGTTCCACCGGCGTCTTCGGGGCATGTCTAAGCCAGGAGAAGTTGCCATGTTTGGGTTCTCTAACGAGTTTGTGTTCATTTGTGGACAGCCTCGGTAAAACAAGGGGCGTAAAGCGACGAGTGCGGTGCGAAAGCCCAAGTCGAGTGTGGTGACCACGAAGGCGCCACTACACATGGAGTGTTTTTATTTCACGCGGACAACTTATTTTCTCCTGTGTCACTTTTATTTGAACAGAACTCCTCGCGTTCAACACCACCACATGACTCCGTCGCAACTCTCCCGCTTGCACTGTTTACCTGCTTCGCTCACTCTGCTCTCTCCTAGCCTCTCCACTGCTAGCCTGTTCTCTATCTCACTCTCCTAGCCTCTCCACTGCTAGCCTGTTCTCTCTCTCTCAGCCTCTCCACTGCTTGCCTGCTCTCTCACTCTCTCAGCCTCTCCACTGCTAGCCTGCTCTCTCTCTCAGCCTCTCCACTGCTAGCCTGCTCTCTCTCTCCTAACCTCTTCACTGCTAGCCTGCTCTCTCTCCCACTCTCCTAGCCTCTCTACTGCTAGCCTGTTCTCCCACTCTCCTAGCCTTTCTACTGCTAGCCTGCTCTCTCTCCCACTCTCCTAGCCTCTCTACTGCTAGCCTGTTCTCCCACTCTCCTAGCCTCTCTACTGCTAGCCTGCTCTCTCTCTCACTCTCCTAGCCTCTCTACTGCTAGCCTGTTACCTCTCTCCCTCTCCACTGCTAGCCTGTTCTCTCTCTCACTCTCCTAGCCTCTCCACTGCTAGCCTGTTCTCTCTCTCTCTCCTAGCCTCTCCACTGCTAGCCTGTTCTCTCTCACTCTCCTAGCCTCTCCACTGATAGCCTGTTCTCTCTCTCACTCTCCTAGACTCTCCACTGCTAGCCTGTTCTCACTCTCTCACTCTCCTAGCCTCTCTACTGCTAGCCTGTTCTCTCTCCCACTCTCCTAGCCTCTCCACTGCTAGCCTGCTCTCTCTCCCACTCTCCTAGCCTCTCCACTGCTAGCCTGTTCTCTCTCCCACTCTCCTAGCCTCTCCACTGCTAGCCTGCTCTCTCTCTCACTCTCCTAACCTCTCCACTGCTAGCCTGTCTCTCTCTCACTCTCCTAGCCTCTCTACTGCTAGCCTGCTCTCTCTCTCACTCTCCTAACCTCTCCACTGCTAGCCTGTCTCTCTCTCACTCTCCTAGCCTCTCCACTGCTAGCCTGTTCTCTCTCCCACTCTCCTAACCTCTCCACTGCTAGCCTGTCTCACTCTCCTAGCCTCTCTACTGCTAGCCTGTTCTCCCACTCTCCTAGCCTCTCTACTGCTAGCCTGTCTCACTCTCACTCACTCTCCTAGCCTCTCCACTGCTAGCCTGCTCGCTCCGACTCTCCTAACCTCTCCACTGCTAGCCTGCTCTCTCTCTCACTCTCCTAGCCTCTCCACTGCTAGCCTGCTCTCTCTCAGCCTCTCCACTGCTAGCCTGCTCTCTCTCCCACTCTCCTAACCTCTCCACTGGTAGCCTGCCTGCCACGCTCCGCTCGCTTCGCTCTCGCCGCTGCTGGCCTATCACTACACCCTCTGGTAGCTTCCCACCATACACTCTGCTCGCTTCTCCACTGCTAGCCTGTTACCATACACTCTGCTCGCTTCTCCGCTGCTAGCCTGTTACCGTACACTCTGCTAGCTTCTCCACTGCTAGCCTGTTACCGTACACTCTGCTAGCCTCTCCACTGCTAGCCTGTTACCGTACACTCTGCTAGCTTCTCCACTGCTAGCCTGTTACCATACACTCTGCTAGCTTCTCCACTGCTAGCCTGTTACCGTACACTCTGCTAGCTTCTCCACTGCTAGCCTGTTACCATACACTCTGCTAGCTTCTCCACTGCTAGCCTGTTACCGTACACTCTGCTAGCCTCTCCACTGCTAGCCTGTTACCGTACACTCTGCTAGCCTCTCCACTGCTAGCCTGTTACCATACACTCTGCTAGCTTCTCCACTGCTAGCCTGTTACCGTACACTCTGCTAGCCTCTCCACTGCTAGCCTGTTACCGTACACTCTGCTAGCTTCTCCACTGCTAGCCTCTCACTATATCTTCTGCTAGCGTCTCTACTGCTAACCTCTTGCTCTACACTCTGCTAGCTTCTCCACTGCTAGCCTTCCGCTACATACTGTGCTAGCTTCTCCACTGCTAGCCTTCCGCTATGTACTCTGCTTGCCTCTCTACTGCTAGTCTTCCGGCACTCACACTTAGGATTTCGCTAGCCTCTCTACTGCTAGTTCGTTTGCCCTCACTTCTCCAAACTCTTGCCTCCAGTGGGAGATCAGCCAGCACCGCTGGAGAGGACGAGGTGTGGAGAGCGGGCCCCCCACTTCTCTCGTCTCTCCTCTTCTCTTCACTCCAACCAACTCAACTTACAACCACTCCCTCGTGTCTCCGCACATCGCCTTATATTCCCTTACTCATTAAGAGACCCCAGGTAGCCCTCATTAAGCCGCTGCTCACGCTTGTCTTTGCCACGCTTATCGCCTCCATCTCCAGACTCCCAGGCGCCTACAACGTGTCTGCATTTGCAGCCAGCCAATCACTGCTATGCATCTTAATTGGTCGTCTCTCTCTTGGATTGCTTTCTCACAGCACCTGTTTGCCCTGACATGACCTCACTGTCTGCCGCTCACACATGCGTGCACACTGTTGGCAAAAGCCCACACGCGTTATTCCACTACACACACACCAGGACCGCTCACTTACCTGCACAGGTCCTCTGCCAGAAAATTCGACCCGCGCCAGCATCCAGCTCGCTCCCTGGTTCCCCTGCAGGGACCACGCGAGCTGCCGGCTGGAGCCTCCTGCGGACAACCCCACCAGCAACAGAACTTTCAAACGCAGAGCCGCAACCTCCGATCACGTCACGGGGACACTCCGCCACCGAGGTGGAAAGGCTCTGGGCTGATGGAAAAGCGAGCTCCGTGTGAATTTTGATTTACTCAATTTAAAGGCGTTCAGCTTTGCCGGAGAGCTGTCCACCAGAAAATAAACAAAACCACATTCTTAAATGTCAATGGGCGTCAAATTGTCGATGAGTCGGCAGGTTTCCTACCTTCCTTGATGTAAACGTTGATGGCCATGTTCTCTGCTGACCCATACAGGAAGTAGTGGAAGCTCAGGACGAGGCACCCAGAGGAGCGGAGAGCCGGACTCTCCAGCAGCAGCACCGTTCCAGGGTCGTTGTACTCAGAGTCCAGCAGCAGGTAATTCCCAACTACACACAGCACAGTTAACATAGTTGTCCACACACACACTACTGTGTTCACTATCACAGTGATCCACACACTGCTGTATTCACTAACACAGTGATCCACACACACACACTGCTGTATTCACTAACACAGTGATCCACACACACTACTGTATTCACTATCACAGTGATCCACACACTGCTGTATTCACTAACACAGTGATCCACACACACACTTTGGTGTATTCACTAACACAGTGATCCACACACACTACTGTATTCACTAACACAGTGATCCACACACACACTGCTGTATTCACTAACACAGTGGTCCACACACACTTTGGTGTATTCATTAACAATGATCCACACACTCTGCTGTATTCACTAACACAGTGGTCCACACACACTTTGGTGTATTCACTAACGCAGTGATCCATACACACTCTGTTGTATTCACTAAAACAGTGATCTACACACACTGCTGTATTCACTAACACAGTGATCCACACACTCGGCTGTATTCACTAACACCGTGATCCACAAACACTCTGGTGTATTCACTAACACAGTGATCCACACGCTGTGCTGTATTCACTAACACAGTGATCCACACACACAATCTGCTGTATTCACTAACACAGTGATCCACACACACAATCTGCTGTATTCACTTTCACAGTGATCGAGACACACTGCTGTATTCACTAACACAGTGATCCACACACTGTTGTATTCACTAAAATAGTGATCCACACACTGCTGTATTCACTAAAACGGTGATCCACACACACTGCTGTATTCACTAACACAGTGGTCCACACACACTTTGGTGTATTCACTAACGCAGTGATCCATACACACTCTGGTGTATTCACTAACACAGTGATCCACACACACAATCTGCTGTATTCACTAACACAGTGATCTACACACAGTCTGTTGTATTCACTAACACAGTGATCCACACACACTCTGCCGTATTCACTAACAGTGATCTACACACTGTTGTATGCACTAACACAGTGATCCACACACTGCTGTATTCACTAACACAGTGATCGAGACACACTGCTGTATTCACTAACACAGTGATCGAGACTCACATTATACTAGATGTGGGTTTCAAGGCCAGGAGCTCCAGTTGAGGCTGTGGGTGATGCGAGGCTGTAAGATACTCACAGCCAGGCCGAGAGAAGTCATCGTCAGGCCCAGTGTTCTCAGTGTTTGTGGGACCGTTCCAATGCTCCCAGCCCACGTCCCCTCCGCTGTTCTCCCAGCCGCAGAAGTCCCCCATCTCATCAAAATCACATCCGCTCACACACTCTGCGGAGTGGGGGAGGGTCACGGTCAGGACAGAGTGGCTCATTTGCAATGAGGTGACTCACGGTGACGCGACTTTTGCGTCAGCTTTCTGACGGTGCAACGCGTCACGATGTTTCGTGTGGTATTTGTGCATCAGCTGCGGTAAAATGTACGCGTGTAGAACAACAACGCTCTGACAATACAAGTCAATTTAACACGTAGGCTTTCGCGACCAATATTATTCATAATAAAGGTTTTTGGGTTAGATCGCGTTTATTTATAAATGTGTCGTAACCCTCCACCACCCGACACGGCCAATCAGCAAAAAGACAAATAATTCACTACTTTAGCCCACCGGCTAAAGTAGTGAATTATTTGTCTTTTGTCAACGTGACACTTTTTTGCTGATTGGCCGTGTCGGGTGGTGGAGGATTACGACACATTTATAAATAAACGCGATATAACCCAAAAACCTTTATTATGAATAATACAAGTCAAATTTATGTAATACCATTGCATTCGGTAGGTAGGGTTTTTCAGGCTCGGAAAGTTATCGGCATTATTCATTGCCGTTGTCATCGCTGTTAAACTCCAACGTTCGGGATAATTCTGGATTTTTCGTGAGACAAGATCGCGACCCTATTCCTGACAGTGCACGGATCTGTGCTCTCACCTGGGCATTTCCCCATCACGACGACGATGTCATCCAGCGCTACGTCACTCATCCTGCTCTGTCCTCGAACGCCCTCGATGGTGACCTAGGAAGATCGCAGAGCCTCGGCGCATTGCTCCCAGAATAAGGAGCGGCGCTACCGCTGCAGAACTGGGCAACCACCAGCGCTGGTGCTTGTTCACGCAGCGTATGCAGTTCATTCTCTCCAGCTGCTCGATCAGTAATTATTTGGGGAGCTGCAGTGGATAGAGGTTGACTCACTCGCCTGGTATGCAGGAGAGCGTGGGTTCGATCCCGACCCTGACATCTGCTGCTGTATATTTGGAGGTTGCGGTGTCTCTCTCTGTCGTCATCATCACGGTGGCTAGGAGATGTTAACTACCTCGCCTGGTATGCAGGAGAGCGTGGGTTCGATCCCGAACCTGATGTCTGCTGCTGTATATTTGGAGTTTGCGGTGTGTCTCTCTCTCGCGTGGATCTTTCTTCAGCTCCTCCGGGTTTTCCCTCCACGTTTAGAAACATGCGTTATGTATCTTTAGAGTATTTGGCTGCTAGAAATTTACACATGATGATAATCCACTTGGTTTAGCTATTAATTGTGGCCAGGTTGCTTCTGAAAATAAGCTACACTGCTCAGTGTCCCTTACATGGTAAAATAAAATAGAGATTTTGTTTTGGTTTAACAGCCTACTCATGATGTCTGAAACAGGGAAATCTGACCTGAAATCTCGTCTCAAACAGGATCTACAAATTACCAACTCAATGGAAATCTGTTTATGATTTGTGTAGAACATTGATTAACCACATATCTAAACTTTTGTTGGCAAAATCGGTTTGCACGGGTGATACTATGCGCAGACGTTCCTTTGGCTCGTCATATTTAAACTAAAATACGTTAGCCCGCAAGTTTTCCAGACATTCAATTTTTTACACTAGAATACTCTGAATCAATTTTAATGATGTGGAACTCAACATCGGTCAGGTTTTCATCATGTATGTCTCATCAGCAGTCAAGCTTGTTATCGATGCTACAAATTCTGGCTCAGCTGACGAGACGAAGTTCAAAACCAGTGCAGAGTTTGCCTGTTTAAACAGATGCTGCTGTTGGATTATAACTTTTGATGGCCCATGGCCTGATGCACTGATCATATTGAAATTTAATGTGGAGAGACGGACGGAAGTCTGTTTATGCATTACCCATAATGCTCTACAACAGTGCACAGTATTGCATTTGTGATTGCATAGCTTCAAGTCAACGATCTCAGTTACACAGATCACAGTGTAAATGAAAAGCCACTAGAGCTATGCACTTTTAAATCCAGATTGAAAACTAATTTCTTTAAAACAAATGTTTTTCTGTTTCGTCTATTGTCCTTCCCCCACACCTCTGTAATCACGGTTTGCTACGTATGGTGCGAAAGAAGTTAAACATACATACAACATACATACAACATACGTACAAGGCAAGGCCGTAGCCATGGAGTCAACATTGGGGGGGACTAAAAAGAAAAAATCTACATTTTAAAACGAATTTCCTGCCTAAAATATAAAAAAATTCACTAACACATGAGATTAACTTTTTATTTATTTTTAACAATCATGTCTAATAGTATATTGTATTAAATTGCTCTGTTTTTCTTTTTTACCTTTTCTTGTTTCATTGTATGTAATGGCAGAGATTAGGGATTTATCAAGTACAACCATAACCACAATCATATAAACAGAAATCTATTTTATAGCAATATATTGGGGGGAGGGGGGGCATTTTTAGCATATTTAAATATTATTATAATTACGGCATTGGTACAAGGTGATTGGGCAGCGTGAATCTCCCCTTCACACTGGGACCTTCATGCAAAACACAACCGGCATCATCTAGCATGGCAGATGCGATGCACGATTCGTCTCAAGGCCGGTGCTGCCAGGTGACACTGAGCTGAGTGATTATTAGGAGCCACTGACCTGGGTGTGTGGCCTGGATGGTGAAAGTTGTGGTGAGTATTAGGGGCCACTGACCTGGGTGTCTGGCTTGGCCTGGATGGTGACGGTTCCCTGCAGCCAGGCGCTGCTCTGCTGCCCCTCCGCACGCCACACGCGTCTCTCTACGCCGTCCTCCAGCACGTGCACGTTCAGGGTCATAAGTTCATCGCCGTACATGTGGTACCAGAAGCTCAGGCACACGTTCTGGTTGGTGTTGATGCTGGGACTCAGGAGCCTCACTCCTCCCCCAGCTCCCATGGATGCAGAGTCCAAGTAGAGGTAGAAGGAGGCTGAAACAAACGAGGACGTCCCGCTGTGATCCCTTGGCAATGTCCTGTGAATCAAGTTCCTATCCGAGTCTGGAGCCATCCTTGCTGGATAAGTTCAAGGCACAGACTCTACTGAAGGCTTCAGCGTGATGCAAACGACATTTTAATTAATCCTTCTTTTGACTGCTATTATTCATCCCAGCACCTCGAAAGCACAACAGAAGGCCCATCCAACTTTGTGGCTTTTCACACGACCAAAGATGTTCTGTGCCTGACCCACATTGGACTCACGAATTCACAATTAGACTGGATATTTGTGAGTAACTGGAGGCATTCCACTTCTTGTCTGCAGACCAAACCCAACAAAAGGCGCAGTTGTCTGTGTGTAGGATCCATTGTTCTGTAAATCCACACTCACAGCTTTTGTAGGCCGAGCAGGTGCATTTCCCTGTTGTGTAGGAGTGTGTCCTTTTTGGCTGGACAGCCTAGGCAAAATGGTAGGGCAGGTAATATAAGCCTTTGGGCCTTCATAGCCTCTAGCCTATTCATTAACTAGCTTTACTACTCGGCTTCGCCGGAGACTTGGATTCTTGTCTTGGATTAATACACGGCCTACGCGGAGGGTGGGGGGGGGGGATGTGTGACGTCAGCAGGCACACAGCGTAACGCTGCCGCATGCGAGTGACATCACAGATGTGACGTCACCGCTCACTGGCCGTGCAAAATATATCCATTATTGCGCCACTAACGTGACCACCGTTGCGGTGGTTCTCTTGCGTGGACGCGATTACCTCACAGCGCAGTTGGCAGCGCCGCAGCTTGTGTTACACATAGACATGACATTAACTTACTAATCCCCCTAATCTCTCCCATCAACATAGTGCTAATCTCCAATTAACCCTGCTGTTTTGCGCGTATGCTGGGATGATACTCGTATGCGGCGACGAAAGCTCATTTCATGGTAATCTTTCTCCCTAATCTCTCTCCCTAATCTCCTCCATTAACACAACTGACCTGTTTGCATCCGGGGATGGAATTCCTTTCCAGCTCAGACCCCGCCTGCTTGCCCATCGCCACATATATAGCCTTGTTGTAACAGCTCTCTCACTGGTTCAGCAGTTCCACTGCTGGATTACTTTTTCCGCCTGAGGACGACCGCTTGTGTTGTGATCGAAACGTCGTGATATATTATTTTTGTTTGATTTTCTTTTTCTATGTGACTTTTCCGAAAGAACCAAAGGGTATAAACAGTTTTTATTTTGCCAGGGAAGGCCCACTGAGTTATGAAGCACTTTTTCAGCAGCGACCTGACCATTACAAATGATCATCACGTGGACATTTATAGCAGCCAAATACTCTAAACGCATGACTCTAAATGTGGAGGGAAAACCCTGAGGAGCCGGAGAAAAATCCACGCGACCACGGGGAGGGAGGGAGACACGCAACCTTCAAATATACAGCAGGCGTCAGAGTCGGGATCCAACCTGAGACCTCCTGTATATCAGGTGAGGCAGTTAACATCTTGCCACGTTTCACTGGTGAGCATGGGAAGTTGCCCGGCATTAACAAAAACGCAAGCGGCAGCGATACCGTTCCCCATCTTTCTATCCCCCGCTTTTCATAACCGGTTTGGCTTATCCATAATATCGTTTTTTTGGGTTAGATCACATAAATATGTGTCGTTAAACCAGCCACCACCCGATACAGCCAATTAGTAAGGTTTGTCACGTAAACAGAACATGCCAATTCGTTACTAGTACAGCACTAACCGGTGTGTTGGAGAGCCAAGCCACAACATTTACAACGTTACATCACGTCACAACGTGATGTAATGAGCCCACACATTGCCTCAATGAAAACAAATAACAATTAGCGGTGTGCAAGGACAATTGCACTGTTTAGTTCCAGCTCAAGGGACGGGGGTGTGGGGGTGGGCAGTGGTGTCTCACATCCGGTGGTGTGGTCCCCAGGTGGGCCGGTGCTGGGGTTGGGGGTTGCTCCAGAGTTCCTGATCCAGTCTCCGACATCATCATCCGACTGACTCCAGCCGCACAGCGGGAGCGCCACGTCGTCAAAGCTGCAGCCGAGACGCGCATCTGCAGAGATGACACGAAGCATCGACACACATGACGCTCGTTTAATTGTTCATGGGTAGTGAGTCCAACTGAGTCGCAGACGTTTCTCTTTAGAGGCAACACATTTATTGTAACATCAACATGTTAACATAAAGGGGTAACTGCCCCTTCACCAGATACAGCCTAGGGTGGTGACCACCCAGCTAACTACACTATACGTAGGAGTTATCGCTACAAAGAGTCAGACCCTCACTCGGGTCCCCAACCACGTGTAGGACGTAGAGCTTCCAGCTTGTAGATGTAGAGCTTCCAGCTGTCAGACGAAGAATCCCGGTCCCTCTCAGGGACCCATCTTATATCCTCCCGGGTCGGGGCCAGCTCCGCCCTCGGCCCCGCCCGCCTTCTCGAGCGTTCTAGCTCCCTCTCGATCCCCCTCGGGAGCTCTCCTTGGACACGTGATCACCCCCTAGCCCCCCCACCTGGGGATTCTCTGTGGACACTCCAGATCACGTGTCTACGGGGTCAACCAGAGTGCCATGTCTCGGGGCAACCCTGCCCCTTGTGGGAGCCAGCACTACACGCTATGTGTGGTGCCCACGCTATCCCAGCGCTCACCAAGCCTCGCGAGGGCTGGTACTACACCCACCTACGGGGTGTACGTGATGACGGTGCATCGCACGCCGTGCTGTGCTAAAGCTGGCCTCACACAGCAACCCACCAAGTGCCGTCCGCAACGTAGGAACATCGCACACCACGGCCCTCCCGGGCCGGCACCATACAGTGACATCCCCGATGCCACTACACATACACAAGTCCATTGAGTCGAGTTATCTGTTTTGCCAAGAAGAGATTCATATAATCGTCACTGGTATTGACGGTGAGTGGGAATCGAACTCGGTTCGCCAGGTTTCATAGTGCAGCACGCTAACCGCTACACCACCACTCCATACATCAACGCACGTGGCGCTTGATTCTTCATTTAATTTTGGGTTTAGATCTCGTTAAGTCTGAAGTCAAATACCTTTCACCACCTGACGCAACTGAGCAAATCAAGTTGCACACATGACCAAACGTGCCAATCCCCATGCTTTGCTTAAAGGCAATCCACAGAAGATGTGACCGTTAAATCGGGAGACGTTTGGTGATACTCGTCCGCGTGTATTGGATCGCGTCTAGCTCGCTGGCTTTTGTAACACAACTCTGGTCGAAAGCAGAATCTGGTGGCATGTGACTCAATTCGGGGCATGTGACTCAAACCCCAGCTGGGGGTTGCATCAGCCCTCATCCCATATGGGGGGGGTCATTCACTATTTAGATTACTTTGGCTGCGATAAATGTCCAAATGATAAGCCACTTTGTTGAGCTGTCCATTCGTGGTAGCCAGGTCACCTTTGACAAATAAGTTAATACCTCAGTGGGCTTTGCCTGGTAGGATGGGGATGGTTTAGTGTTGTATTTGTATGTGTGTGGGTGATTTATTTACCTTTCTTGTATTTTCCACTCCTATCGTATGTGTGTGTACTGTTTGTTGTTGTAACGTTCTTATCTGCCTCAAATGGACATCTGTGAAAAAAGAGCTTTATAGCTTACCGAATTCCTCCAGTATAAATAAATATTCTCATTTTGATAACATGGCTATCACGATATGATGATAAGGTGTGTATTGTCCCTGCTATGGTAACGTGGAATTGAGTAGGAGGCCACTTTCACTCTTCACTTTGAACTGTAACCGTATGAAGCTCGCTAAGATGCATTCTCTCTTCAACAAGAAAGAGCTTAAGAAGTCATCGCTACGCAGGGACGTGTGATTATTATTATACTCTTTTTATGACAGCAACAGGAGTAGGCTGCATTGAACACGATCATAATTAACAGCGCTTTGCCACGGGGATCTTTTGACCATACTTCACCACACTGTTCAGTGCCGCCAGTTGGGGAAGGGGAGAGTGCGGGACCGGTCCAAACGTGACCCGTTACTAATGTTAGCCATGCCGGGAATTGAACTAAGGTCACCTGATACACTAGCACCGTACGGTTAAGGAGCAGCGGTAATTTGTAGTTGAGATGCCAGTGTTACAGCACTTTCACGGCACACTTATTGTCACACAAAAAAAAACCTCCCAATGATTTTTCCGTGACTGCCGTGAATGGGAACACATTGTTACGAATGAGTCGGTCACGCGCAGTGAAAAGTGCCCCGGGGATGCGGTGTGGATGGTGCCATGAGGAGTGGCCGAGCACCTGGCGCTGGAGTCATGGGTTGCTGCGGGATGCACGTGGTGGTGGTGGCAGGAGGAGCAACGCTTGTACTTCCTGGAACAAGACAATTTGATTGTTGGTTAACCAGTAAACATCAACATTGCATTCTAAACCTCTGGCATTGTTCATCGAGTAGCTGTTAACCGTATTCTCCAAAATGGTTCAAAGATGTTCGAGATCTTTCAACCGCAGGACATATAGCCGCGACGGCCAGGGATGCATCGCTTCGAGTCCACTTTTGAAATCTGTGTTTGTGTTGAACGATATAACAAAAACACAGCAATAAGCAGTGGCACAGACTTTCACTGCATTGCACGTATGTTTGTCTTTGTATTTACTATGTTAAACTTCATTCGCACCGGTGTGTAGCCAACCGTGCTAATCCGAGATGCGGGGTAGGACAACAAACTCAAAACAAAAAGCATTTCTAAATAATCTAGTTTCAATGTAGTATAGTGGAGTGTATACTGGTGTAGTTTCGAGTGGTGTAGAATAGAGAAGGAATTAAAGGAATACAATGAACAACTTACATTAATCCTTCGTTGCATTAAAATAAATTCTTATCGATGCCATAAATGGACGTTAATAAACAACGTAATATTGAGCAGGATAATACAATACAGTGAGGGAAAAAAGTATTTGATCCCCTGCTGATTTTGTAGGTTTGCCCACTGACAAAGAAATTATCAGTCTATAATTTTAATGGTAAGTTTATTTGAACAGTGAGAGACAGAATATCAACAAAAAATCCAGAAAAACGCATGTCAAAAATGTAATAAATTGATTTGCATTTTAATGAGGGAAATACGTTTTAACCCCCTCTCAATCAGAAAGATTTCTGGCTCCCAGGTGTCTTTTATACAGGTAACGAGCTAAGATTAGGAGCACACTCTTAAAGGGAGTGCTCCTAATCTCAGCTTGTTACCTGTATAAAAGACACCTGTCCACAAAAGCAATCAATCAATCAGATTCCAAACTCTCCACCATGGCCAAGACCAAAGAGCTCTCCAAAGATGTCAGGGACAAGATTGTAGACCTACACAAGGCTGGAATGGGCTACAAGACCATTGCCAAGCAGCTTGGTGAGAAGGTGACAACAGTTGGTGCGATTATTCGCAAATGGAAGAAACACAAAAGAACTGTCAATCTCCCTCGGCCTGGGGCTCCATGTAAGATCTCACCTCGTGGAGTTGCAATGATCATGAGAACGGTGAGAAATCAGCCCAGAACTACACGGGAGAATCTTGTCAATGATCTCAAGGCAGCTGGGACCATAGTCACCAATAAAACAATTGGTAACACACTACGCCGTGAAGGACTGAAATCCTGCAGCGCCCGCAAGGTCCCCCTGCTCAAGAAAGCACATATACATGCCCGTCTGAAGTTTGCCAATGAACATTTGAATGATTCAGAGGACAACTGGGTGAAAGTGTTGTGGTCAGATGAGACCAAAATGGAGCTCTTTGGCATCAACTCAACTCGCCGTGTTTGGAGGAGGACGAATGCTATGACCCCAAATACACCATCCCCACCGTCAAACATGAAGGTGGAAACATGCTTTGGGGGTGTTTTTCTGCTATGGGGACAGGACTTCACCGCATCAAAGGGACGATGGACAGGGCCATGTACCGTCAAATCTTGGTTGACAACCTCCTTCCCTCAGCCAGGGCATTGAAAATGGGTCGTGGATGGGTATTCCAGCATGACAATGACCCAAAACACACGGCCAAGGTGTACAAAGGAGTGGCTCAAGAAGAAGCACATTAAGATCGTGGAGTGGCCTAGCCAGTCTCAAAACCTTAATCCCATAGAAAATCTGTGGAGGGAGCTGAAGGTTCGAGTTGCCAAACGTCAGCCTCGAAACCTTAATGACTTGGAGAAGATCTGCAAAGAGGAGTGGGACAAAATCCCTCCTGAGATGTGTGCAAACCTGGTGGCTAACTACAAGAAACGTCTGACCTCTGTGATTGCCAACAAGGGTTTTTGCCACCAAGTACTAAGTCATGTTTTGCAGAGGGGTCAAATACTTATTTCCCTCATTAAAATGCAAATAAATTTATAACATTTTTGACATGCGTTTTTACGGATTTTCTTGTTATTCTGTCTCTCACTGTCCAAATAAACCTACCATTAAAATTATAGACTGATCATTTCTTTGTCAGTGGGCAAACGTACAAAATCAGCAGGGGATCAAATACTTTTTTTCCCTCACTGTACATAAAATACCACACTTTAAAATTACAAACCACAAAATGCAGTAGGTTGCAGGCTCAAAAATGTTAAAGCAATTTCATCTTCGTAAACAGGGGAAAGTAGTAGTAGTGTGGTTAGTGCCCTGTAAGTTATGAGCCTAAGTTCAATTCCCGGCCACAGCCAACATCAGGTGATGAATGACATCGTAACCAATGCCCCCTTCGCCAACCCACCCACATCGTGGGTGGTGAGATGTTAACTCCATCGCTTGATATATAGGAGGTCGTGGTGGGTTCGATTCCAACCCTGACGCCTACTGTATATTTAGAGTTTGCGGTGTCTCTCTCCCCGTGGTCGCTTGGATTTTTCTCTTTATTAATTATGCCGTGCAATTATTATGCACACATCTCGTTCATTAGTGGATAATTAAAGACAAGCCGCAGTGCTGCGATTGTTGACCATGCAGCCTCAAACTATGAACCACACGGCAAACCCCACTGTGGTCTGCGCTCCTTCAACGGAGGAGGAGGAACGGAAAAACGCTCTGCTGAAGCCCTCTCGTCGTGACCAACAGACCTCGACATTGCCACCTAGCTCCTGCACACACGTGTGTGCTATCATATGCAAAAATAGAATTATGCCGTAGCATAATACATCGTGGTGTTACACGATGCATCGATGCACGCGATGTTAATTTAAAAAAAATAACAACCCTTGATTGGAATCGTGACTCCCTGAGTCATCAAAATTTCCTGTCATCGCCGGCTGAGTGAATCGTTTCATCCTCAGTCACCTTTGGTGGTGGCGTGAGAAGTAGCCGTGGGCTCCGTCCGGTCGGTAGACGGCACAGACGAGGTACTGACGACGATCCCTGGTGGTGACGACGATGGGGAACGGCTCCATGTGGAGTCCTCGACCAGTGAGCCTGTGGAGCCGCCCAGGACGGTTGTTGTTGCTTTTGTTGTTGTTGCTGCTGCTGTTCCTATTTCTGCTGTTCCTGTTGCTCCTGTTGTTTCTGCTGTTGTTCCTATTGCTGCTGTTGCTGTTGCTGCTGCTGTTCCTATTGCTGCTGTTCCTGTTGCTCCTGCTGTTGCTGCTATTGCTGCTGCTGTTGATGATGTTGCTGTTGCTTCTGTTGCTGCTCCTGTTGCTGTTGCTGCTGTTGTTGTAGCTGTTGTTGCTATTGTTGTTGCTGCTGCTGTTGTTGCTTCTGTTGCTGCTCCTGTTGCTGCTCCTGTTGCCGCTGCTGTTGCTGCTGTTGCTGCTGTTATAGGGACTGTGGAGCCGACTGTTGGTTCCTGGGTGCTGTGTGCAATGCCAGCGGTAGGCAGCGCCACGGCTGCGCTGCTCGCCGTGCCAACCAAGAGAAGAGTGGCTGTGAGATCCGTCGACGATGATTTTGTGGGGCCTGGAGGCGTGGGGGGGTGGGGGGCGGGGGGCGGGGGCAACGTCACCCGCGTCACAGTTCCAGTGAACGTCACAACAACGCCGGCGGACCGTTTATCCAACCACGCCGCCCGGACGCAGATTTTCAAGTGCAACGGTAAATATTGACAATGGGCAGTGGGCGACAGTGTCGGTGGCATTTACCTGCGGCCGTGCTTGAAGGCTGCACGGGTGGACATCCTGCGGAATGAAAAAGTCGCGTGGTTATATTATCTGCAGGCATGGCGAAGCGCGCACGGTAGCAACGTGCGTTTCTGCGTCCCTGCGGCCATGTCGAATTAACAACGTTGCCCTCCACCCGCATAGCTTTCAACCCCACACGGTTTATCCCGTATTCTTGTACAGGAGAATTGAGTTTTCAGGTCTATATGGCGTACAGCCGTTTCAATACGGGAGGACGTCGCGAGTGACAGAGATTTTGGTGTGGAGAAGTGCCAGGCTAAGAAGTGCCGGGCTAAGAAGCGCAGGGCTAAGAAGCGCCGGTATAACAAGTGCAGGGCTAAGAAGCACCAGGCTAAGAAACGCCGGGCTAAGAAGCGCAGGGCTAAGAAGTGCAGGGCTAAGAAGCACCAGGCTAAGAAGTGCAGGGCTAAGAAGTGCCGGGCTAAGAAGCGCCAGGCTAAGAAGCGCCGGGCTAAGAAGCGCAGGGCTAAGAAGCGCCGGGCTAAGAAGTGCAGGGCTAAGAAGCGCAGGGCTAAGAAGCACCAGGCTAAGAAACGCCGGGCTAAGAAGCACAGGGCTAAGAAGTGCAGGGCTAAGAAGCACCAGGCTAAGAAGTGCAGGGCTAAGAAGCGCCGGGATAAGAAGCGCCGGGCTAAGAAGCGCAGGGCTAAGAAGCGCCGGGCTAAGAAGTGCAGGGCTAAGAAGCGCAGGGCTAAGAAGTACCAGGCTAAGAAACGCCGGACTAAGAAGCGCAGGGCTAAGAAGTGCAGGGCTAAGAAGCACCGGGCTAAGAAGTGCAGGGATAAGAAGCGCAGGGCTAAGAAGCGCAGGGCTAAGAAGCGCCGGGCTAAGAAGCGCAGGGCTAAGAAGTGCCGGGGTAAGAAGCGCAGGGTTAGGAAGTGCAGGGCTAAGAAGCGCAGGGCTAAGAAGCACCAGGCTAAGAAATGCAGGGCTAAGAAGTGCCGGGGTAAGAAGCATCAGGCTAATAAGTGCAGGGCTAAGAAGCGCCGGGCTAAGAAGTGCAGGGCTAGGAAGCGCAGGGCTAAGAAGTGCAGGGCTAAGAAGCACCAGGCTAAGAAATGCAGGGCTAAGAAGCACCAGGCTAAGAAGCGCAGGACTAAGAAGTGCCGGGGTAAGAAGCATCAGGCTAAGAAGTGCAGGGCTAAGAAGCGCCGGGCTAAGAAATGCAGGGCTAAGAAGTGCCGGGGTAAGAAGCATCAGGCTAATAAGTGCAGGGCTAAGAAGCGCCGGGCTAAGAAGTGCAGGGCTAGGAAGTGCAGGGCTAAGAAGCGCAGGGCTAAGAAGCACCAGGCTAAGAAATGCAGGGCTAAGAAGTGCCGGGGTAAGAAGCATCAGGCTAATAAGTGCAGGGCTAAGAAGCGCCGGGCTAAGAAGTGCAGGGCTAAGAAGCGCAGGGCTAAGAAGCACCAGGCTAAGAAATGCAGGGCTAAGAAGCACCAGGCTAAGAAGCGCAGGACTAAGAAGTGCCGGGGTAAGAAGCATCAGGCTAAGAAGTGCAGGGCTAAGAAGCGCCGGGCTAAGAAATGCAGGGCTAAGAAGTGCCGGGGTAAGAAGCATCAGGCTAATAAGTGCAGGGCTAAGAAGCGCCGGGCTAAGAAGTGCAGGGCTAGGAAGTGCAGGGCTAAGAAGCGCAGGGCTAAGAAGCACCAGGCTAAAAAATGCAGGGCTAAAAAGTGCCGGGGTAAGAAGCATCAGGCTAATAAGTGCAGGGCTAAGAAGCGCCGGGCTAAGAAGTGCAGGGCTAGGAAGCGCAGGGCTAAGAAGTGCAGGGCTAAGAAGCACCAGGCTAAGAAATGCAGGGCTAAGAAGCACCAGGCTAAGAAGCGCAGGACTAAGAAGTGCCGGGGTAAGAAGCATCAGGCTAAGAAGTGCAGGGCTAAGAAGCGCCGGGCTAAGAAGTGCAGGGCTAAGAAGCGCAGCGCTAAGAAGCACCGGGCTAAGAAGCGCAGGGCTAAGAAGTGCAGGGCTAAGAAGCACCAGGCTAAGAAGCGCAGGGTTAGGAAGTGCAGGGCTAAGAAGTGCAGGGCTAAGAAGTGCAGGGCTAAGAAGCACCAGGCTAAGAAGCGCAGGGCTAAGAAGTACAGGGCTAAGAAGCGCAGGGCTAAGAAGCGCCGGGCTAAGAAGCGCAGGGCTAAGACGTGCAGGGCTAAGAAGCACCAGGCTAAGAAGCGCAGGGTTAGGAAGTGCAGGGCTAAGAATCGCAGGGCTAAGAAGCGCAGGGCTAAGAAGTGCCGGGGTAAGAAGCATCAGGCTAAGAAGTGCCGGGCTAAGAAGTGCACGGCTAAGAAGTGCCAGGCTAAGAAGTGCACGGCTAAGAAGCGCAGGGCTAAGAAGCACCAGGCTCTCGTGGGTTCAACGCTGCGGTTCGAAGTTTGCATTGCACGGCCAAAATTGTGCAACTGCTCTGCGTTTATCTTTTTAATTTAATGTCACTGATTAAAGTAGTGATTTAAACCAAAAAATTTTTCTTGGATTATTTAGAGCGTGAGGATTATATTATGTAATCATTTCCGTGGCTCTCAGCTGGCTATCGCATAGGTTTTAAAATTGCAATGATTAGAAGACTTTAAAAATACCTCTATTCGTACTGGAATTGAAATGCATTTGCTAAATTATATAACGAAAATCACATCCCTAATTGTAGTCAAGGGTTTTCTTTATACGGAATCGCCATTTGCCTTTATAAACACATGTTACAGTAGTCCTACTTAAATTTTTACCAAAGAGTATTGCAATCATTATTTTTAGAGATACAGCCATGCGTTGTGATAATAACGTATATTTAACTTATATCTTAAAAAGAGGACCATTTTTATATTGCGATTATGATTTGCAATAAAAAATATATATTTTGCTCATCAGTCATTGTTCATTCTTAATTTATTTTTACTGTGACACGTCGCGTATGTCAGAGAAGCGATCGGTGTTGTTGTTTTGTGTCAATGAAACCCGATTTTGGAGCTTCTTGGCTCACGGGGTCATTCAAAATAAACACTACTTCATTGGCCAATTGTTTCAGTTATGTAACAGCAAAATCTATTACAAAGACCCGTGCCACTCTTTGCGACTCGATGTTTAAGGTTCGAGCTCACAACAGTTACAAGCAACAAGTTTCTTCCGGGAATGGAGTGTTGGTCACCAGTGGACATTTGTGCACGCTATTGCGAGTGGTGATGCAGTGCGTCATGCCCACCTGGGTCTGGCCACGACTCGTCAGGACACTCTGTGAGAGAGACAAGGAGAGAGAGAGAGATACGCAAGCACACAGGCGCGGTGGGTTATGTACGTACGTATGTCGAACTTCTTTCGCACCGCACGTAGCCGACCGTGCTAGTCGGAGGCGCGGGGGAAGAACAACAAACTAAACACAACAACAATCAGTTTCTAAAAAAATTAGTTTGTCAATCGAGATGATTTAAAAGTGGCACAGCTCCAATGGCTTCCTAATATCGGAAGGAGAGTTCCAGACAGCCGCTCGAAGCACCCCTGAAAGCGCCGCGCGCGATGATGATGATGATGCGGTGACTGCTGTCTTTGTTCGATGGCCAGCAGCCATCGCTGCTGCTGCTAGCGAGGGTCACAGCAAATCCCAAACCTTCGCGGAGTCTCCGGGGGGGTCAACCCCACCCGTTGTCTGCATATCGCCAGGTTTAGTGCCATCTCTGACTAACCACGGGCCAATAGCCAAAGCAGCTCGATTGATTTAAACATTAAATTGACATTTCACGCGATTCACTCTGTGCAAAAAAACCAAGCGGCGTGGGGTCACACAGCCGGCGCAGGTTGTCGGTGGCGCGCCGGTTCCGGCTGCCTTCCCAAGTGCACCTCAAAGTGCACCTAGCCTGGCACAGGCGCCGTGGGGACGTCACCATCACTTTGTGGAGGCTGTTAGTATTGGCTGCCTTCCCGCTTGGCGCCGCGTGACTCACACATTCTGCGGCGCTTTGACCATCAGTTACCATGAGCGTTGGTTACATAAAATAACAATTATTATTACGACTACGTGTTTGGGATGTTTTGATGAGCCTTCATTCGCAAAGTGAAATGTGAGCACAGTGTTCACTCGTGGTTCATGAACTTGCTATCCGCGATTTTGGCATCGAGAGAGATATAAAGTGATGTGATATAATACGATGATAGAGAATGTGATGAGATAATTTAAGGTAAAGTAAGTTCCTATTCTTGGTTCTTTCGGTAAAGTCACGTAGAAGGGAAACAATAATATAATAAAAATATAAAACAATAAAATTATCCAAACGTTTCGACTGCAACACAAGCAATCATCATCAGGTGTGAAAACCACTGCAATAAATTTTGAAAAAAGTGGCGGTTTTTTTAACGTTAGCACCACGGAGAGCGATTTGGCAGTTATTCAGGTGGACGAGTCCATCTATGTTCGGAAAAGAGGAGGGGGGAGACGAAAATGATGGATGCGGTCTGAAAGCCACCGTAAGCGTGAACAATCAATTAAGACCCGAAATGGTTTATCAAATCCTTCCAATGATTGCTAAGCCAGAATCCATCTTCTCGGTTTAAATTATCTCTGTGTTTGTATATGTGGATAGCCTCATGAACGAATCTCTCATGGTAGCCAGATGGCTTGCAAAGAACCTCTGTCTTGGAGAAGTCAATGTCATGTGAACCTACTGAATTATAACAGTGATCTGCCACGGCCGAGGTGTTGGTCCTACCGTGTTTTAGGTCTGCTTTGTGTTCACGAATGCGGTCCGAGACATGTTGTTTGGTTTCTCCAATGCAACTACTACCACAGAGGTAACTTAGTTTGTAGACGCCAGGGTACTGTATGTCCAGAATCACATCTTTTGCAGACGGAACCAGATCACGGATTTTATGTAATGTGTTGAATCGGACCTGGATCTTGTGTTTATTCAAGATTTTGGAGATCTTTTTTGTGATCCCCGCAATGTCGGGTAAAGTGATGGTTTTGAACGGCTCCTCAAGAGGGTCCTTCTTCATGGTTGGAGTGATAGCTTTGTGGATGTTGTAGTTGCTGTAACCATTCGCCTTAAGAGCTTGGTGTACGTGCTTGAGTTCACTGGCTATGTGTTCCTGGTCGGATATGCATTGGGCTCTATGGTGCAGAGTCTTGATGAGGGAATTCTTCTTGGATGGATGGTGGTGGGAATCCGGTTTCAGGTAAGCATCCGTATGGGTAGCTTTCCTGTAGACAGAGTGGCTCATTGAACCATCAGGTCTCTTTTTTATTAGGACATCCAAAAAAGGTAGCTTGCCAACTTTTTCGACTACCATGGTAAATCTGATGGCTGGGTGTATGGAATTGATGTGGTCGAGGAATTGGTCTAGAGCAGGCCGGCCATGTGGCCAGATGACAAAAGTGTCATCCACGTACCTCTTCTATAAGGTTGGGCGTAGTGTGGCAGTCTGGATGGCGTCAGTCTCAAATTTCTCCATGAAAATGTTGGCTACAACCGGAGATAAGGGGGAGCCCATTGGGGTGCCCTCAATTTGTAGAAAGTTCCATTCCAAGTGAAGTATGTATTGGTTAAGCAGTGTCTCACCATCTGAATAACTGCCAAATCGCTCTCCGTGGTGCTAACATTAAAAAACCCGCCACTTTTTTTTCAAATTTTCTTGCTGTGGTTTTCACACCTGATGATGATTGCTTGTGTTGCAGTCGAAACATCGTGAGAATTTTATTGTTTTATATTTATATTATTTTATTGTTTCCCTTCTACGTGACTTTACTGAAAGAACCAAGAATATGAGTCCCTGCAGTCACGAAAGCTTTAAATCAAAATTTAAAGTAAGTTAATTTATAAACTATTATTTTATATTTTTAAAAATTACATTGTTTATTCTAACACATTTTATTTTGATTCCTGATCATTTTCACGTGTTTAATTATCTTGCATTTATTTAAGGTAATTCAATTTTAAAAGATCGGGTTTTGTAGGCCCAATATCATTCATGAAATGGTTCTGTTGACGAGCATGTCCGGAGAGTAACCTTCGCGAATAACGAGGGCAAGGCTGTGCACCGCACTGACTGCGGTTCTAAATTCCCTCCACCACGAACCAAACTTACCGTTGACTAAAAGCTGACAACTCCACCCATGTGATGATGTGACCCCCGTGAGACGATGGCGTAGACGCCTCTCCCCCCCCCCCCCCCTGAGGAAACTCACCGCATCCTTCGAGCACAGAGACGTCATCCACTGCCACGTCCCCAAGCCACGTGAGACCTCGAACCCCTTCGAGCACCAACTATGAAAAACACAGCATAAGCAGGAGCAGCAGCAGCAGGGGCACAGGGGCAGCAGCAGCATGAGCAGCAGGAGCAGCAGGAGCAGCAGGAGCATCAGGCGCGTCGTCAAGGGGGGGGTCATTGCAGGGCAAGGGATGCGGCGGCGGCGGCGGCGGCGGACCAATGCGTGGCCGTTTTTGTCGTCCCGGTTTCCGTCAAAGTCGAAGGGTTGAGAGCCACGCGGCCGTCCTAAGAGCAGCGGACAGGCGGTGAAACGAGGACGCGGCCGTAGACTGGTTTCGTCCCCGGGGCTCATATGAACTGTCAACCCCTTATCAGTGCCTTAACTTGTTACAGACCAATTCATACCGTTATTGGCCCTTTATACAACTCAACATTCATCCGACAAAATCCCAACACAATGTAGAAACACAAATAGACAAGACAAAATGTGCCCATATTGCAACAAGAATACGGGGTACACCGTATGGGTTGACAGCTATGGGGGCTCATCAATGCAGTCGCCAATGTTAGCTGCCGCAATCAGCCTCTGGCGAGTCCTAATGAGGATACAACTGTGATGACAGGGCCACGTTGTAGCACCTCTGTCGCTCCAGTTAACATGAAGCATAGTGACTTGCGCTATCAACATGGCCACCTGAGTTCGATTCCCGCTCATGGCCAACACCGGTGATGGTTATCTGAACCGGTCCTGGGCCTCCCCTAGGTCGACTCAGCCTCAAGTGAGTACCTGGCGCGGTGTGAAAACATCGCCACTGGAGAGACAAAGGCCACTGGGCGTGGTGCTACTCGTTCCGGCCTTCAAGAGCGCTACTCGCTAACAGCACTTTTCCCCAACCAGTCTGTTAAGGCTACATGTACGGTGGAAGGGGGAGATTATATTTTGTTCTAGATTTGAAGCTTTCGTGACTGCAAGGATCCATACTCTTTGGTTCTATTCGGTAAAGTCACGTAAAAGTATAAAACAACAAAAATAAAAAAAAATTCACGACGTTTCGGCCACAACACAAGTGGCCTTCATCAGGTGAAGGGACCAGACTGTCTCGAGGACAGCACTGGAGTGAACACAGCCAAGCTCAGACCACGACCTTTAAGCTGTGTGAGAGGAAGCAGAGTGCCTTGACGAAGGAATTAGCATAAAAAATAGTATTTAATTGGCGGACTTAGCATGATGAACCATGTAGAGAGGGGGGACATGTGCAGACCGGCGAGGGGGGGAGGGGGAGTTTACATATTGATGGTGTGAAAAGGGAATTTAAGCAGCTGCGAAAGTTTGGGATACCACTACTTGAAAAAATATACTGTACCATTGAAAATTAGTTTAATGTTTGGTTCGATTTAGAACATCTTTCCAATGGTTGCTTAATTTGAAACCATCTTCTCGGTTGAAATTGTGTCTGTGTTTGTAAATCTGAATTGCCTCGTGAACAAACCTCTGATAAAAACCCGTGGGTTTGCAAAGAACCTTGGTATCGGAGAAAATTATATCGTGATCACCCACAGCGTTGTAACAGTGATCAAGGCGTAGGACACATCCAAGCAGATGTTGCGAGAGCTTAAATAGCCACTATTCTTAAGAATGCTAAGAAACCCATTAGCAACATCAGCAAAAATGAACGCTCTGAACTCGCTAATTTAAAAAACAGAAGTGACATAGTCATCCTCTCAGCCGATAAAGGCAACGCTACTGTAATTATGGATAAAGATTCATACAACAACAAAATCCAGAATCTGCTCAACGATGGAAGTTACTCAAAAATTAAAAATTACCCTACTAATAGCCTAGCGATAAAAACCAACAAGATCATCACAAGTTCGACTTCCCTAATCCACCCTAAACGTCCCTCCCTAAAACTTTCTGCTGCAAGACCCCCTAGATTCTATGGTCTTCCCAAGATTCATAAAGAAGGCACCCCACTACGACCCATCGTATCCACGATCAACTCCCCTACCTATAGACTAGCCCGTTTTCTGTCAGATACCTTGCTGCCTTTCACTGGCAAGACCGCCTCAGCAGTACTTAACTCAGCCCAATTGGTCTCTATGGTCAAAGACGTTGTACTGTCCCCTGACGATATCCTTGTCAGCTCGATGTGGTCTCTTTGTTCACCAAGGTCCCAGTACCTGATACCATTGAAATAATTGAAAATTTGGTCCAACATGGACTAGACCCCGATACACCTGCACTGGTTAGGCACTGCCTCAACAATACCTACTTTACTTGGAATGGCTCCTTCTACAAACAAAATGAGGGTACCCCCATGGGATCCCCCTTGTCAGCAGTGATAGCCAATATTTTCATGGAGAAATTTGAATCAGACGCCATCCAGACTTGCACCCTCAGACCTTCCCTGTGGAAGAGATATGTAGACGACACTTTCGTCATTTGGCCACATGGCCTCCCGGCTTTGAACCTTTTCCTAGACCACATTAATTCCAGACACCCCGCCATCAAATTCGCCATGGAAGTGGAGAAAGATGGCAAGTTGCCATTCTTAGATGTTCTGTTTGAGAAGAGACCTGATGGCTCATTGGGACATTCTGTCTACAGGAAACCCACCCACACAGATTCCTACTTGAAACCTGATTCCCACCACCACCCGACGCAAAATAATTATCTCATCAAAACGTTATACCACAGGGCTCATTGCATTTCGGACCAACACCACCTGACCAGTGAATTAAAACATGTGCATCTGGCCCTCAAAAGGAATGGATACTCTGACCGTACCATCTGCCAAGCTGTTTCTCCCTCCATACAGAAACAACCACTTGATACTCCGATCAAAACCATCACACTGCCATATATAGCAGGCATTACTAAAAAGATCTCCAAAATTCTAAACAAACACAAGATCCTGGTCCGGTTCAATACAGTACACAAAATCCGTAACCTGATCCCTTCCATGAAGGATGTCATTCCTGACTTACAGTACCCCGCAGTTTACAGATTGATCTGCACCTGTGGTGACTGTTATATCGGGGAGACGAAACGAATTCGCGAGCACAAATCAGATTTGAAACACGGCAGAACGAATTATTCTGCCGTAGCTGATCACTGCTACAACGCTGTGGGTAATCACGATATAATTTTCTCCGATACCAAGGTTCTTTGCAAACCCACGGGTTTTTATCAGAGATTTGTTCACGAGGCATCATGCTAAGTCCGCCAATAAAATGCTATTTTTTATGCTATTTCCTTTGTCAAGGCGCTCTGCTTCCTCTCACACAGCTTAAAGGTCGCGGTCTGAGCTTGGCTGTGTTCACTCCAGCGCTGTCCTCGAGACAGTCTGGTCCCTTCACCTGAAGAAGGCCACTTGTGTTGTGGCCGAAACGTCGTGAATTTTTTATTTGTTATTTTTGTTGTTTTATACTTTTATGTGACTTTACCGAATAGAACCATGGTGATTCCATCAGAGCAGTGGGATGGTGCCGTACCGAGGTGGCCTCCACCGCGGCCTGCAGGGTCACCGATCCTCGCTTCCAGGCATCTCCCTGGGGGCCCTGGCGGGACCACACGAGCGACTCGGCGGGGCCCGCCTTGGCGTAGACGTTGAGGGCCATGCCGGCGTCCTCACTCCTCATGAGGTACCAGAAGCGCAGGCACGCAGAGCGCGCCCAGCGCGCCGCGGGGCTCTGCAGCCGCACCGTCTGCGTCTCGATGAAGTTGTGAGCCTCCAGGTAGATGTAGCAGCCGTCTGAGGGCGGGGCAGACAAAGACAAAGATCTCCCGTGTAGCCTTAACATACTGTGGGGGCAAGTGCTTTTAGCGAGGAGCACCTGTGAAGGCCGGGATCGAACCCACGACCTCCTGCATACCACGCTTGGTATTTAACATCTAACCAGAGTGATGATGTTGACGAGAGAGAGACACGCAAACTCCAAATAAACCGCAGGTATCAGAGTCGGGTTCGAACCCACGACCTCATGCATACCAGGCGAGGTAGTTAACATCTCCTAGCCACAGTGATGATGATGAGGGAGAGACACGTAAACTGCAAATATACAGCAGGCGTCAGGGTCGGGATAGAACCCACGACCTCCTGCATACCACGCGAGGTATTTAACATCTCCTAACCACAGTGATGATGTTGATGAGAGAGACACACAAACTGAAAATATACAGCAGGCGTCAGGGTCGGCATCTAACCCACGACCTCCTGCATACCAGGCGAGGTAGTTAACATCTCCTAGCCACAGTGACGATGAAGGAGAGACACGCAAACTGCAAATATAGAGCAGGCGTCAGGGTCGGGATAGAACCCACGACCTCCTGCATACCAGACGAGGCAGTTAACATCGCACTAACAGGATCTAAAACCCAATCCCCCCCTTCGACTATGACAATTGAGCGCTGTTCACGCCGTCATTCTTACTCTGTTCGCAACCCCCCCCCCCCTTCGCGCGTTCCACTCACTTCCCGTGGTGTGGTCTCCGCTGGGCCCCGACCTCGCGGTTGGAGTGGGCCCGCTGGTCCGGATCCACTCGCCGTCGTCCCCCTCACACAGCTGCTTCCATTCGCAGAAGGGGTCGTTGTGGTCGTCGAAATCGCAGGAGACGGAGGTCACTGCGGGGACACACGGAGCGGTAGGGAGAACCGTTCCCAGCGTCACCGTCGCTGCTCAACGATCGACCTCCAGCGATGGAATTAGCAGCCCTCGCCGCCTTTGCAAACCGAAATAAAACGACATTTGGCCAATGGCAAGGAAACCAAAAAAGATACATTTTTTGCCAGGTTAAGGCCCCCACTGAGCTACATAGATCTTTTTGCAAAAGCGGACTGGCCATCGCAAATGACAGCTCAACGAACGTGGCTTATCACGCGGAAATGTGCACCAGCCAAACACTCTAAACGCGTGATGTTTATTCTAAGTGTGGAGAGAAAAAAACCGGAGGACCCGGAGAAAAAATCACGTGGCCACGGGGAGAGAGACACGCATACTTCATATATACATGGAGTCCGGGTCGGGATAGAACCCACGAATCTCCTGCGTACCAGGCGAGGGAGTCAACATCTCGCCACCGCGGCACCCGTTTGATCACCACGATTACGCTTGCGTATCCGGGAAAGCAAGAAATCCGGAACACAGAACCCAACCATTCTGACAACAAAGCAACCACTGAGCTGGCAAAACAATATGTGCTCATTATGTATCGCGGTTATGCATAAAGAATGAAAGAGCAGCAGCGGCGATGATAACGATCTTGCGGAATTGAGATTTAATTCACCGTTGTGCGTGACTTGCTGCTGTGTTCCGCCAGTTGTGCTCGCAGCGTTCTGTGCCCAGGCTCTGCAACAACAACAAAAATCAGCGACTCCCGCGGATTGCTCGACAAACACTGAAGTCAACGTTCCACGCCACGCTGCACATCGCCGCATAAAACGGCGTGCATCGCATCGTCGTTTTCAACAGAGTGGAACCCACTCAGCCAACAGCCGGCGGAATGCAAAAAAAACACAGTCTTTAACATTGAAGTCTATGGGAGGATTGAACATTGAAGTCTATGGGAGGATTTAACATTGAAGTCGATAGGAGCCATACAAGAGAAGACGAATAACATTGAGGACATTGCTATATTTGCAGAGTATACAGAGCGATAGTAGCAGTTATAGTACGCTGAATTTACCCTGTTTCTTGAAGAAAGGGCCATGCCATTTGGCAGCCTATGAACACGACCACAAATCTGCTGACCATTCTGTTCGAGTGAGTGGCTTTATGAATCCGACTACCACCTCGCCACTGAATTGCCTTGCTCTGACCTCCTCTGTAAGCAGCACCCTCGGGGTTATAAAGGCCCCGCGTGGCCCTGTAGGGCTGACCTATGTTCTGTTTACACAGGGAGGAGATTTTCTTTACTTATCGAGAATTTGACAATGTTACATGCGGGGGAGGGGAGGTGACGACGACATCGTGTACGCACGTCACACGCTTGTGATTGTTATTTACTTAAATGTCTACGCTAATAATAAAACAAGGGAGGTTGCTCAAGGCGCACTCGTCTCGTGCATCAAACGGTGCCTTCGGATTGCATTGCAACGCGGCCGCGTCCCGTCGGGCGTGACCCAACAAAGCGGCCGCGTGACTCTGGCCTCGCGTGAACAACATCCATCACCCGCTGTCGGTCGTGCGCCCGCTCGGCTGTTGGGTCGTGGAGAATCATCGGGAAAGCAAAAAACGATAAAAAAAAAACACTGCCCGTCACAAAACTCCGCACGCTCTCGTCGTCGCCACCACCACAATCGTCGTCGTCACAATAAACCATCAATCCGACTAACGACGCCCATTTTCGCCCCCGGATGACGGTGGGTGTCGTTGCGTTGAAGGCGACAACGGCGTGACAGGTGGAGCCGCCACGAGGAGGACCCAGGGGGAAATCCACGCGAGCACGGGGAGAGACACCGCAAAGTCCAAATATACAACAGCAGGCATCAGGGTCGTCTCACCCCCGTCAACCACATTTGCAACTTCATCGACTGGCCGATGCACAGCTCTTCTTCTTGCATTGCAAGTTCAGGACAAGCCGTGGTACAAACTAAAGTTAACTTTTATTTTATTTTACCAGGTAAGGTCCCACTGAGCAGCAACGTAGGAGCTCTTTTACAGAAGCGAAGTGGCCTACCACAAATGACAGCTCAACGAAGTTGGCCTCTCAAGTGTAAATGTATAGCAGCAGCCAACACTCTAAACCACGTGACGTTGATTCTAAATGTGGAGGGGAAAACCGGGGGGACCCAGAGAAAAATCCACGCGACCACGGGGAGAGAAAGACACGCAGACTCCAAATATACAGCAGGCGCCAGGGTTGGTATTGAACCCACGACCTGCATACCAAGCGAGGTAGTTGACATCTCGCCAATCTTGACCATTTAAGCAAGCCATTGTAGTCTGCGCTATTTCTTCAACAGAGGAGGAAGAGCAAAACCACACAAACTATCTGCAGAAACCCTCTTCATGACAAGAAGACCCTGACATTGGCATCTAGCTCCTGAACATATTTCCACACGCAGGAATAGAAGAGAAACATCATCAACAGCTATAACCAATCCACTGCTGGATGAAGGCCTCCCAATAAGTTATCACATCCCGTCAGGGTCTTGCAATGCCGTCATCATTCTCGCTTCAAGTTCTCAGTTTTTATAATGTTCATTCTGGTCTACGGGAGATATATTTTAAGGACAGACACGCATGCCGTGTAACATAACCGTTCAAATATTTACTATTTAATAAATTGCACGGTCACCAAGATCACACATAGCTTCAGTACTTACAGCAGCCCTCTGTCAAGCCATGCCTCGTCAGTCATGAGAGTTGTATGACCTTGCTTCATCAAGCTGGCCAGTGCAGGTTGGTGAATATGCCACTGATGTGAGTCGCGGTTGTACGTATATGTTAAACTTCTTTTGCACCGTACGTAGCCAACCGTGCTTATCGGAGGTGCCGGGGAAAGACAACAAACTAAAGGCAAAAAGCAGTTCTAAAGAAATGAATTGTCAATTTAGATGATGATTTAAAAGTGCATAGCTCCAATGGCTTCCTAATATCGGAAGGAAGAGCGTGCCAAACTTGCCACAAGCACAGCGCATTGCGGTGACCGCCTTTGTTCAATGGCCAGCCAAGAGTCACTGCTGTGAAGATGGCCGGAGTTCGCGTGGTGAAACTGTCGTTGTTATCAAACTGAGGTTGTGAACAACTGTGTCACCATCCCTCCACCCCATCCCACCAATAGCGACAATGATTCTCCAGCCGGGCGGTGGTGACTATGCACGTGGCCTGTGATCCAGCACTGTGGAGGCAGCAGCGAGGGTTGGCGGATCGCATCAAATGTTGTGCAACTCCCGTCCCGTGAGCATCGAGGTGCCATGACCCTGGCTCGCCAAGAGAGAAAGCGGTAAAGCGAAAATGTGGACTGTTCCGTTTGTGTGGGATAGAGCGTTGACCCCTCGCACGCGGGGATCTCCTGGCTGCTCACGTTTCCTCCCACATGTATAAACACTCATTGATTGGCGTGATAACACCGCGATATCGAGAGAGGACTGCAGAGCATGGACAATTGTTGGTGCCAGTTCATATTGGTTCCATCTCACGCCTCTGAGTAATTATGTAATGTAATGAGCGAATAAATGTGCGGTGGTGGAACGTTACACGTTTAAGTTATATTCTTAAAATGTTTCCATTTCAAGGCACAAGATATTGTGCGTATATATCTTGTTTGAAACTCGTGAGTTTTTTTTCCCGGCCTGCATCATGACTCTGCTGTGGTGGGGTTTTCTCATCGTTAACCAATTCGAGTCCACTATGTTCGCCCGCATTTTTCCAAACCGGGCCGCCGCGGTGGTGAGATGTTAACTCCATCGCTTGATATACAGGAGGTCGTGGTGGGTTCGATTCCAACCCCGACGCCTGCTGTCTATTTGGAGTTTTCGTGTCTCTCTCTCTCCCCGTGGTCGTACGGAATGTTATCCGGGTCCTCCGGTTTTTATCTCCACATTTTGAATCAAGATCACGCGAGTTTTTGGCTGCTTAAAATGTCCACATGATGATAAGCCCACCTCGTTGAGCTATCATTTGTGATAGCCAGATCGTTTCCGCAAAAAGCGACACAGCAGCTCAGTGGGGCTTACCTGGTCAAATAAAAACTCGCTCAGTTTATCGTTTTAATCGATTCTAGGATGGTGATAGCAACGTGATCCCAAAAAGGTGATCGTGAGTGAAGGGACCAGGCCGAGGCATTGGTTCATGGCCAAGTTGTCGCTGGCGAGATTGCTTGTTGTCGTGTTTAGTTTGTTGTCCATCCCCCCCCGTGCACCTTCGATTAGTATGGTTGGCTACGTACGGTATAAGTGGGGGTACTCGTGGTGGGGGGTGGGGGCACTCGGGGCAGGGGGGGGGGGGGACTCGTGGCGGGGGACGGGGGCACTCGGGGGGGGGGCGGTGCAGGGGGGCACTCGGGGCGGGGGGGGGAGACTCGTGGCGGGGGCACTCGGGGGGGGCAGTGTGGGGGGCATTCGGGGCAGGAGGGGGGGACTCGTGGTGGGGGGCACTCGGGGGGCGGTGCGGGGGGGCACTCGGGGCAGGGGGTGGGCACTCCCAGGTGATGGCCCGCAGGGGAGCGGTGTGGTTGGGCACCTTCGTGCTCACCACGAGGCCACCACTCCCCACGGTGACGCACACGACTATAAAGACAGGTCTGCTCGTAGCTGCTCTGAAATGACCCATTGGCAAACCACTCCTATTGTCATCATTGTTATTATTTTGGTTAATAAAAACACTATCACTTCCGTTCTGTACACGTACATTAATTTAGTATGGTGGCCAGCTATACCTGTAGTTAAACTCGACGTGATATTGAGCACGCCTTAGCTCAGAGACAAGTTATGCCTGAGTCAAGACTACCCCCATCACCCCCCTCTTTCAATATTCTGGAGTTCATCAGCAGTTCAGGCTTCCTGTACAACATTGTTCTTTGCACTGACAAGGACCGATCTCTTTGGGGGAGTGTTCTCACCAATGACATCGAATAAACAAGCAGCATTTCTCTAGCAAGCCTGACACTACTGATGAGAACCAGAAGAGTGAACCCTGTCAAATTGGCTTATCAGACTACACAATATTTATTTCTGCTTATGTATTTGTAGGGGTGCTATGGGGAATAAACACATGACACGGGAAGGTGTGGTTCACCCACACCTTGGTGGCTACAACAACGTCCGCTAAGGCTCCAGTGGGTATAAAGTGCGGGGAGCCAGGGAGCTCGGGGCAGAGTGTGGGGCCCGAGGCTGAAGCAACCAGTGAAGAAAGAAGGCCAGCTAGGTGAGACCCTGGAACTCCTGTGACCGCTGCCCTTTTCAGGGCCGGCACAGCAAACCAGTGGTGCGGCCCCAGAGCCCCAGAGTCAGAGTCCTTCTAAGGGCCGGTCTGGTCGGCGGGGTGCCGAGATCTGTGCCTAACCAGGGCCGGATCTGATAGCCTCCCTTAGAGCCCTACCAGGAGGAACTGGGAGCCTAGAGCTTAGGCCAGAGAGCCTGGGGTGTGTTCCTGAGTTATACGGGTGGAGGGGCCGCTACCCCTTCTAGTGTAACCCTTGTTAAGGTTTAAATAAATAGTGCTGCTTCTATTCTGCCGTCTCCGTGTCCTGGAACCCACTACAACTGGTGTCAGAAGTGGTCTTAAAATGGACACAAGGAGTACAAACCGATCACAGGAACCCCAGGAGGAGGACGGCTCGCCTGGGATTGCGCCAGAGGCCGCGGCCGACGATCCTGGGATGTCCCAGACGCCCCAACAGCAGCCGCCGCTGGAGGAGTGGCCGCCGATGGAGGACGGGTTGCAGGCGGCTCACTCTCGACTGGCTGAGCTGCTGTATGCCGCGGCTTCCACGCTGGAGGAAATCAACCGCGCGGGGCTGCGGGCGCAAAGGCGGCAGAGAGACGAACGCCGTTCAACGGCCATTCCCGCCGAAACACAGCCACCAGATTTCGGATTTGCCGCCATGACAGTGTCCGCCACGGCGATTGGAGGGTCGCAGCGCCACGTGGACGCTGTGGGCCAATCAGCGGTGGTGACGTCATCACCAACGGACGCCCGCTGTCATGACCAATCGGCGGGCGCATCGTCATCACCTGCGCGACCGCCGATGGGTGTCCTCAGCCCCTCAGACACCGGTGGAGAGGCCGGAAATGGCGCGCGGCACCTCTCAGAGACGAAGCCATCGTTTCAACAACGCCTGCCGGTGTTGAAGGAGTTCGTTTCAGACGGCGGCGACTGGGGGGCCTTTCAACGCCGCTTTCTCGCTCATCAAGAGATGGCCGGCTGGACGGACAACGAGGCGTTGAGTGCGCTACCGGCCATGCTGGACGATGACGCCCTTGCTACGCTCATCACAGCTCCCAGATCAACGCGATCTACGCTACAGTCGGCGCTCCAGGTCCTCACCATAGTCTACGGGCCATCGTCGGACTGCCGCAAACTCTTCCACGAGCGGTGCAGGGGCCAGAAGGAGCCACCGCTGGCGTATCGCACGGCTCTCCTGGCCCTCGCAAAAGCGGCTTTCCCGCGGATGGACGGCGAAGGGGTGGACGCGATGGTGACGGAGAAGCTCCTGGCGTTGGCCCAGGAGCTACAGATCGTCATCGTCGCAGAGGACGACGCGGACATGTGCTCCTTGCGGGCAGCAAGACACATCCACGCGCACCTGATAGCGCAGCGTCGATCACCTCTCGTCCCCAAGGGCGCAGCTGCGGTGTGCGCTGGGACGCCGACCATCCCCCCCTCCGAGGAGGTCTTCGCGGCGGGTCGCCCGGTGGAGTGGAGATCCGGAGGGAGGCCGGCTCGGACCACACCGGATCGCCAGGAGCACCCCAAGGCGCTCATCACGTGCTACAACTGTGGCCGCAAGGGCCACGTGGCTGCGGAATGCCGGGCGCCTCGTCAACGACAGCCGGGACGGTCGGACGGCGCTCCAGCCTACAGGCCTCCGCATCGCAACCCGGCAAGTCGCGGCACCCCACATGCTCGGCCTGTGCACACACCTGTCCCCACCTCGCGCGTTTCGGTGTACGGGCCTCGGGGTACGCCCATTGGTTTGTTGGGTGGCGGCGGGGTCGAGAGGGTGCTCGGGCCGGGGCAGTGGACGGAATTGGCCCACCGCATTGTTGCTGCGTCGGCAGGCTCGTCCGTGGTCGCGGGTCACATTGACGGGGTCGAGGTGCGTATCCTCGTCGATACGGGAGCTTCGGCGACCATTGTGTCAGACTTGATTTATAATATTCTTCCCGTTCAAAGCCGCCCCTTGCTCCCAGTCACCGTTCCGTGTTACGCAGCGAACGGGGGTTCGCTGGGTATCATAGGCCAAATTCGAGCACAAATTTGCATTGGCGATATCAAACTCTCCGGGCCGATATTAGTCTCGTCCTCGCTGGCGGTTCCGTGCTTGTTGGGGACGGACTTTTTGGGCAAAATGCCGATTAAAATTCTAATTGATCAGGGTTGCATCGAGCTTCCCTCGGGCCGACGGGTAACATTCCTGCCTTCCCCTGTCACCTCAAGGGCAGCGTGCGCGTCGATACAAGCGTTCGTCACTCGGACGGTGCGTGTACCTCCCGGGGCGCAAATGCTCGTGCCCCTTCGCTTGCGTCGGCCTTTCGTGCCCGGTGTTCTGGACCAGGGAATTCTGTTAGGGCCCTCGAGGGCTGGGGAAAACGGGCTGGATCTGGTGGCCGCTCAAACGCTCGTTAAGGGGAGCGATGACCCGTTTATCCTCGTCCTTAACGTTGGCGTACAGACGGCCGTCGTTCCTCAGGGAACTGTGCTCGCGCACGCGACACCGGTCCCCGTGGTAGACACGGTTATGGGTAATGTGGGGACCGATCCTCTGGCTCAACCGCATTCTGAGGGGGACGATAGTTGGATGGACACACTATGTTCGGGCACGAGTGATCTGTCCGACTCCCAGCGTGCCGGCCTACGCACCCTTCTGACGGAATTTTCCGATGTTTTTAGTAAACACAAATATGACATTGGGTGCACGAAATTGTTGCGTCACCACATTGACACGGGTGACAATGCCCCGGTACGCCAGAATCCTTTTCGGTTAAGTCCGGCCGAAAAAGATCATGTCAAATTGGCAGTGGATGACATGCTGGCTGCAGACATTATAGCCCCTTCCACCAGTCCATGGGGAGCACCCATAGTGCTTGTCAAAAAGCACGATGGGTCCTTGCGATTCTGTGTGGATTTTCGCCGCCTTAATAAGATCTCCGTGGCCGACGCGTATCCACTTCCCCGGATGGACGAATCTCTGGATGCTCTGGCTGGCGCACGTTTTTTTTCTACGTTGGACTTGTTATCCGGATTTTGGCAACTCCCATTGGATGATGAGTCCAAGCCAAAGACTGCGTTTCGCACACCACACGGCCTATTCCAATTTAACCGGTTACCTATGGGATTACACTCCGCTCCGGCGACATTTCAGCGCCTTATGGAACTGGTTTTGGCTGGCTTACAGTGGAACGTCTGTTTGATCTATCTGGATGACGTCATCGTGTTCAGCAAGACATTTGACGAACACCTTTTGCGCTTGCGCGCCGTGTTCCTCAAAATGCGTGCTGCGAATTTGAAATTTAAGCCGCAAAAGTGCCACCTGCTACGGGAATCCGTACGCTATTTGGGGCACATCGTCAGCCGCTCGGGCATATCCACCGATCCCGCAAAGACGCAGTGTGTCAACTCCTGGCCAACCCCCACCTCGGTGGCTGAGGTCAGGAGTTTCATTGGATTTGCGTCTTATTACCGGCGGTTCGTCGCGGATTTCGCGACCATTGCTAAGCCCTTACACGCTCTGACGGCGAAGGGAGTGAAATTTCACTGGGGCCAGGAGGAGGAGGTCGCTTTTTGTTCCCTTCGCGACGCTCTCGTGCGGGCCCCTCCATTGAGCTACCCCGATTTTTCGGAACCCTTCCTGCTCGATACAGACGCCAGCAATACGGGCATTGGGGGTGTGCTCTCACAGGTGATCTGTGGTGTGGAACGCGTCGTGGCTTATGGCAGTAGGGTTTTGTCTCCGGCGGAACAGAGATACTGCGTCACGCGTCGGGAACTCTTGGCTATTGTATTTTTTATGCAACAGTATCGCCCATACCTGTACGGTCGGCATTTCACTGTCCGTACGGACCATGCGGCATTACAATATGCCTTGCGGGTGACACAGCCTTCGGGGCAATTGTCCCGATGGCTCGAAATCCTTCAGGATTATGATTTCACGACCACATATCGGAAGGGTGCTCGGCACACTAATGCGGATGCGCTGTCTCGCCTGCCGCCCGCCTCAGATTGCGCTTGTCTCAGGGGATCGGGGCGTTGTAAGCCGCCAGAGGATAGCCCCCCCTTAGATATCCCGGTTCTCGCTGCTGCCACTGAGGACCCCTTGCCTGAGGGTCCTGTCGGGGAGGGAGGTGCGGACTCCTTGCTGGGGTTGTCCGTTGCTGAATGGGGGCGCCTCCAGATGGAGGACGCATCCCTCCTCGCGTTGCGTCGTCGCGCAGGGGGTTCCGTGCGGGGGGTCGCGGGGATTGATTCATACGGGCTGCTCCAGGGGCTCCTAATGCATTGGGATGGGAGGGCCTGCCGTCACAGGCTTGTGGTGCCATCCGCTTTGCGGGGTAAGGCCGTTTGGGCCGCACACGAGCGACTTTTGCACCTGGGGACCCACAAGACCCTTGCCGTGCTCCAGCTGGATTTCTTCTGGCCGGGTATGGCAAGGGATGTGGATGACCTCCTGGGTGCATGCACTCAGTGCGCCCAACGAAAACCACCAGCGAAAGGCGCCTGCCCACCGCTACAATCTATCACGGTCTCTCGGGTTAACGAACTCGTCGCACTCGATATATTGGGGCCCTTCCCTGCGACCCCTAGGGGTAACAAGTACCTGCTGGTTGGCGTGGAATATTTCACCCGATGGCCTATGGCATGGCCTCTTGCTAACCAGTCAGCAGCAGCCGTTGCCGAGGCCTTTGTCCAGGGCTATGTCCTCGACAAGGGTGCTCCCGAACGGCTGCTGACTGACCAAGGGAAGAACTTCTCTGGCGTCCTTCTGCACGAGGTGTGTGCGCTTCTTGGTACGAAAAAGATTCGCACATCCCCCTATCACCCACAAACCGATGGCATGGTGGAGCGGCTGCATAGGACGCTCACATCTATGTTGTGTCACCAGGTGTGTGACTCCCAGACCGATTGGGACCTTCACATTCCGGGGGTTTTGGCCGCCTATAGAATGGCTCCTCACGCGGCAACCGGCTTCTCGCCGTTCTTTTTGATGTACGGTCGCGACGTTGACCCACCAATTGCGAATCAGCTCCGCGTCTCGGAAACCAGCAGAAAATCGAAATTGGCCGACCACGTTAAATTTAATATCCTGAGGTTGACCGAGGCGCGGGAGGCAGCGGCCCAAAACTCTTCCTCTCGGCAGAAGGCCAACGAGAGGTTGCGATCGCGCCAATCACGCACACATGCGTGGAAGCCAGGCGATCAAGCCTGGCTGCACTGCCCTCAGGTGCCGTTGGCGACCTCGGCGAAATTGTTGCGGCCTTGGAGGGGCCCTGTGGTTATTGTGAAGGTTATGCGGCCGCAGTGCGTTCGTATCCAGTGGGGGAAACGCCGCTGGTACGTACACCCCTCGCGTCTGAAGCCGTTTGTGGCGCCGCGCGTCCCTCCACCACATTACACAGGCCGAGCATGTGATGTCTCCGCTGACTCCCGGACGGCGTCTTCGTCACCTGCCCTTGATGCTTCGCTAACTGTTCCACCTTCAGGCGCCTCAAGAATGACGGCTTCCAGCGCGCCTGCGCCACCCGGTGGGGACGGAGTTTGCCCTTCCGGGGTGACGGAAGACGGTGCACCTGCACAGCCGGTGCCCACTGCCGGGCCGACCGGACCCTCCCCCTACGATGGACCCGCAAATCGGACTCGCGCCAAAATGCGCCGCTTGTTGTAAAAATGGTTCTTGTTACTCTTGTTGTTCACTGTTAAGTTTTCTTGCTGCGTTGATGGGGGGGGCGGGTACAATGTATATGTGTATATAGTGAAATTTTGTATAGGTGGGTTGGGTTATTTATTGGGGTGTTCGTTCTTATGAGGCACGCACGGGTGGGGGTTTGTTGTGTTTATTGTTCGAGTATTGTTGCAGCCGGGACGGCTGCGGGTTACACGGGAGGGGGTGATGTAGGGGTGCTATGGGGAATAAACACATGACACGGGAAGGTGTGGTTTACCCACACCTTGGTGGCTACAACAACGTCCGCTAAGGCTCCAGTGGGTATAAAGTGCGGGGAGCCAGGGAGCTCGGGGCAGAGTGTGGGGCCCGAGGCTGAAGCAACCAGTGAAGAAAGAAGGCCAGCTAGGTGAGACCCTGGAACTCCTGTGACCGCTGCCCTTTTCAGGGCCGGCACAGCAAGCCAGTGGTGCGGCCCCAGAGCCCCAGAGTCAGAGTCCTTCTAAGGGCCGGTCTGGTCGGCGGGGTGCCGAGATCTGTGCCTAACCAGGGCCGGATCTGATAGCCTCCCTTAGAGCCCTACCAGGAGGAACTGGGAGCCTAGAGCTTAGGCCAGAGAGCCTGGGGTGTGTTCCTGAGTTATACGGGTGGAGGGGCCGCTACCCCTTCTAGTGTAACCCTTGTTAAGGTTTAAATAAATAGTGCTGCTTCTATTCTGCCGTCTCCGTGTCCTGGAACCCACTACATATTTATGCTGAACTCTTTTCGCACCGTGCTTTAATAGAAGATGCGGGGGAAGGTAAACAAACTAAACACAAAAATAAGTTCTAAATAAATTAGTTTTCAATCTACACGAGTTAAAAGTGCGTGGCACCAGTGGCTTCCTAATATACCAAGGAAGAGCATTCCAGATGGTCGAAGAAGCACATCTGAAAGTGCGCGATGCGGTGTTCGGTGGCCGGCCAAAAGCCGCTGTCGTAAGGATGACCAGAGTCTGTGTGTTGGTTTATGGATTGCCACACAACTGAAGTTGATGTGTTTATTACTCCTACAGAATGTTCCAATGCAGTAAATGAGTTATTTTTCTTTATGGCTGTTCACTCGGCGACCTCTGCGTGTTCATGGGTGTCGACATTGTGCGTGCGCCTGTGCAGATGGGATGCGGAGATCAAACGCCAGGCGTTGTCCTTTTATAGAGGTGGAGAGAGTGGTTGCACTGTGAACTCCTCGTGCGTGGCTCGCGATCATTGCACGCAGAGAGCACTTAGAGAGAGCATGGGCCACGTGCTGCTGTGGTCATGACCTTATACCCCTCCCACCCCCGCTCCCTCCACAACTTTTCTTAAGTCCTTTATCCCTCACCTTCGCCTTCCCATATAAGAGTACAACACGCACCCCGTTCCCTAATACATTCATCATCGCGTGATATCCAATTCGCGTTATGAGTCTGACCTTTATCAGAATGCAATGAGGTTTCACCTACTGTTATGTGTACAGGAAGATTTTATGACCAATGTTATGATCATTCGTTTATTTTGGGTTAGATCGTGAAGGTGTCATGTGATAATCTAGAAGGGCAATGTAACGTCATTATTTTATTAATCGAGGTTTTACTTGTATCTGTTGAGTAAACTAATTTAAAAAAAATCCAAGGAGTCACCTGTGGCTATTTTAACAAGCTAGTATGTAGGGTGTGTAGTAGATACTACTGGCTCTGTAGTAGTATGTAGGGTGAGTAGTAGATACTACTGACTCTATAGTAGTGTGTAGGGTGTGTAGGTATATATGCTAACAATATAAAACATTTGGCAGGGGTCGAAAATTTTAGTGATCCTGTTGGATCAACGTTTTACCTCCACATCTAGAGCAGGTTCCACTTTCTGTCTATCAGAGCCTTTCAGAAGTCCTGATAATGTTGTTCAGTTCAGTGTATTTTGGTATAGCCCTGTGAGCCATCGGACTCTTGAATCGGGTGCAACCACAACAACAACAAAAAACACGAACAAGAAAAACATCTTAAAGTGACTATGTAACTGTGCAAACAGAAAATTCAAGGAAAAAAAAACAGCAAAAATATTCCTGAAAAAAGCACCGTACACCAACGCTGTGTGCAAAAAATCCCAGTGGGATGCAAGGCAAACAACAACAACCACAAAACTTAGATTAAGGCCATCAGTCTAACTCCGTACTACAACAAAACAAACATGTCCAAACCAAAAAACTTTTCCAAATCACCAAAAAATAAAGCCGTAATTGCAACATAACAGTGATCACATGGACTGTGACCGGTTTTTACAATAAACTACATAAATAACATGTAACACCAAACCCTAGAGCCATAGCTGGCTGCATGAGTTACTCCACAACAACAGAAGCATCGGTCGGAGTATGAAATTTTTCAATGCACCATTAAGATCAGCACGCTAAATCAAAATACAGATAATACTTTGCAGCGTCATCCGGAGCGAAACATTTCATTTTATTTTACGTTGACGGACAAATGGACAAATGGAACGCCGTGCTTTAAAATAGACTAGTTTATATACCTGGCGTTGCCCGGGCCAAAAAAATATTTCAAAACTACTCTTAAAAATCTAACAGCAGTGCATATTTACTGTGATAGTTCTGCTAAGTTTACAATAGTACATACTGTGGTGGTACCTGCTATGATTACAGCAGTGCATACCGACTGTGGTGGAACCTGCTATGATTACAACAGTGCATACTGACTGTGGTGGTACCTGCTATGATTTCAGCAGTGCATACCGACTGTGGTTGTACCTGCTATCACTACAGTAGTACATGTTGACTCTATAGCAGTATTTATCGACTCTATAGCACAAAGAACTCACCTGACAGAGTGGCGCGGTGGGGCCTAGTCCCGTGCAGAGCCTCCGGCCTTGCCTAGATTGTCCAGCCGGCCGAGGTGGCACCTTGGCTGGCTGGGGCTGGGCTGCTATAAATAAATAAATAAATAGACAAATAAGTTAATAAATAAATAGATAAAAAGGAAGTGCACAAAAATCGCACTAAATCGCTAATTCAACTAAATAAAAGTTGACGGATGTGCAAAAGGAATAGGGCTTTCTCACGGCGTGGCTTACGGCGTGGTACCTGGCTATTTTACGTAAACCCCACCGTTTGAGAGCCAAATCCTTCGCAAGTGCGTGAACACACAAACAAACCCATAAATAATTTTTGACTTTTATATATATAGATAATACCCGACTTACGATGGTCCGACTTACGATATTTCGATCTTACGATGGCATGCATACTTGAACAATGTTAGGTTGTTGATGCCTACATTAACTTAGTTGTCCGAAAAGGAGGATGGCGATGATAAAGTACAGTATCGTACCTCGTACGCTGTTGCGTTTTTCTGCCGCGCGAAATAAAACATTTTAAAATTTTGACATACAGTACCCGGGCGTTTACAAACTAAAGTGCCTCTGTGGTAGTAGCTACATTGGAGAAACCAAACGACATATCTCGGACCGGATCCGCGAATATAAAGCAGACTTGAAACACGGTAGAACGAACTCCTCTGCCGTGGCAGATCACTGTTATAATTCAGTGGGCTCACATGACTTCTCCAAGACGGAGGTTCTTTGCAAACCAATCGGCTACCATGAGAGATTCGTTCATGAGGCCATCCACATATACATGCACAGAGACAATTTCAACCAAGAAGATGGATTCTGGCTTAGTAACCATTTGAAAGATGTTTTAAACCATTTCGTTTATTAATTAATTGTATTTTACGAGGACCTTCAGACCGCAGCTCTTCCGCTGGCATTGACTCTTAATACCTCTCACACCACGGTTAATGGTATGGTTTACAACATGGAGTATAACAGCGCCTCGCAGCTGTCTCTCTCCTCCCTCCTCCGTTCCGACCATGGATGGACTCGTCCGTCTGAACGGGGCTCGTAGCTGTCCGTGGTGCTGAAGTTGAAGGTAAGAATCCACCCATTTTTTCGCCATATAGCATTGTGATATATAACAACTTATTGTTGGTAGCTCAGCTGACTGGAGAATATATAGAGTTTATTGATAACATTAAGGTATATTCTTAGTTTTTTCGGTAAAGTCACGTTGAAGAGAAACAACAAAATAACAAAATATATATAAAACAATAAAAAAATTCTCACGACGTTTCGACCATAACTCAAACGGTCATCATCAGGTGTGTCGGTTTGCATAAATGTATTTTGAAAACGGCATATTTATTTATATATATATATAAAAAAATAACGTTTGCGTCACGCGCAACGATTGGCAGTTTGCCCAGGACTAGTCCATCTATTTTTTGAAAAGAGGAGGGGGGAGACGAAATTTGTTTTTTATGTATGCTGTCTGAAAGCCACTGTAAGCGTGAACAATCAATCAAGAACTGAAATGATTTATCAAATCTTTCCAATGATTGCTAAGATAGAATCCATCTTCTCGGTTGAAATTGTCTCTGTGTTTGTATATGTGGATAGCCTCTTGAGCGAATCTCTCATGGAAGCCAGATGGCTTACAAAGAACCTCCGTCTTGGAAAAGTCAATGGCATGTGAGCCTACTGAATTAGAACAATGATCTGCTACGGCCGAGGTGTTGGTCCTACCGTGTTTAAGGTCTGCTTTATGTTCACGAATGCGGTCCGAGATATGGCGTTTGGTTTCTCCAATGTAACTACTACCACAGAGGCAACTTAGTTTGTAGACACCAGGGTATTGTATGTCCGGAATCACATCTTTTACAGACGGAACCAGATCACGGATTTTATGTAATGTGTTGAAACGGACCTGGATCTTGTGTTTATTCAAGATTTTGGAGATCTTTTTTGTGATCCCAGCAATGTAGGGTAAAGTGATGGTTTTGAAAGGCTCCTCAAGAGGGTTCTTCTTCATGGTTTGAGTGATAGCTTTGCGGATTGTATAGTCGGAGTAACCATTAGCCCTAAGAGCTTGGTGTACGTGCTTGAGTTCACTGCTTATGTGTTCCTGGTCGGATATGCATTGGGCTCTATGATACAGAGTCTTGATGAGAGAATTCTTCTGTGATGGATGGTGGTGGGAATCCGGTTTCAGATAAGCATCCGTATGGGTAGCTTTCCTGTAGACAGAGTGGCTCATTGAACCATCAGGTCTCTTTTTAATTAGGACATCCAAAAAAGGTATCTTGCCATCTATTTCGACTTCCATGGTAAATCTGATGGCTGGGTGTATGGAATTGATGTGGTCGAAGAATTGGTCTAGAGCAGGCCGGCCATGTGGCCAGATGACAAAAGTGTCATCCACGTACCTCTTCCATAAGGTTGGGCGCAGAGTGGCAGTCTGGATGGCGTCAGTCTCAAATTTCTCCATGAAAATGTTAGCTATAACTGGAGAAAGGGGGGAGCCCATTGGGGTGCCCTCAGTTTGTTTGTAGAAAGTTCCATTCCAAGTGAAGTATGTATTGGTTAAACAGTGTCTCACCAGGGGGGGTACCTCAGTGTTTAGTCCTTGATGAACCAAGTCTTCAATGATTGCAATGGTGTCAGGTACAGGAACCTTGGTGAATAAGGAAACTACATCAAAACTGACAAGCAGGTCGTCTGGGGACAGGGAAATACCCTTGATTGTTGATACCAGGTGAGTAGAATTTTGTACCGCAGAGGTGGTTTTTCCAGTGAAAGGACGCAGGATTTCAGACAAAAAACGAGCTAGTTTGTAGGTGGGGGAGCTGATAGTAGAGACTATGGGAAGAAGAGGTGTATCTACTTTATGTATTTTTGGTAAGCCGTATAATCTTGGTGGCCTGGCAGCAGAAGGTTTCAACGAAAACTGTTTAGATTGATCAATTAATGCGGTTGAATCAGAAATTATTTTGTTGGTTTGTGTGACGAGGCTGTTGGTGGGATCTCTTTTTATTTTTGTATAACTACCATCGTCGAGTAATTCTTTAATTTTGTTGTTGTATTCTATTTTATCCATGATGACAGTAGCATTGCCTTTGTCAGCTGAGAGAACTACAATATCATTCCTCTTTTTTAATTTATATAATTCAAAACGCTCATCTTTGCTGAGGTTGCTAGCTGGCATCTTAGCGTTTTTGAGGGTTGCAGCGATTTCAGATCTTGCTACGTCTGCAGCGATGTGACCCAGGCCCCTGAGAGCAACGTCTACTTGGGCAATTATATCATTAACTGGTATGTGTTTAGGTGTGACTGCAAAGTTTAGACCTTTAGCTAAAACGGATTTCAGACCATCGGAAATAGAACTGTTACTGCGATTAATTACGACTTTATTAACGTCTAACTTTTTGGTGTGTGGGTCCGGTCTTTTGTTGAAGAGGAGGTTAAATTTGGAAATCAGGTTTTCCTTACATTTGGTCGACATAGTAGCAGCTGAAGAGGCAGTCATATTGTCTACATGTTCCCAATCCGATGTGGACATTATTGCCGTCAATGATAAGTGTGATTTGTAGAGTGTCTTGTCTAACTGATCTAGTTCTGTGCGTATAAGTCTGATTTTTTTCTGAGATAAGAGCTAAGCTAGTTTTGAAAAGAATTCGTTTCGCATTAGAAGAAGTTACAGTAGCAGAGGTGAGTGTAAATGCGATTGGTATTACCCCAGAGTCGCGGCATCTCTTCAGGAAGGTGAGAGACTCGATCAGCAGTCACACCTAAACACATACCAGTTAATGATATAATTGCCCAAGTAGACGTTGCTCTCAGGGGCCTGGGTCACATCGCTGCAGACGTAGCAAGATCTGAAATCGCTGCAACCCTCAAAAACGCTAAGATGCCAGCTAGCAACCTCAGCAAAGATGAGCGTTTTGAATTATATAAATTAAAAAAGAGGAATGATATTGTAGTTCTCTCAGCTGACAAAGGCAATGCTACTGTCATCATGGATAAAATAGAATACAACAACAAAATTAAAGAATTACTCGACGATGGTAGTTATACAAAAATAAAAAGAGATCCCACCAACAGCCTCGTCACACAAACCAACAAAATAATTTCTGATTCAACCGCATTAATTGATCAATCTAAACAGTTTTCGTTGAAACCTTCTGCTGCCAGGCCACCAAGATTATACGGCTTACCAAAAATACATAAAGTTGATACACCTCTTCGTCCCATAGTCTCTACTATCAGCTCCCCCACCTACAAACTAGCTCGTTTTTTGTCTGAAATCCTGCGTCCTTTCACTGGAAAAACCACCTCTGCGGTACAAAATTCTACTCACCTGGTATCAACAATCAAGGGTATTTCCCTGTCCCCAGACGACCTGCTTGTCAGTTTTGATGTAGTTTCCTTATTCACCAAGGTTCCTGTACCTGACACCATTGCAATCATTGAAGACTTGGTTCATCAAGGACTAAACACTGAGGTACCCCCCCTGGTGAGACACTGTTTAACCAATACATACTTCACTTGGAATGGAACTTTCTACAAACAAACTGAGGGCACCCCAATGGGCTCCCCCCTTTCTCCAGTTATAGCTAACATTTTCATGGAGAAATTTGAGACTGACGCCATCCAGACTGCCACTCTGCGCCCAACCTTATGGAAGAGGTACGTGGATGACACTTTTGTCATCTGGCCACATGGCCGGCCTGCTCTAGACCAATTCTTCGACCACATCAATTCCATACACCCAGCCATCAGATTTACCATGGAAGTCGAAATAGATGGCAAGATACCTTTTTTGGATGTCCTAATTAAAAAGAGACCTGATGGTTCAATGAGCCACTCTGTCTACAGGAAAGCTACCCATACGGATGCTTATCTGAAACCGGATTCCCACTACCATCCATCACAGAAGAATTCTCTCATCAAGACTCTGTATCATAGAGCCCAATGCATATCCGACCAGGAACACATAAGCAGTGAACTCAAGCACGTACACCAAGCTCTTAGGGCTAATGGTTACTCCGACTATACAATCCGCAAAGCTATCACTCAAACCATGAAGAAGAACCCTCTTGAGGAGCCTTTCAAAACCATCACTTTACCCTACATTGCTGGGATCACAAAAAAGATCTCCAAAATCTTGAATAAACACAAGATCCAGGTCCGTTTCAACACATTACATAAAATCCGTGATCTGGTTCCGTCTGTAAAAGATGTGATTCCGGACATACAATACCCTGGTGTCTACAAACTAAGTTGCCTCTGTGGTAGTAGTTACATTGGAGAAACCAAACGCCATATCTCGGACCGCATTCGTGAACATAAAGCAGACCTTAAACACGGTAGGACCAACACCTCGGCCGTAGCAGATCATTGTTCTAATTCAGTAGGCTCACATGCCATTGACTTTTCCAAAACGGAGGTTCTTTGTAAGCCATCTGGCTTCCATGAGAGATTCGTTCATGAGGCTATCCACATATACAAACACAGAGACAATTTCAACCGAGAAGATGGATTCTATCTTAGCAATCATTGGAAAGATTTGATAAATCATTTCAGTTCTTGATTGATTGTTCACGCTTACAGTGGCTTTCAGACAGCATACATAAAAAACAAATTTCGTCTCCCCCCTCCTCTTTTCAAAAAATAGATGGACTAGTCCTGGGCAAACTGCCAATCGTTGCGCGTGACGCAAACGTTATATTTTTATATATATATATAAATAAATATGCCGTTTTCAAAATAAATTTATGCAAACCGACACACCTGATGATGACCGTTTGAGTTATGGTCGAAACGTCGTGAGAATTTTTTATTGTTTTATATATATTTTGTTATTTTGTTGTTTCTCTTCAACGTGACTTTACCGAAAAAACTAAGAATATGAATTACTGCAGTCACGAAAGCTTTAAATCAAAATTTAACATTAAGGTAGTTTATATTTGAGTTTTTATTGGTTTACTATATGGTATTCATTATGTAGTGTAGTGTATACCCAGTTACTGTTAATAGCTTAGCTTATTGAAGAATATATTGATCACATTTATTATATTGATGTAATTTAGACTTAGGTTTTTTTCACATCGGTTTACTGTATAATAGTTAAGTTGTTGCAGCCCCCTTTGGCGTCCATGTACTAGGTGCTTCTGTGGATGTGTAGGCTTTGACTTTAACATAGCTATTTCTATGACCAGTCACAAGACAATCCCTCAGTTATTTCAATGCTAAATTCTCCTGTTTGATTTGTACTAGGTGCCTCTGTGGATGTGTAGGCTTTGACTTTAACATAGCCATTTCTGTGACCAGTCACAAGTTAATCACTCAGCTATTTCAATGCTAAATTATCCTGTTTGATTTGTACTAGGTGCCTCTGTGGATGTGTAGGCTTTGACTTTAACATAGCCATTTCTGTGACCAGTCACAAGCTAATCCCTCAGCTATTTCAATGCTAAATTATACTGTATGATATGTAAACCCCTTTGTCAAGATGCCTCACTTCTATAAACCAGCTTAAAAGACGCTACGAATCTTAACAACGTTCATTGAAGCTCTGTCGTCCTGACAGGTTTGTTCCTTTCACCTGAAGGCCACTTGTGTTATGGCCGAAACGTCGTGAGAAATTTATTGTGTTATTTCATTATTTTATTCTCATTCTACGTGACTTTACCGAAAGAACCAAAGAAGATGAATCCTTGCAGTCACGAAAGCTTTAAATCGAAATGTAACCACCTCTACGGGGAGGGATTCCACACAACCTTAAGATCATTCAACAGACTCCGGGATAAGAAGGCTCAACTAATCGAGTCTCTCACCTTTCTGAAGAGATGCTGCGACTCTAAGGTAATACCAACCGCATTTACACTAACCTCTGCTGCTGCAACTTCTCTCAATGCAAAACTAATTCTAGCTAGAAATAGTTTCGCTCTTATCTCGGAAAAAATCATACTTACACGCACCGAACTCGATCGGTTATACAAGACACTCTACAAATCACACTTAACATTGACAGCAACAATGTCTACATCGCATTGGGAACATGTAGACAATATGACTACGTCTTCGGCTGCCACTATGTCGACCAAATGTAGGGACAATTTGATTTCCAAATTCAATCACCTCTCGAAAAAAATTGGATCCACACACCGAAAAGATAGACGTTCACAAAGTCGTGATTAATCGCAGTAACAGTTCCATTTATGATGGCCTGAAATCCGTTTTAGCTAAAGGTCTAAACTTTGCTGTCACACCGAGATACATACCGGTTAATGATATCATTGCCCATGTCGACGTTGCACTCAAGGGCTTGAGTCACATCTCTGCAGACGTAGCAAGATCTGAAATCGCTGCAACCCTCAAAAACACTAAGTTGCCACCTAGCAACATCAGCAAAGATGAACGCTTTGAATTATCTCAATTAAAAAGAGAGATGATATTGTCGTCCTCTCAGCCGACAAGGGCAATGCCACTGTCATCATGGACAAACAGAATATAACAACAAAATGCAAGAACTACTCGACAATGGCAGCTGTACAAAAATAAAAAGAGATCCCACCAACAGCCTGGTTACCAAAACGAACAAAATCATCTGTGATTCTACAGCATTAATTGATCACACCAAACAGTTCTCGTTGAAACCCTCTGCTGCCAGACCACCAAGATTATATGGCTTTCCAAAATACACAAAGAAGATACACCCCTTCGTCCCATCGTCTCCACTATCAACTCCCCCACCTATAAACTGGCACGTTTTCTTGCTGATATACTGCGACCTTCCACTGAAAAAAACACCTCTGCGGTACTAAATTCTACTCACCTGGTATCGACAATCAAAGGCATTTCCCTGTCCCCAGACGACCTGCTTGTCAGTTTTGATGTGGTGTCCTTGTTCACCAAAGTTCCGGTACCTGACACCATCGCTATCATTGAAGACCTGGTTCATCAAGGACTGCATACTGATGTACCCCCCCTGGTGAGACATTGCTTAACCAACACGTACTTCACCGGGAATGGAACTTTCTACAAACAAACTGAGGGCACCCAAATGGGCTCCCCCCTATCTCCGGTTGTAGCCAACGTATTCATGGAAAAATTTGAAACTGACGCCATCCAGACTGCCACTCTGCGCCCGACCTTATGGAAGAGGTACGTGGATGACACTTTTGTCATCTGACCACATGGCCAGCCTGCTCTAGACGAATTCCGCGACCACATCAATTCCATACACCCAGCCATCAGATTTACCATGGAGTTCGAAAAAGATGGCAAACTACCCTTTTTGGATGTCTTAATTAAAAGGAGACCTGATGGTTCGATGAGCCACTCTGTCTACAGGAAAGCTACCCATACAGATGATTACTTGAAACCGGATTCCCACCACCATCCATCCCAGAAGAACTCCCTCATCAAGACTCTATACCATAGAGCCCAATGCATTTCCGACCAGGAACACATTACCAGTGAACTCAAGCACGTACACCAGGCTCTCAGGGCTAATGGTTACTCCGACTGCACAATCCGCAAAGCCATCACTCCAGTCATGAAGAAGGATCCTCTTGTGGTGCCACTCAAAACCATCACCTTACCCTACATTGCAGGGGTCACTAAAAAGATCTCCAAAATCCTGAATAAACACAAGATCCAGGTCCGATTCAACACAGTACATAAAATCCGTGATCTGGTTCCATCTGTAAAAGATGCTGTTCCAGACATACAGTACCCGGGCATTTACAAACTAAAGTGCCTCTGTGGTAGTAGCTACAATGGAGAAACCAAACGACATATCTCGGACCGCATCCACGAACATAAAGCAGACTTGAAACACGGTAGAACGAACTCCTCTGCCGTGGCAGATCACTGTTATAATTCAGTGGGCTCACATGACATTTACTTCTCCAAGACGGAGGTTCTTTGCAAACCAACCGGCTACCATGAGAGATTCGTTCATGAGGCCATCCACATATACAAGCACAGAGACAATTTCAACCGAGAAGATGGATTGTGGCTTAGTAACCATTGGAAAGATGTTTTAAACCATTTTGGTTCTTAATTAATTGTATTTTACGAGGACCTTCAGACCGCAGCTCTTCCGCTGGCATTGACTCTTAATACCTCTCACACCACGGTTAATGGTAGGGTTTACAACATGGAGTATAACAGCGCCTCGCAGCTGTCTCTCTCCTCCCTCCTCCGTTCCGACCATGGATGGACTCGTCCGTCTGAACGGGGCTCGTAGCTGTCCGTGATGCTGAAGTTGAGGGTAAGAATCCACCCACCTTTTTCGCCATATAGCATTGTGATATATAACAACTTTTTGTTGGTAGCTCAGCCGATTGGAGAATTTATAGAGTTTATTGATAACATTGAGGTAGTTTATATTTTAGTTTTGATTGGTTTATTATATGGTATTCATTATATAGTGTAGTGTATACCCAGTTACTGTTAATAGCTTAGCTTATTGAAGAAAATATTGAGCACATTTATTATATTGATCTAATTTAGACTTAGGTTTTTTCACATCGGTTTACTGTATGATAGTTAAGTTGTTGCAGCCCCCTTTGGCGTCCATGTACTAGGTGCCTCTGTGGATGTGTAGGCTTTGACTTTAACATAGCTATTTCTATGACCAGTCACAAGCTAATCCCTCAGTTATTTCAATGCTAAATTCTCCTGTTTGATTTGTACTAGGTGCCTCTGTGGATGTGTAGGCTTTGACTTTAACATAGCCATTTCTGTGACCAGTCACAAGCTAATCACTCAGCTATTTCAATGCTAAATTCTCCTGTTTGATTTGTACTAGGTGCCTCTGTGGATGTGTAGGCTTTGACTTTAACATAGCTATTCTACAACCAGTCACAAGTTAATCCCTCAGTTATTTCAATGCTAAATTATCCTGTTTGATTTGTACTAGGTGCCTCTGTGGATGTGTAGGCTTTGACTTTAACATAGCCATTTCTGTGACCAGTCACAAGCTAATCACTCAGTTATTTCAATGCTAAATTCTCCTGTTTGATGTGTAAACCCCTTTGTCAAGGTGCCTCACTTCTCTAAACCAGCTTAAAAGACGCTACAAATCTTAACAACGTTCATTGAAGCTATGTCGTCCCGACAGGTCTGTTCCTTTCACCTGAAGAAGGCCACTTGTGTTGTGGCCGAAACCTCGTGAGAATTTTATTGTATTATTTTATTTTATTATTTTATTATTTTGTTCTCATTCTACTTGACTTTACCGAAAGAACCAAAGAAGATGGCCTAGCCTACCCAGGAGTTTTAAAGAATGGTGATAATTGAGCAAAACAGAGCAATTTACAGTACCGTACTGTATAAACTATATACTGTATGTATTTATTAATTACAATATTGTATTGCACAGTAAAATGTAAAGTAAAAAAAAGGTAAATTCTTAGCCTACTTATATGAACTGCAATTTAATAGAAAGTTTTTTTTCAGGAAACAATCCTATCTGCTATAAAAACTTTTAACATGCTTTGAAACACAAAAAACACAGAAAAATACACGCGCTAACACCAAGACAACTTTACTCCGTCGACCGCTGGTGAGAGTGAGGCATCACACAAGGCGGGAGATGCGTACATCCTGGTAGCGTCCCAACGTACAGTATCATACCTGGTACGCTGCTGCGTTTGCCTGTCGCGCGAAATTTTAAATATTTTACAATTTTGTCGTATCGCAATCGTAAGATCGAAATATCGTAAGTCGGACCATCGTAACTCTGGCACTATCTGTACAGTAGTCCCTCGGTTAACAGTGACATCGGTTAACAGTTTTTTCGGTTAACGTTTCGACTCCTATAGTGACCCCATGGTATAAACTGACATTAACATTTTGATGTAACGGTACCGTGTTTATGTTGAACACGCGGTGCACCAATTTCGGCCAATCTGAGCGCTCGTAGGGTGGAGTTGAGCGCATGCTGCCTCAGCCAATCAGCGATGCCCATTTGTGAGCGTTACGACCTCGATTGGCTTTGTATACGTTGCGTTTTTTGTTTTGGCAGTAGAGACATCTCTCTTGCAGATTCAGTGAGTTTTACTTAATTTTCAACTAAGAAGTGAAATCGATTACCACTTGTGTCGGTTAACAGCAGTTTCTGTGGAACGGATTTAAAACGTTAACCAAGGGATTACTGTGTTGATTATATCTGTGACTAACCCAACTGGTGATATGTATTGCATTTGTTCAGATTAACATAATCCATGATAATGTATATAATTACAACACCCCCCCCCCCCTCTCTGATCTTCGCACCTCATAGGCACACATGGATTTTATCATCTTACTCTATTTAGTACCGGAAACAGGGAGACTTCTTCACAATTATGGCAAATCGTCTGATGAAGCTCGTTGCTGTAATCACCAGCGGCGGAACGTCACGGTACTCAAATTGTAAATGTTGTGGGTTTACTCTCCAATAAACAACCAGTGTGCTGAACTAGCAACTAATTGGCACCTTATGTTCACATGACACAAACCTTACTAATTAGCTGTGTTTGGTGGTGGTGGTTTGCCGACACATTTATACTAATACTCTTGGGTTTTTCGGTCAAGTCACGTAAATAAAAAATAATAGATCACGACGTTTGTTCGCAACACAAGCAATCGTCTTCAGGTGAGAGAGAGATAAAGCTGCTGAGACAAGGCCTTATATAGGCCTGAGATGGGTGCATCAAGGTAGGTGGGTGGAGCTAGAGGTGGTCCAACCACAGAGGCTGGGGCAGTGGCCTTTGTATTGTGAGAGATTAACATGTCAATGGCTGCGGCAATGGCCTTTGTATTGTGAGAGATTAGCCTGTCCTGAGAAGGTTGCATCAAGGTAGGTAGGTGGAGCTAGAGATGGTCCAACCACAGAGGCTGGGGCAGTGGACACCCAGCCTGTCAATACAAAGACACCCAACCTAGTAATGAAACTCAGAGAGTCAGTTAAGATCAGTATAAAGGATGGAAACATCATAGTAAGTTAATACTTTACCTGGTTAATCACGTCCTTCCAATGATTGCTCAATTTGTACCCAGTGGGTTTGCAGAGTACTTTCGTCTTGGAAAAATAAATATCGTCTGAGCCCACAGCGTTAACACAATGATCAGCCACGGCTGAGGTATTGGTCCTGCCGTGCTTCAGATCCGCTTTGTGTTCACAAACACGGTCCGAGACATGTCGTTTAGTTTCCCCAATGTAACTACTGCCGCAGACACAACTTAGTTTGTAGACACCGGGGTATTGCATGTCAGGGATCACATCCTTCACAGATGGGATCAGATCACGAATTTTATGTACTGTGTTGAATCGCACCTGGATCTTGTGTTTGTTCATGATTTTGGAAATCTTTTTGGTGACCCCTGCTATGTATGGCAAGGTGATGGTTTTGATTGGGTCCTGAGATGTGTTTTTCCCCACGGTTGGGGTGACAGTTTTGCGGATTGTGCGGTCCGAATATCCATTCCTGCAGTCACGAAAGCTTCAAATCAAGTTTGAACCGCCTCTACAGGGAGGATTTAAGTTTGTTTTCTCTCTATGTGACTCTGTGTTGTCTCTCTCTGCTTGTGTGTCTGTCTATGTGTCTCCGTGTCTGTGTTTTGTCTCTCTCTCAAATTTCACACTTACCTTCTAATTTAGCAATCTTTGGGAGAACGTAATCAACCAGGCTATGCGTTAACTGTGTGTTAGCCGACTCTCTGTGTTGCATTGCATTACACTCTAATTTTACTACATTTCTTATCAAACGTACTATTTCTCTCTCTAAATATTTCCTTGCTTGTCTGTTTTACACTTAACTTCTAATTTGGCAATCTTTGGAAGAACGTAATCAACCAGGCTATGCGTTAACTGTGTTAACCGACTCTCTGTTTTACATTTCATTACACCTAATTTTAAAAAGTTTGTTTTCTAAAACTTCCCATTTCTCTCTCTTTAAAACTTGCCAGGCTTGTTTGTTTATCGTCCATTGTCTCTCCTCCGGTCACTATGGTCCGGAATTCCATGCAACTTTCTCATTGTCCTCTGCCTGAATCCTCTCTCTCTCTCTCTGCCCCAACCCCTCCCCCCTCTCTCTATTTAAAGCTTCGACACAGTGGCACTGCCTTTCTGCTTGTCATTCTTTGGAGGAGTGTGGTCAGCGAGGTGCGTTGATTGCTGTTGTGTTGGCCGGCTTTCTGTGTTGTGTTGCATTGTGTTTCTAAGTTTACTATGTTTGTTTTTTCTCATTCATTCTTATCTGATGATGGTTGTTTGTGTTGAAATCGAAACGTCGTATTCTATTATTATTTGACTTTACCCAAAGAACCAGATATCAAACATAGCAAAATATATAATGCCATATTTTTTGCTCGTTGTTACCCAGTCTTGTTCTCCTCTGGCTATCGTTGGCGTGTCCTATAGCGGAGGCTCTCTCTCTGATTCTTATCAGGGATTCTCCCACCTAACGGCTTCTCGCACCTATTGCCGACTGATATAATACACTAATAATGTTAAACTTGTCTTTCTACAGCGCAATTTGCTCAAGGCCTCACAAAGCTGCACATGAAGATTAAGTTACGGAGAAAGCCTGCACAAAAAAAGACAGGTGAGTTTTAAGAGGCGATTTTAAAAGTGTAACGGACTCGGATTCCCTTATGGACCGGGGAGGAAGGGAATTCAATCATCGCGGAACCTGGCTGCAAAAAGCTCCATCTCCCAAAAAACAACAAATTCTGGCCTTTGGAATATATGTATGTTGAACTTATTTCGCACCGTACCTAGCCAACCATTATAAACGGAAGTGCCGGGGAGGGACAACAAACTAATCACAAAAAATTGTTCGAACGAAGTGAGTTTTCAATCTGGATTTAACAGTGCAAAGCTCCAGTGGCTTCCTAATAGCGGAAGGAAGAGCGTTCCAGACAGCTGCAAAATCGCATTTGAAAGTGCAGTGCAATGCGGTCACCGTCTTTAATCGATGGCGAGCCAAAATCCGTTGCTGCTGCGAGAATGACCGAAGTTCGCGTGATGATGGTTTATGCTCCTTGACGACAATCAGAATGGTAATCTAAGTTTTCGCAGCAAAATATAAAGCCTAAGCAAATCGGTGACATATTTAGGAGCCAGAGGTCTGAACCAATGGGGAGGGCTTCATCCAGCAGTGGAAAGGCAGTAGCTGTTAATACAACTATTTTTTTTATTTTACAGGTAAGGCCCACTGAGCGACCTGGCCATTAACGATAGCTCAATGAAGTGGCTTATCATGTGGAAATGTATTTCAACCACATAGTCTAAACGCACGTTTCTACATGTGGAGGGAAAAACCGGACGACCCGGAAAAAAATCCACGCAACCATGGAGAGAGTGACACGCAAACTCCAAATACATAGCAGTCATCAGGGTCGGGATCGAACCCACGAGCTCCTGCATACCAGGTGAGGGAGTTAAAATCTCGCGACCGATGTTGTACCACTGATATCATGCCAGTAAACCTACTTGTAAATGAGATGCCAATCTCAAAAGTTTATCCCGACTAAAATAAGGTTCATAATAATTCAAACTCCACAAGTTCAATTCAGGGGTTGTATTTTTGGACGATAGGAATGCCAGCTTCGCCACCCCCAACGAAACGGTCAACAAAAACGACACGAATCAAGCGGTAACATCAAGCAATGTGGCCTCTTAGCAACGCACGAAAATGAGAACAAACTTTAACTCAAGAGCAAATATATAAACTGTCAGCAACACCTTGGATGGACTAAGGTGTGCCCAAATACGTCTAACCTGGGATGGCTTCATGAGGTGCATACGCCCCACGAACTGAGATGTGAGGGTGCGTGGACTGAGGGCGTAACCATGCGTTGCTTTAGAGCAGTGGTTCTTAGCCTGGGATGCACGCGATCCCCTGGGGGTGCGAGATGCCCCTTCTGGGGGGTATTGAGACATGGAGAGATCTTAGTTTGAAGGTAAATAATCGAAAACAAATTAAGTACGGGCACGTAAGTAGAACTTACTTTGTTTCATCAAACCTATGTAATTATTAACATAAAAAATATACGATTGAAAACCAAAGGGGTGCAAAGCTGCAGCAAAGGTTAAGAGCCACCGCTCTATGGCTTCATACTGGGATGTTTTGCACACAGCGTTGGTGTACGGTGCTTTTTTCACGAATATTTTGCTGTTTTTTCATGTATTTTCTGTTTGCACAGTCACATAGTCACTTTAAGATGTTTTTCTTGTTCGTGTTTTTTTTTGTTTGTTGTGATTGCACCCGATTCAAGAGCCGAATGGCTCACAGGGCTATACCAAAATAAATAAAAATAAAATAAATAAAAACTACTTGCGGCATTGAATAGCGTGCGGTAAGGATCGATGCTTTACGAATCACATGTGCTGCGTGCACTGGGTACACGTTACTCCCATTCAGCAGTAATTGACCACCGTGTTTTTATGATTAAATTCTCGAATCAAATCGTGTTTGGTTCTAAAATGGTTCTTAACTTCAGTAATGGTGGAAAACCTGGAACCCCCCTTTATTGTCACGTGGCATTTCGCGACACAAAACCATCGTTTTGGAAGCCCTGGAGGTGCCCACGAAGGGATTCTTCTTGATTACAAAAACCTTTCACGTGACCTATTCATCTTGACACGATAGTCTTCCCCACACATACACACCGCTATGGGATTGGCACTTGCCTCGTGAAAGTCAAACTGAAAGTTATAATTCACAGAGTTGAAACGTTGAAAAATTAAGTGAGATTAAATTTAGTAAAACAACATGAAGATGCGTGTGCAAACCCCGCGTACAATCACAAGGCCGAGTCCATTCTAAACTCTCAGCAGCGCTACCGCACGACATTACGAGCTCTGAGTCACCCTGCCACCCACGCAGTTATAAATGTTTAAATGTGGGTCATGAATGCATCACACAATTGCAAGCTGCTGGCGTAACGGTTAGCACGCCGAACTTTCAGGTGTCCGGCGATCATGGCCCTGCTTCCAGTTAGCTCTGTCCAACACGATATTTAGCTCAAGAGCGTCGCATTGGATACTCCTCCCAGTTGCACTCGACTGTTTAAATTGCTCAGCCGTGTCACTCGATTCGCTGCGTTCCACGTGTATCTTGCGGCGCCTCGAATGTTCCCAGTGTAAACCCCATTCGTAAATCGTTGTCTTGATATAACTATAAGTCCAAGAAATCTCACCCTGCCTTTCTGTAATTATTTATAAATGTGTCTGTCCGTGAGAAATGCTTAACATCCTTCGTCTTAAAACAGTTTCCCTCCTAGTTTGCTTCGTACAGCCTTTGTAATTGTCCAAACTTCACATCCATACAGAATCTACCTCTATCGCCAATTCTCTTCCCTCTCCTCGCCCCTCCACTCCTTCCCGTCCCTCCCCTACCCTCTCGCCTCCCCCAAGTAATCCCCTCTCATCGCTGCTGCCATTCGTCCCTCAATCCTTGTGAACACGCTCCTACCAACTGCACTACTCCGTTATCTCACCGTTGTGTAAGTTGTACCAAGCATTGACGGCGCTCGATAAAAATATGCAGTCAGATTAGATTGGAATTCTCGTCATTAACAAATCGTTTTGTTTTTAATATCAATGCCATATTCTGAAAAATACATTTTGCCAGTGCTGTTCTTCATACATTCTTGCTAATTGATAGCTTGATATTAGTATTAGTATGTGCTCGAAGACACAACGCTGACTTTTACTCAGATGATTAAGTAACATTATCTTGGATAAACATTGGCCTAGCAAACGACGACGACGATTATGCTGCAGTGAAGTAAAAAAAAAACAGTCCAAAGTTGATTTGCTTAAGCAAATGCTCCTCGGACATCATATCTGAAAGTGGAACAGGGTGGCTGTGTAAATGTTGATGACCTTACTTGCCTTAACTGAGCGCCAAGACGCGTTCCTCCCACGTTATTTGTTATTCGTAATTAGCTGCAGAAACAAAACGTTTGGCAAATGGTTCAGCAACTTTTAATCGGCCGATAATTAATTGGCGCATGTGTTGAATGACAATGAATACGATACGTCTCTCTCACATATCTGTCCATCCACGTAAAACGATACAAGTATTTTTTCGGACACCACTCATGAGTTACTCGACCTTCCTTCTGGGTGTGCATAATTGTCTCAGCACTGGTTAAACCCAAGCAAAGTCTGGACCGGTTTTGGCGTAGTGTCTCATCAGCATTCAGGCTTGCTTGCACCAATGCATGCAAACCGACAGATCGCTATCGGCAAGTTCCCTCTCTGTCAGATATATGCGTTCCAGTTTAACGCAAAACCATACAATGCACAGCACAATAATAACGAGTGTCGTTGTGGAGAACGAGTTATAGAAAAAAATAAGCAGACCGATACGCCTCGCTCACATACTTGAATCATCCTTCATTGAAGTGGTACTCATGATACATCAACCGCAGCTAATCTAAGATCAAAGCTTGTAATCAACCTGCAGTGGCTCGCGGTTACAATACAGCATTGGTCAGTATATCACACGGAGCGCTTGTGTCATCATTTAAACTTGGAACGCCCATGGCGAAGGCACAGGACAACGCGGAGGCACGAGGAACCACAGACTAGTGGGAGGGCAGCAAACCAGGCGGTGAGCCGCTGCCAATAATCGCCCCAAGCTCTGCGCTCCCCCCAGTCTAATAGTAAGTCCTTTTCGGCCAATAAACTTGTGCAGCGAGAGGATTCAAGCGCGAGGGTTGCTCGCACTGCACAATCCCACCCCCGGTGCTTTTGCAGAGCGAGTAGCACGCTGCACTGGCTACAGAAGCTGGCACGAGCACAGCGACAATGAGTGGGGGTGGGTGGAAGTTTAACGTTGGAGTGACCCCACCTCCCACCCCCCGGGTGTGTTTGTGACTCAGCTCTGGGCCACCCCTGCCTATTTTCCCCCATGGTGGCTAGGAGATGTTAACTACCTCGCCTGGTATACATGAAGTTGTGGGTTCTATCCCCACCCTGAAGCATGTTGTATATTTGGAGTTTGCGTGTCTTTCTCTCATCATCAATGTGGCTAGGAGATGTTAACTCCCTCGCCTGGTATACAGGAAGTTGTGGGTTCGATCCCGACACTGACACTTGCTGTATATCTGGAGTTTGCGTGTCTCGATCTCATCATCATCATCATCACTGTGGCTAGGAAATTTTAACTATCTCGCCTTGTATACAAGAGGTTGTGGGTTCGATCCCGACCCTGATGCCTGTTGTATATTTGGAGTTTGCGGTGTCTCGCTATCTCTCCCTGTGGTCGCGTGGATTTTTCTCTGGGTCCTCCGTTTTTCTCGCCACATTTATAATTGACATCATGCGTTCAGAGTATTTGGCTACTATGCATTTCCACGTGATGCTAAGCCACATCTTTGAGCTATCATTTGTGGCCAGGTCGCTTCTGAAAAATAGCTATATAGCTCAGTGGGCCTTACCTGGTAAATAAAAATAGTTTAAATAGTAATGGTATCATCACTCTGCTCCTTAATAAAGGTTTTTTTTTTTCGCTTTAGATCGCGTAAATATAAATGTGTCTTTAAACCCGCCCCCACCCGACACGAACAATTCGTAAGGTTTGTCACATAAACAAAACATGCCAATTCGTTACTCGTTCAGCTCACCAGTTGTGTGTTGGAGAGTAAACCCACTTCAACATTTACAATTCGAGTACCGTGACGTTTCGTTGGTAATTACAACCAGCCTCATCAGGCAAAAGCCAGAGTTGTAAATGTTGTGAGTTTATTCTCCAACACACCGGCGTGCTGAACTAGTAACGAATTGGCATGTTTGTTTATGTGAGAAACCTTACTAATTGGCTGTGTCGGGTGGTGGCAGGTTTAATCACACATTTATATTTACGCGATCTAACCCAAAAAAAAAACTTCTATTGTTGATGGTGATGGCACAGCCTCCCCACACAGCAGTCGACCGTGGTTTAGTGAGGTCCGTAGGCACCATGGGAGAGAATCCCGGTTTTGGTGATGTCCTAAGTCACCATGGGAGAGATATTCCCGGTTTAATTAGGTCCATTGTCACCACGGGAGAAAGATTCCCTGTTTAGTGAGGTCTGTAGTCACCACGGGAGACATATTCCCAGTTTATTGAAGTCTGTAGTCACTGCAGGAGAGAGATTCCCGTTTTAATGAGGTCTGTAGTCACCACGGGAGAAATATTCCCGGTTTAGTGTTGTCCGAAGTCACCATGGGAGAGATAATGCCGATGCTTTCATAGTCGCGTCCACAAGGAGGCGTTAATTAGCCACTTCCATAGTCGCCCACGATTCCAGATGTTATTTAGTCCCGGCAACGTTATCTGGTGATACTTTCATTTCCCAGTAGCGTTATTTGGTGATGTTGTAATTGGCAGTGCTGCACGCACACACATTTGTCATCATCAATCGAGGCCATTAAAGTAAAAATACACATGAGATGACGTGTTTTTTGGCATTGTCCCTTCTCGAGAGCAACTTTTTCACCCAGTTTCTGCTTCGCGACAGAATGCACGATCTTTCATTCATGGCCATGAAACCTGCGATAAATGTGTTCACACACCACATTGTACAAAGTGCAACAAAGGCTGCCGATCACAGAGCGAGCAGAAGCTGGAATGTGGCTGCTCCCTCTACACTCACGGAAGACTATAACCATAAAAAGAGTTTTCAGTGGGTGCTGTTTTTCGTTGCATTACAATTTTATGCTGCCGTGGACGTTTATTCTCCGTCTATCAAGGTACCGCACTTAACGACAGCCAAGGGAAAAATGAGCGAGAGGGCTTTTATGCATTCGGTAGCGTGCCCAGGTGGACATAAATCAATGGGACGTCGGCTATTGAACATCTGCCGTACTTCATTGATGATCCCAACGTGGCCTAGGCAAGTGGTATGGGATTTTGACACATTGGGTTGATATTACAAGAATAAACAAACGCTTTCGTGACTGCAGGGATTCATATTCTTGGTTCTTTCGGTAAAGTCACGTAGAAGGGAAACAATAAAATAATACGTCGTGAGAATTTTATTGTTTTATATTTTTATTATTTTATTGTTTCCCTTCTACGTGACTTTACCGAAAGAACCAAGAATATGAATCGGTTCATAATAAAGGTTTTTGGGTAAGATCGCGTGAGTATAAATGTGTCGTAACCCTCCACCACCCGACACAGCCATTAAGGTTTTGTCACGTTGCCTGGCTCTAAAAAAAAACTTGAACGTTGTTTACATGACGAACCTTACTAGCTGTGTCGGGTGATGGAGGGTTTCTGCACATTTATCTTATGCGATCTCACCCAAAAACCTTTATTGTTCGTGAAAGCCTACGTGGTAAATAAACAATTAGTGTTAGCCCTTTGTAGGACAGCTGCCTTCCTACGATGTGTTGGCTGGGGGGTGGCGTTTGAATCATACTTCACCGCATTGGACACTGACGGGTCCATACAGGGTAGTGTAACTTGTGAGTGTTTGCGTACTCTGGTTCTCGAAAAAAAACTTGAAATCAAGAAATTAAAAAGGAGAGAAGCGGAAGTTGACGCCCATAACCAATTCACCCCGAATGTAGCCAACCTCATTGTGTCTCAGAAATTAAGCAGGTTTTGAGCCTGGATGGTGCTTGGATGGGTGACCACCTGAGCATGCCATGTGTTCCAGGCTTACTGCAGCAAGATCCTTAAGATGGCCGTACAATCAACGGGTGTTTTCCATAGATTTAGTCCACTCGCTAGATTGTGTCGATTAAATCTATCTCTGTGTAATTAGCATCACCCCCCTCGTCTGTGTGAGTATTCTCTGGGTGTCTCGGATTTTGCTTCCGCAAGCCAAACATGCAAGCCAAACATGCATAGTAGAGTCTACATGCGGTGTGAGTAGACTAGTGGCTTCGGGAGGTAATGACAGGGGAGTCAGCCTGCACTGTGAATGCACTCGTGGCCACGGGAGATAATAACAGGGGTGTTAGCTGTGAGTGCGAAAGGACTGGTGGCCATGGGAATGATCGAGAAGGGATCGCGTCAGGTGATGAAAGAGGACGGTAGAATCTGCTGGTGGAGCGAGCATCCAGAGTCAGCAAGAAGGTTCGGGAAGGGGGCGTGGCCTCGGTCTGTATATAAGGGAGATGCGCGGGAGACTCAGGGCTGTTGCAGTGGGGTCTCCGCCTGTGTCAAGTGAACGTGTCTTCAATAAAGTGCCATCTCAAGAGAAGTGTGTCAAGTCGTCTTTCCACATAGATGGAGTTGGCCCAACATCTCAATTCAGAAACCCTCCTGAAGAAAGTCCTGGGACTCCCCGTGAGTCTTTTGTGGGTAAACAAGGGGCATTATCGTTACTGTTTTGTTTTTAATTCAAGAACCTAAGATACCAAGTAGATTACGAAGAAGGGAAAAAGAGCAGATGTATGTACTGTATGTTGAACTTCTTTCGCACCGTATGTAGCCAACCACACTAATTGGTGCTTCGGGTGAAGGACAACAAACTAAAAACAAAAAGCAGTTCTACAGTAGTGCGTTCGTCAATATAGATTATTTAAAAGTGCATAGATGCTAAAATCAGAATGAACAGCATTCCAGACAACCGCAGAAGCGCATTTTAAAGCGCACGATGCAGTGACCGTCTTTGTTCGATGGCCAGCCAGAAGGCACCGCGAGGATGTCCGGAGTTCGCATGATGATGGTTTATGCTCCTTGACGAGATCAGCGAGGTGGTGGGGCGTCTGGGTTCATTGCCCTACTGCGGTTGGTGTAACGATAAGGAGCAGCATGCTGGGATTATTTTTAAACCGTGGGGAACTACTCTCACATCAACTCGGAAAACTTCTCACCCACCCCCACTATGCAATGAAAAAGGGTTGCGCAAAGAGAAAATATTTTATGGTGTAGCCACTCTCAATACTATGGGAAATGTAGTGGGCAGGGCTGTCGTGGGCAGGGCTGCGCCAGGGTTCGAGAAATCCTCCATAGGTTTTGTGGCGCTTGCCACTTTCTCCGCGGTGTCTCGCAAACATCTGTACAAAATCTGTGCATGCGTTCCATACTCTGCAGCATTCTGTCGAGATGTAATCGGCATGAATGATGCCGCGTATAACAATTGTCTCCAGAGTCTCGAAAGACACCCTCGCCAGAATCGTTTTGCCTCACCCCCGCACCTCTCACGAGTTCTTCAAACGTTATGAAGGAGCTGCGCCGGTCACCCGGTGCAGCAAAGGGTAAAGTTCACGGTCGCAAAGCTCGCTTTTATAGCAAAGATATCCCAGTCAACAAACTCACATGAGTAATGCCACCCGCCCATACGAGCCATCACGAAGTTTTTGCTCAACTGCTACGAGCCTGCTGCTGCTGCTCTGTGTGGAATGCACTCGGTGTAGGGACAACAGAACGGTGTTGTGTATGTTGGTATTGTAAATAGGATGGAAATAATGCGTAATTATATTAAATAATGTTAATTTATGTAATTATGCACATGCATTATGCTAATTCGAGAGAAATCGTGTTAATTTATGCGTGTGTGTGTGATTATGCTAATGTGAGCCTTTATGATAATTAGGGCCTGCCTCGCTGACGAGGGTCGTATCATCAATCGGGATAATACAATTAATCGTATGAGGTTATGTAGGTGTGCTGTAAGTATGTCAGATTAAACTCAGCTTCGTTGTCTAGGTTCGTATTATCAATCGGTATAATACAATTATTCTCGCTTTAACATTTACTGATTATGTATTGGTGTTTATGTCAGGTCTCCAAATTCAAATCTCAACGCAGAATACAGTTCTTATAAATAAGATTATTATGCATGAACTCAGGAAAGAAACACTCAACTCTTCTGTGTTAAGCAATTGTATTCAAACAAGACTTTAACATTGTAATATGCGAACTCTCATGTTTGGAATTATCAACACAGTCTCATCGGGGAATTCCCTTCATTGACCACACATTCAACCCTCAATAATCACGTTGTTAATTGGGTAACAGATCAATTGATTACATCAGAGTACCACGAGCATACACGGCAAATACGAATAAAAAGTCCTTAAAATTCATCCGACGATATTCATGCGAAAGGCGATCAAAGCAGTTATTATACCCCAAAGGCACAATTATACGTCAATAGATTCATCGGCAAGATTATGCAATTAAAAAGAAAAGAAAAAAACGAATGACAAAGATGCTTCTAAATGACGTTATCTACCTAACTCAATGGGCAGCAATGTTCTTCACGATCAGTTGATATTTAATGCACTTTTATAATTAGTCTTAACATTTTGTGGGTGCGGTGGATTGTCTCTTTGGTAAATTCTAGTGTGAGCAGAGGCCGGGAGTGTCATGGGTTTGTGAGGGTGGGGGAGGGGTATATGAACAACGGCTGCTTCCCTCTATTGCTCGGCGTCGGACGTTGGCTGAGGTTATCTCCGCCGCTGGATGATGAGCTGTGTCGGCACGATGCCCTCTCCTTGAAGATGCGTGATCACGCTCGTGCGCTGGTCCGTTGACTGCAGCAGGCTCCTTCCACTGCTGGAGGCGCTGCGTGGGCACGTTGGTGGTCCTTGAAGATGCTCGATCGCGCGTGCCGCTGGTCCGCTGACAGCAGCAGGCTCCTTCCACTGCTGGAGGAGCTGCGTTGCACGCGCTCTCTCCTGCTAGCTGACACCCTTGCTTGGTGCAGCTGGTCAGGCTGGTTGCTCTGCAGCTGGTCAGGCTGGTTGCTCTGCAGCTGGGAGCTGGCACTCGATGTAGAATAAAAGTCTTTTAGCGATACTTCGTCTTTCAGCTCTGAACTCACACTCGGTGACACATTGCTACTCTGCAAGCCTCGCCATCCTCTGTTGATTGCGGGGCCCACTGCCGGAGCCTGACGCTCGCCGCTCTCTTCGGTCGCTCGCCGAGCTGAATTGTCGAGAGAGAGTATTGTGTGTGTCGTGCTGCTGTTTAAATCCGAAAAATCTCCCCACTGCACGTCTCTTGCGAGAGGAAAAAAAACAGATGCTTACTCCGTTCCTCTCTCACAAAGGACCGGATTCCTTTTGATCTCGCTTGGCGTTGTGGGGGTTGGAGTGTGCGTGTCCGGGTGTGTGTGTGTGTGTGTGTCATTTTATTAAGCCAACTGTTTCTATTCCTGGCCTGATCACCGTCGCCCTCCCCAAGGTGTTACATTTCTTGCCGCCCGTGCTGCGGGAAGACAAAGACGGTTGGGAAGCTCCTTCCCTATGGGACACAGTCTATCTTGGTTGTGTAAGCCCGACCCATTCCGCCTCATCCCTTCTCGATAACTCTCGGTTTAATACTGCACAATTATCATGTTGGCTCATGTTTCCCAAGTTTGGTGATTTAACACGACGCACTTCCCCGGGATTTATTAATTTCTGTTCCCCCGTCTGTATCCAGGGATCCGTGCTGTTATGCTTGAGTTATTATTTTTATTATTTTATGTCCTGAATTTAAGAGGTCAGTTTCTTGACTGTTGGAATTCATATCCCTTGGTTTTTGCAAGGTCGTGTAATGGCCAGCTGTAATGTAATTCTAGATTTGAAGCTCCACTCACTCCACTCACTCACTCCACTCACTCCCCCCCCCCCCGCCGCTGCTGGTCCGTCATGGTCCCCACCCACTCCTGGTCCATCATGGCCCATGCACCTCCTACGTACATCATGCTCATTTTTATGCTAATTCCTTTGTCAAAGCGTTTTGCTTCCTCCCACACAGCTTAAAGGACGCGACCTGGGCTTGGCTGTTTTCACTCCAACGCTGTCCTCATGACAGAACGGTCCCTTCACCTGATGAAGGCCACTTATGTTGTGGCCAAAACGCCGTGATTTTTGTTATTTTATTTTTTTCCTACGTGACTTTACCGAATAGAACCAAAGAGCTGTAATGTAATTTAAGGTGAATAACGTTAGTGTTAATATTATGTATGTGAAGTAATAACCCGCTATGTAGATTGTAGTTTGGTTTTTCTTAGTGAGTGTGTGGATTCTTTATGATGTCGACTCATTTGTTGCTAAGTTCTGAATTTTAACCGTTGTATTAATAGCCACGAAGGGCAAGATTGTTTAAACCTCTCCTGTGCATGGCGTCTCATTGTCTGCGATCTCCCAGAGGGGGGGGGGGTCCCTGAAGCCTGGAATCCCCCCTCGGGCTTCATTAGTAATTCCTCCTCCCATTTCCCTCTTTGATTTAGGGGTTTTATTACTTTATTGTTCATCTCCTGGCGGCCTGGTATGTGAGAGGGGAGGGGGTTGTCCGTCTCCCCCCTCTTTGCCCCGGAATTTATTTATTGTATTTTTTAATGGCCTTTTACGACCTCCAGCTGCTGGTTGATGGGTGTTTGCCTTTGTCGGTTTGGCCGTGTTTATTTATTTATCGATTATTATATTTAAAAAATATCGGCAAATATTATTATTAGTATCAATTGTGGAAAAAGGCCCATATACAACAACGGAGTTTTTCATCTGCAGCCGCCCCCCCCCCCCCCCCCCGGTTGGTCCGGAGCGGTCTCTGGCAACTGAAGTCCACTCGGCCGTCACAATGAGTGGTGCCAGCAGAGCAAGTTGTATGGGAAGCCACCGTAATGGCAATTATGTGATGCCACAGCAGCGAAGCCGCTCTGCCGGCGCCTGCGACGCCACCGCAACAAAGCAGCCTGGCTGACGCTGCTTTCCCCTCACCACCCCCCACATGAACACACACCCACCCCCACGTAGGACCTCAGGGGGAAGTCACCTGGCCGCCAGGTTTTCACCCAGGAGCCCTCATAGAAACATTCTCCACGGTTTCCTTGGGCCAGGAAATTGGCCGATTTCCCCCAGGTTAAATTTCACTGCGGCGCCGTGAAGTGACTTAACGATCACAGGTCACGGCCGGGCCACCCCGCCACCGCAATGAGAATGCACACAGCACGGCAGGTGGGGGGGGGGCACGAACGATGGGCTAGAGCACACAGGAGGCAGAATCAGCCAGGTAGGCGCCTGATTGGCTAAAGATCTGCCCGAGCACCAGAGTAAGCATCTGATTGGCAGGACAAGTGTGCTTGTGCGCCACTGCCAATGCAGCAGCCCAGCGGCGGCCCCTTTAATGTATAAAGGGGGAAACGGACGTCTCTGAGAGCACCGGTGCGGGTGCATCGATCTGATTGGCCATGAAGGCCGCCGGATTAGCCGAGGGGTTCTTTGATGTAGAGGAGGATAAAATGGGAGAGGAGGGCACGATGTTCAGTTGTTGTCCTTCACAAGTCAGTGATCGGTTGACTCTCCAGCCCCTCGAACGTCCGTGTGACAAGTCGCAGTGCAGCGAGGACTGGCCAGCAGGAGCTCCGTACGATTCGATCCGTGAGTACGAGAGAGAGAGAGAGAGATAGCGTACAGAGTGAGAATCCCTCGAGAGAGTAGCTCGAAATATGCGGGGCGGATTGGGTTTAGACTGTCGAGAGACAGAGCGGTTTCCTCACAGATTTCAGCTCTGAGTCACGTAGTGGTTAATCCAAGTGACACCGGGAATAAATCGTTAGTGAGCAATAACCGTTTCGTGTGGTTTATGCGAGTGTGGGGAGAGTGCGTGGTGGCCGAATACCCATCCCACAGCCCTTTAAATCATCTTCATGACATACTCTCAGAGGCGACGTGCGTGCGAGTGTCATCACTGCCCTTCGACCCTTGACCTCCGCTCCATTCGTGTGATTTGTACGCGTTGTCGTGAGAGCATCCAACATCGTGTTTGAGTGGCCGCGCGTGTACGAGGGTGAACAGCAACGTGCGGGGAGTCTCCTACTAACGTTCGGAGGAGTGCACGGGGAGAGCGTGGGTTTAATTCCAGGTGGCCGAGCACCCGCCGCGAGTTATGCCTCACAGGGAGGACCCGGAGGCGGTGGGGCCGCGGACTCGAGGGGCTGAGAAGGGGAGTTGGGGAGCAGCAGCCCTCACCCGAACGAGGAGATAGGGATCAGCGACTCTCAATCGATGGAGGAGACGGGGGGCAGCAGCCCCCTCGAGATCAACCCTCCATCGGGGGAGGAGCCGGAGGTCAGCAGCCTTCACAAGTCACCGCTAAGGTGATGTGAGGAGTCTGGGTGGTGCCAGAGGGACGAGCTGTGGTCCAGGGCCCACTCCAGCGCCTAGGCCATGCCAGCCCTGCTACGACTCCATATATTGGCACCACCTGTGTGTGTATATGAACGTATTGGCACCACGTGTGTGTGCATGAACGTATTGGCAACCACGTGAGAGTATCTATGAACGTATTGGCACCACGGGTGTGTGCATGAACGTTTTGGCACCACGTGTGTGTGCATGAACGTATTGGCAACCACGTGAGAGTATCTATGAACGTATTGGCACCACGGGTGTGTGTATGAACGTTTTGGCACCACGTGTGTGTGCATGAACGTTTTGGCACCACGTGTGTGTGTATGAACGTATTGGCGCCACGTGTGTGTGTGCGTGAACGTATTGGTAACACGTGTGTGTGCATGAACATATTGGCACCACATGTGTGTGTGTGTATGGACGTATTGGCACCACGTGTGTGTGTGCATGAACGTCTAAGGACAGTACGGGGTAATGTAGGGACAGTACAGTTCCCCGTGGCCATGGTTACTAATTAATATAACGGGAACAGACAGGGTCACGTTCGGGTAATGTGGGACCTAAGTGACAAGCTTTGACAGGATCACGTGAGGGGAAGCACGGGACCTAACGGTCGTAAATTGTAATAAGGGCAGAGACAGACAGGGCCAGGTATGGTGAGAGAGGGTTTGGGAAATGGGGCGTGGCCGAGTCGTGAGGGGAATAAGAGCTGGCGTGAACCGGGGCTCTGGGCTGCAGTTGTGGGGGAACTGCCATCGCCGTCCTACCTTGGAGCGAGTCGTCTTCATCATCCTGGAGTGGGCACCTTGTAATCTTGGAAGGCAAGAGTTATGTTGTCTCAGAATATAGTTACCTAAGTTACCCAAGTGTATATAGTCACTCGCGGTTACTCGCTAAGTTATTAGTGAGTCAGCGGACTGTATTCATAATAAACATACATATAACTGAACAAGACGTGTCTCTGAGAGCTACATTACAAACGTATTGGCGGTACACCGGTAGTGCGCGGTACAAACAAAAGCACATTCTTAGCTAAAACATGTTTCTCAGTGTCTGTGTTTTTGACGTGAATTCAATGGAAACGTAAAGTAATCTGTTCTGCTACAAAGGCCACCGCACTGGTAGCAGTGCAAGTGCCAAAGTACATTATCAACAAAACTGTCGTCGGTTTACCAAGAAAAGTCTCGATGAGTCTTAAGACTCTTTCCAGCAGATTTCCTGAATGAGGCTGTTCATCCAATTACCTTTTGAACGTGTGGCCTTCATGCGGGGAGGAAAGTATAGGGGCTGAACAATCTTAGTTGCTGTGCATCTTTAACAACCAACATCTCGATTTTAAACTTTCGTGACTGCAGGAATTCATATTCTTTGGTTCTTTTGGTAAAGTCACGTAGATAGAAGAAGAAGAGGATCTATGTGTCTCCGTGTCTGTGTTTTGTCTCTCTCTCAAATTTAGCAATCTTTGGAAGAACGTAATCAACCAGGTAGGGTGTTGACTGTTGTGTTAGCCGACTCTCTGTGTTGTATTGCATTTTATTTCTAAGTTTACTAGGTTTGTTTTCTCATTCATTCTTACCTGATGACGATTGCTTGTGTTGCAATCGAAACGTCGTATTCTATTATTTAATTTATTTTCTTTCTTCGTGATTTACCGAAATAACCAAAGTGTATATACATTGTCTTTGAAACTGATTAGTTCACACCAGAGACAGCTTTCTTTAGAGCCTAGTTTTATTCACTTAATTTTATTCACTTTATTTCTTCTTCTTCTATCTACGTGACTTTACCGAAAGAATCAAAGAATATGAATTCCTGCAGTCACGAAAGTTTTAAGTCAAGAGATGTTGGTTGTTAAAGATGCACAGCAAATAAGATTGTTCAGCCCTCTCTTGTTTCCACCTTGTATGAAGGCCACACGTTAAAAAGGTAATTGGATGAACAGCCTCATTCAGGAAATCTGCTGGAAAGAGTCTTAAGACTCATCGGGACTTTTCTGGGTAAACCGACGACAGTATTGTTCATAATGTACGTTGGCATTTGCACTGCTACCACCAGCAGTGCGATGGCGTTTGTAGAAGAGCAGATTACTTTACGATTCCATTGAGTCATGTGAAATGATGGATCTATGTCAGGGCGCATGTGTGGCACCGATGATGGCAGCCTCGGCCGGTTGGTGCGCCCTGTTTTATCCGGTTTTGTCTTGTTTTGCTTGATCACCTGTGCTGGTGAGAGAGGCCTGTTGATCAGCACACCCGTGCTGGTGAGAGAGGCCTGCTGTTCAGCACACCTGTGCTGGTGAGAGAGGCCTGCTGTTCAGCACACCTGTGCTGTTGAGAGGGGACTGCTGTTCAGCACACCGGTGCTAGCGAGAGAGGCCTGCTGTTCAGCACACCTGTGCTGGTGAGAGGGGCCTGCTGTTCAGCACACACGTGCTGGTGAGAGAGGCCTGCTGTTCAGCACACCTGTGCTGGTGAGAGGGGCCTGCTGTTCAGCACACCCGTGCTGGTGAGAAAGGCCTGCTGTTCAGCACACCTGTGCTGGTAAGAGGGGCCTACTGTTCATCATACCAGTGCCAAGATTTTCGGAGTTCCCTAACAAAAGACGAACTTTTAAACATAATGGAAACAACTCCTGTGGATTTATTTCCCATTTTTCTGCTTCCAGTGACAGAATTAGTGGGCATTCTAGTCAAAGCCGCGTTAGGCTTTGCTCAAGCAGCGAAACGCCGCCCAAGGGGTAAACGGTCAGGGGCTCTAGTACGGCTACGCAGCTGCGGGATCCGAAAAGTGCTTCTGAGCTTTTTCCTCTGCAACGTACGAACTTCAGCTACTGATGGTGAAAAACAGAGACTTTCTTTCTTCTTCTGTTTTGTGCTTTACGGAGACATGGCTGTGTGATTTGATTCCGGACACTGCGCTACAACTGGCAGGATTCCGTCTTGTAAGATCGGATCGTGACATAGCACTCTCCGGCAAGACGAAATGCGGTGGTATTTGTTTTTACATTAACAGTGGCTGGTGTGTAGATGTCACAGTGATTCTGCAACATTGTGCTCCGCTCCTTGAATCATTTTTTTATAAACTGTAAACCTTTCTACTCGCCTCGCGAGTTCGCGTCGCTCATTTTGGTCGGAGTTTACTTACCGCTGGGTCCTCAGCTTAAAGAGGCCCAACGCATGCTCGCCGACCAGATTCTGAGTGTGGAGCGAGCAAATCCAGATTCGCTGGTTATCGTACTTGGCGACTTTAACAAAGGTAATCTCAGCCACGAACTCCCCAAATACACACAATTCATTAAATACCCTACCAGAGAAGGGAACACTCTGGATCACTGCTACACTACAGTCAGTAGAACCTACCACGCTGTTCCCCGAACAGCACTGGGACACTCTGACCATGCCATGGTCCACCTGATTCCTGCATACAGGCAGAAACTAAAGCTCTGTAAACCTGCTGTGAGGACATCTAAAGAGTGGACCGGTGAGACTGCGGATGATTTGCGGGCGTGCTTGGACTGTACTGACTGGGATATGTTCACGACTGCTGCCATTAGTCTGGATGAACACAGAGAGGCTGTGACATCGTACATCAGCTTCTGTGAGGGCTGCTGTATTACAACACGTACCAGGGTGAACTTCAACAACAACAAGCCCTGGTTCTCAGCAAAGCTCAGAAGGTTGAGGCTGGAGAAGGAGGAAGCGTTTAGGAGTGGGGATAAAGACAGATTCAAGAAGTCGAAGAACAGGTTTAGCAAAGCGGTGAAAGAGGCTAAACGACTGTACTCAGAGAGACTAAAACACCAGTTCTCTGCTAACGAATCTGCTTCTGTCTGGAGAGGGCTCAGGCAGATCACCAACTACAAGCCCAGAGCCCCCCACACCACTAACGACTCCCGCCTGGCCAACGACCTGAACGAGTTCTACTGCAGATTTGAAAGACAAATTGGACTGTCCTGAACTACCCCTTCCTACCCAAGAGGCCCCATCCCCCACCTCTACTACAAAGACGACTCTGTCCTTTCAGGAGGGAGAAGTTAATAGACTTTTCAAGAGGCAGAACCCACGCAAAGCAGCTGGGCCGGACTCTGTCTCTCCAGCCACCCTCAGGCATTGCGCTGACCAGCTGTCTCCAGTGTTCACCAACATCTTTGACACCTCCCTGGAGACATGCCATGTACCAGCCTGTCTCAAGTCCTCCACCATCATCGGTGTGCCCAAAAAGCTAAGGCCAACAGGACTAAATTATTATAGACTGGTCGCCCTTATCTCTGTGGTCATGAAGTCTTTTTAGCGCCTGGTCCTGGCACACCTCAAAGCCATCACAGACCCTCTCCTGGACCCCCTTCAGTTTACCTACAGAGCCAACAGGTCTGTGGACGACGCAGTTAACTTGTCCCTCCACTTCACCCTACAGCATCTGGACCCCCCAGCGCCAGGATCCTGTTTGTGGACTTCAGCTCTGCCTTCAACACCATCATCCCTGCCCTGCTTCAGGACAAGCTCTTCCAGCTGAGCGTGCCAGACTCCACCTGCAGGTGGATCACAGACTTTCTGTCTGACAGGAAGCAGTGCGTTAAGCTGGGAACACAAGTCTCTGACCCCAGGTCCATCAGCACCCGGAATTCCTCAGGGCTGCGTCCTTTCCCCACTGCTCTTCTCCCTGTATACCAACAGCTGCACCTCCAATCATCTGTCCGTCAAACTCTTGAAGTTTGTGGATGACACCACCCTCATTGGGCTGATCTCTGGTAGGGATGAGTCTGACTATAGGTGGGAAGCTGACAACCTGGTGACCTGGTTTGCCAGAATAACTTAGAGCTAAATGCTCTAAAGACAGTTGAGATGGTTGTGGACTTCAGGAAGAATACAGCCCCACTCACCCCCATAACCCTGTGCGACTCCCCAGTCAAAACTGTGGAGTCCTTCCGCTTCCTGGGCACTATTCTCTCCCGGGACCTTAAGTGGGAACTGAACATCAGTTCCCTCACCAAGAGAGCTCAACAGAGGATGTACTTCCTACGGCAGCTGAAGAAATTCAACCTGCAAAAGACAATGATGGTGCACTTCTATACTGCAATCACTGAATCCATCCTCACCTCCTCCATAACCGTCTGGTATGCTGCTGCCACTGCCAAGGACAAAAGCAGACTGCAGCGTATCATCCACACTGCTGAGAAGGTGATTGCCTGCAATCTACCAACCCTCGAGGACCTGCACACCTCGAGGACCATGAGGCGAGCGAGGAAGATTTGTGGCCGATTCCTCCCACCCTGGACACTCTCTGTTCCGGCTACTCCCCTCCGGCAGAAGGCTGCGGTCCATCAGGACCAAAACGTCACGCCACAAAAACAGCTTCTTCCCATCCGCTGCTGGCCTCTTCTACAAGGCCAAGGGCTTACACTGACTTTAACATTTTATCTACAAAATGACACCTTGCCATATTTACACTATGTTACCCTATTTGTATTTTTTGTATTTTTAGATAGTATCTTATAGCTACTTTATATTCAATATTTATTCAAAATGTTACATACTTTAGCCCCTTAGTGTTAGTTAGACTTTGTACCTTTAGCATAGTTAGATTTGTATACCACTTATTCTTGGTTCTTTCGGTAAAGTCACGTAGAAGGGAAACAATAAAATAATAAAAATCTAAAACAGTAAAATTCTCACGACATTCGTCTGCAACACAAGCAATCATCATCAGGTGTGAAAACCACAGCAAGAAAATTTGAAAAAGTGGCGTTTTTTAACGTTAGCACCACGGAGAGCGATTTGGCAGTTATTCAAATGGACGAGTCCATCTATGTTTGGAAAAGAGGAGGGGGGAGACGAAAATAATGGATGCGGTCGGTTGAAATTGTCTCTGTGTATATATGTGGATAGCCTCATGAACGAATCTCTCATGGTAGCCAGATGGCTTGCAAATAACCTCTGTCTTGGAGAAGTCAATGTCATGTGAGCCTACTGAATTATAACAGTGATCTGCCACGGCCGAGGTGTTGGTCCTACCGTGTTTTGGGTCTGTTTTGTGTTCACGAATGCGGTCCGAGACATGTCGTTTGGTTTCTCCAATGTAACTACTACCACAGAGGCAACTTAGTTTGTAGACGCCAGGGTACTGTATGTCCGAAATCACATCTTTTACAGATGGAACCAGATCACGGATTTTAGGTAATGTGTTGAATCGGACCTGGATCTTGTGTATAATCAAGATTTTGGAGATCTTTTTTGTGATCCCCGCAATGTAGGGTAAAGTGATGGTTTTGAATGGCTCTTCAAGAGGGTCCTTCTTCATGGTTGGAGTGATAGCTTTGCGGATTGTGTAGTCGGAGTAACCATTAGCCTTAAGAGCTTGGTGTACGTGCTTGAGTTCACTGGCTATGTGTTCCTGGTCGGATATGCATTGGGCTCTATGGTGTAGAGTCTTGATGAGGGAATTCTTCTGGGATGGATGGTGGTGGGAATCCGGTTTCAGGTAAGCATCCGTATGGGTAGCTTTCCTGTAGACAGAGTGGCTCATTGAACCATCAGGTCTCTTTTTTTGGACATCCAAAAAAGGTAGTTTGCCATCTTTTTCGACTTCCATGGTAAATCTGATGGCTGAGTGTATGGAATTGATATGGTCGAGGAATTGGTCTAGAGCAGGCCGGCCATGTGGCCAGATGACAAAAGTGTCATCCACGTACCTCTTCCATAAGGTTGGGCGCAGAGTGGCAGTCTGGATGGCGTCAGTCTCAAATTTCTCTATGAAAATGTTGACTACAACCGGAGATAGGGGGGAGCCCATTGGGTGCCCTCAGTTTGTTTGTAGAAAGTTCCATTCCAAGTGTAGTATGTATTGGTTAAGCAGTGTCTCACCAGGGGGGGTACCTCAGTGTTTAGTCCTTGATGAACCAAGTCTTCAATGATTGCCATGGTGTCAGGTACAGATACTTTGGTGAATAAGGAAACCACATCAAAACTGACAAGCAGGTCGTCTGGGGACAGGGAAATATCCGTGATTGTCGATACCAGGTGAGTAGAATTTTGTACCGCAGAGGTGGTTTTTCCAGTGAAAGGCCGCAGGATTTCAGACAGAAAACGAGCCAGTTTGTAGGTGGGGGAGTTGATAGTAGAGGCGATGGGACGAAGGGGTGTATCTACTTTATGTATTTTTGGTAAGCCGTATAATCTTGGTGGCCTGGCAGCAGAAGGTTTCAATGATAACTGTTTGGTTTGATCAATTAATGCGGTTGAATCAGACATGATTTTGTTGGTTTGTATGACGTGGCTGTTGGTGGATCTCTTTTTATTTTTGTATAGCTGCCATCGTTGAGTAATTCTTGAATTTTGTTGTTATATTCTATTTTATCCATGATGACAGTGGCATTCCTATATGTTGAATGTATGCACCTTCTTGCCAAAGTAAATTCCTTGTCTGTGCGAACTTTCATCGCGAATAAACCCCTTTCTGATTGATTGAAAAACAAATAATTTTAGGCATAGGCTTTTTACGACCAATATTATTGTTATTATTGATACTTTCAGTTTTCAGTTTCATGTATTTGGTATAGCCCTGTGAGCCATTCGGCTCTTGAATCGGGTGCAACCGCAACAAACAAAACACAAAAACATGAATACGAAAACATCTTAACGTGACTATGTGACTGTGCAAACAGAAAATCCAGGAAAAAACAGTAAAATATTCCTGAAAAAGCATCATACACCAACGCTGTGTGCAAAAATCATGGTGGGATGCAAGTCAAACAACAACCACAAGACAACTTAGATTAAGGCCATCATTCTAACTCCGTACTACAACAAACAAACATGGCCAAGCCAAAAAACTTTTGGAAATCACCAAAATAAAGCCATAAAATCAATATAACAGTGATCATAGGAACTGTGACCGAATTTTCACAATAAACGACATAAACAACATGTAACACCAAACCCAAGAGCCATAGCTGGCTGCATGAGTCACTCCACAACAACAGGAGCATCAGTCGGAGTATCAATTTTTTTATGCACCTTTAAGATCAGCACACTAAATCAAAATACAGATAATACTTTGCAATGGTCATCTGGAGCGAAACATTTTATTTTATTTCAGGCCACTGAAGAGCAGTGGCAGCTAGGGGTGTACAACTCCTCTAGAGCAGTTTTGAGAGAATATCTCATTGGTAGCGATTCAAGTTGCAGTTTATTGGCAAAGGCCCTTCCTCCAGTTTTTGTACGGCAATAGGGAATGTGAAGCTGCTAAATGAGCGAAGACCTGAGGTCAAATTTGTTCTTTGAAACATAGAGGAGATCCAGCAGGTAGTCTGCGGATTTTTTTGTAAGTACATCGTGAATAAATAAGATCTGGTGCACAAGCCGTCGAACATTAAGAGATGTTACGTTTGACCCAATGTAGAGATCACAGTGGTGAGTCTTATATGGGCAGTTCAATGCAAATCTCAAGGCCGAGTGATAGATGGAATCAAGCTTTTTCAGTACAGTACTTGGGGCTGATTTATACACAATGTCACAGTAATCAAATATAGGCATTATGGTAGCTTTTATCAGTTCCAAACGGAACATAGGGGGGAAGCAGTGCTTGTGTCGATACAGAAAGCCAATTTATATTTTGTCTTTTTACCAATATAATCAATGTGATCTTCAATATTAAGTTTTGAATCCAGGATGACCCCAATATACTTATAGATCTTTACTTGCTCTATTTGATAATTATTTAAGGAATGTAATTGGGGAAAAATAACTTCCTGCTTTAGTCCTGGTGAGAAGCATAGCACCTTGGTTTTGGAGGTATTCAGGACTAGTTTAAGAGCAACTAGCTGATGTTGTAGTTTATTGAAATCACCCTGGAGCTTAGCAATCACGTCATCCGGAAAGCGGCCTGCAGTAATCAGTATCGTGTCATCTGCAAAAAGATTTACCCTGGAATGATCCAGGTCAGTGCCTAATTCATTAACATAAAGAAAGAACAAGAGGGGGCTGAGGATTGAACCCTGTGGAACCCCTTTTGTTATCTTAACACTGATTGACCTCCAACCATCTGTGAATACAGTTTAGGTGCGAGAAAAGAGGTAATTTTTTAAACATTCTACTGCGTTTTCGGAAAAACCGAGGCAACTTAGTTTACTAAGCAGGGTGTTGTGGTCTACTGTATCAAAAGCTTTGGACAGGTCAAGAAAAAGACAGGCACAGTACTGCTTATTATCAAGGCTACTGTAAATGTGATTCAGAGAGTCTAATGCTGCACATGTGGTGCTGTATTTTATTCGGAACCCAGATTGTTTTAGATGTAGTAGATTGTTGGCGGACAAGAAACTGCTAATTTGGTAGTTCAATAATTTTTCAAAAATGTTCATCAACCGGGACAAAATTGAGATAGGTTGGTAGTTATTTGGATCATCTTCGGTCAAGCCGAAAAAGGTTGTAGTTGTCAATCGTAATCTGCTAGTCATTGACGACAGGAGTGAGAAATGTTTCTGTTAGGCAAAAAAATTCCGGGTCAAGATTTGGCACTTCTAGTTTTAGTTGACTTAATTTAATCACAAGCCCTCTGATGTTGACATGTAGAACACCAACACCTTTTCTGCCAGAAAAATCTACAGAATTATACGAGTTCTTAAATTCTGGGCCAGGATGAAGAAATAAGAAAAGTAGAATTAATAGTTTGCACAAGTATTTTCTGTGAAATGATGAAGAGTGGCGAACCTTGGACGAATAGCAGCAGCTCGCAGATGGTGTTATTTTTAAGAGCAGAATTAAGTTTGGAAGGAGTGCTGGTGAAGTAATGGGACAAATATAGGGTTAAAAAGGATACAATGATGGAGGGTAGAAGTGTCTATAAGCTGTTTCATTTGCAGGTGTCGTGACAAATCGAGCAACAAGTATGGACGCAAAGTAACGAGGGTAGCTGTTTGTAGAGTTGAGTGTGGCACTAGATATGGCCTGGAGGGACAGCAGTAGTATACACAATGTGTCGGTAGAATGCTAAGATTTAACTACGTATAACCCTCCACCACCCGACAGAGCTAACCATCGAACAAATGGTGGTCACTGCATCGCGCAGCACTTTCAGATGCACCTCTGTGGCCGTCTGGAAAGCTCTTCCTTCCGATATCAGGAAGCCACTGGAGCTATGCAATTTTAAATCATCATCTGGATTGAAAAGTCCTTTTGGAACTGCGTTTTTGTGTTTAGTTTGTTGTCCTTTCCCCGCACCTCGATTACCACGATTGGATACGTACGGTGCAAAAGAAGTTCAACATATAGAGCTAATCAAATCAAGAAGTCAAATCATGGACAAAATTAGCCAATTGATTTGGTTCATGAGCAAACAGGGATGTTAAAAATCATGTCATCTTCACATTGCTTCGGGTGGGTAAGCGGGTTCCTATCTAATCAGAGGTTGTCTTCATTTTACTCGTCTTTTCACAGTTGTTGACCCTGCTGATATCCTTATCTTGTAAGGGGAGTATCTAAACGAACGCTATAGATACCACATATAGATATATACAAGGCTCTATCGCAACTTCTCCCTGCACTTTATAAGCAGTCAGGTGGTGCGGTGCCACATTGTCTGACTGATGACTACGAGGGTGCATGTTCACATCCCAGTTGGTGGGCTACTTTTAGTCCATCACCTCTCGGGGGGGGGGGGGGGGTGATAAAACGAGGCTCAAAAGAAAGCTGTCTCTGGTGTGGACCGATCAGTTTCAAGGACAATGCATATATTATCAGTGTGTTTTTTTTTGCATTTTGACTGCAGGTATTGTGGTTAATGCGCACATGATTCCTTGTAAAAAGGTTTCAGTTTTGTTGCCAGAAAAAGGGGAAAACCCTATTATTATATTTTGGTACTGGCAAAGGAGTTCTAATGATGATTACCACTTCGTGAGAAGTCAAGACCCAGGTATCCCTCGGTTTTACGAATGGGGATGTCGTTCTGCAATAAATCTATGCGCAAAACGTAATTTCGTAACATTGGAAATGGCTTTTTCCCATTAATTACATTTCTTGAAAATTCGGGCCGTGTTTTCGAAAAATCATTCCAATTCTGCTCCTAACCCCCAAAAATATACACCACCAATATAACTTTTCACAACGAAAAAATAACAATAATAAGGAACTTACATATTAAAACGTTTCCAGAATTATTAATAAAAAAATAGCTAACCTTTTCAGGGAACTCACCAAAAGATCTTGCTGCGTGTTGGGATGACTGGAAAGGTGATGTCGAGGCGTGGCTACCATTGCATTGCAGCGGCACCATGACGCTGCCGCACGTGGATAACGCTGTGCCTCTTGTTTGATCTCAATTTCAGTTTAACACGTAGAAGTAGGCTTTCGTGACCAACAGCATCCATAATACAGACTTTTTGGGTTAACAACTCTTTGGTTCTTTCGGTAAAGTCGCATAGAAAGAAAATATATTAAATAATAGAATACGACGTTTTGATTACAACACAAGCAATCGTCATCAGGTAGAAAACAAACCTAGTGAACTTAGAAACACAATGCAATCCAACACAGATAGTCGGCTAACACAACAGTCAGCACCTTACCTGGTTGATTACCTTCTTCCAAAGATTGCTACATTTGGGAGAGAGACCAAACACAGACACGGGGACACACAGATAGACACACAAGCAGAGAGAGACAACACAGAGACAAACAGAGACCCAACGTCTCTGTGCCGAGGCCGTAAAAAGAGAGGGGGGGGGGCAGAGAGAGAGGTGGGTCTGCTGGTGCAGAGAAATTAGCATGTCAATGAGAGTGGTGTGTGGAAATCCACCCCGAAGCGACCGGGGGAGAGAAAGAGCGAATGGGCCCATGAGAGCCTGCTAAATTTTAGAGAGCGAAATATGTAGTTTGAGAAAACAAACTTAGCAGATTTTTTAAATGTAATACAATGCAACACAGAGAGTCGGCTAATACACAGTTAACGTATAGCCTGGTTGACTACGTTCTCCAAAGATTGCTAAATTTGAAGTTAAGTGTGAAATTTGACAGAGACACACAGTGAGAGAAGACAAACTTAAATCCTCCCCGAAGAGGTGGTTCAAACTTGATTTGAAAATGCACGCGATCTAACCCAAAAAAACCTGTATTATGGATCTCAATTTCGTTAACGTGAAAATCGGAGTTCACTAATCGAAAAGTGTCCGTAATTTTCGTGTCGTGGTTGTTCTGCGGTGAAACTGGTCCCCAATTTCAGAATGCGGACTTTCCACACTTGGTTCCAGACACAGCCCGCAGAGGTGCGTGCACTTCCCAGAGCCTCGTTGAGTGGCACAACTTGAGACACAAGAATAAACCTCGGACATGAGCGATAGCTTTAAAGCAAGAAAAAACGCCCGATGCGAGATTGCACTGAATGCCGCCTGTTGCTTCCCGATCGCGTTGTGACACATCGAAGTGAGCTTGGCTCTAACTCGAAGATGCCGATTCTCACGGCGCTGCTGAATGACAGATGCACGGGTCATTGCTCCTGCACACTTACTTTGACCTTTGAAATGTTACACTGGAAGGGGGGCAATAGCAGCGATAGCAGCTGATATTGTGTCTGCCACGATTAAGGGACAAGGCTGTTTTTTTGCAGATAGTGATACTGCGATGACGCAAAGGAGGCGAAATTCATCTGGATAGTTCGCACGTATTTGCACCTATTCATCAACTCGTGTGTAGAATGAGGTGCGAGCTCACGGTCACGTCCTCTCCTCACGCCACGATAACCTTTGGTTCTCGCTCCAGCGCACACACTCTCCAACAACAAAGGCAAAGATCCCCCATGTAGCCTTCATAGACTGTTAGGGCAAGTGCTGTTAGCGAGCAGCAGCACCTATGAAGGCCGACACGGCACGCGAGGGGGTGGGTGGCCAGCGCCACGGCCAGCCGTCTTTGTATCCCTAGTGCCAATGCACCAGGTACTCATTTGTACCAGGTACTCATTTGAGGTTGAGTCGACCTAGGGGAGGCCAATGACCAGTTCAGATAATACTCACTGGTTGGTGTTGGCCGTGAGCGGGAATCGAACTCGGGTCGCCGGGTTCGTAGTGCAGTGTGCTAACCGCTACACCACCGCTCTCCACGCACCTGCAACACCGCACAAAAAAATAGACTGGTATACAAACTCACGTGCACATCAAGGTAAACGTTCATTCGCGGAATTGGCCAAATATCTCAATGCAGGAATCCTCCCTAAGCAGTGGTGTGTTTTTATCCAAGTATATAATTAAAAATATCAATTGGAATTAGTAACACAATTATCAAATGGTGACGTGTTTTGTTTACCAATAACATGCACGAATAAACGTTACCCTATATGGAAGCAACATCAACACCACCACTATTGAAACACAACTGGTAGCGGAGAGTGCCTTCATGAATATATGTTTTTGCTCAATCAATGCATCTTCATCTGCAATGATTTTGGGTTCTGTTTTTTTTTACATTACAGACAATACATTTTCATGAGCACTCAAAGTTTACGTGCCAGCCAGCAAACTTCCTCTGGGATGCCGTGACATCAAACCAACTGGGGAAAAAATATAGGAGGAAGCATCGACCTCCCGTTACGCAATGACCCGCTCAGCCCACCACCTACTCGTTTGGGATTCCGGAAACCAATCTAGGAATCGCACGAGACTTTTTGATGAATAGGGAGTCAACTGAAATACAGCTGGCGAGTGCTTTGTAGGGTCCTGCCGAGGGTTTCCCCACCCACTGCTTCTCGTGGCTTTGATCTGCAAAAACACTAAACTAAACACATTTTTTGTTGTTATTTTACCAGGTAACGCCCAACTTAGCTATGTAAGCTCTTTTTTAGAAGCGACCTGGCCGCAAATATCTCAACGAAGTGGCTTGTCACGTGGAATTTTATTGCAGCCAGATACTCTAAATGCATGTCGTTCATTCTAAATGTAGAGGGGAAACCCGGAGGCCCTGGAGAAAAATCCACCACGGGGAGAAAGACACCGCACACTCCAAATATACAGCAGGCGTCAGGGTTGGGATCCAACCCTATGTGGGTGCTCAATCAACTGCTTCTGAACAGCGACCGATCGGTGCACACGCCTCTTCCGCGAGTGGGAAATTAGAATGACCCCGAGTGTGACTGACTGTGTCCACCTGAATCAAACGATTGACCACATCGCTAACAATTACATTCTGCGCCCGCTCTCCGGCACACCCGACAGTATCAATTAACGCGACACCAGCTCTCGCATGGCTCACAAACTTAAACCTGGACGTATAATTAACATGCACTTGACATACGCTAAAGAATAAGAATGTACAAATAAATTACATTTAATGTAATTCATCAGGGGTAACGAACTGCATCCAAAACTGCAAGGGAGTTCACGCATTGCATTGCCAACTTCATTCCTACCCATCAACCAAGGCCGAGACTATGCACCCCACCGCCCACTCGATCCACCTTCGGGCATCATGCCGTCACCACCCTCGAGTCTTGACCGTATCCGGAAGAGCGCTGGCGAACAGAGCGGAACAACAACGAGGACGTCCGGAATAAGCATAAGCAATCTCATTGGAGACCCCACGCATCGTAACCTCCTGCCTTTAAAACAATTGTTCGAAGACTTTGGTGCAACCGACATTGCCATCGGCATGCCATTAGTTGTCATACCCGCACCAAAGGCGCATGCATCACGAGCGTAAGGGTCGATTTTTTTAAATCGCTGACGCCTCATTACTCCCCCCACCAAGGGCCAGCATACACAACCGATTCCTTTGACGACAGAGACGGCCCTCTTCCATCACATGTGAGGCATCGGGATAGCGCTCGCATTTGTGTATGAGCGGCGGCTCTGCCGGAAGGGCGTCAGGACTCAACCCCATCTCCGGAGTGGTGCCTGGAGTTCGTATCTAGCGCTGCCTCTGCGTCGTTCCTTCCAGATCCACAGTTGGTGGGGTGAGAACGCGGAACCTTTATTTCTTTACACGGGGGACTCGGAGGTATGGGGCCTGAGTAAAGTCAACAGTGGCGGCGTTTACGATGGCCAAGCCACATGAGAATGCAACGTTCGCCTTTCTAGCCTGCGTGATATCAGTTATAATGTGGCGTCACAAAAGACAGGTGGCTGCCGTTCAGTTTACATGTTTTCGGGTAGTGAGTTAATACCTTAAACACCTACACGTGTGCCATGGTATTCTCTGACACTTTGTTACCTGAGATTCACAATCTTTTAAGTGTGGGCTTTTTCCCCGTTTGAAAGTTAAATGACAAACCTGACTTCTGCAGGACATTGCGGGTTACTTACTGGTTGCAATAAAAGGGGGATCTTTTACCCTTCGGTTCAGGGAGTAATCAATACAGAGGCAGCAATCAGTGTTTGAAATGCACGATATGCTGCCGTGTGCACGGCTAAATATGCCAACTGCGCGACGACAAATGTCTTTCACAGACGACAATCATGAATATTAATTTAATTAGAAACGGCAAATGAATGGCAGAAACATCCAACTCTGTCCTCGCTCAAAATCATGTTTAAAAAAAAAATACATTCTGGAAACAACATTCCAGAATGGAACCGTTTTGCCAGTATCAAAGTGTGAAAAAATAATAATAGGTTCTACCCTTTCTGGCAATAAAACAGGAGGTGTTAAAATGTTCAAACACCAAATAGAAACCTTTTGTAGCTGCTCACCACGAGCTAAAAATGCTCTGATACGTGCGTTGTCTTAGTGCTGTTCGCCCTTTGGCGTTCTCTGGTCTGACAACTAGTGAGACCAAGCCATATATTATCAGAGCATGTTTGTTTGCATGTTCACCATAAGTACGTGTGGTTAACGCAGACTTGATTCCATGTGTAGTGCCGTGAATTCACTCGGACGACAACCGTCTCTTTTTCCGCCGTCACTTTTATTCCATCGTTCCGTACACACAGTAATTCTCTCCGTGCTCCGCCAACTTGGACACTCCGATTTACTTCAGCATCGTCCGTGCATCCCCTTCCACACACAGTGTTCCTTCCTCTATCTCTTCACACACACTGTATTCCCTTCCACACACAGTGGTTCGTCTTCTATCTCCTCACACACAGTATCGCCGCTATCTCTTCACACGCAGTGACTTTCCTGCACACACAGTGGTTCGTCTTCTATCTCCTCCCACACACAGTATCGCCACTATCTCTTCACACGCAGTGACTTCCCTTCCACACACAGTGGTTCTTCTTCTATCTATTCACACACAGTATCCTGTCTGTCTATTCTCACACAGTGACTCCATCTATCTATTCACACACAGTGACTTCCCTTCCACACACAGTGGTTCTTCTATCTATTCACACACAGTGACTCCATCTATCTCTGCTAACACTGACTCTCACTATCGCCATTTACTGTCTTTGGGGTCCGGCTCTCTATCTATTCTTCCCTAACATTCCAGCTGTCTTCTTCGTATCTCTTCACCTCTCGCCAACAACTGCCCAGCAACAACTCTCCAACAACAACTCCCCAGCAGCAACTCCCCTCCGGTCAAACAACCTCGCGTTTTATCCCCTTTCGCATTAGCCTTAATTAATTGCCACGTGGCTCGCTGGCCGTTTTCCGCCGGCTCGCACCTGTCCCCTCCATCAGACATCCAGACGCCACCACTTAACACTAACAGCCTCTCGACCAATCACAGCCCTCGTGCCACGACTCCCTTAATTACTTCGGATAATGTTTACGCCACCCGCGACTCGACCACCTGTTCGACCTCATGTGACCCGTTCTCCTTGTCTGTCTGTATGTACTGTATATGGCCAATTCCTATGTGTATTGTTTACTCCACTACACATGCAAAAGGTTTCTAGTTGGTGTTTGAACATCGTAACACCTCCTGTTTTATTGCCAGAAAGGGTAAAAACTATTCTTACTTTTTTCATAATATTCCAGAATATTCCATAAAACTGTACAAAAAGCACTCGGCCTTTGTGCACGATGTGGAAACCATCAGCATCCCCTGAAGTACATTGCATCAGTGAGCATTGGTGACTATTCTTTACCGATGCTTCCTAATAACAATGAAACCAGTCTATGGGTGTCTATCTCAGTATCACTGTTTCCCGCGAGTATGATTTCAGTATAAAGAAAGGGCTATTTATTTATTTAAATGGGAAAGTCGCTGTGATTGGTAACGCTCCCCTGCAGTCGTGTGCCCTTGTAATGAGATAAAATACTTATCTATTCAGAGATAGACCCAGGTGCTGTGTACACGTATGCATAGAACACCAGGATATAGCATTCAATGAGTATCTTCAATCCCTAGGGTATGGTGCGCAGCTTCAACAACTGATAAGTCAGTTCAAGGACGGTGGCTGGGGCAAGGATTGCCTGGAACAAAGCAAAGTTTGTTCCATGGCACTGTAAACACAGATGTGGCATTCTTTTGAAATTTGCGTAACTTGTATGTATGTTGAACTTCTTTTACACACTACATAGCCAACTGCGCTAAAATACAGACCCCCATAAGGAATATTCAACTTTTTTAGCCATTCTGTGTTTGCCATGGCTATTGTCAGTGATTTGTATCAGAACTTGTCCCGAGATTTTCCCAGGTTAACTCAGGTGGTCTGTTGACTGAAGGGTTAGATCGCCGAGTTGGGAACTACTGAGTTCCAAGGCAAAACTCCAGGTTTGAATTCCACTTTGAGTGTCTCAACCCAGTCGCCAATGACTGCACGACAAAACCTCACGTTAAATCTGATATGTCACTTAATTTTTTCTCAATTCCAGCTATGGACACTTTTGTCTCGTGGCCAGCGGTGCGATAATAAAATTGGCGTGAAGACAAAACAGGTACCAGAGCGGACTATAAACACGGACACTCGGAAGGTAAGGTCACACTGGGCATAGCACTAGCCAGAAACCCCCTAGTGTGCCGTGCCAGCTTAATAGGTGTGCTTATCTTGAGACCGGAGCGCCAGGCCTCAGTGTGTTAGACTGCCAAGTGCTACACGGCTCCAGCCAAAGTCCCAGCCAACAGCCTTGCATCATTTGCATACTCCCAATGTACCGCACATTCAACTAAGTTATGTTCTTAAGTGCACATTTGATTGAAGGAACTCCCCGTTATCTTTACAGAAAGCATAATCTGGGTGTACGTAACCAAATATAACCACCTCAAATGGTCTGCGATTGGACCTGTACAAAGTGCAGCATACCTGTTGCAATACAAATAGAACCGCGTCGGTGTGACTACAGCAATCATCATTAAGCGATACAGTCGACGAGGCTGCTGTCTGGCTCTGGATGAAGCGAGGAAAATTAATTTAACCCCACAGAGATGATCAGCTATGTCCGATGCCCGATCGGGGAGGTGACATAACCCACAGGTAGCGCATTCATCACTTGTTTGGAGAGACTCATGGTTCGAATCGAGCGACCGCCCTGGTTATTGCCACAGGTGTATCTGTAACACGTGTGGGTATGGATTATACGTTGTATTGGAGCCGCCTCCTACTTCAGCACACCGGTTGTGTCTTGGAGAGTCAACATTTACAATTTGAGTACCGTCACGTTTCACTGGTGATTACAGCAACCAGCGTGATCAGGCGATTTGCCATAATTGTTAAGTCTCCCCGGTCGTAAATAGAGTAAGATGATGACTGTGTGCCTATCAGGTGCGAAGATCAGAGAGAGAGTGGGGAGAGGTTATTGTAGTTATATAGTATCATGGATTATGTTAATCTGAAAATATGCAGTAGAAATCACCAGTTGGGTTAGTCACAGATAATCAACACAGTAATCCATCGGTTCACGTTTTTAATCCGTTTCATGGAAACTACTGTTACCCGAGATAACTGTCAATAGACTTCACTTATAAGTTGAAAAGTAAGTAAAAATCACTGAATCTGCAAGAGAGATGTCTCCACTGCCAAAACAAAAAACGTAACGTAAACAAAGCCAGTCGAGGTCTAAACGCTCACAGATGGGCATCGATGATTGAGCGCTCGGATTGGCCGAAATTGACGCCCCGCGTGCTCAACATAAACACGGTACCATTCCATCAAAATGTTAACGTCAGTTGAAACCATGGGGTCACTTTGGGAGGCGAAACGTTATCCACAAAAACCGTTAATCGATGTTACTGTTAACCGAGGGACGACTGTATCTAATACAGTGAGGAAAAAAAGTATTTGATCCCCTGCTGATTTTATACGTTTGCCCACTGACAAAGAAATGATCAGTCTATAATTGTAATGGTAGGTTTATTTGAACAGTGAGAGACAGAATAACAAGAATATCCAGAAAAACGCATGTCAAAAATTTTATAAATTGATTTGCATTTTAATGAGGAAAATAAGTATTTGACCACCTCTCAATCAGAAGGATTTCTGGCTCCCAGGTGTCTTTTATACAGGTAACGAGCTGAGATTAGGAGCACACTCTTAAAGGGAGTGCTCCTAATCTCAGCTTGTTACCTGTATAAAAGACAATTGTCCACAGAAGCAATCAATCAATCAGATTCCAAACTCTCCACCATGGCCAAGACCAAAGAGCTCTCCAAGGATGTCAGGGACAAAATTGTAGACCTACACAAGGCTGGAATGGGCTACAAGACCATTGCCAAGCAGCTTGGTGAGAAGGTGACAACAGTTGGTGTGATTATTCGCAAATGGAAGAAACACAAAATAACTGTCAATCTCCCTCGGCCTGAGGCTCCATGCAAGATCTCACCTCGTGGAGTTACAATGATCATGAAAACGGTCAGGAATCAGCCCAGAACTACACGGGAGGATCTTGTCAATGATCTTAAGGCAGCTGGGACCATAGTCACCAAGAAAACAATTGGTAACACACTACGCCGTGAAGGACTGAAATTCCGCAGCGCCCGCAAGGTCCCCCTGCTCAAGAAAGCGCATATACATGCCCGTCTGAAGTTTGCCAATGAACATCTGAATGATTCAGAGGACAATTGGGTGAAAGTGTTGGTGGCCAACTACAAGAAACGTCTGACCTCTGTGATTGCCAACAAGGGTTTCGCCACCAAGTACTAAGTCATGTTTTGCAGAGGGGTCAAATACTTATTTCCCTCATTAAAATGCAAATCAATTTATAACATTTTTGACATGCGTTTTTCTGGATTTATGTGTTGTTATTCTGTCTCTCACTGCTGAAATAAACCTACCATTAAAATTATAGACTGATCATTTCTTTGTCAGTGGGCAAACGTACAAAATCAGCAGGGGATCAAATTATTTTTTCCCTCCACTGTATATATCAAAAAATGCAAACATAGCGACAAATATCTTGTCACGGAATAACGTAGAGCAGGGCAGAGAGCCAGCCCGACAGATGGCCTAAAGTCAGAGGTGGTGGTGAGACTTTCCTGGGTGGTGTTTTAAGACACCGCTGGCTCACGACACCTATCACACCCACCACCTTGTGCTATTTAAATACCAGTACAGCTTTAGTTCACTGTAATGTCTCCACACATGTTCACAGCTATATGGCTCGTGTGGTATTAATTTGTTAAAATAGCCACAAGGTGACCCGTTGGATAAAAAAAATATAGTTTTCTCAACAGATACAAATATAACCTAAATTCATAAAATAATGACGTTACATTTCCCTTCTAGATAATCACATGACACATTAACGATCTAACCCATAAGAAGCTAATGATAACATTGGTCATAGCATCCTACTGTACACATAACAGGTGAAACCTCATTGCATTCTGATGGTCAGACTCACGTCTCAGAGTTATCAGCAATGAACAATTTCCAATGTGAAACTTCCAAAAGTATCAAGGCCATGTGTTTATGTTTTTGTTATATCTCAGTAGGATGGAGCGGGTTACAGAAACTCTGCAGACAGATGTGCAGTTTGCATAACACAAATTGGATATCACGCGATGATGAATGTGTAGTGATTTACTCGGAGACGATATGCCTTGGAGGCACTTCTTTTATTTAACGAGCACCATCGGTAAAACACACACCCTACGTGGGCACACAATCTACAGTCGCTCGCCTATACACAACTCTACGTGGGCTGCTAGCCTTTACAAAACACTAACTGTCTAACACTGACGGCGCTGAACCGAGACAGTGAACAAATATCTAGCAGAATATTCATTGCAGTCACGAAAGCTTTAAATCGAAAAATATCTAGCAGCACAATATCGAGTGAAGACGATAGCGATCATGGCGACGAGACGACAGCGATGATGGCGACCATCTTGAACAGCACCACGGGGATCCCACTCCAGCAACAGCCACGAGGTCCCTCACAGAGGCCCCTCTTATACTCTGCGCGTGGCCTCGCTCTGCCCCGGCCACGCCCCCTCTCTGGAACCTGCTAGCGGGTTCCTGAGGCTTCCCGATGGCCCCCCCTCTGTGACCTTTCCAGAGGCGGGCCGTCAGGGCCAGCAAGGCCTTCTCTGCTGGCCTAGAGATTGTCTGAATCAGAAAATTCTATATATTTTTCTAATTTAATATATATTTTAATCAATGCTATATGTATTTTACAAAGTTCGCTCCCATCAGTCTATTAACGTCATTTCATTGCTACTCTCTCCGTCAGTTGCGCTGCTTCCAGTGCAGCTCATAAATTAGACCTTTTATCCAATCAGATTTTCCACCTGTGCTGTCTCCGCCTCTTTGGGTGAAAAATCTACCCTGAGGCCTTCAGAATGTCGAGTGAATCCCATCTGCTGTTGAAGCAAATGGGGACGATGTTGTTGATTGTCACATTCTTTAACCAATCAGATTTCAAGTTTGCCATGTTGGGCGTATTTTTTGACACTCCGGAGCCTTCTAGCTGGCCTAGCCGCCTACGTTAGCATTTTTCGTGTGGCGTGAGCTAACTGAAGTAAAACTAGCTAGCACGTAACGTAGCATCATATAATATTTATTTAAACTTTCTTTCGTGACGTTTAGATTTTTTGATGTAATGCTTTTGATTATTTTTGTGGGGAAGCCTGTTGAATCCTGATTGTGTTATTTGTGTTTTACAGCATTTGTGCTTGCTTGGTGGTCGTATGAGTAAATATGACTGGTTGTTGTGAGTTTGCTCTTGTTTCTTTGGTAATGACATTGATTTGGGCTATGCGATGTCTATTTGTGATGCAGCATCCTGTCATACTACGTAATAGTGGTACATCCTTGATAGTTTCAGTCACAATGTATTCATGTCTCTGCAATTAGTGTATTGTAACTCTCATAGGTGTTGTGCCTCGTGTTAAATCACTTTATTCCACTCGATAAAGGTTACTGTCACTGTGAATATGGGGTGGTTATGTCCAATTATAATAGCCTATAGCCCTAGTGTCATGGTGAGGTTATTCGAAGGCGCTTTAATTGCAGGAGGATAGCACTGAAGGCCTAAGTGTAAAAAAACACGGCCTGCGACTGGACCTTTCCCCTAGATGTCCCCCTCTCGTGTCTATAATGGCCTGCTGACTTCAATTCCTTACACCACAGTTCCCCTTTTTCGCCAGCAGCCAGCACTATGCCAACTACAAATGTATTAGGGAACACATGTTTTTATAACTCGGAATGCGAATTGGATAGAACGCGATCAAATAAACAGAACTGCGTTTCGCAGGTAGCACGGCATTGGGATGCTTCTGGATGCTTCTAGATTTTTTCAGTTTTAGTTTCATTTATTTGCATTTACCCTGTGAGCCATTCGGTTCTTGATTTGGGTGCAACCGCAACAAACAATAAAATTGCAACATACACCTAAAATTAATTGTATACAAATCTAAACATCACGTACATAAACAATAAAATCCTACAGAAAAAGCACCACCTGTTCATGCTGCATACAAAAAGTGCAAAAAATTCCATTTCGATATTTGATCCCAATAACAATCATAATACAATACAGATACAAAATTTAAGTATAAATCGATACTAAATAAAAAAAATCGGGCCAAACCAAGCCCCTCTAAAACTTACTAAAACAATGCTATATAAACAATGTAACAGTTTTCCCAACAAATGTGATTAAAAGTTTACAATAGCGACACACACAACGTGCATAACTAAACCTACCATCCTTCGCTAGCTGCATAAATCAATCCATAGCAGCCAGGTTAACAATAGCAGTAGCAGCGCACTATAATAAAAATACATAATAATTTCATACATCGGTCATCTATAGCTATATTTTTAATTTCAGGCCACAGGATAGCAGTGGCAGCTATGGTTGTACGACTCCTCTAGAGCATTTTTGAGTGATTGTCTTGTTGGTAATGATCCAAGCTGGAATTTATTTGCGATAGCATTCCAGACCTTGGGGGCACCTATAGCAAAAGCCCTTTCTCCAGTATTTGTATGGCAATTAGGAATGCGAAGCTGGTAAATGAGCAAAGATCTTAACTCATATTTGTTTTCCGAAACAATAAGGAGATCCATGAGGTAATCTGCAGAATTTTGTAAGTACATCGTAAATAAATAATATCTGATGCATAAGACGTCGATCATTAAGAGATGTTAAGTTTGACCCCATGTAGAGATCGCAGTGGTGGGTCCTATATGGGCAGTGATATATTGAGTCAAGCTTCTTCAGAACAATACTGGGTGCTGATTTATAAACGATGTCACAGTAATCAAGTAGAGGCATTATGGTAGCTTTTATCAATTCCAAACGGAACATAGGTGGAAAACAATGTATGTGTCGATACAGAAAACCAATTTTTATTTTTGTCTTTTTAGCAATATAATCAGTGTTCTTGAAAATTAAGTTTTGAATCAAGGATGACCCCAAGATACTTATAGATCTTGACTTGCGCTTTTTGATCATTATCTTTTGAATGTAATTGGGGGAAAATCACGTCCTGCTTTAGTCCTGGTGAGAAGCATAGTACCTTGGGTTTTGGCGGTATTCAGGACTAGTTTAAGAGCAACCAGCTGATGTTGTAGTTTGTTGAAATCACCCTGGAGCCTAGCAATCACGTCATCAGGAGAGCAGCCAGCAGTAATTAGTATCGTGTCATCTGCAAAAAGATTTACCCTGCAATGATCCAGGTCAGTGCCTAATTCATTAACATAAAAAGAGAACAAGAGGGGGCCGAGGATTGAACCCTGTGGAAACCCTTTTGTTATATTAACACTGTTTGACCTCCAACCATCTGTGAAGACAGTTTGGGTGCGAGAAGAGAGGCAATTTTGTAACCATTTTACTGATGCAGCGGATGCGGTATCTTTTTTGGAAACCTGATTGTTTTATATTTAATATATTGTTTTCCGACAAGAAACTGCTAATTTGATAGTTTAGTAATTTTTCAAAAATTTTCATTCACGGAGACAAAATTGAGATCGGTCGGTAGTTATTTGGATCATCTTTCGGGCCTCCTTTGTGAAGTGGATGAACATAGGAGTGTTTCCATTCCATAGGTACTGATGCTTCTTTGATGGATAGGTTGTAAATATGGGCTATCGGTTTGTATATTAGGTGACCAACACTTAACAAAGCAAAAACTGGAATACTGTCCGCTCCGGTAGCGGAGGACCCTTTGAGGTTGGACAGTTGTTTTCAAACATTATTTTTGTGTATATGCTGGAAATTAAATTTGATTAATGTTTGGTACGTAGTTTCCGAAATTGCATGAGCTGGGGTTACTCCCAAAACATTTTCGAAAAAGTCACCAGCTTCCGAAAAATGAAGGTTAAAATTGTAGATTATTTTTTGAGGATCTGAAAAATACTCCCCATTTCGGTTTAACGCAACGGGCAGGTTATCTGTTTTGGATGTCTTTTCAATGCATTTGATTGTTTTCCAGAAGATCCTGGCATTGCCATGTGATTCCAGGAGAGTTGAAGAAAATTAAGCATTTTCTTGCATGTCGTATTCTTTTGACGCATCTATTTCTTAAAATCCTGTATTCTAGCCAGTCATTTACCAAGTTACTTTTATGAGCAGATGCCCAAGCCTTGTCCTTAGTTTCCATTAGCTTAGTAATCACAGGATCAAACCATGGTGGATGGTTGCCTTTAATTTTAAATTGAACCAATGGAGCATGTTTGTTAAGAATTTGGAGAAATATTGATCTGAAGGTCTCCCAAGCCGTAGTCAGGTTTTGGATATCACAAACCTTGTCAATATCCGAGTGAAGTATATCATTTGTAAATGCCGGTATGCTGAAATGTTTCATGGAGTGCTTCTCAACCAATTTAGGGGGGACTTTGGGTTTGGCCGATGACCTCACCTCAAATATGAAGGAGTGATCACTCAGGTTATTACCCAGAACACCAGTCAGTGTGAAATTGTGTGGGGCATTTGTTAATAGGATGTCAAGCAGTGAGGATTGTCCCGGATTTTTTTTAAGTTTGGTGTTGTTGGGACATTCATTAATTGAAATAGGTTAAATTCATCTGAAAAAATTTGTGGCCACAGCCGGTGGGTTCAGCCAATTCCAATTCAGATCGCCCACTAGAACTATTTCACCATTAGAGAGGTGCTACCTACGCGCCTCAATCTTTTTTCAGCCTGCATACGCATCTCACGCTGTATCGTGGACTATGCTTTACCCTTTATTATACATAGTTTATCATCATGCGATGTTTCCATAATGCAGTGATCTTCAGGAACCCAGCTACTAGCGCATTATAGGAGAACAGACTGGACGTTGAGTTTAGAGAAGGGGGGAGATTGGGCTCGCTGCTGCCCCACCGAGTGGTGACCCCAAGAGCGGGGTGCGTTGTTGTATATGGGCCCCTTTTTCATATTTAATATCAATAATAATATTTGCCAATAGATATATGTTTTAAAAAAATAACAACCGCTACGATAAGCATAAGCAAACAGCATATGGAGGTCATGGAATGGTCATTAAATTAAAATTTTATAAATATTAAATCTCCCGGGGCGCAGGAAAGGTTAACGACTGTCTGCGGAATCTCCAGATGGCCATGGTAGGAAAGTGACAAAGTATGTTTTCTCTCTCTCAAGAGTCAGCCAGAGAGAGAGAGAGCCTCCCGGCCGCCTTTGTCTTCCCGCAGCACGAGAAAGGAATTTAACCCCTAGCGAGGAATTGCTTGTTGTTTACAAAAAGGGATACCTTGGGGAGGGTACGATGGTCAATGTATAACGCAGATGGCTTGATGGACGACATACACACACAGACGCACACACACAGGCCACGCCCCTCCACTGCGCAGAGCGGAGATTTTTTAAAATATATATAACGGCTCAACCATCATCTAAAAAGTTGAGTTCAACAAGGCACAGCGAGTTCAACAGGTCGTCAGCTCAGGAGCTGCAGAGCAGGGGGCGGCGAGAGGAGGCTCAAAAGGGGCCCCGCGACCAACTGACGATGGCGAGACTCGCAGGGTAGCGAAGTGCCACCGAGCGTGAGTTCAGAGCGGAAAGTCGAAGTATCGCTCAAAGACTCTTATTTCTATCTACATCGAGTGCCGGCTCCCAGTGCAGCGGATCCCACGCCACCAAGCAAAAGAGTCAACGAACCAGCAGCCAAGCGTTGTGCCGACTCGGCTCATCCAGCAGTGGAGAAAACCTGCTGTCAGAGAACCAGCGAAGAGCACGTTCGAGCGTCTCCACAGAGAGAGCGCGGCGCAGCTACTACAGCAGTGGAGAGAACCTGCTGTCAGCTGCCAGCGAGAACGCATGTGACTTAGTCATCCAGCAGCGGAAAGAGCCTGTATCTGCCAGCACGAGCAGCCAAGCCGACGCCTCGAACGAGAACAAAGCCCTTTGGAGCTTGCTGCTGCCAGCAAACCAGCGGCCAAGCGTGTGCCGACTTGGTCATCTAGCAGTGGAGAGAACCTGCTGTCAGCGAACCAGAGAGAGCGCGTTTGGACATCTCAACAGAGAGAGCGGCGCAGCTACTACAGCAGTGGAGAGAGACTGCTGTCTGCGGGCCAGCACTGAGCGCGTTCGAGCAGCACCAGGAGAGGGCCATGCCGCTCACGCCCAGCGAGAGGGAACCTGCCATCGGTCGTATATCCCCCCCCACCACACGACAAACCTGGCGTCTACTTGACGCAAATAATGAATTAAGTGGCAAAGAAGACACACAACACGCATATCGGGATAAATAAGGTTGTTCCAAAAAGTTATCTTTGGGTTTCAAGAAGGGTTGCAATTCCAAGGTGGTGCATTAAATATCAACTGATCCGTGAAGAATATTGCTGCCATTGAGTTACGTGGATAAGGTCATTTAGAAGCAACTCAGTCGTACATTTTTTTTTCTTTTCAATGGCATAATCTTGCCAACGAAACCATTAACGCACATTTGTACCTTTAGGAATAATAATTGTTTGATTGTTTTTCGTATGAATGCCGTTGCATAATTTTAAGGACTTTATTCCTATTTTTCATATGCTCGTGTTACACTGCATAAGAATGATTTGCTCTGATACCCAAAGTGAAACAACGTGATAAGAATTGACTTGAAGGTCTATGAATAGCGTATGCATGTTTTTTAGCTTCTCTCTCTCTCTCACCAACTGGGCTCGCGTTACGTGGGGGAAGGAATCACATGTGCTGTTATCGAAGTGAAACAACGCAGTCGTGATGATACTGTGTTGATACTGTGTTGGAATTCCAAGCCGAGAGTTGCATCTTTTAGAGTTAAGGTCTAGTTCGAAAATAAATTGATTAATGCAGACGTTGTGTGTTCTTTCCTGAAATTTATGCATAAGAACTGTATTCTGCGTTGAGATTTGAATCTGGAGACCTAATATAAACACACGAATACATACTCAATAAATGTTAAAGCGAGAATAATTGTATTATACTGATCGGTAATACGAATTAACAGCGAAGCCGAGTTTAATCTGACATGCTCACAGCACCTGCATAACTTCATACGATCAACTGCATGATCCCGATTGATAATACGACCTCGTCAACGAGGCGGGGCCTAATTATCATAACGACTCGCATTAGCATAATCACACACACGCGCATAAATCAATACGAGTATCTCTCTAATTAGCAAAATTTATGCACACAATTACATCAATTAACGCAATTTCGGAAAATCATGCAAACTTACAATTTCATTCAATTTTTATTATTTTCATCAAAATTTTCATAACCCACATGTACAACAGCGTGTTGTACTCTTATATGGGAAGGCGAAGGTGAGGGATAAAGTAATTAAGAAAGGGAGTGGAGGTTAGCAGGGGTTGTGGGGGGAGGGGCACAAGGTCATGACCACACCAGCACGTGGCCCATGCTGCCTGTTTGAAAGTGCCCTCTGCAATGATCGGGAGCCACGCTCGAGGAGTTCACAGTGCAACTACTCTGTCCACCTGTACAAAAGGACAATGCCTGGCATCCTCCGCAAAATTCCGTTGGGCCAAGTGTTGAGATGCTCATCCCATCTGCACGAACGCACAGTGTCGTCAGAGTGCAGCGCAACATTGACACCCACAGGAGCGTAGAGGTCGCGGGGTGAACAGCCATAAAGGTACATAACTCATTTACTGCAGTGGAACATTTTTTAGGAGTACTAAACACATCAACTTCAGTTGTGTAACAATGCATCAACCATCATGCGAGATCCGGTCATCCTCGCAGCAGCGGCTTGTGGCTGGCCATTAAACAAAGATGGTGACCGCATCACGCACTTTTAGATGTGCTTCTGCGGCCGTCTGGAATGCTCTTCCTTCCGATATTAGGATGCACGGGAGAGCTATGCACTTTTAAATGCTCTAGATTGAAAACTCATATTTTAGAACAGCTTTTTGTGTTTAGTTTATTGTCATTCCCTCGCACCTTCGATTAGCACGGTTGGTTACGTAGGGTTAGGGTCAGGGTTATGGTTTTGGGTTAGTAGTTAGGGTCAGGGGTGAAGGTTAGTGTTTAGAGTTTAGAGGTTTTGGGTTTGAGTGTTAGGGTTTAGGGGTTAGGGTTAGCGATTATTGTTAAGGGTAAGGGGGTTAGGATTATGAGTTAGGGTTAGGTTAGAGGTTAGGTGTATGGTCAGGGTCATGGTTTAGGGTTAGGTTAAGAAGGGTGGTCAACACATCTACGCCTCTATATAAGGAACGAAACAGTAAGACTTCTCAAATCTGGATGTTGCCTGATGAAGCTAGTTGTAATTACTGGCGAAACGTCGTACTCAGATTGTACATGTTGTGGCTTGGCTCTCCAACACACCGGTGTGCTGTACTAGTAACGAATTGGCATGTTCTGTTTACGTGACAACCCTTACTAATTGGCTCTGTCGGGTGGTGGCGGGTTTAAACGACACATATATTTACACGATCTAACCCAAATACCTCTTATGGATGATATTGGTGGCGAAAGCCTATACGTTAAACTGGTTAGGTTAGGGTTAGGTAGGGTGAGGGTTAGGCATAGGTTTGGTTTAGGGGTGGGTTAGGATTAGTTAGGGTTAGACTTAGGTTACAGTTGGGTTAGGGTTAAGGGTTAGGTTAGAGTTAGGGTAAGAGATAGGGTTAAGTTAGGTGTTAAGGGTTAGAGTTAATGGGTTGTTTTAAGTTACGGCTTAGGGTTAGGTAAGGGTTGGGTTAAGGGTTAGGTTATGTTTAGGTGTTGGGGTTAGGTTAGGGCTTGGTTTTTGGGTTAAGGTTAGGGTCAGGTTCAGGGTTAGAGGTTGGGGTTAGGAGTTAGGGCTTGTGGATCAGGTTTAGGGCTTAGCGGTTATGGTTAAGAGTTAAGCTTCGGGGTCAGAGTCATGAATTAGGGGTTAGGGCTAGGTTAGCGTTAGAGGCTAGGTTAAGGGTCATGGTTTAGGGTTTAGGGATAGGTTTAGTATTAGGATAGTGCTGGTATAGGGTTTAGGTTAAGGGTTAGGAATTTGGGGGTTAGGGATTAGGGGTTAGGATTAGTGGTTAGGGTTAAGGGTAAGGGGGTTGGGTTTGGGTTAGAGGTTAGGGTGAGGGGTTAGGGGGATAGGGGTTAGGGTTAAGGGTTAGGGTTCAGGGTTTAGGATTATGGGTTAGGGTTAGGGGTTAGGTAGTGTTAGGTTAGGGTTAGGTTAAGGTAGGTTAGGGTTGAGTTAGGGTTAGGTTAGGGTTAGAGTTTAAGGGGTTAAGGTTAGGTTAAGGGCTAGGTTAAGGCTAGGGGTTAATGTTAGGAGTTGGGGTTAGGGTTAAATGAGGGTTGGGTAAGTAAGAGTTAGGTTAGAGGTTCAGGTTATGGGTTAGGGGTTAGGGTGAGGTTTAGGGTTAAGTAGGGTTAGAGTAAGGTTAGGTTAGGATTGGGTTGCGGTTAAGGGTTAAGTCAGGGTTTTGGTTTTGGATTAGGGTTTAGGGGTTAGGGTTTGGGGTTTGATTCGGTTTTTTTAGACCTATAGAATATTTAGGGTTAGGTTTTGGTTATGTGTAAGGGTTATAGGTTAGGTTATTGTTTTGGGTTAAGGTTAGGGTTTAAAAGTTAGGGCTTAGGAAAAGGGTTCATGGTTAGGGTTTGTGGGTCAGGGTTAGGGGTTAGTGATTAGAGGTTAGGCTTAGGGCTTAGAGGTTAGGGGTTAGGGTAGGGTTAGAGTTTAGTGTAAGGGTCGGGTGAGGGTTAGGTTAGGGTTAGGTTAGGGTTGGTGTTAGATTAAGGTAAGGGGTTAGGGTTTAAGTTAGTTTTGGGTTAGGGTTAAGTTAGGGTTAGGTTAGGGTTGAGGTTAGATTAAGATTAGGTGTTATGGGTTATGGTTAGGTTCCGGTTAGGGTTAGGTTCGGTCTTGGTTGGGTTTAGGTTAGGGGTTAGCTGTTCGGGGGTTAGGCTGAGGGTTACGGGTAAAGGGTTAGGGATATTGTGTTCATGTGGATATATGGGCATCATAGGGCTATAGAGTCAGGGCTACATGGTTGAGATAGATATACAGGGTGCTTAAAAAATATATTTCAACACTTATATGGGACTATCGTTTTTAATGGTAAAAGAACGGAGAACACACTGTAACATGATAACAAATGTCATGTTAATAGTTTCAAAAAGTCAAAGAGTCTCCACTTGTTCGCCATCATTGTCAATACATTGCCTAGGACCTTCCCCAGGTGGTTTCCAGAGCCCGGAGGCACATTTCTTGTGGTGTTGCTGCAAATTCTCCGAAGTGTTACGTTTTTTTAAGCAACCTGTATGTGCTCTATAGGTTCTGCACCAGTCACGTGCTGCCCTCTTATGAACAAACGCCCAACTACAGCTGCTGCTTTACAAGGAAGACACTAATGAGCGAGGCAGAGCAAGCAGCCTCCATCCTCATTGCCTCATGTCCACACACACACAGTGCAAGTGATTCGACCCCAACCCATCCCGTCAGTTCACAACAACCTTCTGAGAGTGCATCTCATCAGCAGCATTTATTCAACACAAGCAACACCGTGGGGCAAGCTTCGACGCTCCAGTGTTTCATCAGCAGTCAGGCTTGCTTGAACCAACACTGGTGAACTGCTAGATGTTATTGGCAGGGACCCAGTCTGTGAGACATAGGACCCTCGTTCAGCTCAGGACTCCGTAACGCGTTGGCTCGAGCCTCGCCATGCCGATGTCACTGCAATGCACGGGCACGCGGCGCCCTCTCGTGGAAAATTCTATCAATGGCTGCAGATCATTGGGTGAAGCTGCTTTGGCAGCGTGGTACACGGACGGCAAGTTACCATCAACACATTCGTCAATAACCCGTAGCATCGCCCCCTCCCGTCACGAGGGGCCGGTCGGTGCGTGGCCTCTTCCCAGCGACCTCTGGTGGTGGTGGTGGGAATGGGACCTGAACCCTGGGAGCCAGGTCTCGCCAGCTCAGGGGCCTCCCCAGCTCGTCACACGGCGTCACAAAAAGTCAGACCCCCCCACAAAAATATGACGTCACAAAGCTCTGCCCCCCCAAACCAAATTTCCATTTTGAAAATAAAACATGCTTCAAATCACTTTAAACTATTGTCATTGTAGTGCGTATTTAATGTGGCGCTGCACTCTGATGTTGTAGAAGAAAACACGTCTAGCGCCATTATTCAAGCGCTACGTGAAAGTTAGCCTGCTACTACGCCGATAGGTCAACAGGGGGCGGATGGGAGGCTTAGTAGGTTCAGTGGCAGTTCAGCCAAGCTAACCCCCCCCCTGGGTATCTCGTGACCGGAGGGGTGGACCCCTGCTAGGGGCGGAGTGAGCCCCGGCTCGTGTATAAAAGCCGGTCCTCTCAACGGGACCGGCAGTTGTTGTCCACTCAAAGAACCGAAGGCATCTCAAGTCTAGAGCCCTGGGACCCCTCAACCGAGGCTCTTGTCAGAGCCGGGTTCGAGTGGGCCAGGGGTGAGACCCGGAGACCCTGGCAAGATCGGGTCAGAATAGCCTCCCCTAGGTCCCGATAGTGGAGTACCCAATAGAGAGCGTAGTCCTCAGTTGAATAGGACACACGAGCCCGGGTGGAAGGGGCCGTATCCCTTGTGTCAGGGACAACTGTTATTGCGTTTACTGTTAATAAACGTGTTACCTCCAAGAGGAAGTCTTCTGCAAGTCTGTACCCACTACACATGTATTAAAAAGGTGGCGTTGGAAAGCTGAAATTTAGCATAAAATTCACTTGAAAATATTAAACGTCTAACTAAAACTGCAGATGTTCAGAATATTATATTGAAATTCTATTATAATTATAAAATATTAAAAGTGATTCTAACTATAAAAAATACTTGAAACTTCGTAGAAGAACGAAGGAAAATGGAGAGTACAATTATAACAATCACATCTGACAGCGCAGATGTAGATGCCACTGGTTCTGCAGATGTAGATGTCACTGGTTCTTCATGTTCTGTAGATGTAGATGCCACTGGTTCTTCATGCTTTGCAGATGTAGATGCCACTGGTTTTTCACAATCTGCAGATGTGGATGCTACTGGTTCTTCATTTTTTACAGATGTAGATGCCAATAGTTCTTCATGTTCTGCATATGTAGATGCCACTGGTTCTTCATGTTATGCAGATGTAGATGCCACTGGTGTGTCACGTTCTGCAGATGTAGATACCACTGGTTCTTCACGTTCTGCAGATGCCACTGGTTCTTCACGTTCTGCAAATGCAGGTGCCACAGGTTCTTTACGTTCTGCAGATGTAGATGCCACTGGTTCTTCATGTTCTGCAGATGTAGATGCCACAGGTTCTTCACGTTCTGCAGATGTATATGACACTGGTTCTTCACGTTATGCAGATGTAGATGCCACTGTTTCTTCACGTTCTGCAGATGTAGATGCCACTGATTCTTCATGTTATTCAGATGTAGATGCCACTAGTTCTTCATGTTGTGCATATGTAAATTCCACTGGTTCTTCACGATCTGCAGATGTATATGCCACTGTTTCGTCATGTTCTGCAGATGTAAATGCCACTGGCTCTTCACGTTCTGCGGATGTAGATACCACTGGTTCCTCACGTTCTGCAGATGCCACTGGTTCTTCACGTTCTGCAAATGCAGGTGCCACTGGTTATTCACGTTCTGCAGATGTAGATGCCACTGATTCTTCACGTTCTGCAGATGTAAATCCCACTGGTTCTTCATGTTCTGCAAATGCAGGTGCCACAGGTTCTTTACGTTCTGCAGATGTAGATGCCACTGGTCCTTCATGTTCTGCAGATGTAGATGCCACAGGTTCTTCACGTTCTGCAGATGTATATGACACTGGTTCTTCACGTTATGCAGATGTAGATGCCACTGTTTCTTCACGTTCTGCAGATGTAGATGCCACTGATTCTTCATGTTATTCAGATGTAGATGCCACTAGTTCTTCATGTTGTGCATATGTAAATTCCACTGGTTCTTCACGATCTGCAGATGTATATGCCACTGTTTCGTCATGTTCTGCAGATGTAAATGCCACTGGCTCTTCACGTTCTGCGGATGTAGATACCACTGGTTCCTCACGTTCTGCAGATGCCACTGGTTCTTCACGTTCTGCAAATGCAGGTGCCACTGGTTATTCACGTTCTGCAGATGTAGATGCCACTGATTCTTCACGTTCTGCAGATGTAAATCCCACTGGTTCTTCATGTTCTTCAGATGTAGATACCACTGGTTCTTCATGTTCTGCAGATGTAGATGACACTGGTCCTTCACATTCTGCAGATGTAGATGCCACTGGTTCTTCACGCTCTGCAGATGTAGATGCCACTGGTTCTTTATGTTCTGCAGATGTAGATGACACTGGTTATTCACGTTCTGCAGATGTAGATGACACTGGTCCTTCACGTTCTGCAGATGTAGATTCCACCAGTTCTTCATGTTCTGTAGATCTAGATGCCACTGGTTCTTCATGCTTTTCAGATGTAGATTCCACTGGTTTTCCATGCTTTGCAGATGTAGATGCCACTGGTTCTTCACATTCTTCAGATGAAAATGCCACCGGTTCTTCATGTTCTGTAGATCTAGATGCCACTGGTTCTTAACGTTCTGCAGATGTAGTTGCCACTGGTTCTTCACGTTGTGCAGATGTAGATGCTACTGGTTCTTAAAATTATGCAGATGTAGATGTCACTGGTTCTTCATGCTTTGTAGAATTAGATGCCACTGATTCTTCACATTCTGGAGATGTTAATGCCACTAATTCCTCAATATACAGATGTAGATGCCACTTGTTCTTCATGTTCTGCAGATGTAGATTCCATGTCTTGAATACCTTCCAGTGGGTCTTCATTCGGGCATTTCTAGAGGGATTTCGACCGTGTCAATCAAGGAGGTTGAATAATATAATTAGAGCACACCCCACCCTCTACCAACCTGTAAGGAATTCGGAGAAAAAACGAACAAAAATGCCTGGAATAAAGACACTGAAAACGCGGTGTGATAGTAAATAATCTTGATTTGAAGTTTTCGTGACTGCAGGAAAATCCATATTCTTTGGTTATTTTGGTAAAGTCACGTAGGTAGAACATTTTATAACAAATCACCGCGTTTCGATCGCAACACAAGCAATCGTGATCATGTGGAAAGATACAGGAGTAGAACTGCTGAACAAGAAAAGGCTGCTGCAACACGAGGTTATATAGAGGTTTAAGGTGGGTGTCACCCACCTCAGACATTTAACAAGGTGAATTACATCACCTTGTTAAATGTCATTACATTAACAGACTAAGGTGCCACTAACATAGCCACTGCTGCTCCCTTTTGCCTCGATGTAACGGTAGCTCTCGCTGTTCAATAGGCTGTATGTCTCACTGGCACGGCCACAGTCACGGTGGTTCTCTTGCATTGATACGCTGGACTCTCACTGTGCAGCAGCCAACGCCGCAGCTTGTGTTGCCCTCGAGGTGGCGCTATACCCAGTCCTCTGACACAGATATGATATCTTCCCATTAAACTCGTCTACATTGACATACCAATCTCTCGCTTGAACGCAGCTGCTGTGCGTGCGTCCAGCGACGGGACTCCTTTCCATCTCTGACCCCGCCTACTTACCCTTGGGTGACACCCACCTCAAACCTATACATAACGTCTTGTTACAACAGCCCTTTCTTGTTCAGCAGTTCTACTGCTGTATCTTTTCACCTGATGACGATTGCTTGTGTTCCGATCGAAACGTCATGATTTATTATTTATTTTTCTACCTAAGTAACTTTACCGAGAGAACCAGAGTATAGTACACTATACTGGTTAAATTCTTTTTTTTACAATATCTCCAAAACTCTACAGGACTCTATATGCTATAGACTCGATGCATATGCCAATCAACTCGTCTCCTCTGGACGCGTTTATAGGTATATAGAACGTGTTACCAGATCTGGAAGCTACTACAGTCTTCCTGTGACATCTCTCATTGACATCCCATACAATCTACATCAATATCTGCAACATCAGCATCAACATCTACAACAACTATAACATCTTCAAAATCAGCATCAACATCTACAACTATAACATCTTCAACATCAGCATCAACATCTACAACAACTATAACATCAACATCTGCACCAACTATAACACCTACAACTATAACATCTACGTGCATACGCAGTAAAGCCACTCGAGGTCATGTGAGCGGGTGAGGGGTGGGGGGTCAGCGCCATGTTGGGTGGGGTGGGTATAAAAGCCACAAGCTATCGATTCATGTGCAGTGGTGGCTTGGGCACATGCTCGCGGGTGGGGAAACAGTCGCGTTATATTAGGAGCTCGCACAGGTGTGGAGCTGCAGGTATAGTCGCTGTAGATATTTTAGTTGTTGTAGATGTTTTAGTTGTTGTAAATGTAATAGCTGTAAATGTTGATTTGTAGATGTTATAGTTGTAAATGTAATAGTTGTAAATGTTGATTTGTAGACGTTATAGTTGTTGTAAATGTAATAGTTGTAAATGTTGATTTGTAGATGTTACAGTTGTTGTAGATGTTATAGTTGTAGATGTTAATGCTATTTGGCGCCACGTGTGGCGAGATGTTAACTGCCTCGCTTGGTATACAGGAGGGCGTGGGTTCAACCCCGACGCCTGTTGTATATGAAGTGGATTCGAATTAGGTGCACACACAACTTCTTGGGAGGCAACAGTTAACTCTTACATTATGCATAGGGTGGTGACCACCGACCTACTCTAGCTAACACACTTCTCATTCTAGCGTGACCCAGCCAGGTGGGCTACTGGCAGGTCCGCTGACTGCAGGCTTAACTTTTTTGGCGTCTTCACGATGCATCTTCATTCTTGATATGGGCAGCCTCGAACCTCGTGAGGAGGCTGCTTATATGGGCCTCGGCGTGCCCGGGCCCCGCCCCGGCCACGCCTCCCTTCGAGAACCCTCTCGAAGCCCCCCTGCTGTCCACGTGCCCCGCGAGGTGCCCCCTAGGCCCCCGGCCCCCACTGGGGTCCAGTCACGTGTCTAGCCGGGGTCACAGAGAGTGCCACGACCTCACACCACCCTCGTGGCCTCCCGAGTCCAGAACCGGCCCCGACGTCATTCCCGCCTCCAGCCGGGATGACGTCATGTGTGTGTAGACCCGCGTGGTCGTGACACTTCCCCACATAGTGACGTCACACGTGTGCGTGTGTACACAGTCGTGATGCTACCATCACTACATATAGTTGGAGATTGCGGTGTCTCTCTCCCCGTGGTCACGTGGATTTTTCTGTGGATCCTCCGGTTTTTTTCCTCCACATTTATAAACATGCCTTAATGCGTATTTGGCTTCTATACATTTACACATGATGATAAGTCACTTCGTTGAGCTATCATTTGTGGCAAGGTCGCTTCTGAAAAAGAGCTACATAGCTCAGTGGGCCTTAAGTTTATATATCGGTAGATGGGGGCTTGAACTGTTGTCACTTCCGCTTTGTTCATCTGCCTCCATTCGCAAGCATTTTAGCTTCTCATTTCATCAGAACTTACTTTGGTTGTTGTGTTTAGTTTGTTGTCCTCCCCGCCCCCCCCCCCCCTGGGCTGGGTGGTGGTGGGAATCAGGTTTCAAGTTACCATTCTTAGATGTTCTGTTTGAGAGGAGACCTGATGGCTCATTGGGGCATTCTGTCTACAGGAAACCCACCCACATAGATTCCTACTTGAAACCTGATTCCCACCACCACCCAGCCCAAAATAATTATCTCATCAAAACTTTATACCATAGGGCTCATTGCATTTCGGACCAACACCACCTGACCAGTGAATTAAAACATGTACACCTGGCCCTCAAAAGGAATGGATACTCTGACCGTACCATCCGCCAAGCTGTTTCTCCCTCCATACAGAAGCAACTACTTGATACTTCGGTCAAAACCATCACACTACCATATATAGCAGGTGTTACTAAAAAGATTTCCAAAATTCTAAACAAACACAAGATCCAGGTCCGGTTCAATAGTACACAAAATTCGTGATCTGATCCCATCCGTGAAGGTTGTCATTCCTGACTTACAGTACCCCGGGGTTTACAAATTGAGTTGTACCTGCGGTGATTGCTATATCGGGGAGACAAAGCGACATGTCTCTGACTGAATTCGCGAGCACAAATCAGATTTGAAACACGGCAAAACAAATTCTTCTGCCGTAGCTGATCACTGTTACAACGCTGTGGGTGATCACGATATAATTTTCTCCGATACCAAGGTTCTTTGCAAACCCACGGGTTTTTATCAGAGATTTGTTCACGAGGCAATTCAGATCTACAAACACAGACACAATTTCAACCGAGAAGATGGTTTCAAATTAAGCAACCATTGGAAAGATGTTCTAAATCGAACCAAACATTAAACTAATTTTCAATGGTACAGTATATTTTCAAGTAGTGGTACCCCAAACTTTCGCAGCTCTTAAAAATTCCCTTTTCACACCATCAATAGGTAAATCCCCCCCCCCCCGCGCCAAACGGCATGTGCACCCGCACGTACACCACCTCTATGCTAAGTCGGCCAATCAAATGATAATGTTTATGCTAATTCCTTTGTCAAGGCACCTTGTTTCCTCGCACACAGCTTAAAGGTTGCGGTCTGAGCGTGGCTGTGCTTCACTCCAGCGCTGTCCTTGAGACAGCCTGATCCCTTCACCTGATGAAGGCCGCTTGTGTTGTGGCCGAAACGTCGTGATTTTTGTTGTTTTATTTTTTACCTACGTGACTTTACCGAATAGAACCAAAGAGTGTGGCTACTTTATCCGCGTCATCCCAGTTTTCCCTCCGCAATTAGAATCAACATCACACGTTTAGAGTATTTGGCTGCTGCTGCCATACATTTACACATCGATGAGCCACTAAATTGAGCTATCATTTGTAATAGCCCGGTCGCTTCTGAAAAACAGCTGCATAGCTCAGTGGGGCCCTTACCTGGTAAAAAAAAAGAACGTTACGTTTTTTTTCACTTGCACTCAAATAACGCGAGGCGACTTCCCCCATTGACTTCGGCGGCTCACTGCGAGCAGCGTTTATTCCACGAACTTTGGCACAAACAGCGCACGGCCGACGTTCCAGAACCCGACCGCTGGGTAGGCATGAAAGGCCCAGATTCACAAGCACTTGGCTGAGGGCCAAACGTTCAGCCAGAAATTTGTCCCCAACACCTGAATCGCGTGCCTCGTTCTTTCACAACTGAACGCGCTCATTCCTGGGAACATTACATTTCGACTCTCGCAGGTAACAAAAAACAGATGAATAACATTGTAACACGAACACCTGAACAATCGCCAAGGCACCAAAGCCACGCGCAACAATTAAGAGTGGCGAGACTGTTTCCTGAGTAACAAGTGCAATAACACTAAAATCACATTGGTTGGTTACTGGTGGGAAGGTTCGCTCGTAACGGACTTGGTTTGGTTGTTGTGTTTTACCAGGGAACCCCCCCTTGGTAAAGTCTGGTCAGAAGTTCCATGCTTGCTGGCAATCCTGCGTCTGGAGCTGGGGCCGTGAGTCGCTAAACTGTCTATAGCTGGGACCGTGAGGCAGTAAACTCAGTGTGTCGAGAGCTGGAACCGTGAGTCACTAAACTCTGGGTGTCTAAAGCTGGGACCGAGAGTCGCTAAACTCAGTTTGTCTAGAGCTGGGACCGTGAGTCACTAAAGTCTGTGGGTCAAGAAATGGGACCGTGAGTCGATAAACTCAGTGTGTCTAGAGCTGGGCCCGTGAGTCACTAATTTATGTGTCTATAGCTGGGACCATGAGTCGCTAAACTCAGTGTGTCTAGAGCTGGGACCGTGATTCACTAAACTCTGTGGGTCAAGAATTGGGACCGTGAGTCACTAAACTTTGTGTCTACACCTGCGACTGTGAGTCGCTAAAATCAGTGTGTCTATAGCTGGGACCATGAGTCACTAATCTCAGTGTCTACAGCTGGGACCGTGAGTCGCTAAACTCAATGTGTCTAGAGCTGGGACTGTGAGTCGCTAAACTCAGTGTGTAGAGGAGTAGAATGGGGAAGTGGCATCACTTGTGCTGTCCAGGGCGATGAAGTGACATCATGCGCTCGGGGCAGCAGAGTGACGTCACGGCTCCTGAAGGATAAAAAGGGGACCCCGTGACGTAAGAGGGGTTGTAGCTGGAGAGTAGGGTCTGAGAAGGGTGAAACGGGGAGCCAGGGGCAAGAGGGTAGGGATAGGGGAGAGCACAGTGCCAGGCTAGACGTGGCTGTGCTCCTCGCTCGGCCGTGTTGGTTGATCCCACGGCCGGGGCAGAGGAGACAGCACAGGGCAGCCGGCTGTGTCGGGACCTAGCCCGGGACCCCTAACCCCTGGGGAGTTGTTCTACCCTGCGTATTGTTAAAGATTTGTAATAAAACCTTGGCGGAAGCCCCTACCTTACCTTAGCCTCCGAGTGACTCGTCGGGAACTCCTTTACAACTGGTGTCAGGAGTGGTTACGCTGCCGTCGCTATGCCTAAATCGGGCGGGCGGCGTAAGAATCCACCGGCGGGACGCCGGGAGAGTGCTGACGACGTCGGGGAGGCTCCGGCTGCGACCTGGGGGCAGTCCGTCGCCATGGAGATGGACTCGGCCGGGGAGGTGGTGTCGGCGGCTGGGGGTCCCCTGCGGGCGATTGAGCAGCTCACCGCCACCCTTACAGAGGTGGGAGCGCGGACGCACCCACCCGGCCCACACTCCGCGTGGCACCGGCGGATTCCCGCCGCTTTTCCGCCCGCCAATTTGGAAGTTGGCGCCATTTTTCATGCGCCGCCGTAAGTGGCGGCCATGTTGGTGGGGGAGCCGCAAGTGGACGTCATTTCTGCTGCGACGCCGGAAGCGGCAGCCATTGTTGTGGCCGTAGCGGCCGCGCATGCGGCTGCGGATGCCGCCACGGACTCGCACCTCGCCGTGGCTGCGAGCCTGGCCGCGGAGGCTGCCGCAGATGTCGCTGCCGCAGATGTCACTGCCGCGGCTCCGCGCCTCGCCGTGGCTGCGAGCTTGGCCGCGGAGGCTGCCGCAGATGTCGCTGCCGCAGATGTCACTGCCGCGGCTCCGCGCCTCGCTGTGGCTGCGAGCTTGCCCGCGGAGGCTGCCGCGGATGTCGCTGCCGCGGCTCCGCACCTCGCCGTACCGGCGAGCCAGGCCGCGGATTCCGCCGCAATTGCGGGATGGGCCGCGGATCCATATGCCGCCGCATTTGCGAGGTGGCTCGCATGCGCTACTGCGCCTCCTCACCTCGCCGCGTCTGCGGCATGGCCCACGGAGGCCGCAGCGCCGCCGGCCCTCATCGCGGGCGGGGCCGCGGGGCTGGCCGTTGGCGATGCCGCGGGCCCGCACCTCGTCGCGCCTTCAAGGTGGGTCACGGGCGCTAGTGCGCCTCCGCATCCCGCCATGCCGGCGGGGTTGGCGGCGACCGCTGCTGCACCTCCGCACCTCGCCGCGTCTACGGCGTGGCCCGGGGGGGCTGCAACGCGGCCGCTGCTCGCCGCGTCTCCGGCGTGGCCCACGGGGGCCGCAACGCCGCCGGCCCTCGTCGCGGGCGGGGCCGCGGGGCTGGCCGTTGGCGATGCCGCGGGCCCGCACCTCGTCACGCCTTCAAGGTGGGTCACGGGCGTTAGTGCGCCTCCGCATCCCGCCGCGCCGGCAGGGTTGGCGGCGGCCGCTGCTGCACCTCCGCACCTCGCCGCATCTCCGGCGTGGCCCACAGGGGCCGCAACGCTGCCGCACCACGCCGTGTCGCGGGAGGATGCCGCGGATGCGGAGGCCGCCGCAGGCACGCACGCCGGCACCGCGGCTCCGTACGGCGCCGCGGACAGGTGGGTTGCGGGTGCTGTGGCGACTCAACACCTCGCCGCGTCTACGGCGTGGCCCGGGGAGGCCGCAACGCCGCCGCTCCTCGCCGCATCGCGGGAAGTTGCTGTGGCTGCGGCTACAGATCGATCCGTCGCCGCGCCTGCGGGGTGGCCCGCAGGGGCCACCGCGGGGCCGTGTTATACCGCCACATCTCCGGCGTGGCCTACGGGGGCCGCAGCGCCACCGCACCTTGCCACGTCTTTGGCGTGGCCTATGGGGGCCGCAACTCTGCCGCCACCCGCCACGTCTCCGGCGTGGCCTACGGAGGCCGCAGCGCCACCCCACCTTGCTGCGTCTTCGGCGTGGCCTATGGGGGCCGCAACGCTGCCGCACCACGCCGTGGTTGCAGGGTGGCCCGCGGGAGTCGGGGGGCTTCCATACCTCGCCGCACCGCACGGCCAAGGGCTGCGCCGGTTACCCCACATCGCGCCGTTTGTCACGAAAGTGGGCGACTGGTTGGCCTTCCGGGACCGGTTCGACGTGGCGTATATGTCGGTCGGCTGGTCCATGGAGGAGGCGTTGGGGGCCCTTCCGACCTACTTGGACGAGAAGGCGATGCAGGTCTTCAAGTCCATTCCCCCGGCCGATAAGGCTACGCTTCCGACAGTGTACCTCCGGATGGCCGATGTACTCGAGCCGCCGTCCAGGGCACGCCAGAAGTTTTCACTATGGCGGCGGGAGGAGGGGGAATCTCCATTGGTTTTCCGCTGCTCGCTCCTGGCCTTGGCACACGCCGCATACCCTGATATACAGGGCAGGGCGCTGGACTCGATGGCCCTGGAACGGCTACTCGACCTGGCACGTGAGCTGGGGATCGCTTTATCCATGAATAGCGATCGCCAGATCACGTCGTTGGCGGTGGCCGAAAACATCCAGGCGCACCTCTCCCTCCGCCAACAGCCCCGGATGGCGGCGTGCGCGGGGATCCCGGCGCCAGAAGAGGAGGCCGCCTCTCAGGGGGTGGACACCCTCGCGGCCCTGGCGATGCCCGGTCGTCGTGGGAGGGGGGCGGGTGGTCGCCGTCCGGAGCAGCGGGGGCAGCCAGGACCTTCCCGCCCACAGGACACTGCCACGGTGACCTGCTTCCGCTGTGGTCAGCAGGGCCACATTGAGCGGGGGGTGTAAGAATGCCCCGGGGGCCTTCAGCAAGGGGGCTCCAACTCCTCCCGGACCTTCATCGAGCCCAGGGCCCCAGTCAAGTCGCGACGCATCACCCGCGCGGCCGCCCCCCTCACCTCATGCATCTAGCGGGGCTAGGGTTCATCGTCAGGCGGTTGTCCTCGAGGGGTCGGGTGCACCACCATTGTCACCCACTGGATGGCCCAGGCTGACCCGCCACTGGAACGCGCTGGCGCATCGGATGTTGGCGGCAGCTGCTAGCTCCTCAGCGTTGGCGGGTTGCGTGCAGGGGGTGCGAGTTCGCCTCTTGGTGGATACGGGGGCGTCTGCCACCATTATTTCAGAGGCCATTTTCAAGCTCCTACCCCGCAGCATCGGTCCGTTAGGGCCGGTTCGTGGGGCTTGTGTCGCCGCGAACGGCAGCAGTTTGGGCATATTGGGCCAAGTTATAGCGTCGGTTCGGGTGGACGAGATTGAGTTGGCCGGGCCTAGTTTGGTCTCCAAGACCTTGGCAGTTCCATGCCTCTTGGGGACCGACTTTTTGTCTAGAATGCCCATTCGAATTCTCGTTGACCAGGGCTGTGTGGAATTGCCGTCAGGGAGGCAGCTGCAATTCCTACAATCGCCTACCGTCCTGTCTCCCTTGGTTGCCAGTGTGCGGGCCTTGAATAGGGCGGCGGTGACCGTGCCGCCGGCATCACAAATCTTGCTACCCCTTAGGTTGCGCAGACCGCTCGAAGGGGGCTCCACGGAGACAGGTATCCTCCTGTCCCCGTCGAGTTACTTTTCAAGGACGATGGGATTGGTGGGCGCCTTGACGGCCGTGTCGGGAGGCCAGGACCTTTTTCTACAGGTCCTCAATTCGGGGCCCACGCCGATCGCAATCCCGGCCGGTGCCGTCCTGGCGCACGCGACCCCGGCTCCCCCACCCGAGAGCGCTGCCCCGGATGGAGGAGTCGTGGCGGGCATGATGCGTGCGGGGGACTCCGACGCATCGTGGATCGCCACGTTGTGCGACGAGAATGCCTCGTTGTCCACCGGGGAGCGTCAGCAACTCCGCGAACTCATCGAGAGGTTCACCGATGTGTTTAGCCAAAGTAAGTTTGATCTGGGTCGCACTACTCTTTTGGAACACCACATAGATACGGACGACTCAGCCCCTATTCGGCTTAATTCCCACCGCTTTAGCCCTGCGGAAAAGGAGCATGTTCGCTCGGCTGTCGACGAAATGTTGGCGGCGGACATTGTCTCCCCTTCCACTAGCCCTTGGGGTGCCCCCATTGTGCTAGTCGAGAAACGGGACGGGAGTCTCCGGTTCTGCGTTGATTTCCGTAAATTGAACAAGATCTCGGTGGCTGACGCATATCCATTGCCTCGCATGGATGATTCCCTGGACGCCCTCTCGGGCGCGCGGTTCTTTTCGACTCTAGATTTGCTCTCCGGCTTCTGGCAATTGCCGCTGGACGAAGTCTCTAGACCCAAGACAGCGTTCCGCACGCCCCAGGGACTGTTCGAGTTCAATCGGCTTCCTATGGGTCGTCATTCGGCCCCAGCCACCTTCCAGCGTCTCATGGAGATGGTTTTGGCGGGGCTGCAGTGGGAGTCTTGTTTAATCTACTTGGACGACGTTATTGTTTTTGGGCGTACGTTTGACGAGCACTTGCAACGCCTCGAGGCTGTGTTCGTCAAAGTGCGCGCTGCGGGCTTGAAATTTAAACCCCAGAAATGCCATTTGCTACAACCATCGGTGAAATATTTGGGACACATTGTTAGTGCGTCAGGTGTCGCCACGGACCCGGAGAAAACGGCTTGTGTCCGGACGTGGCCGACTCCCACATCTGTCGCGGAGGTGCGTAGCTTCGTCGGCTTCGCATCATACTATCGCCGGTTTGTCCGCGATTTTGCGACGATTGCGAAGCCACTGCACGCCCTCTCCGCCAAAGGCCAAAGGTTTTACTGGGGCGTGGAGGAGGCTGCTTTTGCGACGCTTCGCACGGCCTTGGCGGATGCGCCGCCCTTGGGGTACCCCAATTTCTCGAAGCCCTTTCTGCTTGACACCAATGCCAGCGACATGGGCATTGGGGCAGTCCTGGCCCAGGTGGTCGACGGGGTGGAGAGGGTGGTAGCCTACGGCAGTCGGGTTCTGTCTCCGACGGAACAGCGATACTGCATGACTCAGAGGGAGCTTTTGGCCATAGTTTTTTTTGTTCAATTGTATAGGCCCCACAGAAAGGGGGCACTGCATGGAAATGCGGACGGTTTGTCCAGATTGCCGGCAGGCGGCGGGTGTGCTTGCGCCCTGGGCTCTAGCCGTTGCAAGGCCCCAGGGGACGTCGCGGCCCAGTTGGTCGCGTTGGCCGCGACGGCCACCCCCCCGGGCGCGGCGACATCCGTGGATTTCGGCCTGGGACTCCCCCGGGAGGTATGGTCCAGGGTGCAGATGGAGGATTCCTCCCTGCTGAAGCTACGGCGACGCGTCGGACGTATGGCCCGGGGTTCAGCTTCGTCGGCGGCCCCAGCGATCGCCGTGCATGACGGACTCCTCATGCGTTGGGATGCCCAATTGGAACGCTATTGCGTGGTTGTGCCCACTAGCCTACGTGGTAAATTAACCCGAGCCATTCACGAGAAGCTTATGCACCTTGGCTACCACAAGACCCTATTGACCCTTAAGCGGGACTATTACTGGCCAGGTGTGGAGGGTGACGTGGCACTGATTTTGAAGGGTTGCCACGACTGCGCGCGGAGGAAGGCCCCAGTTGTCCAAGACCAGGCCCCGCTGCAGTCCATCCGGGTTTCTCGCGTTAATGAACTCGTGGCGCTCGACATCTTGGGCCCATTCCCTGCATCCAAACGTGGCCATAAATACCTCTTGGTGGGGGTTGAGTACCTCACACATTTGCCTGTGGCGTGGCCTTTGGTCGATCAGTCGGCCTCTTCTATCACCGAGGCGTTCGTCCAGGGGTACGTGTTGGACAAGGGTGCGCCGGAACAATTGTTCACGGATCAGGGGCGGAATTTCTCGTCTAAGCTGCTCAAGGAGGGGTGTGACCTCCTTGGCACCAAGAAAATCCGCACCTCGCCCTACCACCCCCAATCGGACGGGATGGTAGAGCGCTTGAACCGCACCCTCACTTCCATGCTGTGCCACCATGTGAACACGTCTCAATCGGACTGGGACCTGTTCATCTCGGGGGTCTTGGCAGCGTATCGGTTGGCTCCTCACGCCTCAACGGGATTTATGCCTTTTTATTTAATGTACGGGAGGGAGCCGGAGCCCCCGGTGCACGTCCAACTGGACGTGGGGTCCTCAAGGAAGGGGTCGGCTGTGCCGGTTCCTTTGAAAGTCGCGCTTGACCGGCTGCGCGAGGCACGGCAGGCCGCTGCCGAGAATTCCGCCGGCCGGCAGGCGGCTAATGAGCGGCTGCCCAAACACCAGGCAGCGGGCCTCCCGTGGGTAGCGGGATAGAAAGTGTGGCTGCATTGTCCCCAGATCCCGGTTGGCACATCTGCCAAATTGCACCGCCCTTGGCAGGGTCCCGTTGAGGTCGTGGAAGTCCCCCGGCCGCAGTGCGTCCGGATTCGGTTCGGACGCCGGCGGTGGATAGTGCACCCGTCCCGGCTCAAACGCTATATTCCATCTACCCTGGGGAATCCACCCCCAACTCCGGGGCGGCCGGCGGGTGATGCGTCCGTCGTGCCTGTCCGGCCGGGTCCTGTTGACGGGGGCGGCGTTCGCCCTGTTTGTGTGCCCCCAGGGCTCTTCCAAGTAGCGCTGGCGGGGATCCCCCGGCCACTGGAGGCTACGGCGGTGGGCCTGTTGCCTGCGGATAGCCCACCTGCACCGGCGGCAGACGCCACACGGGGAAGCGGGCCGGCAGCGCATACCCGTTCAAGGGGGATGCGGCTCCGGTGATGGCCTGGGCGGCCGTTCGTCAGACCCAGCCCCGGCGCCCGCTCGGCACTGCCGGCTGGAAGAAGCCGTCTTACTTTTTTTTCCCGTTCATTTGGTTGTTGTTATTGTGATGCCTGGGATGCCGTGCTGCCCTAAGGTTGGGGTTTTCTTGCAGCCGGGTCGGCTGTTTTTGTTCACAGGGGGGGGTAATGTAGAGGAGTAGAATGGGGAAGTGGCATCACTTGTGCTGTCCAGGGCGATGACGTGACGTCATGCGCTCGGGGCAGCAGAGTGACGTCACGGCTCCTGAAGGATAAAAAGGGGACCCCGTGACGTAAGAGGGGTCGTAGCTGGAGAGTAGGGTTTGAGAAGGGTGAAACGGGGAGCCAGGGGCAAGAGGGTAGGGATAGGGGAGAGCACAGTGCCAGGCTAGACGTGGCTGTGCTCCTCGCTCGGCCGTGTTGGTTGATCCCACGGCCAGGGCAGAGGAGACAGGACAGGGCAGCCGGCTGTGTCGGGACCTAGCCCGGGAAGCCTAACCCCTGGGGAGTTGTTCATCCCTGTGTATTGTTAAAGATTTGTAATAAAACCTTGGCGGAAGCCCCTACCTTACCTTAGCCTCCTAGTGAGTCGTCGGGAACTCCTTTACAAGTGTGTCTAGAGTTGGGACCGTGAGTCACTAAACTGTGTGTATAGAGTTGGGACCATGAGTCGCTAAACTCAAGTGTGTCTAGAGTTGGGATCGTGAGACACTAAGCTGTGTATAGAGTTGGGACCATGAGTCGCTAAACTCAATGTGTCTAGAGCTGGGACTGTGAGTTGCTAAACTCAGTGTGTCTAGAGCTGGGACTGTGAGTCACTAAACTCAGTGTGTCTACAGCTGGGACCGTGAGTCACTAAACTCTGTGTGTCTAGAGTTGGGACTGTGAGTCACTAAACTGAGTGTGTCTAGAGCTGGGACCGTGAGTCGCTAAACTCATTATGTCAAGAGCCGGGACCAGGAGTCACTCAACTCTGTGGGTATAGAATTTGGACTGTGAGTCACTAAACTCAGTGTGTCTAGAGCTGGGACTGTGAGTCACTAAACTCAGTGTGTCTACAGCTGGGAGCGATAGTCGATAAACTCAGTGTGTCTAGAGCTGGGACCGTGAGTCAATAAACTCTGTGGGTATAGAATTGGGGCCGTGAGTCACTAAACTCAGTGTGTCTACAGCTGGGAACGATAGTCAATAAACTCTGTGGGTATAGAATTGGGACCGTGAGTCACTAAACTCAGTGTGTCTAGAGCTGGTACCGTGAGTCACTAAATTATGTGTTTATAGCTGGGACCATGAGTCGCTAAACTCAGTGTGTCTAGAGCTGGGACCGAGAGGCACTAAACTCTGTGGGTCTAGAATTTGGACCGTGAGTCACTAAACTCAGTGTGTCTACAGCTGGGACCGTGAGTCAGTAACCTCAGTGTGTCCTCGAGTTGGGACCGTGAGTCACTAAACTCTGGGTGTCTAGAGCTGGGAGCGATAGTCACTAAACTCAGTGTGTCTAGAGCTGGGACCGTGAGTCGCTAAACTCCGTGGTTCTAGAATTGGGACCAAGAGTCGCTAAACTCAATGTGTCTAGAGCTTGGACCGTGAGTCAGTAAACTCTGTGGGTATAGAATTTGGACCGTGAGTCGCTAAACTCAGTGTGTCTACAGCTGGGACCGTGAGTAGTCAAACTGTGTCTAGAGTTAAGACCATGAGTCACTACACTGTGTGTCAAGAGCTGCGGCCGTGAGTTACTCAACTCTGTGGTTCTAGAATTGGGACCGTGAGTCACTAAACTCAGTGTGTCTAGAGCTGGGACCGAGAGTCCCTAAACTCAGTGTCTATAGCTGGGACCATAAGTCGCTAAACTCAGTGTGTCTAGAGCTGGGACCGCGTCACTAAACTCTGTGGGTATAGAATTGGGACCGTGAGTCACTAAACTCAATGTGTCTAGAGCTTGGACCGTGAGTCAGTAAACTATGTCTAGAGTTAAGACCGTGAGTCACTAAACTACGTGTGTCGACAGCTGGGCCGGGACTCACTAAACTCAGTGTGTCTAGAGCTGTGGTCGTGAGTCACCCAACTCTGTGTCTAGACCTGTGACCGAGAGTCGCTAAACTCAGTGTGTCTAGAGCTGGGAGCGATAGTCGCTAAACTCAGTGTGTCTAGAGCTGGGACCGTGAGTCGCTAAACTCAGTATGGCAAGAGCTGGGACCAGGAGACAATAAACTCTTTGGGTCTAGAATTGGGAACGTGAGTCACTAAACTCAGTGTGTCTAGAGCTGGGAGCGATAGTCGATCAACTCAGTGTGTCTAGAGCTGGGACCGTGAGTCAATAAACTCTGTAGGTCAAGAATTGGGACCGTGAGTCACTAAACTTTGTGTCTAACACCTGCGACTGTGAGTCGCTAAAATCAGTGTGTCTATAGCTGGGACCATGAGTCACTAATCTCAGTGTCTACAGCTGGGACCGTGAGTCGCTAAACTCAGTGTGTCTAGAGTTGGGACCGTGAGTCACTAAACTGTGTGTATAGAGTTGGGACCATGAGTCGCTAAACTCAATGTGTCTAGAGCTGGGACTGTGAGTTGCTAAACTCAGTGTGTCTAGACCTGGGACTGAGTCACTAAACTCAGTGTGTCTACAGCTGGGACCGTGAGTCACTGAACTCTGTGTGCCTTGAGTTGGGACTGTGAGTCACTAAACTGAGTGTGTCTAGAGCTGCGGTCGTGAGTCACTCAAATCTGTGTCTAGACGTGGGACCGAGAGTCGCTAAACTCCGTATGTCTATAATTGGGACCATGAGTCACTAAACTCAGGGTGACTAGAGCTGGGACCGATAGTCGCTAAACTCAGTTCATCTAGAGCTGGGACTGTGAGTCGATAAACTCAGTGTGTCTAGAGCTGGGACTGTGATTCACTAAGCTCTGTGGGTCAAGAATTGGGACCGTGAGTCACTTAACTCAGTGTGTCTAGAGCTTGGACCGTGAGTCAGTAAACTATGTCTAGAGTTAAGACCGTGAGTCACTAAACTACGTGTGTCGACAGCTGGGCCGGGACTCACTAAACTCAGTGTGTCTAGAGCTGTGGTCGTGAGTCACTCAACTCTGTGTCTAGACCTGTGACCGAGAGTCGCTAAACTCAGTGTGTCTAGAGCTGGGAGCGATAGTCGCTAAACTCAGTGTGTCTAGAGCTGGGACCGTGAGTCGCTAAACTCAGTATGTCAAGAGCTGGGAACAGGAGACACTAAACTCTTTGGGTCTAGAATTGGGAACGTGAGTCACTAAACTCAGTGTGTCTAGAGCTGGGACTGTGAGTCACTAAACTCAGTGTGTCTATAGCTGGGAGTGATAGTCGATAAACTCAGTGTGTGTAGAGCTGGGACCGTGAGTCAATAAACTCTGTGGGTATAGAATTGGGGCCGTGAGTCACTAAACTCAGTGTGTCTACAGCTGGGACCGTGAGTCAGTAACCTCAGTGTGTCCTCGAGTTGGGACCGTGAGTCACTAAACTCTGGGCGTCTAGAGCTGGGAGCGATAGTCACTAAACTCAGTGTGTCTAGAGCTGGGACCGTGAGTCGCTAAACTCCGTGGTTCTAGAATTGGGACCAAGAGTCGCTAAACTCAATGTGTCTAGAGCTTGGACCGTGAGTCAGTAAACTCTGTGGGTATAGAATTTGGACCGTGAGTCGCTAAACTCAGTGTGTCTATAGCTGGGACCGTGAGTAGTCAAACTGTGTCTAGAGTTAAGACCATGAGTCACTACACTGTGTGTCAAGAGCTGCGGCCGTGAGTTACTCAACTCTGTGGTTCTAGAATTGGGACCGTGAGTCACTAAACTCAGTGTGTCTAGAGCTGGGACCGAGAGTCCCTAAACGCAGTGTCTATAGCTGGGACCATAAGTCGCTAAACTCAGTGTGTCTAGAGCTGGGACCGCGTCACTAAACTCTGTGGGTATAGAATTGGGACCGTGAGTCACTAAACTCAATGTGTCTAGAGCTTGGACCGTGAGTCAGTAAACTATGTCTAGAGTTAAGACCGTGAGTCACTAAACTACGTGTGTCGACAGCTGGGCCGGGACTCACTAAACTCAGTGTGTCTAGAGCTGTGGTCGTGAGTCACCCAACTCTGTGTCTAGACCTGTGACCGAGAGTCGCTAAACTCAGTGTGTCTAGAGCTGGGAGCGATAGTCGCTAAACTCAGTGTGTCTAGAGCTGGGACCGTGAGTCGCTAAACTCAGTATGTCAAGAGCTGGGACCAGGAGACAATAAACTCTTTGGGTCTAGAATTGGGAACGTGAGTCACTAAACTCAGTGTGTCTAGAGCTGGGAGCGATAGTCGATCAACTCAGTGTGTCTAGAGCTGGGACCGTGAGTCAATAAACTCTGTAGGTCAAGAATTGGGACGGTGAGTCACTAAACTTCGTGTCTAACACCTGCGACTGTGAGTCGCTAAAATCAGTGTGTCTATAGCTGGGACCATGAGTCACTAATCTCAGTGTCTACAGCTGGGACCGTGAGTCGCTAAACTCAGTGTGTCTAGAGTTGGGACCGTGAGTCACTAAACTGTGTGTATAGAGTTGGGACCATGAGTCGCTAAACTCAATGTGTCTAGAGCTGGGACTGTGAGTTGCTAAACTCAGTGTGTCTAGACCTGGGACTGAGTCACTAAACTCAGTGTGTCTACAGCTGGGACCGTGAGTCACTAAACTCTGTGTGCCTAGAGTTGGGACTGTGAGTCACTAAACTGAGTGTGTCTAGAGCTGCGGTCGTGAGTCACTCAAATCTGTGTCTAGACGTGGGACCGAGAGTCGCTAAACTCCGTATGTCTATAATTGGGACCATGAGTCACTAAACTCAGGGTGACTAGAGCTGGGACCGATAGTCGCTAAACTCAGTTCGTCTAGAGCTGGGACTGTGAGTCGATAAACCCAGTGTGTCTAGAGCTGGGACTGTGATTCACTAAGCTCTGTGGGTCAAGAATTGGGACCGTGAGTCACTTAACTCAGTGTCTACAGCTGGGAACGAGAGGCACTAAACTCAGTGTCTATAGCTGGGACCATAAGTCGCTAAACTCAGTGTGTCTAGAGCTGGGACCGAGTCACTAAACTCTATGGGTATAGAATTGGGACCGTGAGTCACTAAACTCAATGTGTCTAGAGCTTGGACCGTGAGTCAGTAAACTATGTCTAGAGTTAAGACCGTGAGTCACTAAACTACGTGTGTCGACAGCTGGGCCGGGACTCACTAAACTCAGTGTGTCTAGAGCTGTGGTCGTGAGTCACTCAACTCTGTGTCTAGACCTGTGACCGAGAGTCGCTAAACTCAGTGTGTCTAGAGCTGGGAGCGATAGTCGCTAAACTCAGTATGTCAAGAGCTGGGAACAGGAGACACTAAACTCTTTGGGTCTAGAATTGGGAACGTGAGTCACTAAACTCAGTGTGTCTAGAGCTGGGACTGTGAGTCACTAAACTCAGTGTGTCTACAGCTGGGAGCGATAGTCAATAAACTCAGTGTGTCTAGAGCTGGGACCGTGAGTCAATAAACTCTGTGGGTATAGAATTGGGGCCGTGAGTCACTAAACTCAGTGTGTCTACAGCTGGGAACGATAGTCAATAAACTATGTGGGTATAGAATTGGGACCGTGAGTCACTAAACTCAGTGTGTCTAGAGCTGGTACCGTGAGTCACTAAATTATGTGTTTATAGCTGGGACCATGAGTCGCTAAACTCAGTGTGTCTAGAGCTGGGACCGAGAGGCACTAAACTCTGTGGGTCTAGAATTCGGACCGTGAGTCACTAAACTCAGTGTGTCTACAGCTGGGACCGTGAGTCAGTAACCTCAGTGTGTCCTCGAGTTGGGACCGTGAGTCACAAAACTCTGGGTGTCTAGAGCTGGGAGCGATAGTCACTAAACTCAGTGTGTCTAGAGCTGGGACCGTGAGTCAATAAACTCTGTGGGTATAGAATTGGGGCCGTGAGTCACTAAACTCAGTGTGTCTACAGCTGGGAACGATAGTCAATAAACTATGTGGGTATAGAATTGGGACCGTGAGTCACTAAACTCAGTGTGTCTAGAGCTGGTACCGTGAGTCACTAAATTATGTGTTTATAGCTGGGACCATGAGTCGCTAAACTCAGTGTGTCTAGAGCTGGGACCGAGAGGCACTAAACTCTGTGGGTCTAGAATTCGGACCGTGAGTCACTAAACTCAGTGTGTCTACAGCTGGGACCGTGAGTCAGTAACCTCAGTGTGTCCTCGAGTTGGGACCGTGAGTCACAAAACTCTGGGTGTCTAGAGCTGGGAGCGATAGTCACTAAACTCAGTGTGTCTAGAGCTGGGACCGTGAGTCGCTAAACTCCGTGGTTCTAGAATTGGGACCAAGAGTCGCTAAACTCAATGTGTCTAGAGCTTGGACCGTGAGTCAGTAAACTCTGTGGGTATAGAATTTGGACCGTGAGTCGCTAAACTCAGTGTGTCTACAGCTGGGACCGTGAGTAGTCAAACTGTGTCTAGAGTTAAGACCATGAGTCACTACACTGTGTGTCAAGAGCTGCGGCCGTGAGTTACTCAACTCTGTGGTTCTAGAATTGGGACCGTGAGTCACTAAACTCAGTGTGTCTAGAGCTGGGACCGAGAGTCCCTAAACTCAGTGTCTATAGCTGGGACCATAAGTCGCTAAACTCAGTGTGTCTAGAGCTGGGACCGCGTCACTAAACTCTGTGGGTATAGAATTGGGACCGTGAGTCACTAAACTCAATGTGTCTAGAGCTTGGACCGTGAGTCAGTAAACTATGTCTAGAGTTAAGACCGTGAGTCACTAAACTACGTGTGTCGACAGCTGGGCCGGGACTCACTAAACTCAGTGTGTCTAGAGTTGTGGTCGTGAGTGACCCAACTCTGTGTCTAGACCTGTGACCGAGAGTCGCTAAACTCAGTGTGTCTAGAGCTGGGAGCGATAGTCGCTAAACTCAGTGTGTCTAGAGCTGGGACCGTGAGTCGCTAAACTCAGTATGTCAAGAGCTGGGACCAGGAGACAATAAACTCTTTGGGTCTAGAATTGGGAACGTTAGTCACTAAACTCAGTGTGTCTAGAGCTAGGAGCGATAGTCGATTAACTCAGTGTGTCTAGAGCTGGGACCGTGAGTCAATAAACTCTGTAGGTCAAGAATTGGGACCGTGAGTCACTAAACTTTGTGTCTAACACCTGCGACTGTGAGTCGCTAAAATCAGTGTGTCTATAGCTGGGACCATGAGTCACTAATCTCAGTGTCTACAGCTGGGACCGTGAGTCGCTAAACTCAGTGTGTCTAGAGTTGGGACCGTGAGTCACTAAACTGTGTGTATAGAGTTGGGACCATGAGTCGCTAAACTCAATGTGTCTAGAGCTGGGACTGTGAGTTGCTAAACTCAGTGTGTCTAGACCTGGGACTGAGTCACTAAACTCAGTGTGTCTACAGCTGGGACCGTGAGTCACTAAACTCTGTGTGCCTAGAGTTGGGACTGTGAGTCACTAAACTGAGTGTGTCTAGAGCTGCGGTCGTGAGTCACTCAAATCTGTGTCTAGACGTGGGACCGAGAGTCGCTAAACTCCGTATGTCTATAATTGGGACCATGAGTCACTAAACTCAGGGTGACTAGAGCTGGGACCGATAGTCGCTAAACTCAGTTCGTCTAGAGCTGGGACCGTGAGTCAATAAACTCTGTGGGTATAGAATTGGGGCCGTGAGTCACTAAACTCAGTGTGTCTACAGCTGGGACCGTGAGTCAGTAACCTCAGTGTGTCCTCGAGTTGGGACCGTGAGTCACTAAACTCTGGGTGTCTAGAGCTGGGAGCGAGTCACTAAACTCAGTGTGTCTAGAGCTGGGACCGTGAGTCGCTAAACTCCGTGGTTCTAGAATTGGGACCAAGAGTCGCTAAACTCAATGTGTCTAGAGCTTGGACCGTGAGTCAGTAAACTCTGTGGGTATAGAATTTGGACCGTGAGTCGCTAAACTCAGTGTGTCTATAGCTGGGACCGTGAGTAGTCAAACTGTGTCTAGAGTTAAGACCATGAGTCACTACACTGTGTGTCAAGAGCTGCGGCCGTGAGTTACTCAACTCTGTGGTTCTAGAATTGGGACCGTGAGTCCCTAAACTCAGTGTCTATAGCTGGGACCATAAGTCGCTAAACTCAGTGTGTCTAGAGCTGGGACCGCGTCACTAAACTCTGTGGGTATAGAATTGGGACCGTGAGTCACTAAACTCAATGTGTCTAGAGCTTGGACCGTGAGTCAGTAAACTATGTCTAGAGTTAAGACCGTGAGTCACTAAACTACGTGTGTCGACAGCTGGGCCGGGACTCACTAAACTCAGTGTGTCTAGAGCTGTGGTCGTGAGTCACCCAACTCTGTGTCTAGACCTGTGACCGAGTGTCGCTAAACTCAGTGTGTCTAGAGCTGGGAGCGATAGTCGCTAAACTCAGTGTGTCTAGAGCTGGGACCGTGAGTCACTAAACTCAGTATGTCAAGAGCTGGGACCAGGAGACAATAAACTCTTTGGGTCTAGAATTGGGAACGTGAGTCACTAAACTCAGTGTGTCTAGAGCTGGGAGCGATAGTCGATCAACTCAGTGTGTCTAGAGCTGGGACCGTGAGTCAATAAACTCTGTAGGTCAAGAATTGGGACCGTGAGTCACTAAACTTTGTGTCTAACACCTGCGACTGTGAGTCGCTAAAATCAGTGTGTCTATAGCTGGGACCATGAGTCACTAATCTCAGTGTCTACAGCTGGGACCGTGAGTCGCTAAACTCAGTGTGTCTAGAGTTGGGACCGTGAGTCACTAAACTGTGTGTATAGAGTTGGGACCATGAGTCGCTAAACTCAATGTGTCTAGAGCTGGGACTGTGAGTTGCTAAACTCAGTGTGTCTAGACCTGGGACTGAGTCACTAAACTCAGTGTGTCTACAGCTGGGACCCTGAGTCACTAAACTCTGTGTGCCTAGAGTTGGGACTGTGAGTCACTAAACTGAGTGTGTCTAGAGCTGCGGTCGTGAGTCACTCAAATCTGTGTCTAGACGTGGGACCGAGAGTCGCTAAACTCCGTATGTCTATAATTGGGACCATGAGTCACTAAACTCAGGGTGACTAGAGCTGGGACCGATAGTCGCTAAACTCAGTTCGTCTAGAGCTGGGACTGTGAGTCGATAAACCCAGTGTGTCTAGAGCTGGGACTGTGATTCACTAAGCTCTGTGGGTCAAGAATTGGGACCGTGAGTCACTTAACTCAGTGTCTACAGCTGGGAACGAGAGGCACTAAACTCAGTGTCTATAGCTGGGACCATAAGTCGCTAAACTCAGTGTGTCTAGAGCTGGGACCGAGTCACTAAACTCTATGGGTATAGAATTGGGACCGTGAGTCACTAAACTCAATGTGTCTAGAGCTTGGACCGTGAGTCAGTAAACTATGTCTAGAGTTAAGACCGTGAGTCACTAAACTACGTGTGTCGACAGCTGGGCCGGGACTCACTAAACTCAGTGTGTCTAGAGCTGTGGTCGTGAGTCACTCAACTCTGTGTCTAGACCTGTGACCGAGAGTCGCTAAACTCAGTGTGTCTAGAGCTGGGAGCGATAGTCGCTAAACTCAGTGTGTCTAGAGCTGGGACCGTGAGTCGCTAAACTCAGTATGTCAAGAGCTGGGAACAGGAGACACTAAACTCTTTGGGTCTAGAATTGGGAACGTGAGTCACTAAACTCAGTGTGTCTAGAGCTGGGACTGTGAGTCACTAAACTCAGTGTGTCTACAGCTGGGAGCGATAGTCAATAAACTCAGTGTGTCTAGAGCTGGGACCGTGAGTCAATAAACTCTGTGGGTATAGAATTGGGGCCGTGAGTCACTAAACTCAGTGTGTCTACAGCTGGGAACGATAGTCAATAAACTATGTGGGTATAGAATTGGGACCGTGAGTCACTAAACTCAGTGTGTCTAGAGCTGGTACCGTGAGTCACTAAATTATGTGTTTATAGCTGGGACCATGAGTCGCTAAACTCAGTGTGTCTAGAGCTGGGACCGAGAGGCACTAAACTCTGTGGGTCTAGAATTCGGACCGTGAGTCACTAAACTCAGTGTGTCTACAGCTGGGACCGTGAGTCACTAAACTCTGTGTGCCTAGAGTTGGGACTGTGAGTCACTAAACTGAGTGTGTCTAGAGCTGCGGTCGTGAGTCACTCAAATCTGTGTCTAGACGTGGGACCGAGAGTCGCTAAACTCCGTATGTCTATAATTGGGACCATGAGTCACTAAACTCAGGGTGACTAGAGCTGGGACCGATAGTCGCTAAACTCAGTTCGTCTAGAGCTGGGACCGTGAGTCAATAAACTCTGTGGGTATAGAATTGGGGCCGTGAGTCACTAAACTCAGTGTGTCTACAGCTGGGACCGTGAGTCAGTAACCTCAGTGTGTCCTCGAGTTGGGACCGTGAGTCACTAAACTCTGGGTGTCTAGAGCTGGGAGCGAGTCACTAAACTCAGTGTGTCTAGAGCTGGGACCGTGAGTCGCTAAACTCCGTGGTTCTAGAATTGGGACCAAGAGTCGCTAAACTCAATGTGTCTAGAGCTTGGACCGTGAGTCAGTAAACTCTGTGGGTATAGAATTTGGACCGTGAGTCGCTAAACTCAGTGTGTCTATAGCTGGGACCGTGAGTAGTCAAACTGTGTCTAGAGTTAAGACCATGAGTCACTACACTGTGTGTCAAGAGCTGCGGCCGTGAGTTACTCAACTCTGTGGTTCTAGAATTGGGACCGTGAGTCACTAAACTCAGTGTGTCTAGAGCTGGGACCGAGAGTCCCTAAACTCAGTGTCTATAGCTGGGACCATAAGTCGCTAAACTCAGTGTGTCTAGAGCTGGGACCGCGTCACTAAACTCTGTGGGTATAGAATTGGGACCGTGAGTCACTAAACTCAATGTGTCTAGAGCTTGGACCGTGAGTCAGTAAACTATGTCTAGAGTTAAGACCGTGAGTCACTAAACTACGTGTGTCGACAGCTGGGCCGGGACTCACTAAACTCAGTGTGTCTAGAGCTGTGGTCGTGAGTCACCCAACTCTGTGTCTAGACCTGTGACCGAGTGTCGCTAAACTCAGTGTGTCTAGAGCTGGGAGCGATAGTCGCTAAACTCAGTGTGTCTAGAGCTGGGACCGTGAGTCACTAAACTCAGTATGTCAAGAGCTGGGACCAGGAGACAATAAACTCTTTGGGTCTAGAATTGGGAACGTGAGTCACTAAACTCAGTGTGTCTAGAGCTGGGAGCGATAGTCGATCAACTCAGTGTGTCTAGAGCTGGGACCGTGAGTCAATAAACTCTGTAGGTCAAGAATTGGGACCGTGAGTCACTAAACTTTGTGTCTAACACCTGCGACTGTGAGTCGCTAAAATCAGTGTGTCTATAGCTGGGACCATGAGTCACTAATCTCAGTGTCTACAGCTGGGACCGTGAGTCGCTAAACTCAGTGTGTCTAGAGTTGGGACCGTGAGTCACTAAACTGTGTGTATAGAGTTGGGACCATGAGTCGCTAAACTCAATGTGTCTAGAGCTGGGACTGTGAGTTGCTAAACTCAGTGTGTCTAGACCTGGGACTGAGTCACTAAACTCAGTGTGTCTACAGCTGGGACCCTGAGTCACTAAACTCTGTGTGCCTAGAGTTGGGACTGTGAGTCACTAAACTGAGTGTGTCTAGAGCTGCGGTCGTGAGTCACTCAAATCTGTGTCTAGACGTGGGACCGAGAGTCGCTAAACTCCGTATGTCTATAATTGGGACCATGAGTCACTAAACTCAGGGTGACTAGAGCTGGGACCGATAGTCGCTAAACTCAGTTCGTCTAGAGCTGGGACTGTGAGTCGATAAACCCAGTGTGTCTAGAGCTGGGACTGTGATTCACTAAGCTCTGTGGGTCAAGAATTGGGACCGTGAGTCACTTAACTCAGTGTCTAGAGCTGGGACCGAGTCACTAAACTCTATGGGTATAGAATTGGGACCGTGAGTCACTAAACTCAATGTGTCTAGAGCTTGGACCGTGAGTCAGTAAACTATGTCTAGAGTTAAGACCGTGAGTCACTAAACTACGTGTGTCGACAGCTGGGCCGGGACTCACTAAACTCAGTGTGTCTAGAGCTGTGGTCGTGAGTCACTCAACTCTGTGTCTAGACCTGTGACCGAGAGTCGCTAAACTCAGTGTGTCTAGAGCTGGGAGCGATAGTCGCTAAACTCAGTGTGTCTAGAGCTGGGACCGTGAGTCGCTAAACTCAGTATGTCAAGAGCTGGGAACAGGAGACACTAAACTCTTTGGGTCTAGAATTGGGAACGTGAGTCACTAAACTCAGTGTGTCTAGAGCTGGGACTGTGAGTCACTAAACTCAGTGTGTCTACAGCTGGGAGCGATAGTCAATAAACTCAGTGTGTCTAGAGCTGGGACCGTGAGTCAATAAACTCTGTGGGTATAGAATTGGGGCCGTGAGTCACTAAACTCAGTGTGTCTACAGCTGGGAACGATAGTCAATAAACTATGTGGGTATAGAATTGGGACCGTGAGTCACTAAACTCAGTGTGTCTAGAGCTGGTACCGTGAGTCACTAAATTATGTGTTTATAGCTGGGACCATGAGTCGCTAAACTCAGTGTGTCTAGAGCTGGGACCGAGAGGCACTAAACTCTGTGGGTCTAGAATTCGGACCGTGAGTCACTAAACTCAGTGTGTCTACAGCTGGGACCGTGAGTCAGTAACCTCAGTGTGTCCTCGAGTTGGGACCGTGAGTCACAAAACTCTGGGTGTCTAGAGCTGGGAGCGATAGTCACTAAACTCAGTGTGTCTAGAGCTGGGACCGTGAGTCGCTAAACTCCGTGGTTCTAGAATTGGGACCAAGAGTCGCTAAACTCAATGTGTCTAGAGCTTGGACCGTGAGTCAGTAAACTCTGTGGGTATAGAATTTGGACCGTGAGTCGCTAAACTCAGTGTGTCTACAGCTGGGACCGTGAATAGTCAAACTGTGTCTAGAGTTAAGACCATGAGTCACTACACTGTGTGTCAAGAGCTGCGGCCGTGAGTTACTCAACTCTGTGGTTCTAGAATTGGGACCGTGAGTCACTAAACTCAGTGTGTCTAGAGCTGGGACCGAGAGTCCCTAAACTCAGTGTCTATAGCTGGGACCATAAGTCGCTAAACTCAGTGTGTCTAGAGCTGGGACCGCGTCACTAAACTCTGTGGGTATAGAATTGGGACCGTGAGTCACTAAACTCAATGTGTCTAGAGCTTGGACCGTGAGTCAGTAAACTATGTCTAGAGTTAAGACCGTGAGTCACTAAACTACGTGTGTCGACAGCTGGGCCGGGACTCACTAAACTCAGTGTGTCTAGAGTTGTGGTCGTGAGTCACCCAACTCTGTGTCTAGACCTGTGACCGAGAGTCGCTAAACTCAGTGTGTCTAGAGCTGGGAGCGATAGTCGCTAAACTCAGTGTGTCTAGAGCTGGGACCGTGAGTCGCTAAACTCAGTATGTCAAGAGCTGGGACCAGGAGACAATAAACTCTTTGGGTCTAGAATTGGGAACGTGAGTCACTAAACTCAGTGTGTCTAGAGCTAGGAGCGATAGTCGATTAACTCAGTGTGTCTAGAGCTGGGACCGTGAGTCAATAAACTCTGTAGGTCAAGAATTGGGACCGTGAGTCACTAAACTTTGTGTCTAACACCTGCGACTGTGAGTCGCTAAAATCAGTGTGTCTATAGCTGGGACCATGAGTCACTAATCTCAGTGTCTACAGCTGGGACCGTGAGTCGCTAAACTCAGTGTGTCTAGAGTTGGGACCGTGAGTCACTAAACTGTGTGTATAGAGTTGGGACCATGAGTCGCTAAACTCAATGTGTCTAGAGCTGGGACTGTGAGTTGCTAAACTCAGTGTGTCTAGACCTGGGACTGAGTCACTAAACTCAGTGTGTCTACAGCTGGGACCGTGAGTCACTAAACTCTGTGTGCCTAGAGTTGGGACTGTGAGTCACTAAACTGAGTGTGTCTAGAGCTGCGGTCGTGAGTCACTCAAATCTGTGTCTAGACGTGGGACCGAGAGTCGCTAAACTCCGTATGTCTATAATTGGGACCATGAGTCACTAAACTCAGGGTGACTAGAGCTGGGACCGATAGTCGCTAAACTCAGTTCGTCTAGAGCTGGGACTGTGAGTCGATAAACTCAGTGTGTCTAGAGCTGGGACTGTGATTCACTAAGCTCTGTGGGTCAAGAATTGGGACCGTGAGTCACTTAACTCAGTGTCTACAGCTGGGAACGAGAGGCACTAAACTCAGTGTCTATAGCTGGGACCATAAGTCGCTAAACTCAGTGTGTCTAGAGCTGGGACCGAGTCACTAAACTCTATGGGTATAGAATTGGGACCGTGAGTCACTAAACTCAATGTGTCTAGAGCTTGGACCGTGAGTCAGTAAACTATGTCTAGAGTTAAGACCGTGAGTCACTAAACTACGTGTGTCGACAGCTGGGCCGGGACTCACTAAACTCAGTGTGTCTAGAGCTGTGGTCGTGAGTCACTCAACTCTGTGTCTAGACCTGTGACCGAGAGTCGCTAAACTCAGTGTGTCTAGAGCTGGGAGCGATAGTCGCTAAACTCAGTGTGTCTAGAGCTGGGACCGTGAGTCGCTAAACTCAGTATGTCAAGAGCTGGGAACAGGAGACACTAAACTCTTTGGGTCTAGAATTGGGAACGTGAGTCACTAAACTCAGTGTGTCTAGAGCTGGGACTGTGAGTCACTAAACTCAGTGTGTCTATAGCTGGGAGCGATAGTCGATAAACTCAGTGTGTCTAGAGCTGGGACCGTGAGTCAATAAACTCTGTGGGTATAGAATTGGGGCCGTGAGTCACTAAACTCAGTGTGTCTACAGCTGGGACCGTGAGTCAGTAACCTCAGTGTGTCCTTGAGTTGGGACCGTGAGTCACTAAACTCTGGGTGTCTAGAGCTGGGAGCGATAGTCACTAAACTCAGTGTGTCTAGAGCTGGGACCGTGAGTCAACAAACTCTGTGGGTCAAGAATTGGGACCGTGAGTCACTGAACTTTGTGTCTACACCTGCGACTGTGAGTCGCTAAAATCAGTGTGTCTATAGCTGGGACCATGAGTCACTAATCTCAGTGTCTACATCTGGGACCGTGAGTCGCGAAACTCAGTGTCTAGAGTTGGGACCTTGAGTCACTAAACTGTGTGTATAGAGTTGGGACCATGAGTCGCTAAACTCAATGTGTCTAGAGCTGGGACTGTGAGTCGCTAAACTCAATGTGTCTAGAGCTGGGACTGTGAGTCGCTAAACTCAATGTGTCTACAGCTGGGACCGTGAGTCACTAAACTCTGTGTGTCTAGAGTTGGGACTGTGAGTCACTAAACTGAGTGTGTCTAGAGCTGCGGTCGTGAGTCACTCAACTCTGTGTCTAGACGTGGGACCGAGAGTCGCTAAACTCCGTATGTCTATAATTGGGACCATGAGTCACTAAACTCAGGGTGACTAGAGCTGGGACCGATAGTCGCTAAAATCAGTTCGTCTAGAGCTGGGACTGTGAGTCGATAAACCCAGTGTGTCTAGAGCTGGGACTGTGATTCACTAAGCTCTGTGGGTCAAGAATTGGGACCGTGAGTCACTTAACTCAGTGTCTACAGCTGGGAACGAGAGGCACTAAACTCAGTGTCTATAGCTGGGACCATAAGTCGCTAAACTCAGTGTGTCTAGAGCTGGGACCGAGTCACTAAACTCTATGGGTATAGAATTGGGACCGTGAGTCACTAAACTCAATGTGTCTAGAGCTTGGACCGTGAGTCAGTAAACTATGTCTAGAGTTAAGACCGTGAGTCACTAAACTACGTGTGTCGACAGCTGGGCCGGGACTCACTAAACTCAGTGTGTCTAGAGCTGTGGTCGTGAGTCACTCAACTCTGTGTCTAGACCTGTGACCGAGAGTCGCTAAACTCAGTGTGTCTAGAGCTGGGAGCGATAGTCGCTAAACTCAGTGTGTCTAGAGCTGGGACCGTGAGTCGCTAAACTCAGTATGTCAAGAGCTGGGAACAGGAGACACTAAACTCTTTGGGTCTAGAATTGGGAACGTGAGTCACTAAACTCAGTGTGTCTAGAGCTGGGACTGTGAGTCACTAAACTCAGTGTGTCTACAGCTGGGAGCGATAGTCAATAAACTCAGTGTGTCTAGAGCTGGGACCGTGAGTCAATAAACTCTGTGGGTATAGAATTGGGGCCGTGAGTCACTAAACTCAGTGTGTCTACAGCTGGGAACGATAGTCAATAAACTATGTGGGTATAGAATTGGGACCGTGAGTCACTAAACTCAGTGTGTCTAGAGCTGGTACCGTGAGTCACTAAATTATGTGTTTATAGCTGGGACCATGAGTCGCTAAACTCAGTGTGTCTAGAGCTGGGACCGAGAGGCACTAAACTCTGTGGGTCTAGAATTCGGACCGTGAGTCACTAAACTCAGTGTGTCTACAGCTGGGACCGTGAGTCAGTAACCTCAGTGTGTCCTCGAGTTGGGACCGTGAGTCACAAAACTCTGGGTGTCTAGAGCTGGGAGCGATAGTCACTAAACTCAGTGTGTCTAGAGCTGGGACCGTGAGTCGCTAAACTCCGTGGTTCTAGAATTGGGACCAAGAGTCGCTAAACTCAATGTGTCTAGAGCTTGGACCGTGAGTCAGTAAACTCTGTGGGTATAGAATTTGGACCGTGAGTCGCTAAACTCAGTGTGTCTACAGCTGGGACCGTGAGTAGTCAAACTGTGTCTAGAGTTAAGACCATGAGTCACTACACTGTGTGTCAAGAGCTGCGGCCGTGAGTTACTCAACTCTGTGGTTCTAGAATTGGGACCGTGAGTCACTAAATTCAGTGTGTCTAGAGCTGGGACCGAGAGTCCCTAAACTCAGTGTCTATAGCTGGGACCATAAGTCGCTAAACTCAGTGTGTCTAGAGCTGGGACCGCGTCACTAAACTCTGTGGGTATAGAATTGGGACCGTGAGTCACTAAACTCAATGTGTCTAGAGCTTGGACCGTGAGTCAGTAAACTATGTCTAGAGTTAAGACCGTGAGTCACTAAACTACGTGTGTCGACAGCTGGGCCGGGACTCACTAAACTCAGTGTGTCTAGAGTTGTGGTCGTGAGTCACCCAACTCTGTGTCTAGACCTGTGACCGAGAGTCGCTAAACTCAGTGTGTCTAGAGCTGGGAGCGATAGTCGCTAAACTCAGTGTGTCTAGAGCTGGGACCGTGAGTCGCTAAACTCAGTATGTCAAGAGCTGGGACCAGGAGACAATAAACTCTTTGGGTCTAGAATTGGGAACGTGAGTCACTAAACTCAGTGTGTCTAGAGCTAGGAGCGATAGTCGATCAACTCAGTGTGTCTAGAGCTGGGACCGTGAGTCAATAAACTCTGTAGGTCAAGAATTGGGACCGTGAGTCACTAAACTTTGTGTCTAACACCTGCGACTGTGAGTCGCTAAAATCAGTGTGTCTATAGCTGGGACCATGAGTCACTAATCTCAGTGTCTACAGCTGGGACCGTGAGTCGCTAAACTCAGTGTGTCTAGAGTTGGGACCGTGAGTCACTAAACTGTGTGTATAGAGTTGGGACCATGAGTCGCTAAACTCAATGTGTCTAGAGCTGGGACTGTGAGTTGCTAAACTCAGTGTGTCTAGACCTGGGACTGAGTCACTAAACTCAGTGTGTCTACAGCTGGGACCGTGAGTCACTAAACTCTGTGTGCCTAGAGTTGGGACTGTGAGTCACTAAACTGAGTGTGTCTAGAGCTGCGGTCGTGAGTCACTCAAATCTGTGTCTAGACGTGGGACCGAGAGTCGCTAAACTCCGTATGTCTATAATTGGGACCATGAGTCACTAAACTCAGGGTGACTAGAGCTGGGACCGATAGTCGCTAAACTCAGTTCGTCTAGAGCTGGGACTGTGAGTCGATAAACTCAGTGTGTCTAGAGCTGGGACTGTGATTCACTAAGCTCTGTGGGTCAAGAATTGGGACCGTGAGTCACTTAACTCAGTGTCTACAGCTGGGAACGAGAGGCACTAAACTCAGTGTCTATAGCTGGGACCATAAGTCGCTAAACTCAGTGTGTCTAGAGCTGGGACCGAGTCACTAAACTCTATGGGTATAGAATTGGGACCGTGAGTCACTAAACTCAATGTGTCTAGAGCTTGGACCGTGAGTCAGTAAACTATGTCTAGAGTTAAGACCGTGAGTCACTAAACTACGTGTGTCGACAGCTGGGCCGGGACTCACTAAACTCAGTGTGTCTAGAGCTGTGGTCGTGAGTCACTCAACTCTGTGTCTAGACCTGTGACCGAGAGTCGCTAAACTCAGTGTGTCTAGAGCTGGGAGCGATAGTCGCTAAACTCAGTGTGTCTAGAGCTGGGACCGTGAGTCGCTAAACTCAGTATGTCAAGAGCTGGGAACAGGAGACACTAAACTCTTTGGGTCTAGAATTGGGAACGTGAGTCACTAAACTCAGTGTGTCTAGAGCTGGGACTGTGAGTCACTAAACTCAGTGTGTCTATAGCTGGGAGCGATAGTCGATAAACTCAGTGTGTCTAGAGCTGGGACCGTGAGTCAATAAACTCTGTGGGTATAGAATTGAGGCCGTGAGTCACTAAACTCAGTGTGTCTACAGCTGGGACCGTGAGTCAGTAACCTCAGTGTGTCCTTGAGTTGGGACCGTGAGTCACTAAACTCTGGGTGTCTAGAGCTGGGAGCGATAGTCACTAAACTCAGTGTGTCTAGAGCTGGGACCGTGAGTCAACAAACTCTGTGGGTCAAGAATTGGGACCGTGAGTCACTGAACTTTGTGTCTACACCTGCGACTGTGAGTCGCTAAAATCAGTGTGTCTATAGCTGGGACCATGAGTCACTAATCTCAGTGTCTACATCTGGGACCGTGAGTCGCGAAACTCAGTGTCTAGAGTTGGGACCTTGAGTCACTAAACTGTGTGTATAGAGTTGGGACCATGAGTCGCTAAACTCAATGTGTCTAGAGCTGGGACTGTGAGTCGCTAAACTCAATGTGTCTAGAGCTGGGACTGTGAGTCGCTAAACTCAATGTGTCTACAGCTGGGACCGTGAGTCACTAAACTCTGTGTGTCTAGAGTTGGGACTGTGAGTCACTAAACTGAGTGTGTCTAGAGCTGCGGTCGTGAGTCACTCAACTCTGTGTCTAGACGTGGGACCGAGAGTCGCTAAACTCCGTATGTCTATAATTGGGACCATGAGTCACTAAACTCAGTGTGTCTACAGCTGGGACCGTGAGTAGTCAAACTGTGTCTAGAGTTAAGACCATGAGTCAATACACTGTGCGTCAAGAGCTGCGGCCGTGAGTTACTCAACTCTGTGGTTCTAGAATTGGGAACGTGAGTCACTAAACTCAGTGTGTCAACAGCTGGGACCGTGATTCACTAAATTATGTGTCTACAGCTGGGAGCATGAGTCGCTAAACTCAGTGTGTCTACAGCTGGGACCGTGAGCCGTCAAACTCTGTGTCTAAAGTTAAGACCGTGAGTCACTAAACTATGTGTGTCAAGAGCTGCGGCCGTGAGTCACTCAACTCTGTGTCGAGAGCTGGGACCGAGAGTCGCTAAATTCAGTGTGTCTATAGCTGGGACCATGAGTCATTAAACTCGGTGTGTCTAGAGCTGGGAACGACAGTCGCTAAACTCAGTGTCTAGAGCTGGAACCGTGAGTCGGTAAACTCAGTGTGTCTCGAGCTGGGACCGTGAGTCACGAAACTCAGTGTGTCTAGAGCGAGGACATTGAGTCACTAAAGCACGTGTGTCTAGAGATGGGACCGTGACTCACTAAATTCTGTGTCTATAGCTGGGACCGAGAGTCGATAAACTCTGTGTCTAGATCTGGGACCAGGAGTCACGAAACTCTGTGGGTCTAGAATTGGGACCGTGAGTCACTAAACTCAGTGTGTCTACAGCTGGAGCCGTGAGTCACTAAACTCTGTCTATAGTTAAGACCGTGAGTCACTAAACGATGTGTGTCAAGAGCTACGGCCATGAGTCCCTCAACTCTGTGTCTAGAATTGGGACCGTGCTTCACTAAATTCAGTGTGTCTATAGCTGGGACCATGAGTCACTAAACTGTGTCTAGAGCTGGGACTGTGAGTCACTAAACTCAGTGTGTCTACAGGTGGGACCGATAGTCGCTAAACTCAGTGTGTCTAGAGCTGGGATCGTGAGTCAATAAACTATGTGTGTCATGAGCTGCGGCCGTGAGTCACTCAACTCTGTGTCGAGAGCTGGGACTGAGAGTCGCTAAACTCAGTGTGTCTAGAGCTGGGAATGTGAGTCGCTAAACTCAGTGTGTCTCGAGCTGGGACCGTGAGTCAATAAACTATGTGTGTCAAGACCTGTGGCCGTGAGTCACTCAACTCTGTGTCGAGAGCTGGGACCGAGAGTCGATAAACTCAGTGTGTCTAGAGCTGGGACCAGGAGTCACTAAACTCTGTGGGTCGAGAATTGGGACCGTGTGTCGCTAAACTCAGTGTGCCTAGAGCTAAGACCGTGAGTCACTAAACTGTGTCTCGAGCTGGGACAGTGAGTCACTAAAGTCAGTGTGTCTAGAGCTAAGACCGTGAGTTGCCAAACTGTGTCTATAGTTGGGACCATGAGTCACTAAATTCAGCGTGTCTATAGCAAATAAATGATCAGTCTATAATTTTAATGGTAGGTTTATTTGAACAGTGAGAGACAGAATAACAAGAAAATCCAGAAAAACGCATGTCAAAAATGGTATAAATTGATTTGCATTTTAATGAGGGAAATAAGTATTTGACCACCTCTCAATCAGAAGGATTTCTGGCTCCCAGGTGTCTTTTATACAGGTAACGAGTTGAGATTAGGAGCACACTCTTAAAGGGAGTGCTCCTAATCTCAGCTTGTTACTTGTATAAAAGACACCTGTCCACAGAAGCAATCAATCAATCAGATTCCAAACTCTCCACCATGGCCAAGACCAAAGAGCTCTCCAAGGATGTCAGGAACAAGATTGTAGACCTACATAAGGCTGGAATGGGCTACAAGACCATTGCCAAGCAGTTTGGTGAGGTGACAACAGTTGGTGCGATTATTCGCAAATGGAAGAAACACAAAATAACTGTCAATCTCCCTCGGCCTGGGGCTCCATGCAAGATCTCACCTCGTGGAGTTGCAATGATCATGAGAACGGTGAGGAATCAGCCCAGAACTACACGGAAGGATCTTGTTAATTATCTCAAGGCAACTGGGACCATAGTCACCAAGAAAACAATTGGTAACACACTACGCCGTGAAGGACTGAAATCCTGCAGCGCCCGCAAGGTCCCCCTGCTCAAGAAAGCACATATACATGCCCATCTGAAGTTTGCCAATGAACATCTGAATGATTTAGAGGACAACTGGGTGAAGGGGTTGTGGTCAGATGAGACCAAAATGGAGCTCTTTGGCATCAACTCAACTCGCCGTGTTTGGAGGAGGACGAATGCTATGACCCCAAATACACCATCCCCACCGTCAAACATGAAGGTGGAAACATGCTTTGGGGGTGTTTTTTCTGCTATGGGGACAGGACAACTTCACCGCATCAAAGGGACGATGGAAGGGGCCATGTACCGTCAAATCTTGGGTGAGAACCTCCTTCCCTCAGCCAGGGCATTGAAAATGGGTCGTGGATGGGTATTCCAGCATGCCAATTACCCAAAACACATGGCCAAGGCAACAAAGGAGTGGCTCAAGAAGAAGCACATTAAGGTCCTGGAGTGGCCTAGCCAGTCTCCAGACCTTAATCCCATAGAAAATCTGTGGAGGGAGCTGAAGGTACGAGTTGGCAAACGTCAGCCTCGAAACCTTAATGACTTGGAGAAGATCTGCAAAGAGGAGTGGGACAAAATCCCTCCTGAGATGTGTGCAAACCTGGTGGCCAACTACAAGAAACGTCTGACCTCTGTAATTGCCAACAAGGGTTTTGCCACCAAGTACTAAGTCATGTTTTGCAGAGGGGTCAAATACTTATTTCCCTCCCAAAAAATGCAAATCAATTTATAACATTTTTGACATGCGTTTTTCTGGATTTTGTTGTTGTTATTCTGTCTCTCACTGTTCAAATAAACCTACCATTAAAATTATAGACTGATCATTTCTTTGTCAGTGGGCAAACGTACAAAATCAGCAGGGGATCAAATACTTTTTTCCCTCAGTGTAGCTGGGAGCACGAGTCACTAAACTCAGTGTCTAGAGTTGGGACCTTGAGTCCCCAAACTCTGTGTCTAGAGCTGGGACCGTGAGTCGCTAAACTCAGTGTGTCTAGAGCTGGGACCATGAGTCACTAAACTCTGTGCATCTAGAGTTGGGATCGCAAGTTACTAGACAGTGTCTACAGCTGGGACCGCAGGTCACTAAAGTCCGTGTGTCTAGAGCTGGGACCGTGAGTCACTAAACTGTGTCTAGAGGTGGGACTGTGAGTCACTAAACTCGATGTGTCTAGAGCTGGGACCGATAGTCGCTAAACTCAGTGCGTCTACAGCTGGAACCGTGAGTCGCTATACTCAGTGTGTCTCGAGCTAAGACCACAAGTCACTGAACGATGTGTGTCTAGAGCTGGGAGCGTGAATCACTAAATCGTGTCTATTGCTGGGACCGAGAGTCGATAAACTCTGTGGGTCTAGAATTGGGACCGTGTGTCACTAAACTCAATGTGCATAGAGCTAAGACCGTGAGTCACTAAACTGTCTAGAGCTGGGATAGTGAGTCACTAAACTGTGTCTAGAGCTGGGACCGCGAGTCACTAAACTCAGTGTGTCTACAGCTGGTAGCAATAGTCGATAAACTCTGTGTCTAGAGCTGGGACCGTGAGTCACTAAATTCCGTGTCAACAGCTGAGAGCATGAGTCACTAAACTCAGTGTGTCTACAGCTGGGACCGTGAGTCACTCAACTCTGTCTAGAGTTAAGACCGTGAGTCACTAAACTATGTGTGTCGAGAGCTGGGCCGTGCCTCACTAAACTCAGTGTGTCTAGAGCTGTGGTCATGAGTCACTCAACTCTGTGTCTAGAGCTGGGACCGATAGTGGCTAAACTCAGTGTGTCTATAGCTGGGACCGTGATTCACTAAACTCTGTGGGTCAAAAATTGGGACCATGAGTTACTTAACTCAGTGTGTCTACAGCTGGGACCGTGAGTCACTAAAGTCAGTGTTTCTAGAGCTGGGACTGTGAGTCACTAAACTCAGTGTCTCTAGAGCTGGGAGCCATAATCACTAAACTCAGTGTCTAGAGCTGGGACCGTGAGTAACTAAACTCAGTGTGTCAAGAGCTGGAACCGTGAGTCACTAAACTCAGTGTGTCTAGAGCTGGGACCGTGAGTTACTAAACTCAGTGTGTCTATAGCTCGGAACGTGAGTCACTAAACGATGTTTGTCTAGAGCTGGGACCGTGAGTCACTAAATTCTGTCAATAGCTAGGAACGAGAGTCGATAAACTCAGTGTGTCTAGAGCTGGGAACAGGAGTCACTAAACTCTGTGGGTCTAGAATTGGGACCTTGTGCCACTAAACTCAGTGTGCCTAGAGCTAAGACTGTGAGTCACTAAACTCAGTGTGTCGAGAGCTGGGACCGTGAGTCACTAAATTCTGTGGCTACAGCTGGGAGCATGAGTCGATAAACTCAGTGTGTCTACAGCTGGGACCGTGAGCCATCAAGCTCTGTGTCGAGAGTTAAGACTGTGAGTCACTAAACTGTGTCTAGAGCTGGTACCGTGAGTTACTAAACTCTGTCTAGAGTTTTGACCGTGAGTCACTAAACGATGTGATGAGAGCTGGGACCGTGAGTCACTAAATTCTGTGTCTACAGCTGGGAGCATGAGTCGCTAAACTCAGTGTGTCTACAGCTGGGACCGTGAGTCACTAAACTCAGTGTGTCAAGAGCTGGAACCGTGAGTCACTAAACTCAGTGTGTCTAGAGCTGGGACCGTGAGTCACTAAACTCAGTGTGTCTAGAGCTCGGAACGTGAGTCACTAAACGATGTTTGTCTAGAGCTGGGACCGTGAGTCACTAAATTCTGTCGATAGCTAGGAACGAGAGTCGATAAACTCAGTGTGTCTAGAGCTGGGAACAGGAGTCACTAAACTCTGTGGGTCTAGAATTGGGACCTTGTGCCACTAAACTCAGTGTACCTAGAGTTAAGACCGTGAGTCACTAAACTGTGTCTAGAGCTGGGACAGTGAGTCACTAAACTCAGTGTGACTAGAGCTGGGACCATGAGTCACTAAACTCAGTGTGTCTACAGCTGGGAGCGATAGTCGATAAACTCAGTGTGTCTAGAGCTGGGACTGTGAGTCACTAAACTGTGTCTATAGCTGGGAGCATGAGTCGCTAAACTCAGTGTGTCTATAGCTGGGACCGTGAGCCCTCAAACTCTGTCTAGAGTTAAGATCGTGAGTCACTAAACTATGTGTGTCAAGAGCTGCGGCCGTGAGTCACTCAACTAAGTGTCTATAGCTAGGACCATGAGTCACTGTGTGTCTAGAGCTGGGACTGTGAGTCACTAAACTCGGTGTGTCTAGAGCTGGAACCGTGAGTCGCTAAACTCAAGTGTGTCTAGAGCTGGGACCGTGAGTCACTAAACTCAGTGTGTCTAGAGGTGGGACCGTGAGTCACGAAAATCAGCGTGTCTAGGGCTAGGACCGTGAGTCACTAAACGATGTGTGTCTAGAGCTGGGACCGTGAGTCACTAAAGTCTGTGTCTATAGCTGGGACCGAGAGTCGATAAACTCTGTCTCGAGCTGTGACCAGGAGTCACGGAACTCTGTGGGTCTAGAATTGGGACCGTGAATCACTAAACTCAGTGTGTCCAGAGGTGGGACCGTGGATCACCAAACACTGTGTGTCTACAGCTGGCGCCGTGAGTCACTAAACTCTGTCTAGAGTTAAGACCGTGAGTCACTAAACGATGTGTGTCGAGAGCTGGGACCGTGATTCACTAAATTCTGTGTCTATACCTGGGAGCATGATTCGCTAAACTCAGTGTGTCCACAGCTGGGACTGTGAGTCAATAAACTCTGTGTCTATAGTTAAGACCGTGAATCACTAAACTGTGTGTCAAGAGCTTCGGCCGTGAGTCCCTGAACTCTGTGTCTAGAATTGGGACCATGAGTCACTAAACTCGGTGTGTCTAGAGCTGGGACCGATAGTCGCTAAATTCAGTGTGTCTAAAGATGGGACCGTGAGTCACTAAACTCAGTGTGTCTAGAGCTGGGACCTTGAGTCACTAAATTCTGTGTCTACACAGCTGGGAGCATGAGTCGCTAAACTCAGTGTCTACAGCTGGAACCGTGAGCCATCAAACTCTGTGTCAAGAGTTAAGACCGTGAGTCACTAAACTATGTGTGTCAAGAGCTGCGGCCGTGAGTCACTCAACTCTCTGTCGAGAGCTTGGACCGAGAGTCGCTAAACTCAGTGTCTATAGCTGGGACTGTGAGTCACTAAACTGTGTTTAGAGCTGGGACCGTGAGTCACTAAAATATGTCTAGAGCTGGGACCATGAGTCACTAAACTGTGTCTAGAGCTTGTGCCGTGAGCCACTAAACTGTGTCTAGAGCTGGGACCGTGAGTCACAAAACTCAATCGTGTGTCTAGAGCTGGAAAAAATGAGTACCACTTTGTGTGGGAGTCAACAGTGGTTGTCTTTTCGATAGACTCATCCCTGTCATAGGAATGCGTAATTTCCACTACTTGCTCTGGGCTGTAAACGGGGTGCACCGACGCTCCCTGGAGCAGGAATGCATCTCAGGCCAATTGACTTTTGTAATCGACGAGAAAATCGTAATCGACAGCTCTGTCTGTAGCCAATTACCGGGTCCCCCTTTAAAACTATCAGCCCACCCTCCCCTCCTTCCCCCTGCCATGAAACCCCCTAAAGCCACGTCCAACGAGACACTATGTTTCAATGACAGATATAGTCTGCCAGCTGGGTGGCGATTTAGATACGCGGTTTTACCGATCCGAGCGAATTGCCGTGTCGTTTTTTATAATTTGGCAAAAATTTTGGACCGAGGGGGGCCGGTGGACAACGGCCGACTCGTTTAGAATCGTGTCACAGGATCCATAAAGTCCACCACGGGGGAGAAGAGGGGAGAAGCAGGTGGCTCATGGCAACTCCCGCAGTTAATGCGACCGGCACACGACGTTAACTGGGGCGGTCGCTCGGCTTGAAACGGCCATGGGCGTCTCGGGCACGCAAGCGAACCGTTCCGTGCAGAGCGCTCCCGGCCATACCTTTGAGAATAACTTAGTCCAAAAACGACAACGGAAAATAAAAGTTTCATCTGCTGCGACAAGAAAGAGCGCACGGTACTGAGCGCGCGAATGTGTGTGCGTGTGCAAGTATGTGCGAGTGCGTGCGTGTGCGCGCATGTGCGAGTGCGTGCGAGTGCGTGCGAGTGCGTGCGAGTGCGTGCGAGTGCGTGCGAGTGCGTGCGAGCGAGTTCGTGCGCTTGTGAGAGTGCGTGCATGGGCGTGCGTGAGTGTGCGAGTGCATGCGCGTGCGAACAAGCGCGTTCTCTGCGAGCGGTGGCCGTGGTGTCAGGCATCGCCCAAGCTGGGCTGCGCATAGTGGAGCGATTAGTACCAGCAAGTGAGTGTGAGTGCGCGCGCGAGAGAACGAGTGCGTGAGTGCATGAGTGCATGAGCTGGCGAGTGTGTGAGTGAGTTGGCGAGTGCGTGCGAGTGGACGCGAGTGCGTCTGTCCACCGGTAACCCCCACCCTGCCCAGCCCCGCCCGCCCGCGGGCTGGCACCCTCCTATCTCCTCAGCCGCTCCAGCCTCCTGCGTCTGAGCTCCTCCGGAGAGAGGAATCCCGGCTCAGGGGGGGTGGGCGATCCTGTACAGGAGTGACGGGCACAGCGGGAGGGCGGTGGTGATTGGAGGAACATGAGGAGAGGAGGCAGTGAGGGAGAGGAGGGAGTGGGAGTCAGGAGGAAAGCGGGGAGAGTCGACGGGAGGGAGATGGGAGTGCAAGAGGGAGCGCGAGAATGAGTGGCATGGCAGCACAAAGAACGCGCGCACACGAGCGCGTACATACACAGGCGCACGCAGACACGCGAGCGCTTTACACGTGACTGCGCGCGCACGCACGCACATTGACACGCATGCAAGTATATACATGCACATTCATGCAAAGCGAGCGCAAAGACAAAGATCTCCTGTGTAGCCTTTAAGGGACTATTGGGGCAAATGCACCTCTGAAGGCCAACACTGCACACAAGGGAGCGGTGTGGTCAACACCATTTCCAGCCACTTTTATCTCCCCAGCGCCGATGTATGCACACCACACCGGGTACTTATTGAAGTGGCGAGTCGACCTAGGGGAGGCCTAGGACTAATTCAAATATTCGCCACTTGCTATTGGTTGCGAGTGGGAATCGAATGCAGGTCGCTGGGTTCATAGAGCAGTGCACTAACCGCGACAATAGCGCGGCCTGCACACACACACACGCGTGCGCAAAAACACATGCATAGACACACAAACACAAAACAAAGATCCCCCCTATAGCCTATAACAGACTGTTGGGGCAAATGTTGTTAGCGAGCACCCGTGAAGGCCGGCATGGCACACGAGGGGGTGGGTGGCCAGCACCACGCCCGACCACCTTTGTCTCCCTAGTGGCGATGTTTACACACCACACCAGGTACTCATTTGAGGCTGAGTTAACCTAGGGGAGGCACATGACCGGGTTCAGATAATCGTCACTGGTCTCGGTGACCTTAAGCGGGAATTGAACTCGTGTCACCCGGTTCATAGAGCAGCGCGCCAACCGCTACACTACCGCTCCTCACACACACACTCACTAACAAAGACACACACACGCGCAGACGTAGCAATGTACAAGAAGTGAGAGTGCATTCACACACCCCATGGAGACACTCCCGCCGCAGTGCGAGTGGGTGAGGTAAACTGTGGGTACTCTCGCCTCTTCCAAAACAAGGAAGGGTCCCCTAAATACACTCTCGCGCTCTCTCTCTCGGTGGTGCAGCGCTGCCCCTTTGACCGTCACCCCACGCCAAGTGCCAAATGAACCCCGGGAGGGTGGGGGTGCGCTGCTCACTCGTGTCACGCAGGCTGGCTCGCATCGCCTCCTGCAGATCCTCGTCCTCCGATGTCTCGCCCGTGTAGCTCCAGAACTCCGCGCTGCGATGCTCGTAGCGGTGGTGGGTGCGCCATCCCGCGGCGTCTAGGGGGGGATCGACAGGCGTGGGTGACGTGCGCCGGTTACGCGCGCACGGGCGCCGGCTCGGAGCGGACGGGATGAGCGGAAACCACTCACCAAACTTAATAACCAGGCTACAGTCTGCATTATAGACTGCCAGTACACTCACCCAGCTTAATAACCATTGCGAGTCTACATTATAGACTGCCAGTACACTCACTCTGATTAAGAACCAGGTTCCAGTCTACATTAGTGTTTTGTTTGTTATTATTTTTATTTACTACGCGACTTTACCGAAAGAACCAAAGAATATGAATTCCTGCAGTCACGAAAGTTTTAAGTCAAAATTTTACGTGTTGCATGTCGCACCACATCGCCGCCATTACCGTCGACAGCACACGAACCGCACCTGCTCTGGGCAACTCTCCGGTCACGGCGTACCCACCAAGCGCGCACGTCAATGGATGCCGTGGCAAATGAGACGTCCCATTATCGTGAGGGGCGGCCTCAGCGCAACGCTCGTGCGGTTCCTTACTCCCCAGGTTCCGCGGTACCTGAAGCCGCTTGAGGCGGTCTCAAGCAAATCGCCGCGTGATGGCCCCGGTCATCATCGATGCAACGAGATGAACAAAAGGCGCAAATCCCGTGGCATGGCCTTCGCTCAGTCGGGGCAACGGCAGCGGCGACGTCACCACACTGGATTGGTGCCCTCAGCGCAAACGTGGCCTACCAGCACCACACCGTGTCTGTCACGTTTAGGCGGCCGCACGTCTCGAGCCAATTCTGTGTAACCGGGTGAGAACCCAAGAGGGCCAAGGAGGACGGCAGTCTTGTAGATTTACAAGATATGACCCGCTTAGTTTGACCATACTTCCCCACTCTGGTCAGCGATTCAAATACAGTGAGGGAAAAAATATTTCATCCCCTGCTGATTTTGTACGTTTGCCCACTGACAAAGAAATTATCAGTCTATAATTTTAATGGTAGGTTTATTTGAACAGTGAGAGACAGAATAACAAAAAAATCCAGAAAAACGCATGTCGAAAATGTTATAAATTGATTTGCATTTTAATGAGGGAAATAAGTATTTGACCCCTCTGCAAAACATGACTTAGTACTTGGTGGAAAAACCCTTGTTGGCAATCACAGAGGTCAGACGTTTCTTGTAGTTGGCTACCAGGTTTGCCCACATCTCAGGAGAGATTTTGTCCCACTCCTCTTTGCAGATCTTCTCCAAGTCATTAAGGTTTCGAGGCTGACGTTTGGCAACTCGAACCTTCAGCTCCCTCCACAGATTTTCTATGGGATGAAGGTCTGGAGACTGGCTAGGCCACTCCAGGACCTTAATGTGCTTCTTCTTGAGCCACTCCTTTGTTGCCTTGGCCGTGTGTTTTGGGTCATTGTCATGTTGGAATACCCACGCACGACCCATTTTCAATGCCCTGGCTGAGGGAAGAAGGTTCTCACCCAAGATTTGACGGTACATGGCCCCGTCCATCGTCCCTTTGATGCGAAGTTGTCCTGTCCCCTTAGCAGAAAAACACCCCCAAAGCACAATGTTTCCACCCCCATGTTTGACAGTGGGGATGGTGTTCTTGGGGTCATAGGCAGCATTCCTCCTCCTTCAAACACGGCGAGTTGAGTTGATGCCAAAGAGCTCCATTTTGGTCTCATCTGACCACAACACTTTCACCCAGTTGTCCTCTGAATCATTCAGATGTTCATTGGCAAACTTCAGACGGGCATGTATATGTGCTTTCTTGAGCTGGGGGACCTTGCGGGCGCTGTAGGATTTAAGTCCTTCACGGCGTAGTGTGTTACCAATTGTTTTCTTGGTGACTATGGTCCCAGCTGCCTTGAGATCATTGACAAGATTCTCCCGTGTAGTTCTGGGCTGATTCCTCACCGTTCTCATGATCATTGCAACTCCACGAGGTGAGATCTTTCATGGAGCCCCAGGCCGAGGGAGATTGACAGTTCTTTTGTGTTTCTTCCATTTGCGAATAATCGCACCAACTGTTGTCACCTTCTCACCAAGCTGCTTGGCAATGGTCTTGTAGCCCATTCCAGCCTTGTGTAGGTCTACAATCTTGTCCCTGACATCCTTGGAGAGCTCTTTGGTCTTGGCCATGGTGGAAAGTTTGGAATCTGATTGATTGATTGCTTCTGTGGACAGGTGTCTTTCATACAGGTAACACGCTGAGATTAGGAGCACTCCCTTTAAGAGTGTGCTCATAATCTTAGCTCGTTACCTGTATAAAAGACACCTGGGAGCCAGAAATCTTTCTGATTGAGAGGGGGTCAAATACTTATTTCCCACATTAAAATGCAAATCAATTTATAACATTTTTGACATGCGTTTTTCTGGATTTTGTTGTTATTCTGCCTCTCATTGTTCAAATAAATCTACCATTAAAATTATAGACTGATCATTTCTTTGTTAGTGGGCAAACGTACAAAATCAGTAGGGGATCAAATACTTTTTTCCCTCACTGTATACACTTTGCCAACTCGGTTGCTTCTCAACGCCTTTCAAATCAGGGTGATGGTGTCCAGGCCCGAATCATGGTCCCATGAGGCCCCTGGGCACATGTCTTTTGGAGGCCCCCCCTTTCCTATATTGGTGTCTTTCTTGCCTTCCTCCTCGCAAAATCATCCACTAGATCATCAAAATCTAGCTGTCTGACAAGGTCTGACTCTATTGACGTAAGTGACAATGAGCTGAGACGTGTTTGGCACATGGTACTCCACAGCTCATTTTTTATTCTGCCTAAAAGGGAAAATGTCTGCTCACCCAGGCAGTTTGTCACTGGCAAAGTTAGAAAAATCTGAAGTGCCACGAAAACATTGGGGAACACTGACTGAAGATTAAGTGCCTGCAACATCTCAAGCAATTTAGTTGGGCACTTCTCACCCTCAGAGTCAAACATGAAAGACTTGAATTGGATTAGTTAGTAGGCAAAGTTCATGTCCAAGTCTGATGGATATGTAGCGGAGAGTGCATTTACATTCATAATAAAGGTTTTTGGGTTAGATCGCGTTTATTTATAAATGTGTCGTAACCCTCCACCACCCGACACGGCCAATCAGCAAAAAAAGTGTCACGTTGACAAAAAGACAAATAGTTCACTACTTTAGCCCACCGGTGTGTTGAAGAGTGAATCCACATTTACAGTTTGAGTACGACGTTTCGGTGGTAAATACATCCAGCATCATCGGGCAATTCGCCAGAATGGTAAAGCCCTCGCTTGCTCCCGGTTTTATATAGAGCAGCAGGGTGACGTCATCACTTAACTCATATCAGGTGCAGTGATTAGAGGCAGAGGGGGGGGTATTGTAATTATATAATCGATTAGTAATCAGTCATTGGTTATGATTATTAATGATTGTAGATTAGTAATTCTTTCAATCAAAATGTAATGTGTATTATTTAATAATACGCTTCCAGGCCGCACTAAGCCTGTAGCTGTCAGAGCGATTAAAGTTATTCTTGTTCCTCTCAATTTCAATGGATTCTCTAATTAGTCTTTGCCAGTAATAATTAGTTTTACACACCACTGCAACATTGTCAAAATCAATTGAGTGTCCTTGTTGACAAGCATGTTCTGCCACTGCCGACAGTTGTGTTTGAGATAATTTAATATTTCTCTGATGTTCTTTTAGTCTTACGCTGATGTTACGTCCCGTCTGTCCAATGTAGCGGTGCCACAAACAATTAATCCGATATACACCTTCTGTTGATAATTTAGGTAATGCGTCTTTAGTGCAAGATACTAGTTTTTGACACCTGATCTGACATAAACAGAACTCCAAAGAGACTGGTCAAACGCTTGTAAGCATCCAAGCGATATTCAAGGCATGGCACTAGCTTATCAATGACCACATAAAATGTTTCTATTTTGAACTTCTCCCTCCACTCAAGTGTCACACCTGGCTCTGAGCTCTCATCTGCAAGTGTTTTGCGTTTCCTCTTTCGCTTATGATAGTGCTCATATGACTGAGAGACACCTGTCACATTTAAGGCTGCCCTTTCAAAAGCCTCAAACTGGTCTTGCTGTCCTGCCACAAAATCCCTCAATGAAGATAAAAGCTGTGCTGCTACAGAGATGTCAATGTCACTTTTCTGTAGGTGCATGCTTGTAGCGTGGAACCGGTCAAGTATGACGTCCCAGAAATTTGCCATGAACACCATGTCTAAGGTGTCCATTATCATCATTGCACATAGCACCGAAGGCCTCTCTAATGTGGGTGGAATTTCTCCAGTACCTTGGCTGACTATGCCCGAGCACTCCACCGAGTACCAGACAGCGATTTTAATATCAGTCTGACATCTGTCTTCCGAAAGACTTTCCCCCATCTGTGTGTGGATGAAGAGCAAAATGTGTAGTGCCTGCAACATGTTACAAAAACTCGTCAGCCTCTGGGCTACTGCCGTCTAAGGTGTTAACACTAAGTTAAGTGAATGCGCTGCGCAAGGCACATACTCTACCAGAGGGTTTTTTGTTTCAGGTGGGCCTGTATTCCATTGTATTTTCCTGACATTTTGCTTGCATTGTCACATGACTGACCTCTACAGTTTGAGAGGTCCAATCTAAGGCCCTCCACCATCAAAGTCACAGTCGGTTAAACTTTTATCAGTGTGGCTCTCAATTGGCTCAAAGCCCAGGAATTGCTCCACCACATTCCCACTGCTGTTAACAAACCGGAATATGAACGTCACTTCGTCCACATGTGACAGGTCTGGGGTGGAGTCAATTATTGGAAAATATTTGGCATCCCGAATCTCATCTGCTATTGTTTGGCGAGTTTTCTGACCCATTAGCTCAATGAGTTATTCACATATTGTCGATGACAAATAGGATACTGTGCCTCTTCCTTTTCCACCAAACTTTTTTATATGGGCAGCAAAGAATGGGTCTAATTGTCATAGCAATTCTAGGATGCCAAGGAAATTACCGTCATGGGTTGACCAAAACCGTTCCATCATCTTCCCTAAATGCAAGTCCTCTTTCACCCAAGAACTTGATCACTGCTACAACTCTTTCAAAATGTCCCTCCAGTATTTACATTCCCCATCAAGTCGCTGCATGAGATCTGCATCTATAGCACCGCCCTTTGTCCGCTGGTGCAAGGCAAGCATGCATGATCTGTGTTCTGCACTCTTTTCGTGTTCCTATTCTTTCAGAGTGCTTCCAGTCACTAAACCCCTGACTAAAGCCACCGAGCTTGCTGGAGAACAATTTGCATGCAAACCAGTACACATAACCTGTTGAGGGTGAGTACAGTAGCCACTGTCTAGAAACCTTCTGCCCATTTGGCAATATACGGTTCAGAAGCTCATTGTTGAAACTTCTAGTCTTTCCACCAAGCGCTCTATCTCGGACTGAAGCTGGGTATTTTTCCCTGCGGTTTTGGAAGGGGACTGCTCCTCTTTCAATAAGCACTGACTTAACAATGTCACTGGAAGTGCTTTGCCATAATGCAGGGTCAGTGACCTCATAGCACCAGGAATGGCTTGGTTGCTGATTTGATTCTTGTGAACTACCCAACTGCTCCTGAGGTGGAAATGGTTCTTGTATACCATTAGCTATTGAGGGTTTGCCTTCAAAGGATGGCTCTGGGGGAGTGACAACATTACTGGAAGCTGAACTCATTCCTATCTCACAGCTGACAATAGTGCTGCTGTCATTATACTATCAGAGGGTTTTTGAAAGAAGTTGGCAATGAATAAAAACGCTAAGATGCCACCTAGCAAAATCAGCAAAGATGAGTGCTTTGAATTATCTCAATTAAAAAAGAGAGATGACATTGTCATCCTCTCAGCCGACAAGGGCAATGCCACTGTCATCATGGACAAAATAGAATACAACAACAAAATTCAGGAACTACTCAACGATGGCAGCTATACAAAAATAAGAAGCGACCCCACCAACAACCAGGTAACTAAAATCAACAAAATCATTTCTGATTCAACAGCATTAATTGATCAAACCAAACAGTTCTCGTTGAAACCTTCTGCGGCCAGACCACCAAGATTATATGGCCTTCCAAAGATACATAAAGAAGATACACCCCTTCGTCCCATCATCTCCACTATCAACTCCCGCACCTACAAACTGGCTCGTTTTCTGTCTGATATCCTGCGACTTTTATTGGAAAAACCACCTCTGCGGTACTAAACTCTACTCACCTGGTATTGACAATCAAGGGCATTTCCCTGTCCCCAGACGACCTGCTTGTCAGTTTTGATGTGGTTTCCTTATTCACCAAAGTTCCGGTATCTGACACCATCGCAATCATTGAAGACTTGGTTCATCAAGGACTGCATACTGATGTACCCCCCCTGGTGAGACACTGCTTAACCAACACATACTTCACCTGGAATAGAACTTTCTACAAACAGGGCACCCCAATGAGCTCCCCCCTATCCCCGGTTGTAGCCAACGTGTTCATGGAAAATTTGAAACTGACGCCATCCAGACTGCCACTCTACGCCCGACCGTATGGAAGAGGTACGTGGATGACACTTTTGTCATCTGGCCACATGGCCTGCCTGCTCTAGACCAATTCCTCGACCACATCAATTCCATACATCCAGCCATCAGATTTACCATGGAGGTTGAAAATATGGCAAGCTACCCTTTTTGGATGTCTTAATTAAAAGGAGACCTGATGGTTCAATGAGCCACTCTGTCTACAGGAAAACTACCCATACAGATGCTTACTTAAAACCGGATTCACACCACCATCCATCCCAGAAGACCTCCCTCATCAAGATTCTATACCATAGAGCCCAATGCATTTCCGACCAGGATCACATTGCCAGGGAACTCAAACACGTACACCAAACTCTCAAGGCTAATGGTTACTCCGACTACACAATCCGCAAAGCAATCACTCCAGTCACGAAGAAGGTTCCTCTTGAGGAGCCATTCAAAACCATCACCTTACCCTACATTGCGGGGGTCACAAAAAAGATCTCCAAAATCCTGAATAAACACATGATCCAGGTCCGATTCAACACAGTACATAAAATCCGTGATCTGGTTCCGTCTTTAAAAGATGTGGTTCCAGATATACAGTACCCGGGCGCTTACAAACTAAGTTGCCTCTGTGGTAGCAGCTACATTGGAGAAACCAAACGACATATCTTGGACCGCATCCGCAAACATAAAGCAGACTTGAAACACAGTAGGACTAACTCCTCAGCCGTGGCAGATCACTGTTATAATTCAGTGGGCTCACATGACATTGACTTCTCCAAGACGGAGGTTCTTTGCAAGCCATCCGGCTACCATGAGAGATTCGTTCATGAGGCCATCCACATATACAAACACAGAGACAATTTCAACCGAGAAGATGGATTCTGGCTTCGTAACCATTGGAAAGATGTTATAAACCATTTCAGTTCTTAATTGATTGTATTTTACGGTGACCTTCAGACCGCAGTCCATTCGCTGGCACTGCCTCTTGATATCTTTCACACCACGGTCAATAGTATGGTTTATAGCATGTGGTATAATAATAAATAGTACAGCATCGTAATGTTTAACATAATTCATAAGGCTATAGTATCGTAATTGAATCGTGAATATACAGCAGTATGTCATACATTAGGGTTGACAGAATAAGACAGTGTAATATTACAAGTCTAATATTTTATATGGTAGTGTACAGTAACGCATTGTATAATTCAAAGGTGGAATTTTTTCTATGGATATATTATACCATGTAGTTTAGATTGGAAGGCATATTGTATTGCATAGCAGTCCAGTTTATAGCATAGGACATAGCAGCGCACCTTGGCTGTCCGGCTTTCCCCTTTGGCCCTTGGGCGCCCCCCTCTCATCACCTCCGGAGGTGGGGTTGGGTAACATGCCAATTCATGTTAATTCCGTCCACACAGCTTAAAAGACGCGGCCCTTGCTTGGCAGTGCTCACTCTAGCGCTGTCTTCTGGACAGTCCTGTTTCTTCACCTGAAGGCTACTTGTGTTGTGGCCAAAACGTCGTGGGAATTTTTATTTTATTATGTTTTATTTGTATTATTTTATCTCCATTCTACGTGACTTTACCGAAAGAACCAAGAAGATGAATACAACACTTGAAGCAAAACTGCCTCTTGCCTCCTTTTCTTTTTTGTATTTCCTTTTGGAAGCACCACTATTCCGTTTGCGGTCCATATTTAAGAACTAGTATGATATTTATATGAATATATTTTAATATATTAATGACAACACCTTTCAAATACTCTTGTTAGAAATACAATGAAGTGGTAGTATTTTATAGTCTACTTGTACCTAAAGGGAGCTTTTAGTAGATAAAGAAAAAAAGAAAAAAGCACGTGAAAGAAAATAACCCTAACCCTTTAAGAAGGTTGTTCGAAAATAACCCTTAAGAGGGATTGTTGAAATAGCCTTTGAAAAAAGACTGTTGTTTTAGAAAAAGATTAAAAGTCTCTGAATATATTACTGTGGCATACCAAGCAAGAAAACGGGCATGTCTGTAGCTATTCCGACCAAAAATTGTCTTGTAAACCTGCCTGACACAGAGAGAATTATGTTGCTTTAAATTCAAAAGATAACTTTTTTTTTCATTGGCTGAAAAACCACCAAATGTTTCTGATAAGTCAGTGAAATTACTTGGTGGAAACTATGCACATAGGCCACACCCCATCGATGGGGAGGGGAAAAAGAGCTGTCAACAATTTGCATGTCAACGTTAGCATTATCTACTTCCGTGGATCTAAAAACAGACGGTCTATGGAAAAAATGAATGGGATTTCCCTTAATCTTTAAGCATTGATTGGGTCTCGAATATATGCGTTAGTGTATTAAAAAAATATAGCTTTTGCCATTTTTAATGTTTCACAAAACCGCGGTGTATTTTTAATAACCTATTTGTCAACGGCTAAGCTCTCAACAAATGACAAGCCCTCGGTGTCACTAGCTGGCTTTTTAGTGCAGCCAATTTGGTTGTAAGGGCAGCTAGCTGGCAAAAATGGCAGCTAGATAACTAATTTCTGTTAACAAGCTGAATCATATGGGCAGCTAGCTAGGGAAAATGGGCAGCTAGCTAAAATAAAGAGATAGCTAGTTACGGTAAGGCTACCAAAGGCTTGCAATAATGACGCCCTTAAAACTGTCTAGTTATGCAGAATGAACTGACTTGTTGGTGAATATTGGATCATGTCACAGCATATTGTAGATTGCCAACCAGTGGCTCAGTTGTACAGAAGTACTGTACTCCCCGAGAGGCTCTCGTTTTAAGCATGCACTATATGTACCAAGGGGCCAGGTGTTACGCTCGATGTATGCACCGAGGGGCCTGGGGGCCCTAGTGGTCAACTCACACTGTAAACACCCAGGGGCCCGGGGCCCCAGTGGTCAACTCGCGCTTTAAGCACTGAGGGACCTCACATTGTAAGCGCTGCGGGGCCCGGGGGCCCTAGTGGTCAGCTCATGCTTTAATCGTAGAGGGGCCCAGGGGCCCTCACACTGTAGGTGCCGAGGGGCCAAGGGGCCCAGGGGCCCAGTGGCTCCAGTGGTCAGATCACGCTTTAAGCCCCAGGAGCCTAGGGGCCCTAGTGGTCAGCTCACTCTTTAAAAAAACGCCAAGGGGCCTGGGAGCTCTCACACTGTAAGCGCCGAGGGGTCTGGGGAGCAGTAGTGGTGAGCTCACATTTTAAACACCAAGGGGCCTGGGGGCCCTCACATTGCAAGCGCTGAAGGGTCTGGGAGGCCCCAGTGGTTAGCTCACGCTATAAGCACCCAGGGGCCTAGTGGTCAGCTTGCGATGTGCGCATTGAGGGCCCTGGCGTTGAACTTCCTTCAAAAGTCGTGGGCCACATACCGTGCACGGCCTGAGGCATGGAGGCCCCCTGGCAGTCCAAGGCCCCGGGGCACTGGCACCACTAGCCCGGTCCATAATCCAGCCTTGATGGTGTCGGCGGCGTGCAGCTTCGAGGTCCTGGTGACTCTCGCAATGACGATGCAACGCGAGTGGCGTACGAGTGTAAAGTTGCGTAGGTACAGTGAGGGAAAAAAGTATTTGATTCCCTGCTGATTTTGTACGTTTGCCCACTGACAAAGAAATTATCAGTCTATAATTTTAATGGTAGGTTTATTTGAACAGTGAGAGACAGAATAACAACAAAAAAATCCAGAAAAACGCATGTCAAAAATGTTATAAATTGATTTGCATCTTAATGAGGGAAATAAGTATTTGACCCTTCTGCAAAACATGACTTAGTACTTGGTGGCAAAACCCTTGTTGGCAATCAAAGAGGTCAGACGTTTCTTGTAGTTGGCCACCAGGTTTGCACATATCTCAGGAGGGATTTTGTCCCACTCCTCTTCGCAGATCTTCTCCAAGTCATTAAGGTTTCGAGGCTGACGTTTGGCAACTCGAACCTTCAGCTCCCTCCACAGATTTTCTATGGGATGAAGGTCTGGAGACTGGCTAGGCCACTCCAGGACCTTAATGTGCTTCTTCTTGAGCCACTCCTTTGTTGCCTTGGCCATGTGTTTTGGGTCATTGTCATGCTGGAATACCCATCCACGACCCATTTTCAATGCCCTGGCTGAGGGAAGAAGGTTCTCACCCAAGATTTGACGGTACATGGCCCCGTCCATCGTCCCTTTGATGCGGTGAAGTTGTCCTGTCCCCTTAGCAGAAAAACACCCCAAAAGCATGTTTCCACCTCCATGTTTGACGGTGGGGATGGTGTTCTTGGGGTCATAGGCAGCATTCCTCCTCCTCCAAACACGGCGAGTTGAGTTGATGCCAAAGAGCTCCATTTTGGTCTCATCTGACCACAACACTTTCACCCAGCTGTCCTCTGAATCATTCAGATGTTCATTGGCAAACTTCAGACGGGCATGTATATGTGCTTTCTTGAGCTGGGGGACCTTGCGGACGCTGCAGGATTTCAGTCCTTCACGGCGTAGTGTTACCAATTTTTTTCTTGGTGACTATGGTCCCAGTTGCCTTGAGATAATTAACAAGATCCTCCCGTGTAGTTCTGGGCTGATTCCTCACCGTTCTCATGATCATTGCAACTCCACGAAGTGAGATCTTGCATGGAGCCCCAGGCCGAGGGAGATTGACAGTTCTTTTGTGTTTCTTCCATTTGCGAATAATCGCACCAACTGTTGTCACCTTCTCACCAAGCTGCTTGGCAATGGTCTTGTAGCCCATTCCAGCCTTGTGTAGGTCTACAATCTTGTCTCTGACATTCTTGGAGAGCTCTTTGGTCTTGGCCATGGTGGAGAGTTTGGAATCTGATTAATTGATTGCTTGTTGACAGGTATCTTTTATACAGGTAACAAGCTGAGATTAGGAGCACTCCCTTTAAGAGTGTGCTCCTAATATCAGCTCGTTACCTGTATAAAAGACACCTGGGAGCCAGAAATCTTTCTGATTGAGAGGGGGTCAAATACTTATTTCCCTCATTAAAATGCAAATCAATTTATAACATTTTTGATATGCGTTTTTCTAGAATTTTTTGTTATTCTGTCTCTCACTGTTGAAATAAACCTACCATTAAAATTATAGACTGATCATTTCTTTGTCACTGGGTTAAACGTACAAAATCAGTAGGGGATCAAATACTTTTTTCCCTCACTGTATCTAGTAACTCGCCGTACAGGAAACCGGAACGTACTGATCAAAGGCCTTCCCAACATTTGGCAATTAAAAATCCAGCTATGAGAGATTGGCCTTGTTGCCCACAGGGCGACAACGTCACATGAACACACACAAACACCTTATTCCTCTCCCCCCTCACTCGGACTAGACGGAAGTAACAGATGGACGAACAGAGAGACAAACAGATGGACAGAGCTAAAGCTATTCAACCTTCGATGATAAAGCATTAGATCCGATGACAACATCAAGTGCACCTCCTCCTCCTCGTATCTCAGTTGAATTTCCACTTATTTAATCAACCAATTTCCTTTCCCGATTTAAATCCTCGCTCCTCCCCCGTCGTTAGCCAAACCGGGGAGGTGGGACCCCCCTCCCACCGGCACCCCCCGCCCCCCCCACCTTGGCACCCCCACCCCTCCCCCTGGCACCCCCACCCCTCCCCACCGGGCCCCGCGGCTGAGCGCGTTTCGCTGTGGAGGTGTCAGGGCAAGGCATTCACGGGCGGCTGCATCGACTTTTTAAACATTCAGACGCCTTTCGGCCATTCTGAGCACAGCCCCAGACGTCAGGGGGCCTCAGGGCCGGCCGGGGACTTCTCCGCTCCTCACAGCCGGCCATGGCCTCCATGAGCTGCTGGATGAAGGCCCTCCAAGAGCCGTCACCATCTCCACGCTCACACGCGATCACGCCCGGCACATTGCGTTCGCCCGTTTGGCGACCCCGGGGTCGCTCTCGCAAAACGAGGTCTCATCCTTGTGTCTCGGGTCGTTAAAATAAATAAATGAAGGTGCGCTGGCGGAAGGAGCCGATTTCGTCATCGCTCCATCTCCGCGGAAGATTTATTCTCTGGCACGTTCCATCCCTTGGCTGCCACTCCGTCGCCCGTCTCATCGGATTGTTCAAGTATGAATAAATATTTTTTATTGTGATCGTGTCTTCGAGCCGGGTCGCATCCAGCCAAAGCTCACATACTTATCCTAACGGTTGACGTGATGTCTTCATCTCGTTTGTTTTCAAATCCGAGTCTTCTTTCCATCTCTTTCTCTCTACTCTGCAAAATCAGCCTAAGAAAGATAAATCTCTGTGGCAGACCACCCACCCCTTCGCCCCTCTCAACCCTCCTCCCAAGACCTCCCCAGGCCCCTCCCCCTGGCGAGCTAATAAATATTGTAGGTACCGTCTGATGGCAGTCGCGCACGCACGCACGCATGTGGTGGTGGTGGTGGCGGCGATGGTGGTGGCGGTGGTGGTGGAGGTGGTGGGGGCGCCTGCCGCCCATGTTTACTCTGTCATGGCTCAAATTCGACAAATTATTACAAACAAAGCAAAGGCAGCGAGCGGGGTGGACACGTTCAGGCCAGGCTCCCCCTCCCTGTGACACCACGCGGACAGTACCGGTGGCATGGAGCAACAGAACTGTGCCACACACGGTGGCAAGGGACGCCGTGTGCGGTGGCCTCGTAGGGAGAGGTGCGTGCGGGGCGCCTGAGCCAAAGGCTTTTCTCTGTTCGGCACCGATTATAATGGCTTGGGGCAGTGCTTTGAACAATGTGGCTAGTTTTTTTCCAAAGGCGAGTTCCTCGATAGCCACACAACTTTACACTTTTAATTCAGATCATCCTGACGAGTTATTGTGACCCCCGCGTGACAGACAGCGATACGGACGGAGCTGACGCACGCAAGTTTCCAACCTTAATTGGAGAGCACTGAGGAGCAATCGATCCGGTAAACCAATCTGGCCAAGGAATAGCGACGATTCCTAGAATCGTAAAGGGGACATTGATTTGCAATATCGGTCGACACGCATGCAAGCGCAGGCAAGCACGCGCGCGCTCGCACACACGCACGCACGCACGCACACGCTCGCACGCGCGCACGCACACGCTCTCACACACGCGCGCACGCACGCAAGCGCACACACGCACACAAGCGCACACACGCACGCAAGCACTCGCAAGTGTATGCGCGCACAGGCACGCACACGCTCGCAAGCACTCGCACGCACGCGCAGGCACGGCGCTCCTCCTCTGCTCCTCCTCCCATGCTCTCTCCGCACCATCACGTATTATTTATGTCTCGCGAGACACAGCGGGGCATAACACGTTCATGGAGAAAAAGAAACACACACACGCAAGCGCGTACCAGACAGAGCATTCACAGGAACCAAAGCGCACGCGCAAACTCGCTCACCGGCACAAGCACGCGCATGGCCGCCCGCACGCCAACAAGCGCGGCTACACGCACATGCGCAGCACGACGACACACGCACAGCACGCCCCGCTTTGCCAAGGCCCGGGACCTTTCTCGTGACAATTACCGAGCCAACGCCGGAGGCCCCAAGGGGCGAACCGCAGTGTGGCCAACAACGCGACGACAGCATGGCTTTGCCGACACGCTCGCCGCCACCAGCTCGGTAGCGATTTGGTCAACACTGCCCCCACCCCACCCACCCCCCTTCACCCTCCACGCCCCCCCCACTCACCGGCATGTTCGCTGTAGAATACTCTGCGCAGGATCCTTGACCCAAACACCACGGCATCTACGCGACATAAACCATGCAATTATTGATGCTGCCATCATGGAAAGATGGGAGGGAGGGGAGTGCATGTGTCTGTATGTGTGCCAGTCGACAGTGAGGAGCGGTAGTGTAGTGGTTAGTGTGCTGCGCTATGAACCCAGCCACCTGAGTTTGATTCCCGCTCACGGCCAACACCAGTGATGATTATGTGAACCTGGGCCTCCCCAGGTCGACTCAGCCTCAAATGAGTACCTGGTGTGACGTGTAAGCACCGCCACTAGGGAGACAAAGGCAGCCGGGCGTGGTACTAGCCATCCACCCCCTCGTGTGCCGTGCCGGCCTTCATAGGTGCTCGCTAACAGCACTTGCCCCAACAGTCTGTTCAGGCTATACAGGGGATCTTTATCTTGCCAGCGGTGGTGCAGTGGTTAGTGCACTGCCAAATTTGATTCCCAAAATCGGTGACGAATATATAAACTGGTCCGTAGCCTCCCCGAGTTCGACTCGTCCTTAAACATCAGGAATGGGGAGACAAAGGCGGCCAAGCATGGTTCTCCACGCCGGCCTTTATAGGTGCTCGCTAAGAGCACTTGCCCAAATAGCCTGTGCAGGCGACACGGGGGACCTTTGTCTTGGCGTATCGGTTGTAGCGGTGCCGCCCTGTCCAGGAATTAAACTCAGGTCACAGGGTTCGTGGCGAAGGTCACCAAATGCTTCACGACTCCGGGACCAGGCCAGAGAGCTCAGCGGTGGAGCGAGTATCTCGCAAGAAACCGGACTAAACTACTAAAACTATATTTTGATTTAAAGCTTTCGTGACTGCAGTGATTCATATTCTTGGTTCTTTCGGTAAAGTCACGTTGAAAGGAAACAATAAAATAATAAATATATAAAACAATAAAATTCTCACGACGTTTCGACTGTAACACAAACTGTTTGTGTCACGACGTTTCGACTGTAACACAAACTGTTTGTGTTACAGTTTGTGTTACAGTCGAAACGTCGTGAGAATTTGATTGTTTTATATATATTTTATTATTTTATTGTTTCCCTTCAACGTCACTTTACCGAAAGAACCAAGAATACTAAAACTATTTCATTATTTTACCAGGTATGGCCCACTGAGCTCTACAGCTCTTTTTCAGAAGCGTGCTGGCTATATCACGTAAAAATGTATAGCAGCAGCCAAATACTCTAAACGCGTGATGTTGATTCTAAACGTGGAGAGAAAAACCGGAGGACCGGAGAAAATTCCTTGCGACCACGGGGAGAGAGAGACACACGAAATATACAGCAGATGTCAGGGTTGGGATTAAACCCACGACCTCCTGTATACCAGGCGAAATAGTTAACATCTCACTACCATGGGGTTCCATGGTGGCGAATCCACATGCTGGTTGTAGGGGGGGATTGACTGAGCCCATCAGCCCTCCCTCCGGTGGTCAATTAAATAAGCACCACATTGGAGGGTCGATCGACAGCCGCTGTCCTCCGAAAATACCTGCCCTGCCATAGGAATGCGGAATTTGCACCTCCGACTCAGGGGTTGAGCACCGCCTCAATGGTCATTGGGGCAGGAAACACCTGCGATGTGTTTTAGAAGTCCGTCTCAAACTCGCTCCGTCACTCCGTGACGTGGCCCCCGACCCAAGCAAGCCCAAGAAACCGGACATCTGTGAAAAAGAGCTCTACGGCTCATCAGATTCCGCGAGTACAAATAAATCAATTCCGACAATTCTTATTCTGCAGCCAGAGGCGAGGGGGAGAGGCGAGAGGAAGAGGTGAGTGGGAGAGCGGAGCGGCGTACTGTCCAGCAAGCGACGCAGAGGACTGTGCACGTAGACAAGGCCCACGAGGATCCCTGACAGGTGCCCGATGAATGACGCCCTGCACACACAGAGAGAGGAGAGAGGGGAGACAGAGAGAGGAAGAGACGGGGGGGGGGGGGGGGGGGTGTTAGGTTTAGAACATCTATAATCCAAGCGTCTCTGCCCCCCCAATGATTGAGATCGCCACGCGACTCACCACCTGCATTTTAAGTGAAGTTGCCCAGCGTTTTGGCGTTCGGGTTATTGCGCCTGAGTTATGGTTTCAGGTGAGGCGTTTTGGAAGCTACAGAAAAGGTGTAGGCTCCGCCCACTGCTCAGGTAACCCATCCCACTGCTCAGGTAGCCCCTCCCAATGCTCAGATAGCCCTTCATATTACTCAGGTAGCCTCTCCCACTACTCAGGTACCTCTACCCACTCGCAACATCAAGGGTCAAGCAGGAAGCCAGAGAGTTTTAAAACGATGACAAAATCCCGATTTTCACTGAAGCTTTTGCAAGGGTACACCGGGACACGGCCATTATGGCTGAAGATGCATTATTGGATCACATATAGTCATCGTGCTGTAGTGGCGAGATGTTAACTACCTCCCCTGGTATACAGGTCGTGGGTTTGATTCAAACCCTGACGTCTGTATATTCGTTCTCCCAGTGGTCGCATGGATTTTTATCCTCGGTCCTCCAGGTTTTTCCCTCCACATTTAGAATCATGTGTTTTGAGTATTTAGCTGCTGCTATACATTTCCACATAAGCCACTCCATTAATTGATCATTTCTGGCCAAGTCTGCTTTTTTTAAAAAGAGTTACACAGCTCAGTGGACCTTACCTGGAAAAATAAAGTTTACATATTTTTTTTGTTTTATTATTAACCTACCGGGAAAGTTTTTTTTTCAGACCACACCAGGATGTTTTGTAGCTTGAGGCTCAGGGGGTCAGTTCCACAAAAAGCCTAAGCTCCCAACGTTCATGAGGGGTGCGTGCGATGGAATTGACCCAAGGGGGGGAGAGGGGGGGGCGTGCAGACCTGGGTACCAGCAGGTGGATGACGACGAGCTCGGCCCAGCATGCGTAGCGGTTCTGCATGGGGAATGTGTTCATCACATAGGTCACTCCGCCAGGGTTGTAGTGGTTGTTGATCACCTTGAGTCCAAACAGGACACCTGGAGGGCACGGGGTGCAGCGGGGGGGCAGGTGCAAGGCACGCCGCGGTCACCTTCATTTTGTCTCTGATGTGGCGCCCTTCACGGCAAGCGCCATCGCATCTCAAAAGTTCAAAGGGAAGCCCCCCCCCCCCCGTAACTCAACACCTGGCCTGCAAGTGGGCATCAGTCTGCCAGTGGGGGCGAAGATCGCTGCTGCTATGTGTGATCCCAATTGAGTCGTATATATTTTTTTGGTTTAACACGTAGGCTTTCGCAACCAATAACATCCATGTTTTTGGGTTAGAGCGTGTAAAAAAATAAATGTGTCGTTAAAACCCGCCACCACCCGACACAGTCAACTAGTAAGGGTTGTCACATAATGCACATGCTCGCATAATGCACATGAAAAATGTAAGTTGCATCAGTAATCCCCCCCACCCCACATTGTGCAAGAGCACAGAAGGGTGGTCAACACATCTACGCCTCTATATAATAAACGAAACAGAAAGACTTCTCCACAAATCTGGCTGTCGCCTTATGAAGCTAGTTACAATTACTGGAGAAACGTCGTACTGTTTGTAAATGTTGCGGCTGGCTCTCCAACACACCGGTGTGCTGTACTAGTGACGAATTGGCACGTTCTGTTTATGTGACAACCCTTACTAGTTAGCTGTGTCGGGTGGTGGCGGGTTTTAACGACACATTTATATATTTACCCGATCTAACCCAAAAACCTCTTATGGATATATATTTTTTTATTAGGCAAAATTGGGCCTATGATGCCGGAACAAGATGGTCTGCTCCATTTGAGAATATTTATGCTGGAGGTTCCGATGAGCTGTAAAGCTCTTTCTCACAGATGTCCTGCAGGCTCTCGAATCCCCAGGGCATTTCACACGAGAATTCTGGCACTCCCGCGGCACGGTGGGGCGGGGGGGGGTAGTGCCTACCGGAGAAACCGATGGCGCACTGCTCCATGTAGGAGTAGCTGCCCGTGGCGAAGGCCAGGGCGGCGGCCAGCGCTAGTTGCACCACGCCTGTCAGCGCCGCCAACGTCAGCAGCAGGGTGCCGAAACGCACGCTGCCCAGCCGGCCCTCCAGCGCGACGCCCTTCCACAGCGCGGAGATCATGTTGAAGTAGAGGTGCATGTCGTCGGCGTGGTGCACGGGCGCCAGCGCCAGGCGCCGCCAATCACAGCGACCCCACACGGCCTCCACGCCCAGGCAGGTGGCATGGGGGCCGCCCCACGGCGCCATGAACAGGAGGGCGTTGAGACCGATGGTGCCCAGCGTCACGGGCGGAATGCGGTGGAGGCCGAAGCGGAGCATCTCGCCGCCCAGCAGCAGCACGCCGATGCCTGGGGAGTGGCCGCCCCTCTGGTAGCGCCGCATGTCAATGCTGCAGAGAACCAGTTTCTACATCAATGTCCAGGACAAGTTGGACGTTTATTCGTTATTACGGTATTGTTATGCTTTCGCATGTTCAACCAGGAGGGTTCTACCAAGTTTTTTTGCAGTAAGGGGGCGATGATGCTGCTGCTGCTGCTGTGAATTCGAATATGTATTTATGCTGAAGGAGTCCGATGAGCTATGAAGCTCTTTTTCACAAATGTCCAGTGTGATCCCAGTCGAGCAATTCGCAGGTACATTTTCAGCACTGGGGTGTGTTTTGGCTAATACCAGTTCCACTGCAAGTGTTTATCTTGGGAGGAAAACAGCAGAATCCAGAAAAACTCCACGCAGAATTGTGGGGAAATCGTAGAAACTCCACATTCACACGCTCGACATCATAGGCGAACATACTGCACAGGCATCACAAGAACATTCACAGCACTCAGGGAGGAAATACTTAAGTCTCGGGTGGTGTGGTGGCGACACGCGCCTCACAGCAAGAGACGCCTGGGTTCGATTCCCGACTGGCGCCACTGCGTGGTGCAGTTTGTACGCTGTCTCCCCCTGTTCTGAGTGGGTTTCCTCTGGGTTTTATGGTTTCCTACTCTCATAGCTAAACCCACACACATACAGTGGAACTGGTTTTGGCCAAGGCATTCCAATGCTGAACAAGCCCCTGAAAATTACTCAATTGGGATCACACTAAAACTAAACTACAATTTATTTTACAGGTAAGGCCTACTGAGCTATGTAGCGCTTTTTCAGAAGTGACTTGGTCATCACAAATGATATCTCAACAAAGTGGCTTATCATCGTGTGGAAATGTATAGCAGCCATCTACTCTAAACACGTGATGCTGATTCAAATGTTTAAGGGAAAAACCAGAGGACCCGGAGCAAAATCCACGCTACCATGGGGAGAGACACGCAAACTCTAAAAATACAGCAGGCGTCAGTATCCTGATATACAGTATCCTGTATATCAGGATACTGGCAAACAGGTCCCATAGATATATCTATCGACCCGAGCTATAAGTGCTCTGATACTTGCATTTCCTTTGTACTGTTTGTCTTTTGGCGTTCTCTAGTCTAACACTGGTGGTGAGACTAGGCCATAAAAAGGCTATCTCTGGTGAAGGTCAATCCGTATCAAAGACAATGCACACACATGATCAGAGATCATGTTTGCTTGCATGTTTTGCCGCAAGTAACGTGTGGTTAATGCGGACTTGATGCATTGTTGCAAAAGGTATCTATTTGATACATCCGAACACAACTCCTGTTTTGCCAGGGTAGGGTAAAAAAAAAAATTTTCACGCGAGGTAACTTTACAATCACTGCCACAGCAGCAACATCAAAACATCGCCTCCTGTTGCGCGCAACCGTTGGGCAGGACCCTCGTGGATGAGGGCGTCTCGAGACTCGGCGGGACTCTGATGGCTGGAGCAGTCGTTGCGCAACGATCGGAGGCATCGTGGGCCCCGCTCCCTCCGTGCTTAGCCGTAACGCTCTCGCAACGGGCTTACTCGAAACTAAGTTTTGTTAATTTTACTCAAGGCCCCACCGAGCTGCCACGTCGCTCTTTTTCCGAAGCGACCCGCGCTGTTCACCAATGACAGTTCAACCAAAGTGACTCATCATCATCATCGTCGTCGCGTGGTCATTCATAGCAGCAGCCAAATAACACCAAAGCGCGTGAGAGTTGATTCTAAATGTGGAGAACCGGAGGAAGACCCGGAGACAAATCCACGCGACCACGGGGAGAGAGACGCCGACAAATCCAAATATACAGCAGCAGGCGTCAGGGTCGGGGTCAAACCCACGACCTCCTGTATACCAGGCGAAGGAGTTAACATCACGGGGCATCGGCGCGCATCTCCTGTGCACAGCCAGCGGTGGTAAACTCCACGTTGCTAGGGCGAGCAATACAACATCTCGCGTCCTTTACCGATCCCATTGGCGCCGCAGTGACGGCACGGGCGCTAGCCCTGGGGCCTCTCTCACGGTCAAGCGATTGCCTCACGGGAGAAGGCAGCAGCCCCCCGACGGCTCTCCTCACCAGCAGCGGCAGCAGCAGCAGCAGCAACAACAACAAGAGTAAACAACAACAACGAGAGTAAACAACAACAGCGCTCTGCGGTGTTCCTAACGGACCGTCCGCGCGTGACTTCCTATTCGCAAACGGCGAAACTTGTCATCACGTGACCAGCGAGCGGGTTGGGGGCTCGCCCCGCCCCTCCTCCACCAAAACGTCCCGGGCACACGATTGGTCCGCGCTGCGATGCCGGTAACTCGGCGAGCCAATAGGTGCTGCGCCTCCCCCTCGCCACCACCCCCCTTCTCCCGCACCCCCCTCTCCTTGCGCCTTGTACCACGTGATCTCCCGCCCCCTCACCGTGAGCGCGCGAAGTCAGCGAAGGGAAATGTTTTTATCTCTCGAGAAATCCGAGGAGCTGCCAAGCTCTTTGTCGCACATGTGCCGCGGACGTTCCACGTTCTTGTGACGGCGCCAGGCGAATAGACGAGGTTTCCCCTCGCAGATCCTGCAAAAGCAGCAGGATCGAGCCCGCTTCGTGGCCAGATGGGCGACCACAACGCCTACCAATGAGAAGGCTCGGCCATAGCAATGTGGAATCTCCAGGCCTGTGCACAGGAGACGATGCACCAACCCGTCAGCCCCCGGTGACCTGTGCAGACCAAGGCCAGCGTTGCAGAGCAAGCGGAAGCACGTCGCCAACTCTTGGCCGGTTTTCCATATGTCTGGGTCTCATCAGCATTCTGCCGTGTGTCACCGTGGCTTGGAGGTGCTCGAGCGACGCCGCACGTGGGGGGCTCTCTGCGCTGTGGCTCACGGCGGAGGTGCCCTGCAGCGGTCCTTGCCCGCGATGCCGGGAGCTGTAGCAGCAGCAGCAGCACAGCGTGGGTTATGGCCCAGCAGCCGCGCCTAACCCCGCTTGGGTGGTTTGATCCGGCCGGCCGCCCCAGTTAACACTGCGGGAGGTTGTACAAACCATCGTGGCTCTCAACCGGGGGGGTGGGGGGTGAACGTGGCAATGTCTCCAGGGGGTACGTGGGGTGATCTATAACAGTGTGAAATTATATCGTACATGAGAGTCATTGTGAATAATCTTGTATGAATCTGTCAATACTGCATAAAATAACCACGATAAAATGTAAATCCACGTAACCTAGAACGATATAAAATACCTTCCTAAGCTCACTGATCGTACACAACGCAGGTTTCCAAGAGTACCCGGCGAACAAAAACGAATGACATCACGCGTGCAGAGCGTCCTTTGATTTTGTTGGTTTTTTCGCCTAAGTTGGGATAACCTCACGAAATGGACAATTGATTTCTAAAACATCGATGTCCGTTCATACATTAATTTCTCAGGCAAGGGGGGGGTGGTGGTGGGGGCGGTACGCCGCTCGGTTGAAACCAAATTAATCAAGGAGAGTATCAGTAGGCCACCAAAGGGTGAGACGCACTGCGGGGTTGTCCGTGTGTCGCGTCGGAAATACATAGCACACACCGCCCGGTGTATACTTACCTGTAGTTGCGGGCACAGGCCCATAGGGGGTGCCACCCTGAGCTGGGGAAAGACAGAGGGAGCCGGACCGTTGAGGGGCCGGGTTCTCCCCCCCCCCCCCCAGACCCTAGGTGAGGGGTTGGGGGGTTCTTCCAGAGCCCCCTGGAAGGTTCCAGAAAGGGGGCGGTACCGGGGGCGGAGAGTCCCCGGGAGGTGTATAAAAGGGGCACCTCAGGGACAGCTCGGGGCAGTGCTCTGAAGACGAAGAACCGAAGACCAGCTAGGCTAGGACCCTGGGACCCCGGGACCCGACATCCTTGTAAGGGCCGGGGCCGAGCGTGGACCAGTGGTCAGGACCCGTACCTTGGCTGGATCGGATCAGTTGAGCCTCCCCTAGGGCACAGATAGCCGGAGGGCTGAGAGCCAGGTATCCCAGTGTAAGGGCACGCTAGCCTGGAGGTTGTACCTCCCGAGATAGTGGGAGTTAAGGGGAGTATTGTTAAAGTTTATAATAAACCGTGTTGCCTCTAAAGACAATGTCTCCAGAACCCACTACACTTGCAACAGCGCAGTGCCGTTAGCTTCACTCGCAGTGGACGTTAAAGATCCCGTGGCGTCGTCACGCACCAGAGGGATGTGCCCATTGTGTGCCGGCGCGAGCCACATTTTGCCAAATTCGAAAAAAGTTGACCGATGGCAAATTACTCGATTGGGATCGGGCACAGAAGCAGCAACAGCAGCGACATCGCCCTGCACTGTGGAGGGACTGCTGCTGCATCATCCTCCCGGGAGGCTGCACCTCTGATTATCACGGTTTGGCTGCGTACAGTCCGAAAGAAGTAAAAAATGTTATGGACTGATTGGCGGTAGTACACCGGTGCGGCATGAAGACACAGCAGCCAGCGGTCCTCGTAAAACAGTCTCACGATGTCACCGTGCCCCCTTGAGCGAGCTGCAGGGACTCCGTGAGAAGTTGCAACTTCGCTTCAGCAGCCGCTTTCCTATGTAGAGGAGTAGAATGGGGAAGTGGCGTCACGTGTGCTGTCCAGTGCGATGACGTGACGTCATGCGCTCAGGGCAGCAGAATGACGTCATGGCTCCTCAAGGATAAAGGGGGGACCCCGTGACGTCAGCGAGGTCGTAGCGAGGGAGTAGGGTCGGAGAAGGGTGGAACGGGGAGCCAGGGGCAAGAGGGTAGGGATAGGGGAGAGCACAGTGCCAGGCTAGACGTGGCTGTGCTCCTCGGTCGGCCGTGTTGGCTGATCCCACGGCCGGCACTGAGGAGACAGTACAGGGCAGCCGGCTGTGTCGGGACCTAGCCCGGGACCCCTAACCCCTAGGAAGTTGTTCACCCCTGTGTGTTGTTAAGATTTGTAATAAACCTTTGGCGGAAGCCCTTAACTTACCTCAGCCTCCGAGTGAGTTATCGGGAACTTCTCAACAACTGGTGTCGGAAGTGGTTACGCTGCCATCGCTATGCCTAAATCGGGCAGGCGGCGTAAGAGTCCACCGGCGGGATGCCGGAAGAGTGCCGACGACGTCGGGGAGGCTTCGGCTGCGACCCCGGGGCAGTCCGGCGCCCCAGAGACGAGCCCCGTGGAGATGGACTCAGCGGGGCAGGAGGTGCCGGCGGATTCCCGCCGTTTCGCCGCCCGCCAATTTGGAATTCAGCGTCATTTCTCATGCGCCGCCAGAGGTGGCGGCCATGTTGGTGGGGGCGCCGCAAGCGGACGCAATTTCCGCTGCGACGCCGGAAGCGGCGGCTGCCGTTGCTGCCGCGGATGCCGCCGCGGCTCTGCACCTCGCCGTGTCGGCGAGCCTTGCCGCGGATGCCGTCGCGGCCCCGCACCCCGCCGTAGTTGCGGGCTTGGCCGCGGACGTCGCCGCGGCTCTGTACACCGCAGCTACTGCCGCGGATGCCGCCATGGCTCCGCACCTCGCCGTGCCGACGAGCGTTGCCGCGGATGCCGCCGCGGTCCCGCGCCCCGCCGTGGCTGCGGGCTCTGCCGCGGGGGCTGCCACGGATGCCGCCGCGGCTCCGCACCTCGCCGTACCGGCGAGCCGGGCCGCGGATGCCGCCGCAATTGCGAGGTGGCTCGTGGGCGCTGCTGCGGCTCCTCACCTCACCACGTCTGCGACGTGGTCTGCGGGGACCGCAATGCCGCCGCACCTCGCCACGTCGGCGGGCGCGGGCGCCACGGACGCCGCGGCGCCCCCCCACGCTGACGCTATTGCAAGGTGGGTCGCGGGCGCCGCGGATCCATATGCCGCCGCATTTGCGAGGTGGCTCGCGGGCGCTGCTGCGCCTCCTCGCCGCGTCTGCGGCGTGGCCCACAGAGGCCGCAACGCTGCCGGCCCTCGTCGCGTCGCCGGAGGTCGCCGTTGCTGCTGCAGCGGCTCCACACCTCGCCGCGCATGCGGGGTGGGTCGCGGGAGTCACGGCACCTCCGCATTACGCCACCGCGCCTACGGGGTGGGCCACGGTGGCCCCAACGCCGACACTCCGCGTCGGGCCTGCGGGAGGGGCTGCAGGGGCTGGCCGTTGGCGATGCCGCGGACCCACACCTTGTCGCGCCTTCAAGGTGGGTCACGGGCGCTAATGCGCCTCCGCATCCCGTCGCGCCTGCGGGGTGGGCGGCGGCCGCTGCTGCACCTCCGCACCTCGCCACGTCTCCGGCATGGCCCATGGGGGCCGCAACACTGCCGCACCAAGCCGCATGTCCGGGGTGGCCCATGGGGGCCGCAACGCTGCCGCACCACGCCGCGTCGTGGGAGGTTGCCGCGGCTGCGGGGCTGCCGCAGTCACACACGCTGGCACCGCGGTTCCATACGTCGCCGTGCCGGTGGGGTGGCCCGCAGGGGCCACCGCAGGTCCGTATTATACCGCCGCGACTACGGCGTGGCCAGTGGAGGCCGCAACGCCGCCGCCCTTCGCCGCGTCGCGGGAGGTTGCCGCGGCTGCGGCCGCAGCTCCATCCGTCGCCGCGCCTGCGGGGTGGCCCGCAGGGGCCACCGCAGGGGCCACCGCAGGCTCGTATTATACCGCCGCGACTATGGCGTGGTCAGTGGAGGCCGCAACACCGCCGCCCCTCGCCGCGTCGCGGGAGGTTACCACGGCCGCGGAGGCCGCCGCAGTCACGAACGCTGGCACCACGGCTCCGTACGGCGCCGCGGACAGGTGGGTCGCGGGCGCTGTGGCGCCTCCACACCTCGCCGCATCTACGGCGTGGCCCGGGGAGGCCGCAACGCCGCCGCCCCTCGTCGCGTCGCGGGAGGTTGCCGCGGCTGCGGCCGCAGCTCCATCCGTCGCCACGCCTGCGGGGTGGCCCGCAGGGGCCGCCGCGGGCCCGTATTATACCGCCGCCTGTCCGGCGTGGCCTCGGGGGCCGCAGCGCCACCGCAACTTGCCACGTCTTCGGCGTGGCCTATGGGTGCCGCAACTCAGCCGCCACCCACCGTGTCTCCCGCGTGGCCTACGGGAGCCGCAGCGCCACCGCACCTTGCCACGTCTTCGGCGTGGCCTATGGGTGCCGCAACTCAGCCGCCACTCACCGCGTCTCCGGAGTGGCCCATGGGGGCCGCAACGCTGCCGCACCTTGCCGCGTTTGCAGGGTGGCCCGTGGGTGCCGCGGGGCTTCCACACCTCGCCGCGCCGCACGGCCAAGGGCTGCGCCGGTTACCCCACGTCGCGCCGTTTGTCGCAAAAGGGGGCGACTGCTTGGCCTTCCAGGACCGGTTCGACGCGGCGTATATGTCGGTCGGCTGGTCCATGGAGGAGGCGTTGTGGGCCCTTCCAACCTGCCTGGACGAGAGGGCGCTGCAGGTCTTCAAGTCCATTCCCCTGATCGATAAAGCTACGCTTCCGGCGGCGTACCTCCGGATGGCCGACGTATTCGAGCCACCGTCCAGTGCGAGCCTGAAGTTTTCGCTACGGCGGCGGGAGGAGGGGGAATCGCCATTGGCCTTCCGCTGCTCGCTCCTGGCCCTGGCACAGGCCGCATACCCTGATATACAGGGCAGGGCGCTGGACTCGATGGCCCTGGAACGGCTACTCGACCTGGCACGTGAGCTGGCGCTTTGTCCATCAATAGCGATCACCAGATCACGTCATTGGCGGTGGCCGAGAACATCCAGGCGCGCACCTCTCCCTCTGCCAACAGCCCCGGATGGCGGCGTGCTCGGGGATCCCGGTGCCAAAAGGGGAGGCCGCCTCTCAGGGTGTGGACACCCTCGCGGCCCTGGCGATGCCCGATCGTCACGGAAGGGGGGCGGGTGGTCGCCATCCGGAGCAGCGGGGGCGGCCGAGACCTTCCCGCCCGCAGGACGCTGCCACGGTGACCTGCTTCCGCTGTGGTCAGCAGGGCCACATTGAGCGGGGCTGTAGGAATGCCCCAGGGGCCTTCAGCAAGGGGGCTCCAAATCCTCCCGGACCCTCATCGGCATCAAGCCCAGGGCCCCAGGCAAGTCGCGACGCATCACCCGCGCGGCCGCTCCCCTTACCTCATGCATCTAGCGGGGCTAGGGCCCATCGTCAGCGGGTTGTCCTCGAGGGGTCGGGTGCACCATCATTGTCACCCACTGGATGGCCCAGGCAGACCCGCCACTGGAACGCGCTGGCGCATCGGATGGTGGCGGCAGCTGCCGGCTCCTCAGCATTGGCGGGTTGCATACAGGGTGTGCAAGTTTGCCTCTTGGTGCATACGGGGGCGTCTGCCACCATTATTTCAGAGGCCGTTTTCGAGCTGCTACCCCGCAGCATTGGTCCGTTAAGGCCGGTTCGTGGGGCTTCTGTCGCCGCGAACGGCAGCAGTTTGGGCATATTGGACCACGTTATAGCGTCGGTTCGGGTTGACGAGATTGAGTTGGCCGGGCCTATTTTGGCAGTTCCATGCCTCTTGGGGACCAACTTTTTTTCTAGAATGCCCATTCGAATTCTCGTTGACCAGGGCTGTGTGGAAATGCCGTCAGGGAGGCGGCTGCAATTCCTACAATCGCCTACCATCCTGTCTCCCTTGGTTGCCAGTGTGTGGGCCTTGAATAGGGCGGCGGTGACCGTGCCACCGGCGTCACAAATCTTGGTACCCCTTAGGTTGCGCAGACCGCTCGAAGGGGGCTCCATGGAGACAGGTATCCTCCTGTCCCCATAGAGTTACTTTTCAAGGACGATGGGATTGGTGGGCGCCTTGACGGCCGTGTCGGGGCGCCAGGACCTTTTTCTACAGGTCCTCAATTCGGGGCCCGCGCCGATCGTAATCCCGGCCTGTCGCCGTCCTGGCGCACGCGACCCCGGCTCCCCTACCCGAGAGCGCTGCCCCGGATGGAGGAGTCGTGGCGGGCGTGATGTGCGCAGGGGACTCCGACGCATCGTGGATCGCCACGTTGTGCAACGAGAATGTCTCGTCCACCGGGGAGCGTCAGCAACTCCGCGAACTCATCGAGAGGTTCACCGATGTGTTTAGCCAAAGTAAGTTTGATCTGGGTCGCACTACTCTCTTGGAACACCACATAGATATGGGCGACTCAGCCCCTATTCGACTTAATTCCCACCGCTTTAGCCCTGCGTAAAAGGAGCATGTCCGCTCGGCTGTCGACGAAATGTTGGCGGCGGACATCGTCTCCCCTTCTACTAGCTCTTGGGGTGCCCCCATTGTGCTAGTCAAGAAACGGGACGGGAGTCTCCGGTTCTGCGTTGATTTCCGTAAATTGAACAAGCTCTCGGTGTCTGATGCATATCCATCGCCTCGCATGGATGATTCCCTGGACGCCCTCTCGGGCACGCGGTTCTTTTCGACTCTAGATTTGCTCTCTGGCTTCTGGCAATTGCCACTGGACGAAGCCTCTAGACCCAAGACCGCGTTCCGCACGCCCCAGGGGTTGTTCGAGTTCAATCGGCTTCCTATGGGTCTTCATTCGGCCCCAGCCACCTTCCAGCGTCTCATGGAGATGGTCTTGGCGGGGCTGCAGTGGGAGTCTTGTTTAATCTACTTGGACGACGTTATTGTTTTTGGGCGTACGTTTGACGAGCACTTGCAATGCCTTGAGGCTGTGTTCGTCAAAGTGCGTGCTGCGGGCTTGAAATTTAAACCCCAGAAATGCCATTTGCTACAACCATCGGTGAAGTAGTTGGGACACATTGTTAGTGCGTCAGGTGTCACCACGGACCCGGAGAAAACGGCTTGTGTCCGGACGTGGCCGACTCCCACATCTGTCGCGGAGGTGCAGTAGCTTCGTCGGCTTCGCATCGTACTATCGCCGGTTTGTCCGCGATTTTGTGACAATTGCGAAGCCACTGCTTCGCCCTTTCCGCCAAAGGCCAAAGGTTTCACTGGGGCGCGGCGGAGGAGGCTGCTTTTGCGACGCTTCTCACGGCCTTGGCGGATGCGCCGCCCTTGGGGTACCCCGATATCTCGAAACCCTTTCTGCTCGACACCGATGCCAGCGACACGGGCATTGGGGCAGTCCTGGCCCAAGTGGTCGATGGGGTGGAGAGGGTGGTAGCCTATGGCAGTCGTGTTCAGTCCCCAACGGAACAGCGATACTGCGTGACCCGGAGGGAGCTTTTGGCCATAGTTTTTTTTGTTCAATTGTATAGGCCCTACTTGTACGGTAGGCGGTTTACAGTCCGAACCGACCACGCGGCCCTGCAATATTCGCTAAGGATTGGTCAGCCCTCGGGTCAGCTGTCCCGCTGGCTCGAGGTGCTCCAGGATTACCCCTTTGACATAATCCACAGAAAGGAGGCACAGCATGGAAATGCGGACGACTTGTCCAGATTGCCGGCAGGCGGCGGGTGTGCTTGCGCCCTGGGCTCTAGCCGTTTCAAGGCCCCAGGAGACGTCGCGGCCCAGTTGGTCGCGTCGGCCAAGACGGCCACCCCTCCAGGTGCGGCGACGCCCACGGATTTCGGCCTGGGACTCCCCCGGGAGGTATGGTCCAGCTTACAGATGGAGGATTCCTCTCTGATGAAGCTACGACGCCGTGTCGGACGTAAGGCCCGGAGCTCAGCTTCGTCGGCGGCCCCAGCGATCGCCATGCATGACTGACTCCTCATGCGTTGGGATGCCCAATTGGAACACTATTGCGTGGTTGTGCCCACTAGCCTGCGTGGTAAATTAACCCGAGCCATTCACGAGAAGCTTATGCACCTTGGCTACCGCAAGAACCTATTGACCCTTAAGCGGGACTATTACTGGCCGGGTGTGGAGGGTGACGTGGCACTGATTTTGAAAGATTGCCACGACTGCGCATGGAGGAAGGCCCCAGTTGTCCAGGACCGGGCCCCGCTGCAGTCCATCCGGGTTTCTCGCGTTAATGAACTCGTGGCGCTCGACATTTTGGGCCCATTCCCTGCATCCCAACGGGGCCATAAATACACATTGGCCTGTGGCGTGGCCTTGGGTCGATCAGTCAGCCTCTTCTATCACCGAGGCGTTCGTCCAGGGGTACGTGTTGGACAAGAGCACGCCGGAACAATTATTGACGGATCAGGGGCGGAATTTCTCGTCTAAGCTGCTCAAGGAGGTGTGTAACCTCCTTGGCACCAGGAAAATCCGCACCTCGCCTTACCACCCCCAATCGGACGGGATGGTAGAGCGCTTGAACCGCACCCTCACTTCCATGCTGTGCCACCATGTGAACACGTCTCAGTCGGACTGGGACCTGTTCGTCCCGGGGGTCTTGGCAGCGTATCGGTTGACTCCTCATGTCTCAACGGGATTTTCGTCTTATTATTTAATGTACAGTAGGGAACCGGAGCCCCCGGTGCATGTCCAACTGGACGTGGGGTCCTCCAGGAAGGGGTCGGCGGTGCCGGTCCCTTTGAAGGTCGCGCTTGACCGGCTGCGCGAGGCACGGCAGGCCGCTGCCGAGAATTCCGCCAGCCGGCAGGCGGCTAATGAGCGGCTGCCCAAACACCAGGCAGCGGACCTCCCGTGGGTAGTGGGCCAGAAAGCGTGGCTGCATTGTTCCCAGGTCCCGGTTGGCACATCTGCCAAATTGCACCGCCCTTGGCAGGGCCCCGTTGAGGTCGTGGAAGTCTACCGGCCGCAATGCGTCCAGATTCGGTTCAGACGCCAGCGGTGGATAGTGCACCCGTCCCGGCTCAAACGTTATGTTCCATCTACCCTGGGGGATCCACCCCCAACTACGGAGCGGCCAGCAGGTGATGTGTCCGTCGTGCCTGTCCGGCCGGGTTCTGTTGACGGGGGTGGCGTTCGCCCTGTTTGTGTGCCCCCAGGGCCTTTCCAAGTAGCGCCGGCAAAGACCCCTCGGCCACCGGAGGCTACGGCAGTGGGCCTGTTGCCTGCCGACAGTCCACCTGCACTGGCGGCGGACGCCACACGGGGAAGCGGGCCGGCAGCGCATACCCGTTTGAGGGTGATGCAGCTCCGGTGATGGCCTTGGTGGCCGTTCATAGGGCCCCAGCCCCCGGCACCCGCTCGGCACTGCCGGCCGGAAGAAGCCGTCTGACTTTTCTTTTATTACTATATATTTTTTCCCCATTCGTTCTGTTGTTACTGTGGTGCCTGGGATGCCGTGCTGCCCTAAGGTTGGGGTTCTTCTAATAGCCGGTTTTACCTTCGGGCACGTGCACGCTTAGTTGTTCGGCCTTCGATGGGGGGGTTGGGCCCCGCTGGCGTGGTGGTTGCAGCCGGGTCGGCTGTTTTTTTTCACAGGAGAGGGTAATGTAGAGGAGTAGAATGGGGAAGTGGCGTCACGTGTGCTGTCCAGTGCGATGACGTGACGTCATGCGCTCGGGGCACGGCTCCTCAAGGATAAAGGGGGGACCCCGTGACGTCAGCGGGGTCGTAGCGAGGGAGTAGGGTCGGAGAAGGGTGGAATGGGGAGCCAGGGGCAAGAGGGTAGGGATAGGGGAGAGCACAGTGCCAGGCTAGACGTGGCTGTGCTCCTCGGTCGGCCGTGTTGGCTGATCCCACGGCCGGCACAGAGGAGACAGCACAGGGCAGCCGGCTGTGTCGGGACCTAGCCCGGGACCCCTAACCCCTGGGAAGTTGTTCACCACCTGTGTGTTGTTAAGATTTGTAATAAACCTTTGGCGGAAGCCCTTAACTTACCTCAGCCTCCGAGTGAGTCGTCGGGAACTTCTATTTGAACGCGTGGCGATGACACCACCACGAATCGTCATATTTGGATGCCACCGTCCGCCAATAAATTATTCCCGATATGAATTGAGGAACCCTCCGACCAAGTCTACAGCACGAGGAGTCAAATGTTGCCATTGGAACACGGAGGCAGCCGATCGTCATCAGGCTGGGTGCTGCTGCGCGGCAACAGACAGCAAAGCTTCATGTTCAGCCGCTCATGAAGTTCCATCTTCCTACGCTTCGACATCACGAGATCCGATTTTGATGCACCACCACCAACCACCACCCACCATCACCACCTCCCACTACCACCACCACACACTACCACCACCACCACCCTCTACCAACTCCCACTACCACCACCCACTACCACAAGCCACCACTGCCACCCACCACCTCCACCCACCACCCACACCACCACCCACCAACACCACCACCGCAACCCACCAACACCCACAACCACCCACCATCCACCACTACTACCAACACCCACCACCGCCACCCACCACCGACCACCACCAACCATCACCCACTACCACCACCCACGACCACCATCCACCACCACCACAACCCACCACCAACCACCACCCACCACTGCCAACAACCACTGCCACCCACCATCACCACCTACCATCACCCACTACCACCCACCACCGCCATCCACCACAACCACCATCCACCACTGCCAGCCACTACCACCCACCACTGCCACCTACTCAGCACTGCCACCCACCACCCACCATCACCTACCATCATCCACTACCACCCACCACCACTGTCACCCACCACCTCCACCACCCACCAACACCACCCACCACCACCACAACCCACCACCACCTACCACCACAACCCACCACCACCCACTACCACCAACACCACCCACTACCACCCACTACCCACCACCATCAACACCACCCACTGCCCAACACCACCACCAACCACTACCACCCACGACCACCCACCACTGCCACCCACCACCTGCACAACCACCTACCATCACCCACCACCACCCAACACCACCCACCACCACCATCCACTATCACCCACCACCACCATCCCTTACCACCCACCACCGCCATCCACTACCACCCACCACTGCCACCCACCACTACCACCCAACACTGCCACCCTCCACCATCACCCACCAGCCACCACCACCACTCACCACCGATCACCACCACCCATCATCCACCACCACAACCCACCACCAACACCCACCACCACCCACTACCAGTACCCACCACCACCACCCAACACTGCCACCCACCATCTCCACCATCACCCACCAGCCACCACCCACCACCACCGATCACCACCCACACCACCCAACACCACCCACTACCACCACCCACCATCCACCACCACAACCCACCACCAACACCCACCACAACCACCACCACCCACTACCAGTACCCACCACCACCACCCAACACTGCCACCCACCACCTCCACTATCACCCACCCACCAGCCACCCACCACCACCGATCACCACCCACACCACCCAACACCACCCATCACCAACACCACCCACTACCACCACCCACCATCCACAACCACCACTACCACCCACTACACTCCAACCAACACTCCCCACCACTGCCACCCACCACTTACCATCACCCAACACCAACACCACCCACCACCACCCACCTCTCCAGTGTTGCCGCTTGTTCGAAGTGGAGAGACCAAGTACTAGGAAAGCACTTGCACATGGCAACATCACCCCTTCGCACTTTCCTGTCTTTATTACACGTTTTTATTTAACTCACTCTGTCTGTTGTTGTTCTTGTTGTCGTTGTTGTATCCTCAAATCTTGTAACTCAATTTTTACCCACTTCCCAATGTGGTATCGACTGCAAACTTGGTATACTTATGTCATACTGATGACAATACTATATTCTATCATAAAAAAAGATATTATAAAACATTATTTTTTATATGTTATGTTTCGGCTTGGGTCTAATTGTCCACGGTAAAATGACGTTGGCTGTAATTGACCACAGTCCCTTACGTTATGGCAAGCTTCCGGGCGACTTCCTGGAGTCGTGGAGTTCTTCCATTACTAGTACGGTACATTTAATTAAAGCGTGTTTTTAAAAAAAGTGTTTTTATATATATTATTCATTCACCAGCCAGCCCAGGCCTCCCAGCATTCTGGAGCTAGCTTGTCATTATTGCTGGGGACGTCAAATTGAATCCAGGCCCCGTTTTTCCCTCGTGGCGGCTGCGGCAAGAACGTCAATGCAAATTCTATCCAATGCAACGGTTGTAAAGCTTAGTACCACAAACGCTGCACTACTTTAGCCCGCATCTCCAGTTCAAATTCCGGCTGGTTCTGCAAATATTGTACATCATCCACTTCAACAACTCCACCTTGCACAACCACACTAGCACCACCACCGCATTCATCGCAACCACCGTTTCAAGCACAACAAAAACGACCTCAAAATCCTTCAACTAAACATCAACAACAAATATCTTGAACTAAGCACCTTTCTACAACAAACTCTATTAATATAGCTGCCATCCAAGAAACAAAATTAAAATCAACTTCTCGACCGCCCAACTTTCAAAATTTTACTTTCCTCCGTCGAGACCGACCAACAGCTGGTGGCGGTTTAGCTTTTCTCATCCATAACAGCATCCAATTTGAAGAAATTTAAACCCCATTGCCTCCTTCTGATATCACCACAGAAGTCTTAAGCGTCCGTATCAAATCCCATCTAGGCCCACTCACTATAATCAACGCCTACATCCCACCAACCACCACCACCCACCACAACCACCATCCACCCCTGCCACCCACCACCTGCACCACCACCCACCAATGCCACCCACCACCACGCACCAATGCCACCCACCACCTCCACCAATGCCACCCACCACCGACCACCCACCAACACCACCCACCAACACCAACCACAACCACCACCAACCACCACTGCCACCATCACCCACCAATGCCACCCACCACCTCCACCACCACCTCCACCAACACCACCAACCACCATCCACCACCGCCACTCACCACCACAACCCACCACCAACCACCACCCACCACTGCCACCCACCACCTCCATCACCCACCAGCCACCACCCACCACCGCCGATCACCACCCACACCACCCAACACCACTCACTACCACCACCCACTACCACCACCCACCACCCACCACCAACACCAGCCACACCACCCACCACCACCCACCATCCACCACCACAACCGACCACCAACACCCACCACCACAACCCACCACCACCCACTACCAGTACCCACCACCACCCAACACTGCCACCCACTACCTCCACTATCACCCACCCACCAGCCACCACCCACCACCACCGATCACCACCCACACTACCTACCACCAACATCACCCACTACCACCACCCACTACCACCACCCACCACAACCACCACCCACCACTGCCATCCACCACTTACCATCATCCAACACCAACACCACCTACCACCACCACCCACCTCTCCAGTGTTGCCGCTTGTTCGAAGTGGAGAGACCAAAAGTGCTTGCACATGGCAACATCACCCCCTCGCAATTTCCTGTTTTTATTACACGTTTTTATTTAACTCACTCTGTCTGTTGTTGTTCTTGTTGTTGTATCCTCAAATCTTGTAACTCAATTTTTACCCACTTCCCAATGTGGTATCGACTACAAACTTGGTATACTTATGGCATACTTATGACAATACTATATTCTATCATAAAAAAAAAACATTTTAATAGATAATTTTTATATGTTATGTTTCGGCTTGGGTCTAATTGTCCACAGTCAACTGACGTTGGCTGTAATTGACCACGGTCCCTTACGTTATGGCAAGATTCGGGGCCACTTCCTGCAGTCGTGGAGTTCTTCCATTACTAGTACGGTACATTTGAATCGATTGGCGTTGACCCAGGTCACCATCGTGACCCGGGGGTGCCAAAACCTCCTTAACTCCGAAACCAGAAGGCCTATGAAGACGGGAGATGTTACTGAGCCCGATACGCACGCCAAATATGGAAATAAAAAACACACGCAAAACACCCATAAAAACGGGGGGCTGCCGGGGATTTGTGCGTGGCAACGGCTGTTTATTGCTTGTTTTGAAAGTACATTAGGATGCTGGTCTGGTCATTCCCCAGCACGTTCTGCTTTTTACGGGGGCGGCCACCCCCCTTGTCTTTGGGAGCGAGACCACTTGGAGGCAATGGCGCACCAGGCGCTCTCTTGGTACGGCCGGCGGTCATGGTCGTGCTGGCGGGATCGACATCATCATCATCGCTCCCAGCATCGCCCTCCGGCAGGATAGGGTAGTAGTACCAGCGATGCTCCCAGAAAAAAAACCCTTAAACTATGCCCGGCCCACCAATATTTTGCGGTGACCTGGGCTACCGCCAATCGATTCATTTAATTAAAGCGTGTTTAAAAAAATAATATTACTCATTCACCAGCCAGCCCAGGCCTCCCAGCATACTGGAGCTGGCTTCTCATTATTGCTGGGGACGTCGAATTGAATCCAGGCCCGTTTTTCCCTCGTGGCGGCTGCGGCAAGAACATCAATGCAAATTCTATCCAATGCAACGGTTGTAAAGCTTGATACCACAAACGCTGCACTACTTTAGCCTGCATCCCTAGTGCAAATTCCGGCTGGTTCTGCAAATATTGTACATCATCCACTTCAACAATTCCACCTTGCACAACCACACTAGCATTACTGTGGGGGCTAATGCCCCCCCTTCACTCCCCATTAGGTGGAGGCCGATGCCTTCCCCCCCACCCGCCATTGGGGGGGGGGGGGGTCAATCACCTCCTCTCCCTCTTCGCGCGTCCTAACTGCATGAATTACGTAATTGTTTGACCGCTGTGTGGGGTTTAATTAATAATTTCCACTAAGCCGTTGTGGCGTCAACAAGGCGACCGCTCCCGCGCGGTCTGGATATTAATAAATTAATCGGCGATCGCGCGCCCCCCCACCCACCCACTCGTGTCTCACCATTAACACCGCGGTGCACGCACAGACACGCGCCGGCGCGGGCAACCGTTTATATTTTAATATGCGCGCGTCACACTCACACTGATTTGTAGTCACCCACCCACCGTCGTACGCCGATCGCTGTCCCACTGCTCTTCACACGCACACCTGCACCACGCGTCACAACGTCAGTCTGTGCTAAGATTTATTTCCTGGAGCGAATAGGGGACCCCTGTTTATGGCCCCCTCCAGCCAGCACCCTTCGGACAGCGCCGAACTTCCTATCACCTAGCCGTCGCAGAGTACGTCTATCCTCCAAGCTCGAGCTGACTGCGAGCTGGGCTGAATTGCCCCCCCCCCCCCCCCGTACCTACTCACCTCTTCAGCTGCACGATGGGGGTTGCGGAAGATGCCCGCCTCGGAGACTTTGCCTGGGCAATCGTTTTCAGCTGCACCCTGCAGGCGTCCCACGGACGCTGAGGGCGGCTGGTATTCTCTCCCCACTCCAGAAGAACTCTGATTCAATCCGCCCCTCCGGCCCCCTTATGTCCCCAAAGCCCCTTAACCCCCAGGTCATATGACGTCATCCTGCACATCCAATCGAATCCTCTTTTCGGCCGTTTTGAGCGCTCTGGCCGTTGGCGGGTGGGGTGTCGTGTCATCCCCCCCCCCTTTCCATTGTCTCTGTACCTGCATTCCTCGCCGTTGACTCATCGATAATCCCCTCGCTCCCTCCAACTTAAGTCAACTCGTATATGCCTAGGGGCTTTTCCCTCCCACCCCACTGTTTACCCTGCTGCTGGGTGCTGGCTGAAGGTCCCATCCCCCCGTGTTGTTTATGCTTCATCGCGGCCGGCCTGTAAAGCTCTATGCCCCCCTTTTTGGGGGGCCACCATGTAATCCGGTCTGGGGGGTTCAGCCAATTACCTGGTCCGGGGAAACCGGGGAACGTACCTGCTAGTGGGGTCCTTGGGTGAAAACCCATCGTACCAGGTGATCCCTCCTCGAGACCCTACAGGGGTGCATGCGAGTGTTTAGTGGGGCTTGCGTGCGTTCGTGGGGGGGGGGGGTGCGAAGAGAGGGTAGCGCCGGCCGAGTTGCTGGGGTGGCACCACACCACCACCGTATCCATCGCAACCACCGTTTCAACCACAACAGAAACGACCTAATAATCCTTCAACTAAACATCAACAACAAATCTCTTGAACTAAGCATCTTTCTACAACAAAACTCCATTAATATAGTTGCCATCCAAGAAACAAAATGTAATCAACTTCTCGACCGTCCAACTTTCAAAATTTACTTTCCTCCATTGAGACCAACCAACAGCTGGTGGCGGTTTAGCTTTTCTCATCCATAACAGCATTCAATTTGAATACATTTAAATCCCATTGCCTCCTTCTGATATCACCACAGAAGAATTAAGCATCCGTATCAAATCCCATCTAGGCCCACTCACTATAATCAACGCCTACATCCCACCAACCACCACCACCCACCACAACCACCACCACCCACCACTGCCACCCACCACTGGCACCACCAACCACTAATGCCACCCACCACCTCCACCACCCACCAATCCCACCCACCACCTCCACCACCACCCACCACCGCCACTCACCACCACAACTCACCACCACCCACCACTGCCAGCCACCACCTCCTCCACCAACACCCACCTGCACTACCACCCACCACCACTGCCACCCACCACCTCCACTACAACCTACCAACACCCACCACCAACACCACCCACCACCCAGCAGCACCCACTACCACCACCACCAACACCACCCACCACCACCCACCACCCTGCCACCCACCACCTCCACCACCCACCAACACAACCAACCAACCACCAACACCACCCACCAACACCACCCACCACTGCCACCCACCACCTCACCCACCACACACTATCACCCACCACTGCCACCCACCACCTCCTCCACCAACACCCACCTGCACTACCACCCACCATCACTGCCACCCACCACCTCCACCACAACCTACCAACACCCACCACCAACACCACCCACCATCCAGCACCACCCACTACCACCACCCACCACCAACCACCACTGCCACCCACCACCTCCACCACTGCTACCCACCACCTCCACCACCTCCACCACCCACCAACACAACCCAGCAACCACCACCACCACCCACCACTGCCACCCACCACCTCCTCCACCAACACCCACCTGCACTACCACCCACCAACACTGCCACCCACCACCTCCACCACAACCTACCAACACACACCACCAACACCACCCACCACCCAGCAGCACCCACTACCACCACCAACACCACCCACCACCAACCACCACCACTGCCACCCACCACCTCCACCAAAACCTACCACAACCCACCACCACCACAACCCACCACGACCAAACCACCCACCACCAACCACCACCCACTACCATCACCCACCACCACCCACTACCCACCACCACCACCCTCACCATCAACACCACCCACTACACACCACCACCCACCAACACCAACCACCACCCACCAACACCACCCACCACCCGCCACCACCACCCACCAACACCCACCACCCACCAGCACCCACCATCCACCACTACCACCAACACCACCCACCACCACCGACCACGACCCACCACCAACACCACCCACCACCACCACTACCACCACCGACTACCACAACCCACCACGACCAATACCAACCACCAACACCCACCATCACCACCACCACCGACCACCACCCACCACCAACACCACCCACCACCACCACTACCCACTACCACAACCCACCATGACCAACACCACCCACCACCACCACCAACACCACCCACCACCACCCACCACCAACACCACCCACCACCACCACTACCCACTACCACAACCCACCATGACCAACACCACCCACCACCACCACCAACACCACCCACCACCAACCACCACCCACTACCATCACCCACTACCACTACCCACCACCCTCACCATCAACACCATCCACGACACACCACCACCCACCACCCACCACCACCATAACCACCACCACCACCCACCACTTGCACCACCACCTACCAATGCCTCCCACGACCTCCACCACCACCCACCAATGCCACCCACCACCTCCACCACCACCCACCAATGCCACCCACCACCACTGACCATCACCCACCAACACCACCCACCACCAACCACCCTCCACCCCCACTCACCACCACAACCCACCACCAACCACCACAACCACCACCACCCACCACTGCCAACCACCACCTCACCCACCACCCACTACCACCCACCACCTCCATCATCACCCACCAGCCACCACCACCCACCACCACTAACCACCACCCACCACCAACACAACCCACACCACCCACCACCAACACCACCCACCACCACAACCCACCACCAAGCACCCATCACCAACTACACCACACAACCACCCATCACTGCCACCCACCACCACTCATCTACCCACCACCCAGCACCACCACCACCCTCCCCCCCCCCCCCCGCAAGATTTTCTGACCGGAGTTGCGAATTATAGTTGCAAAATATTACTCTTTGGTTCTTTCGGTAAAGTCACGCAGGTAGAAAAATAAATAATAAATCATGACGTTTCGATCACAACACAAGCAATCGTCATTAGGTAGAAAGATACAGCAGTAGAACTGCTGAACAAGAAAGGGCTGCTGCAACACGAGGTTATATATTGGTTTGAGGTGGGTGTCACCCAAGGGCAAGTAGGCGAGGTCAGAGATGGAAAGGATTCCCGTCGCCGCACGCACGCACAGCAGCTGCGTTAATGGGAGAGATTGACATGTCAATGTAGACGAGTTTAATGGGAAGATATCATATCTGTGTCAGAGGACTGGGTATAGCGCCACCTCGAGGGCAACACAAGCTGCGGCGTTGGCTGCTGCACAGTGAGAGTCCAGCGTATCAACGCAAGAGAACCACTGTAACGGTGGCCGTGCCAGTGAGACATACAGCCTATTGAACAGCGAGAGCTACCGTTACATCCGAGGCAAAAGGGAGCAGCAGTGGCTATGTTAGTGAGACCTTAGTCTAATTTTCGATTTAAAGCTTTCGTGATTGCAGGGATTCATCTTCTTGGTTCTTCCGGTAAAGTCACGTAGAATGGAAATAAAATAATAAAAATAAAACATAATACAATAAAATTCTCACGACGTTTCGGCCACAACAGAAGTAGCCTTCCTCAGGTGAAGGAACAGAACTATCGGGACGACAGCGCTCCAATGAACACTGCTAAGCTTCGCAGCGTCTTTTAAGCTAGGTGGGAGGAGCAGAGCGCCTTGACAAAGGAGTTTACATATCAACAGGAGTATTTAGCCTTGAAATAGCTATGTTAAAGTGTTGAATTAGCAGGGTGTTAAAGTCAGAAATTAGCATGTAACTGGGAGATTAGCATGATGTTAATGTGAGGAATTAGCATGTAAATGGTCGTGGAAATAGCTATATTAAAGTCAGAGTTTACATATCAACAGAGGCATTTAGTATATTGACGCTAAAGGACTGCAACTACCCAACTATCATACAATAAACCGATGTGAAAAAAACTAAGTATAAACTACATCAATATAATAAATGTACTCAATATATGATTCAATAAGTTGAGCTATTACCATTAAGTAACTGGGTATACACTACACTATATAATGAATACCATATAGTAAACTGAAAAAAAACTAAAATATAAACTACATAAATGTTATCAATAAACGTAATATACTCTCCAATCAGCTGAGCTACTAACAATAAGTCGTTATACATTACAATTCTATGTCAAAAAGGCGCTCTGCTCCTCCCACCTAGCTTAAAAGACGCTGCGAAGCTTAGCAGTGTTCATTGAAGCGCTGTCGTCCCGATAGTTCTGTTCCTTCACCTGAGGAAGGCTACTTCTGTTGTGGCCGAAACGTCGTAAGAATTTTATTGTATTATGTTTATTTTAATTATTTTATTACCATTCTACGTGACTTTACCGAAAGAACCAAGAAGATGAATCTCTGCAGTCACGAAAGCTTTAAATCGAAATTTAACCGCCTCTACGGGGAAGGATTCCACATAACCTTGAGATCCTTCAACAAACTCCGGGATAAGAAGGCTCAGCTAATCGAGTATGTAACCTTTCTAAAGAGATGCCGCGACTCTAAAGTAATACCAACCACATTTACACTAACCTCTGCTGCTGTAACTTCTTTTAATGCAAAACGAATTCTATCTAGAACTAGCTTAGCTCTGATCTCAGAAAAAAACGGACTTACGCGCACCGAACTAGATCAGTTAGACAAGACACTCTACAAATCACACTTATCATTGACGGCAACATTGTCCACATCGGATTGGGAACATGTAGACAATATGACTGCCTCTTCAGCTGCCACTATATCAACCAAATGTAAGGACAATTTGATTTCCAAATTCAACTGCCTTTCCAAACAGAGATCGGACCCACACACCGAAAGCTAGACGTTATCAAAGTCGTAATTAATCACAGTAACAGTTCTATTTCTGATGATCTGAAAGCCGCTTTAGCTAAAGGGCTAAACTTTGCAGTCACACCTAGACACATACCAGTTAATTATATCATTGCCCATGTCGACGTGGCACTCAAGGGCCTGGGTCACATCGCTGCAGACGTAGAAAGATCTGAAATCGCTGTAACCCTCAAAAACGCTAAGATGCCACCTAGCAACATCAGCAAAGATGAGCGCTTTGAATGATCTCAATTAAAAAAGAGAGATGACATTGTCATCCTCTCGGCCGACAAGGGCAATTCCACTGTCATCATGGACAAAATTGAATATAACAACCAAATTCAGGAACTACTCAACGATGGCAGCTATACAAAAATAAGAAGAGACCCCACCAACAGCCTTGTTACTAAAAGCAACAAAATCATTTCTGATTCAACAGCATTAATTGATCATACCAAACGTTTCTCGTTGAAACCTTCTGCGGCCAGGCCACCAAGATTATATGGCCTTCCAAAGATACATAAAGAAGATACACCCTTTGTCCCATCGTCTCTACTATCAACTCCCCCACCTACAAACTGGCTCGTTTTCTGTCTGAAATCCTGCGGCCTTTTACTGGAAAAACCACCTCTGCGGTACTAAACTCTACTCACCTGGTATCGACAATCAAGGGTATTTCCCTGTCCCCAGACGACCTGCTTGTCAGTTTTGATATGGTTTCCTTATTCACCAAAGTTCCTGTACCTGACACCATCGCAATCATTGAAGACTTGCTTAACCAACACATACTTCACCTGGAATGGAACTTTAAAAAAAAAAATTGAAGGCACCCCAATGGACTCCCCCCTATCTCCGGTTGTAGCCAACATTTTCATGGAGAAATTTGAAACTGACGCCATCCAGACTGCCACTCTACGCCCGACCTTATGGAAGAGGTACGTGGATGACACTTTTGTCATCTGGCCACATGGCCGGCCTGCTCTAGACCAATTCCTCGACCACATCAATTCCATACACCCAGCCATCAGATTTACCAGGGAAGTCCAAAAATATGGCAAGCTACCCTTTTTGGATGTCCTAATTAAAAGGAGACCTGATGGTTCAATGAGCCACTCTGTCTACAGGAAAGCTTCCCATACGGATGCTTACTTAAAACCGGATTCCCACCACCATCCATCCCAGAAGAACTCCCTCATCAAGACTCTATACCATAGAGCCCAATGCATTTCCGACCAGGAACACATTGCCAGTGAACTCAAGCACGTACACCAAGCTCTCAAGGCTAATGGTTACTCCGACTACACAATCCGCAAAGGCATCACTCCAGCCATGAAGAAGGATCCTCTTGAGGACCCATTCAAAACCATCACTTTACCCTACATTGCGGGGGTCACAAAAAAAGATCTCCAAAATCCTGAATAAACACAAGATCCAGGTCCGATTCAACACAGTACATAAAATCCGTGATCTGGTCCCGTCTGTAAAAGGTGTGGTTACAGACATACAGTACCCAGGTGTCTACAAACTAAGTTGCCTCTGTGGTAGCAGCTACATTGGAGAAACCAAACGACATATCTCGGACCGCATCTGTGAACATAAAGCAGATGTAGTGGGTTCCAGGACACGGAGACGGCAGAATAGAAGCAGCACTATTTATTTAAACCTTAACAAGGGTTACACTAGAAGGGGTAGCGGCCCCTCCACCTGTATAACTCAGGAACACACCCCAGGCTCTCTAGCCTAAGCTCTAGGCTCCCAGTTCCTCCTGGTAGGGCTCTAAGGGAGGCTATCAGATCCGGCCCTGGTTAGGCACAGATCTCGGCACCCCGCCGACCAGACCGGCCCTTAGAAGGACTCTGACTCTGGGGCTCTGGGGCCGCACCACTGGCTTGCTGTGTCGGCCCTGAAAAGGGCAGCGGACACAGGAGTCCCAGGGTCTCACCTAGCTGGCCTTCTTTCTTCACTGGTTGCTTCAGCCTCGGGCCCCACACTCTGCCCCGAGCTCCCTGGCTCCCCGCACTTTATACCCACTGGAGCCTTAGCGGACGTTGTTGTAGCCACCAAGGTGTGGGTGAACCACACCTTCCCGTGCCATGTGTTTATTCCCCATAGCACCGCCACATCACCCCCTCCCGTGTAACCCGCAGCCGTCCCGGCTGCAACAATACTCGAACAATAAACACAACAAACCCCCACCCGTGCGTGCCTCATAAGAACGAACACCCCAATAAATAACCCAACCTACTTATACAAAATTACACTATATACACATATACATTGTACCCCCCCCCATCAACGCAGCAAGAAAACTTAACAGTGAACAACAAGAGTAACAAGAACCATTTTTACAACAAGCGGCGCATTTTGGCGCGAGTCCGATTTGCGGGTCCATCGTAGGGGGAGGGTCCGGTCGGCCCGGCAGTGGGCACCGGCTGTGCAGGTGCACCATCTTCCGTCACCCCGGAAGGGCAAACTCCGTCCCCACCGGGTGGCGCAGGCGCGCTGGAAGCCGTCATTCTTGAGGCGCCTGAAGGTGGAACAGTTAGCGAAGCATCAAAGGCAGGTGACGAAGACGCCGTCCAGGAGTCAGCGGCGACATCACATGCTCGGCCTGTGTAATGTGGTGGAGGGACGCGCGGCGCCACAAACGGCTTCAGACGCGAGGGGTGTACGTACCAGCGGCGTTTCCCCCACTGGATACGAACGCACTGCGGCCGCATAACCTTCACAATAACCACAGGGCCCCTCCAAGGCCGCAACAATTTCGCCGAGGTCGCCAACGGCACCTGAGGGCAGTGCAGCCAGGCTTGATCGCCTGGCTTCCACGCATGTGTGCGTGATTGGCGCGATCGCAACCTCTCGTTGGCCTTCTGCCGAGAGGAAGAGTTTTGGGCCGCTGCCTCCCGCGCCTCGGTCAACCTCAGGATATTAAATTTAACGTGGTCGGCCAATTTCGACTTTCTGCTGGTTTCCGAGACGCGGAGCTGATTCGCAATTGGTGGGTCAACGTCGCGACCGTACATCAAAAAAGAACGGCGAGAAGCCGGTTGCCGCGTGAGGAGCCATTCTATAGGCGGCCAAAACCCCCGGAATGTGAAGGTCCCAATCGGTCTGGGAGTCACACACCTGGTGACACAACATAGATGTGAGCGTCCTATGCAGCCGCTCCACCATGCCATCGGTTTGTGGGTGATAGGGGGAAGTGCGAATCTTTTTCGTACCAAGAAGCGCACACACCTCATGCAGAAGGACGCCAGAGAAGTTCTTCCCTTGGTCAGTCAGCAGCCGTTCGGGAGCACCCTTGTCGAGGACATAGCCCTGGACAAAGGCCTCGGCAACGGCTGCTGCTGACTGGTTAGCAAGAGGCCATGCCATAGGCCATCGGGTGAAATATTCCACGCCAACCAGCAGGTACTTGTTACCCCTAGGGGTCGCAGGGAAGGGCCCCAATATATCGAGTGCGACGAGTTCGTTAACCCGAGAGACCGTGATAGATTGTAGCGGTGGGCAGGCGCCTTTCGCTGGTGGTTTTCGTTGGGCGCACTGAGTGCATGCACCCAGGAGGTCATCCACATCCCTTGCCATACCCGGCCAGAAGAAATCCAGCTGGAGCACGGCAAGGGTCTTGTGGGTCCCCAGGTGCAAAAGTCGCTCGTGTGCGGCCCAAACGGCCTTACCCCGCAAAGCGGATGGCACCACAAGCCTGTGATGGCAGGCCCTCCCATCCCAATGCATTAGGAGCCCCTGGAGCAGCCCGTACGAATCAATCCCCGCGACCCCCCGCACGGAACCCCCTGCGCGACGACGCAACGCGAGGAGGGATGCGTCCTCCATCTGGAGGCGCCCCTTTTCCGCAACAGACAACCCCAGCAAGGAGTCCGCACCTCCCTCCCCGACAGGACCCTCAGGCAAGGGGTCCTCAGTGGCAGCAGCGAGAACCGGGATATCTAAGGGGGGGCTATCCTCTGGCGGCTTACAACGCCCCGATCCCCTGAGACAAGCGCAATCTGAGGCGGGCGGCAGGTGAGACAGCGCATCCGCATTAGTGTGCCGAGCACCCTTCCGATATGTGGTCGTGAAATCATAATCCTGAAGGATTTCGAGCCATCGGGACAATTGCCCCGAAGGCTGTGTCACCCGCAAGGCATATTGTAATGCCGCATGGTCCGTACGGACAGTGAAATGCCGACCGTACAGGTATGGGCGATACTGTTGCATAAAAAATACAATAGCCAAGAGTTCCCGACGCGTGACGCAGTATCTCTGTTCCGCCGGAGACAAAACCCTACTGCCATAAGCCACGACGTGTTCCACACCATAGATCACCTGTGAGAGCACACCCCCAATGCCCGTATTGCTGGCGTCTGTATCGAGCAGGAAGGGTTCCGAAAAATCGGGGTAGCTCAATGGAGGGGCCCGCACGAGAGCGTCGCGAAGGGAACAAAAAGCGACCTCCTCCTCCTGGCCCCAGTGAAATTTCACTCCCTTCGCCGTCAGAGCATGTAAGGGCTTAGCAATGGTCGCGAAATCCGCGACGAACCGCCGGTAATAAGACGCAAATCCAATGAAACTCCTGACCTCAGCCACCGAGGTGGGGGTTGGCCAGGAGTTGACACACTGCGTCTTTGCGGGATCGGTGGATATGCCCAAGCGGCTGACGATGTGCCCCAAATAGCGTACGGATTCCCGTAGCAGGTGGCACTTTTGTGGCTTAAATTTCAAATTCGCAGCACGCATTTTGAGGAACACGGCGCGCAAGCGCAAAAGGTGTTCGTCAAATGTCTTGCTGAACACGATGACGTCATCCAGATAGATCAAACAGACGTTCCACTGTAAGCCAGCCAAAACCAGTTCCATAAGGCGCTGAAATGTCGCCGGAGCGGAGTGTAATCCCATAGGTAACCAGTTAAATTGGAATAGGCCGTGTGGTGTGCGAAACGCAGTCTTTGGCTTGGACTCATCATCCAATGGGAGTTGCCAGAATCCGGATAACAAGTCCAACGTAGAAAAAAAACGTGCGCCAGCCAGAGCATCCAGAGATTCGTCCATCCGGGGAAGTGGATATGCGTCGGCCACGGAGATCTTATTAAGGCGGCGAAAATCCACACAGAATCGCAAGGACCCATCGTGCTTTTTGACAAGCACTATGGGTGCTCCCCATGAACTGGTGGAAGGGGCTATAATGTCTGCAGCCAGCATGTCATCCACTGCCGATTTGACATGATCTTTTTCAGCCGGACTTAACCGAAAAGGATTCTGGCGTACCGGGGCATTGTCACCCGTGTCAATGTGGTGACACAACAATTTCGTGCACCCAATGTCATATTTGTGTTTACTAAAAACATCGGAAAATTCCGTCAGAAGGGTGCGTAGGCCGGCACGCTGGGAGTCGGACAGATCACTCGTGCCCGAACATAGTGTGTCCATCCAACTATCGTCCCCCTCAGAATGCGGTTGAGCCAGAGGATCGGTCCCCACATTACCCATAACCGTGTCTACCACGGGGACCGGTGTCGCGTGCGCAAGCACAGTTCCCTGAGGAACGACGGCCGTCTGTACGCCAACGTTAAGGACGAGGATAAACGGGTCATCGCTCCCCTTAACGAGCGTTTGAGCGGCCACCAGATCCAGCCCGTTTTCCCCAGCCCTCGAGGGCCCTAACAGAATTCCCTGGTCCAGAACACCGGGCACGAAAGGCCGACGCAAGCGAAGGGGCACGAGCATTTGCGCCCCGGGAGGTACACGCACCGTCCGAGTGACGAACGCTTGTATCGACGCGCACGCTGCCCTTGAGGTGACAGGGGAAGGCAGGAATGTTACCCGTCGGCCCGAGGGAAGCTCGATGCAACCCTGATCAATTAGAATTTTAATCGGCATTTTGCCCAAAAAGTCCGTCCCCAACAAGCACGGAACCGCCAGCGAGGACGAGACTAATATCGGCCCGGAGAGTTTGATATCGCCAATGCAAATTTGTGCTCCAATATGGCCTATGATACCCAGCGAACCCCCGTTCGCTGCGTAACACGGAACGGTGACTGGGAGCAAGGGGCGGCTTTTAACGGGAAGAATATTATAAATCAAGTCTGACACAATGGTCGCCGAAGCTCCCGTATCGATGAGGATACGCACCTCGACCCCGTCAATGCGACCCGCGACCACGGACGAGCCTGCCGACGCAGCAACAATGCGGTGGGCCAATTCCGTCCACTGCCCCGGCCCGAGCACCCTCTCGACCCCGCCGCCACCCAACAAACCAATGGGCGTACCCCGAGGCCCGTACACCGAAACGCGTGAGGTGGGGACAGGTGTGTGCACAGGCCGAGCATGTGGGGTGCAGCGACTTGCCGGGTTGCGATGCGGAGGCCTGTAGGCTGGAGCGCCGTCCGACCGTCCCGGCTGTCGTTGACGAGGCACCCGGCATTCCGCAGCCACGTGGCCCTTGCGGCCACAGTTGTAGCACGTGATGAGCGCCTTGGGGTGCTCCTGGCGATCCGGTGTGGTCCGAGCCGGCCTCCCTCCGGATCTCCACTCCACTGGGCGACCCGCCGCGAAGACCTCCTCGGAGGGGGGGATGGTCGGCGTCCCAGCGCACACCGCAGCTGCGCCCTTGGGGACGAGAGGTGATCGACGCTGCGCTATCAGGTGCGCGTGGATGTGTCTTGCTGCCCGCAAGGAGCACATGTCCGCGTCGTCCTCTGCGACGATGACGATCTGTAGCTCCTGGGCCAACGCCAGGAGCTTCTCCGTCACCATCGCGTCCACCCCTTCGCCGTCCATCCGCGGGAAAGCCGCTTTTGTGAGGGCCAGGAGAGCCGTGTGATACGCCAGCGGTGGCTCCTTCTGGCCCCTGCACCGCTCGTGGAAGAGTTTGCGGCAGTCCGACGATGGCCCGTAGACTATGGTGAGGACCTGGAGCGCCGACTGTAGCGTAGATCGCGTTGATCTGGGAGCTGTGATGAGCGTAGCAAGGGCGTCATCGTCCAGCATGGCCGGTAGCGCACTCAACGCCTCGTTGTCCGTCCAGCCGGCCATCTCTTGATGAGCGAGAAAGCGGCATTGAAAGGCCCCCCAGTCGCCGCCGTCTGAAACGAACTCCTTCAACACTGGCAGGCGTTGTTGAAACGATGGCTTCGTCTCTGAGAGGTGCCGCGCGCCATTTCCGGCCTCTACACCGGTGTTTGAGGGGCTGGGGACACCCATCGGCGGTCGCGCAGGTGATGACGATGCGCCCGCCGATTGGTCCTGACAGCCGGCGTCCGTTGGTGATGACGTCACCACCGCTGATTGGCCCACAGCGTCCACGTGGAGCTGCGACCCTCCAATCGCCGTGGCGGACACTGTCATGGCGGCAAATCCGAAATCTGGTGGCTGTGTTTCGGTGGGAATGGCCGTTGAACGGCGTTTGTCTCTCTGCCGCCTTTGCGCCCGCAGCCCCGCGCAGTTGATTTCCTCCAGCGTGGAAGCCGCGGCATACAGCAGCTCAGCCAGTCGAGAGTGAGCCGCCTGCAACCCGTCCTCCATCGGCGGCCACTCCTCCAGCGGCGGCTGCTGTTGGGGCATCTGGGACATCCCAGGATCGTCGGCCGCGGCCTCTGGCGCAATCCCAGGCGAGCCGTCCTCCTCCTGGGGTTCCTGTGATCGGTTTGTACTCCTTGTGTCCATTTTAAGACCACTTCTGACACCAGTTGTAGTGGGTTCTAGGACACGGAGACGGCAGAATAGAAGCAGCACTATTTATTTAAACTTTAACAAGGGTTACACTAGAAGGGGTAGTGGCCCCTCCACCCGTATAACTCAGGAACACACCCCAGGCTCTCTAGCCTAAGCTCTAGGCTCCCAGTTCCTCCTGGTAGGGCTCTAAGGGAGGCTATCAGATCCGGCCCTGGTTAGGCACAGATCTCGGCACCCCGCCGACCAGACCGGCCCTTAGAAGGACTCTGACTCTGGGGCTCTGGGGATGCACCACTGGCTTGCTGTGTCGGCCCTGAAAAGGGCAGCGGACACAGGAGTCCCAGGGTCTCACCTAGCTGGCCTTCTTTCTTCACTGGTTGCTTCAGCCTCGGGCCCCACACTCTGCCCCGAGCTCCCTGGCTCCCCGCACTTTATACCCACTGGAGCCTTAGTGGACGTTGTTGTAGCCACCAAGGTGTGGGTGAACCACACCTTCCCGTGCCATGTGTTTATTCCCCATAGCACCCCTACACAGACTTGAAACACGGTAGGACAAACACCTCAGCCGTGACAGATCACTGTTATAATTCAGTGGGCTCACATGACATTGACTTCTCCTAGACGGAGGTTCTCTGCAAGCCATCCGGCTACCATGAGAGATTCGTTCATGAGGCCATCCACATATACAAACACAGAGACAATTTCAACGGAGAATAATTCTGGCTTAGTAACCATTGGAAAGACGTTATAAACTATTCCGGTTCTTAATTGATTGTATTTTACGGTGGCTTTCAGACCGCAGTCCATTCGCTGGCACTGCCTCTTAATACCTTTCACACGACGGTCAATATTATGGTTTATAGCATGTTGTATAATAATAAATAGTATAACATTGTAATATTTAACATGATTCATAAGGCAATATATAGTATCGTAATTGTATAGTGAATATACAGCAGTGTGGTATACAGTAGGGTTGGTAGAATAATACATAGTGCAATATTACAAGTCTAATATTTTACAGTCTAAAGTATAGGGTAATGTATAGTAACACATTGTATAATTCAAGGGTGGGTTTGTCTATGGCAGTGTATATTACGGTGTATAGTCGTGTAATGTAGAAAAAAGTTTAGTTGGATACGTATCAATTTAATGCATAATGTTAGAGCTAACATTGGGCGGTGTATACGATATTATACGATGTAGTTTAGATTGGAAGGTATCACATTGCAATGTATAGTAGTCTAGTTTATAACATAATTGCAACGCAACACAGGACAGAGCAGTGCATCGTGGCTGTTTCTCCCCCCTCCTCCGTTCCGAGCATAGATGGACTCGTCCATCTGAACAATGCACGTCGCTTTTCGTGGTGCTAACGTTGAAAAGAAAAAACCGCCACCCTTTTTTTCGACGTACAATTGTAATGTATAACGACTTATTGTTAGTAGCTCAGCTGATTGATAACATTGATGTAGTTTATATTTTAGTTTTTTATCAGTTTACTATATAGTATTCATTATATAGTGTAGTGTATACCCATTTAAAGCTTTCGTGACTGCAATGATTCATCTTCTTTGGTTCTTTCGGTAAAGTCACGTAGAATGAGAATAAAATAATAAATTGATAAAATAAAATAACAATAATATTCTCACGACGTTTCGGCCACAACACAAGCGGCCTTCATCAGGTGAAGGGAGCGAGACTGTCTGGTAGGACAGCGCTCCAGCGCTTTACCGAAAGAACCAAAGAAGATAGTGTATACCCAGTTACTTTATGTTAATAGCTCAACTTATTGAAGAATATATTGAGTACATTCATTATATTGATGTAGTTTATACTTAGTTTTTTCACATCGGTTTATTGTATGATAGTTGGGTAGTTGCAGTCCTTTAGCGTCAATATACTAAATGCCTCTGTTGATATGTAAACTCTGACTTTAATCTAGCTATTTCCGTGACCAGTTACATGCTAATCCCTCACATTAACATCATGCTAATCTCCCAGTTAATGCTCATTTCTGACTTTAACACCCTGCTAATCCAACACTTTAACATAGCTATTTCAATGCTAAATTCTCCTGTTGATATGTAAACTCCTTTGTCAAGGCGCTCTGCTCCTCCCACCTAGCTTAAAAGACGCTGCAAAGCTTAGCAGCGTTCATTGAAGCGCTGTCGTCCCCACAGTTCTGTTCCTTCACCTGAGGAAGGCTACTTGTGTTGTGGCCGAAACGTCGTGAGAATTTTGTTTTATTGTGTTTTATTTTTATTATATTATTTCCATTCTACGTGACTTTACCAAAAGAACCAAGAAGAACAAGACCTTAGTCTGTTAATGTAAAGACATTTAACAAGGTGATGTAAATCAGTCGGAAATAACTGCTTAACAACGGCGGAAGGATGGAAACATCACAGTCAGTTAAGACTTTACTTGGTTAATAACGTCCTTCCAATCATTGCTCAGTTTGTACCCATCTTCTCGATTGAAATTGTGCCTGTGTTTTCTATCTGGATGGCTTCATGGACAAATCTTTGATGGTAGCTCGAAGGTTTGCAGAGTACCTTGGTCTCGGAAAAAAAACAATATTCGTGTGAACCGACCGCGTTAAAACAGTGATCATCCACGGCAGAGGTATTGGTTCTGCCGTGTTTCAAATCTACCTTGTGTTCGCGAACACGGTCCGAGACGTCGTTTCGTTTCCCCGATGTAACTGCTACCGTAGACACAATTTAGTCTGTAGACACCAGGGTATTGCATGTCAGGAATCACATCCTTCACAAATGGGATAAAATCACGGATTTTGTGTACTATGTTGAATCGAACCTGTAATTTGTGTTTGTTCAAAATTTTGGAAATCTTTTTGGTAACACCTGCTATGTATGGCAAGGTGATAATTTTTATTGGGTCCTCAGATGGCTCTCTCCCCATGGTTGGGGAAACAACTTTTGCGGATTGTGCGGTTTGAATATCCATTCATCTTGAGGGCTTGGTGTACGTGCTCCAGCTCACTGTCTAGGTGTTGCTGGTCGGAGATGCAACGTGCCCTATGATGTAGTGTTTTGATGAGGGAGTTCACACGATATTGTTTTTTTTCCGAGACCAAGGTACTCTGCAAACCTTTGGGCTACCATCAAAGATTTGTCAATGAAGCCATATATATAAACACAGACACAATTTCCACCGAGAAGATGGGTATAAACTGAGCAATCATTGGAAGGATGGTATTAACCAGCTAAGTCATAACTTGCTGTGATGTTTCCATCCTTCCTGCCGTTGTTTAGCAGTTTTTTTCCGACTGAATCACATCACCTTGTTAAATGTCTTTACATTAACAGACTAAGGTCTCACTAACATAGCCACTGCTGCTCCCTTTTGCCTCGATGTAACGGTAGCTCTCGCTGTTCAATAGGCTGTATGTCTCACTGGCACGGCCACCGTTACAGTGGTTCTCTTGCGTTGATGCGCTGGACTCTCACTGTGCAGCAGCCAACGCGGCAGCTTGTGTTACCCACGAGGTGGCGCTATGCCCGGTCCTCTGACACAGACATTCTATCTTCCCATTAAACTCGTTTACATTGACATACCAATCTCTCCAATTTATGCAGCTGTTGTATGTGCATATGGCGATTTTGCTCGTGTGCGATGAAGGGGGTCACTTCCCATTATACTCGTTTACATTAACAGGCCAATCTCTCCCTTTAACGCAGCTGTTGTGCGTGCGTACGGCGACGGGGCACCTTTCCATCTCTGACCCCACCTACTTACCTTTGGGTGACACCCACCTCAAACCTATACATAACCTCTTGTTGCAACAGCCCTTTCCTGTTCAGCAGTTCTACTGCTGTATCTTTTTACCTGATGACGATTGCTTGTGTTGCGATCGAAACGTCGTGATTTATTTTTTCTTTTTCTACCAACGTGACTTTACCGAAAGAACCAAAGAGTATGGATTCCTGCAGTCACGAAAACTTCAAATCAAGATTGCAAAATATTGTTGTTGTTTTTTTGTTTATACCGTGCACCACTGGTGTACCGCCAATAAATTAATACCCACACACGTGATGCCAATACGTTCATACACACACACGTAGTGCCAATACGTCTATACACACACGTGGTGCCAATGCGTTCATACAATTACATATGGTGCCAATACGTTAATACACACACGTGGTGTCCATACATTCATGTACGCACACGTGGTGCCAATACGTTCACACACACGTGGTGCCAATACGTTTGTGGTGCCACGGCCATGGAACAACTACGCAAGTCTTCTTTGGTTCTTTCGGTAAAGCCACGTAGAATGAGAATAAAATAATAAATTGATAAAATAAAATAACACAATAATATTCTCACGACGTTTCGGCCACAACACAAGCGGCCTTCATCAGGTGAAGGGACGAGACTGTCTGGAGGACAGCGCTGGAGTCACTGGAGTCACTGGAGTCACTCCAGCGCTGTCCTCCAAACAGTCTCGTCCCTTCACCTGATGAAGGCCGCTTGTGTTGTGGCCAAAACGTCGTGAGAATATTATTGTGTTATTTTATCAATTTATTATTTTATTCTCATTCTACGTGACTTTACCGAAAGAACCAAAGAAGATGAATCCTTGCAGTCACGAAAGCTTTAAATCGAAAACTTCGCAAGTGCCGCGACTCCCCCCTGGCCCCAACACTGAGCACACACCTGCAGCGCATACACATAGTGTCCTGGCAGGGGACTGCCTGGCACAACGGGTTTTCATCCGAAGGGTCCCTCGGAGGAAAGTCCCGCGGTTTCCCGGGGCCAGGAGATTGGCCGACCCTTGTAGGACAAGTCACATTGCGGTGCCCCTGAGTTGGCTTAAAATTGCATGGGCGCACATAGGTTCACCGGGCCAGCCGCAATGAGCCATGCACGACATCGGGGAGGGGGCTGGGGTGAAATATTAAATAAGCAGAGCAGACCATGAGGTCCTGGAATCGCAGTGCCACGGCCTCCCCCGGCCCCAGACCGAATACACACTAGCAGGGTGTCTATTCGCCAGCCAGACGTCCTTCCAGATTAAACAGGATGAGCCAGAAATTAATGAGTATGGTGGATAGACAATAAAGGGTGTTTAAAATGATGGAACCAATTTCAAAGCAGCATATTTCACGATGGAAACATGTTACAATTACACAAACAGTTACAAATGGTTTAATGAGTTATCAAGTTTTGCTAATCATTTTATAAATGCTCTATGTGCCATCCATCCGATGCACGGACATCATCGAGACAATAGTTGAATTCGTCCCAAACGCTTCTCAATGTGTCTTTTTCCACTGAAGTCACCGCTGCCGTGATTCTGTTTTTGAGGTCATCCAGATTAGTCGCTAATGGTGGCACAAAAACACGGTCTTTGATGTATCCTCACATGAAAAAGTCGCAGGGTGTGATGTCTGGGGATGTTGGGGGCCAAGAGTGTAGCGCCAAATCTTGGGGTCCCATGCGACCTATCCAACGTTGAGGCAGTGTGTCATTTAGAAAACGTCGAACCTGCAGGTGCCAATGTGGCAGTGCTCTGTATTGCTGAAAAACTAAGTCATCGGAATCTTCATCAAGTTGTGGAAAGAGCCATTTCTGCAGCATTTCGAGATACGCTTCCCCCGTAATTGTGTTTCCCTCGAAAAAGAAAGGGCCATAAACATTTCTTTGAGAAACAGCACAAAACACGTTCACTTTCGGAGAATTATGCTCATGCTCTACAGTTTCATGTGGATTATCTAATCCCCATATGCGCATATTGTGATGGTTAACTTTACCGCTTAGATGAAACGTTGCTTCATCACTAAAAATCAAACGTGGTAAGAAGCTGTCATCCTCCATGTTCTGTAACATCGCATCACAAAAGTCTACACGCTTTCCTTTGTCATCTACACAAAGAGGCAGTATCATTTACAACCGGTATGGCCTCATGATTAAACGTCACCTTAACACACGCCAGACAGTCGTACGAGGGATCGCAAGTTCTCGGCTGGCATGACGAGTGGACTTGCGTAGGCTATGCAGAAAACTCTCTTGAATTCTTCTCACGTTTTCCTCTGAGGTGCGTGGTCACCCTGTCGTCTTTCCCTTACATAAACAGCCTGTTTCCTCAAATTGTTAGTACCAACGACGAATGCTGTTTGACATTGGTGGATAAATGCCAAAACGCCGGTGAAACGCACGCTGCACCGCAATTATGGATTTAGTCTTGCTGAACTGCAGAACGCAAAACGCCTTGTGTTGCGGGGTCGCCATTTTGCGAATGACTGAGGCTAGGGGATATTTTTGCGCTGGGAGAAGCATCTAGTGGTAATCATTTGAAACACTATGTCCTGCCCTTTCAATTGGTAAGAGTTTCATTCATGAGCGGTTCGTGGTTGCAGGGATATAGCGATTTCAAATCGGGTAAATATTTTTGAAACACCCTGTAGATCGCAGAAGTAACCATTGTAATGCTCCGTGTAAGGAAAGGAAAATGAGCGAGAATCATAGGTAGGAGCACGATTGGTCGCACGCAATGGTGGAACCAGGATTTTCAGGTAGGGGGGGCAACCTCTCCAGCAATGAAAAATTATTTGGAGTTGTTAGTAAGTAAGGACTTGTCCCTTGCTTCTTATTCGACGCGTGTGTGGCGAGGGCGCAGCCATCGATCGAAGTTCGAATTCGAACCGTGTGTGATCGGCATCGCGCTCGCCGAAGGTGTTTGCCTTCAGGGAAGTCGTGTATTGTATACGCAACTGTGCACAATTATGTGAGTCACTTATAAGTGCTTTGCCGTTACTTATTGCCAATTATTGACTCAGACTATTGTCCTATCATCTCATAGAGTCCCTGACATGTAATAATATACCCTTCGCTTTTTTTGGTAAAGTCACGTAGGTAAAAAAGATACATGTAAATGAAAACAAATAAAATTTAATTAAAGTAAATCACGACGTTTCGGAAGCAACACAAGCAACCGTCATCAGGTGTTGACTGCTCCAGCAAAAATACTGAGGCGTCTGAGGAGAGTTATTATGAGACAACGTGTATATATAGGGTGTTGGGGGGGGGAGGAGTCAAGGGGTCGTGGTGGGGCCTGTGGCAAGCAGTGTGCACGATGGTCCATCAGATTAGTATGAGTTAAGCCGATAGATAACCATCTATATTCTTTTGTGATGTTAGGGGAGGGAGGTTTGTGCACGTGTGCAGTGCCTGCCCGACGAGTGATGGTGGTGTATCAGGCTGGGAGTAGAAAAAAATGGAAGAAATGGATATGGCTGTACAATTATAAGGCAGTTAAAGTTTGACTTGGTTGATGACATCTTTCCAATGATTGCTTAATTTAAAACCATCCTCTCGGTTGAAGTTATGTCTATGTTTGTATATCTGGATGGCTTCATGGACAAATCTTTGGTAGTATCCGGGAGGTTTGCAGATTACTTTGGTATCAGAGAAAACAATATCATGAGATTCTAGATTTGAAGCTTTCGTGACTGCAAGGATTCATACCCTTGTTTTTTTTCGATAAAGTCACATAGGTAAAATAAAATAAATGAAAACAACTAAATTAAATCACGACGTTTCAGAGGCAACACAAGCTTTCGTCTTCAGGTGGAAACCATCACAGCAAAATTGCTGTATCAAGTGACGAGAATATCATGAGAACCCGCTGTGTTGAAACAATGATCAGCTACGGCCGAAGAATTTGTTCTGCCGTGTTTCAAATCTAATTTGTACTCGCGAATTCGCTCAGAAAAATGTCGTTTCGTCTCCCCGATATAGCAATCACCACAGGTGCAACTCAGTTTGTAAACACCGGGGTACTGTAAGTCAGGAATGACATCCTTTACGGATGGTATCAGATCACGGATTTTGTGTACTGTATTGAATCGGACCTGGATCTTGTGTTTGTTTAGTATTTTGGAAATCTTTTTGGTAACGCCTGCTATGTATGGCAACGTGATTATTTTGATCGGAGATTCAGGGGGTTGTTTCTGCATGATGGGAGAAACAGCTTGGCGGATTGTACGGTCAGAGTATCCGTTCATCTTGAGGGCCAGATGTACATGTTTTAATTCACTGGCCAGGTGGTGTTGGTCAGAGATACAGTGGGCCCTATGGTATAGTGTTTTGATGAGGGAATTCTTTTGAGCTGGGTGGTGGTGGGCCATTGAATGGTAGCTTGCCATCTTTCTCCACTTCCATGGTAAATTTGATGGATAGGTGTCTGGAATTGATGTGTTCTAGGAATTGGTTCAATGCTGGGAGGCCATGTGGCCAAATGGCGAAGGTGTCATCCACATATCTCTTCCACAGGGAAGGATGAAGGGTGGCTGTCTGGATGGCATCTGATTCAAATTTCTTGCAGTCACGAAAACTTCAAATCTAGAACGTAATAATATGCTACACAGTGGCAGTTCGCGTCGCAAAATGCCGATTTATTACTAATAACGTAACCCTGGATTTTTGAAGTGAGGGGGCATAAAAGCGGAGCCTGGAACCGTTCAGGGGAACTCTTGTCTTCAACCTCTGGGCCGCCAAGACCCACTCCCTGCCGTCGTGCCTTCTCGAGCCGCTCACAGCATCCGTGTGATGCCAGCGAGTGCTGCTCCGAGGCAGTGATAGGTGAAGTTATCTTTCGTCTTCCTCTTGACTTCCTTTCGTGACTGCAGGGATCCATACTCTTTGGTTCTTTCAGTAAAGTCACGTAGGTATAATTGTTTTCTTGCTGTGGGTGTCCCACCTGATGATGATTGCTTGTGTTGTGATCGAAACGTCGTGATTTAATTTATTTTTATTCCTAAGTGACTTTACCGAAAGAACCAAAGAGTACAAAACCAGACCAAAAGTAAAACATTTACTTTCGGCCGAAACCGAAAGTATTCCGCAAGTGGCCATTTGTCAACTTTCAGCGCCGAAACCGAAACCGAATTTCGGTCGGCCTCTAATTTGGGGACTTGGGTAGCAGTAAGCTAGGCTCTGCTCACAGAATATTCCCTCCGGGCAGTGCGGGGTTTGCGCTGCGAATAAAAGTTAGCACAGAGCATCGGTGTGCGGGGGGAAGCGCGCTGTGAGAGTGAATGCGGAGCCACAGCACGAGCGTGCATTGAGGTAATCGCTCGCCGGTGTGGGCGCAAGTGTGCCGCTGTGTGCTGTGTTAGCGTTCGCTGTGGTTTGCTCGTGCGTGAGGAGATAATCGCCCGCAGGTGCGACAGCATTCGCGCTTCTGTGTTGTCGATAGCGGCGGGGTGCAACTGTGGGGGCTAATGCCCCCCTCCCTACTCCCCATTACGCGGGGGCTGATCTCCCCCTCCCCACTCCCCATTAGGTGGGGGCTGATCTCCCCCTCCCCACTCCCCGCGAGCGGGTGGGGTGCAACGTCTGCCTCCCCCATCCCCGTCCCCTCCACGTTTGCGTCTTTCGGGGCCCCCTGCGCCCCTGAGCGGGTGACCCCCCCGTACCAGGGTCCTCTCAGACCGACATAGCGAGCGGCTGGCCGATTCCACTTTGGGGCTGAATACGCGCACGCCTTCCCCCCACTTGCGTGTTCTAACTGCGGGGATTATGTAAGCGTTTGACTCGCCGCTGTGTGGGGATAGGTAATAATTTCTACTAAGCCGTTGTGTCAACAAACCAATGGCACTCGGAGTCAATTAATTAATCTCTGCGCGCTACATGCGCGGTGCGGTCAAGCGTCCCTCTATTTAATTATTTCTTTGGATGTGTGCGTACGTCGGGCATATACTTGTAGTGGAGTATGAAGGTGTGTTGTGGAAACTGCGCGATTGCATGATCACATGGACAGTGTGGGTTATCTGGGGTCAGCCTGTGGAGAAGGCGAAAACAGTGTGTGTCGTCTTAGGACAGCCAGGTGCAAAGGCTGGGATGATGAGGTAACGGTTGGGCCAATTAAGCCAGAGGATCAGCAACGGCGGTGATTGGCTATGTCTGTTGTCAAGGGCGAGGAGGCGTCGAGATGTCTGGAGAAAGGCAGGTGTTTGAAGAGGCGATGCGTGCAGAGGCACGCGGGCCAATTAATTAGCGATAATGAAAATGGGGATAAATTGGGGGAGACACATAGAGAGCGGGGAGTTGGAGTTGGGAGCTGGACGAGGAAGATGTGGAGTTGGAAACAGAGTAGAAAGAGAGCTTGGAAACAGAGCTTGGAAACAGAGTTTGGAAACAGAGTTTGGAGACAGAGTGGGAAACGGAGTTGGAACAGAGTGTGAAGCAAGACGAAGTAGTTAGCAGTGGAGTGAGCATAGCGATAGCGAAGCTGAAGCAAGACGAAGTAGTTAGCAGTGGAGTGAGCGTAGCGATAGCGGAGCTGAAGACGCTGTGTGCGGAGTGTGCGAAGTCGCTGTGTGTGAAGACGCGGTGTGCGGAGGAGCTGAGGAGAATAGCCAGCAGTGGAGAGAGCGTAGCAATAGCGGAGCTGAAGACGCTGTGTGCAGAGTTGCTGAACGGGGAGTCGCTGAGTGCGAAGCAAGTGAAATGATAGTGGGGAGACAAAGGTGGTGAGCGAGACGAGCGGAGCACGGTGAGCGAGCCGTGGTGACCAGGATACTGTGGAGTGTGGAGGACATGTTGAATGTTGTAAATAAAGCGGTGTTCGAAGAAAGATAGAAGTTGTCCGCATAAAGTCGAACACTACATACTGATTAAATTCACCCACTCACCGTCGTACACCGATCGCTATCCCACTGCTCTTCACACGCACACAGGCACCACGCGTCACGACGTCAGTCTGTGCTAAGATTTTATTCCCGAAGCGAATAGGGACCCCCGTGTATGGCCCTCTCCAGCCAGCACCCTTCCTCCTCTCACCGACCCGTCACAGAGTGCGTCTATCACCTAAGCTCGAGCTGGCTAAATTGGCCTCCCTTTTCCGTATCCACTCACCTCTGCAGCTGCCTGATGGGGCTGGGGAAGATGCTCACCTTGGGGACTTTTTCTGATAAATCGCTCTCAGCTCCACCCTGCAGGCGTCGCACGGACGCTGAGGATGGCTGGCTTCTCTCCGCCGCCCCAGAAGCCCTCTAACCCAAATTCTCTCTCCTCCCCCCTTATATGTCCAAAGCCCCTTAACCCCCGGGTCATATGACGTCATCCTGCGCATCCAATCCTCTTTGTGGCCGTTTTGAGCGCTCTGGCCGTTGGGGGGGGGGGGGGGGGGGTCGCGTCATCCCCCCCTTCCCATTGTCTCTGTGCCTACATTCATCGGGTACTGGCTGTTCCCATCCCCCCGTGTTGTGTATGCTTCATCACGGCCGGCCTGTAAAGCTCTATGCCCCCTTTTGGGGGGGGCCACCATGTAATCCGGTCTGGGGGGCTCAGCCAATTTCCTGGTCCGGGGAAACCGTGGAACGTCCCTGCTAGTGGAGTTCTCAGGTGAAAACCCATCGTACCAGGTGATCCCTCCTCGAGACCCTACGGGAGTGCATGAGAGTGTTTAGTGGGGTGTGCGTGCGTTCGTGGGGGGGGGGGGTGCGAGGAGCGGGTAGCGCCGGCCGAGCTGCTCTGCTGCAGTGGCACCACACAACGACGCTCGTTGAGGTAATCGCTCGCAGGTGTGGGCGCTAGCGTGCCGCTGTCTGCTGCGGTAGCGTTGGCTGTGGTGTGCGTGGGAGTTAACTCTGCGGCGGTGAGCCAGCAGTACAGCGATGTCCCTCAGAGGGGGCGCTAGCGCGGGGGGCCCGATCACTCGGTCGGCGGGGGCCCGGCGGGAGCCGACCGACGCGGTGGAGGGAGAGGAAGGGGCGACGTCGCGCCTCACCTGCCTAGCGAGGGCGGTGGGGTGGACGTCGGCCCCCCACACGTTCATACATAGACGTGGAGCTACGAGGATAGGAGCGGTGGCACACTGTGCGTGTAGCGATGGGCACCCACTCGGCTCTTGTAGCTGCTCTCGCCGCTGCTGCCCCTGCTGCTGCTATCGTCCAGAGCCGTGGCGACGCCGCTCATGCCGAGTGGACTGCAGCTGAGCCACTTTTTAACTTCGAAGCGTCATTCGTGCCGCAAGCACTGCGACACACCCGATGCAGGTGTCACGTACAACTCCAGGGTTGATTAAACAAGTTTGTGCGTGGGTTAGATGTAACCTACATACAACTGTTGACTCGTTATGTTAGTCGTGAAAGCAAGCGTATAACATTAATTCATTAATTAGAGTTATTACGGGATTAAAAAATTAAATCTAGATTGAAAGCTAATTTATTTTTAGAACTGCTTTTTTGTGTTGAGTTTGTTGTCCTTTCCGCGCGCCTCCGATTAGCATGGTGGGCTACGTACGGTGCGAAAGAAGTTCAACATGCTTACAAAGTGATAATATAACCTTATGGTAGGACCTCTGGGTCCCGAATAAACAGAAGTCAAAATCGTAATTAGTGAATTTATTTTTGGCGACTCCGTCCCACCGCGCACATAAACCCCGCGACCCACCTGGCGCGGATCGTTCTGTTGTCCAAGCGCAGCGAGGACGAATGCGCAGAAGAAACAAAACTTTTAAACTTTGATTTCTCTTCTTTGGTTCTTTCGGTAAAGTCACGTAGAATGAGAATAAAATAATAAATTGATAAAATAAAATAACACAATAATATTCTCACGACGTTGATTCGCGCATCGTGTAGAGCTCGTCGAGAGGAATAGATTGCCGTGTCGTTCGCCTTCAACAGACATACAATGACATCGCATAGCAGTTTATGCGAGAGGCGGGGGCTTATGGTACCCCGGGGTTCTGCCATAAGGGGCCGTCCATAAATGACGTCACGCACCTAGGGGGGGGGGGGTCAGACATTTGTGACGATGTGTGACGAGAGGGGGAGGGGGGGTTGAGAAATGTGACGTTACATCAAAAAGCACAACTTTAAATAAATATAAACAATAGAATTGTTATAACAACACTAATTTTGATTAATTTTCATTATTAACTATATTATTTAAATTTACTTAGGTCACCTTTTATTTATTTCATGAAGGAGCATTTTGCTTCTCCATGTGAGAATGGAGAAGCATACATTTTGTAAAATGTTTGAATTATTGTTATTAAACATTTTTAGTTTTATTATTTTACCAGGGCTTTTCATTCTGTGGAATTAATGTGATTGTTATAATTGTACTCTCCATTTTGCTTCGTTCTACTACAAAGTTTCAAGTATTTTTTCATAGTTATAGTTACTATTAATATTTTACAATTATAAGAGAATTTCAATATAATATTCTGAACATCTGCAGTTTTAGTTAGACGTTGAATTTTTTCAAGTTAATTTTATGCTAAATTTCAGCTTTCCAATGTCACCTTTTTAATACGTGTTTTCTCCTACAACATCAGAGTGCAGCGCCACATTAAATACGCACTACAATGACAATAGTTTAAAGTGATTTGAAGCATGTTTTATTTTCAAAATGGAAATATGGTTTTGGGGGGGGGGGGTGCAGAGCTTTGTGACGTCATATTTGAGGGGGGTCTGACACCGTGTGAGGGGGGTTTGTGACGCTGTGTGACGAGGGGTCAAAAATCGGCCAAAACCGCGTGACGTCATTTATGGACGGCCCCTAAGGTCATAATTCCCGATCATACTCATATCACGTGATTCGTGTAGCATCGTCTTACCAGTGATATCACAATAATCGTTACATCGTGATTGATATCGTATCGTCTCAATGGTTATCGCGCGGCGAGTTCGCCACTAGGGGGCGCGATGCCCACGCTGCTTGAAGCACAGGGATAGAGGCGGCTTGGCGAGGCCTTCATCCAGCAGTGAATTGAGCGTGGTTGAAGACGCATTATTGAATCACAGCCACAGCACGCACAGACTCTTAGCTACCCCACACACACACACAATCATCCAGCAGTGGATTGAGCGTGGCTGAAAACGCATTATTGGATCACAGCCACAGCACGCACAGACTCTTAGCTACCCCACACACACACAATCATCCAGCAGTGGATTGAGCATGGCTGAAGACGCATTATTGGATCACAGCCACAGCACGCACAGACTCATTGCCATTCTACAGACACACACAATCATCCAGCAGTGGATAGACACGGCACTGGATGTGCACGCGCAGTGTCTGTGACCGTGCACGCGCGCTCTGCGTGCAGCAGCGTGGAGTCACGCGTGGGGCAAGAGCCGTGCATTCAACCTCGGAATTACATAACCACAACAACATCAATCAGCAACAACAATCGGCCACAACAATCGGCAACAACTATCAGCCGCATGGGCGTGGTTGAACCCAGGGCCGCCGAGTCGCGAGCGCAGATCGCCTCCTCCACGTGCGTGCGGTTATATGGAAGGCGACCACGATATATGCTGCTGATGATGTTGCCCACGGTGATGCTGATGATGCCCACGATGATGCTGATGATGCTCGCGGTGATGCTGATGATGCTCAAGATGATGATGCTCGCGGTGATGCTGATGATGCTAACGGTGATGCTGATGATGCTCAAGATGATGATGCTCACGGTGATGCTGATGATGCTCACGGTGATGCTGATGATGTTCAAGATGATGATGCTCACGATGATGCTGATGATGCTCGCAGTGATGCTGATGATGCTCGCGGTGATGCTAATGATGCTCAAGATGATGTTGCCCACGGTGATGCTGATGATGCCCACGATGATGCTGATGATGCTCGCGGTGATGCTGATGATGCTCGCGGTGATGCTGATGATGCTCGCGGTGATGCTGATGATGCTCAAGATGATGATGCTCGCGGTGATGCTGATGATGCTCACGGTGATGCTGATGATGCTCAAGATGATGATGCTCACGGTGAGGCTGATGATGCTCGCGGTGATGCTGATGATGCTCAAGATGATGATGTTGCTCGCGGTGATGATGATGCTGATGATGTTCACGATGATGATGTTCACGATGATGCTGGTGATGTTCACGATGATGGTGATGTGGACTGGACATTCCTACTCATGTTACCCTCCCTTTCTCTCTCTCTCTCTCAATCTCTCTCCCTCCTCTTCATCTCTCTCCCTCCCTCCGTCTCCCCTTCCATCTCTCCCTCTCTCTCTCCCTCGTTTTCCCTCTCTCCCTCCCTCTCTTTCCTTCCATTCCTCCCTCCCCCTTTCCCTGCACGGAATGGTCGCTTCTCTCGTCTGCCGCCCTCCCCACGTCTCCCAGACGCGAGTGTGTTCGTGCCCACTCACTCACGCACGCGTGACGCAAGCAATCGCGTGCACGTTCGAGGCGAGCTCTCTTACGCAATGAGGTGGCCGGCACACGCTTTCACACACATACAAAGATCCTCCGCATAGCCTGCGCAGACTTTTGGGGCAAGTGCTGTTAGCGAGCATCTATGTAGGTCGGCACGGCACACGAGAGGGTTGGTGGCCAACACCACGCCCGGCCGCCTTTGTCTCCCTCATTTAAGGCTCAGGACCGGCTCAGATAATCGTCACTGTTGTTGGCTATGAGCTGGGATCGGACTCGGGTCACCGGGTTCGTACCACAGCGCGCTAACCGTTGCACTACTGCTCCCCATGTGTGCAGACATGCGCGTGCAACATACGTGTACACATGCATGACACGCTTGCTCACACATACCCATATACGTGCACGTATACAGAAACGTATACATATATAATACACACGCGCATACTAACACGTGTACACATGGACACACCTAAACACACGTGTACACACGGACACACATACACATGCATACACGTGCACACATGTAAACACACATACACGTGTACACACTGCCATACACGTGTACACACTGACACCACTACGCGAGCTATATGGCACCACGAACGCCGTCATTTTACCAACAACACTCACTCTGCAAAGATGTACACACACACAGACACAATCACACTGTCAAACACACACACACTGCCACGCACACACACGCGCGCAGCCACCCACATTGCATGCAGACCTCCTCCACCCCCCACCCCTCCCCCATTCCTATCCCCCCCACCCCTCTGGCCCCCCCACCCCCACGACCCCCACCCAACATCACAGATCGGGGGGCGGGGGTGGGGGTGCTGCTGCTGCTGCTCTCCGCGTTCAGCAGCAGCGGCGGCGGCGGCGTCTCCCTCTCGGTGCGGGCGCCTCTCTGCAGTCTCCTCCCAGCCCCGAGCCGCCCCCCACCACCGCCTCCTCCTAGGAGCGGCGTGAGGATTCGGTGGGGGCAGGTTTATTTTCCCCGTTAACAACAACGGCATCAGCAGCAGCAGCATCGCAGGGATTGCGCATAAATAGTGTGTACTGGAGCCGGAGCTCGTGGGCTCGTTGCCGATTGTGTATATTCTTTATTTATTGAGTAATTGTATTTTTTTATGAAATAGATAGACGTGGCTTAGTGTGCGTCGGTGAGCGTGCTGGTGAGTCTGTCGGTATCGACAGGACCCGGCGGCCGGCGCGCGCGTGCGCGCACACCGCGCGCGCCCATGTGATCCCCACGGATGATGATGATGCCTATGGTGATGATGATAACGACGATGATGAAGACCGGGATGACGCTGATGATGATGACGACGCCTGTGCAGACGCTGACGGCGATGGTGACAACCACGATTCCACCACCATCAACAACAACAGCAGAGGCGGCATCGACAGCGTAAAAAAAAACAACCGCACCGAAACTCGGGCGACCATGACCGCGCAGCGGGCGTGAGCGGCTCCGCATGCATGCGGCGCTCGGCCGGGCAGGCATGGAGCAGCAGCAGCAGCCTCAGCAGCAGCAGCAGGCGACAGGCAGCAGCAGTGGTAGCAGGGAGTGCAGTGGCGGTCATGAAGACGTGCGCAAATGCGGCTATCTGCGCAAGCACAAAAGCGCGCACCGCCGCTTCTTCGTGCTGCGCGGAGCGAGCGACGCGGGCGGCCCGGCCCGGCTCGAGTACTACGACAGCGAGAAAAAATTCCGCGGCGGCGTGGCGCCCCCGCGGCGCTCGGTCAGCCTCGCCGCCTGCCTCGGCATCATCCGCCGCGCCGACGCCAAGCACAAGCACCTGCTCACGCTCTACACCAAGGACGAGTGTCTCGCCATGGCCGCCGACAGCGAGGAGCAGCAGGCCGAGTGGTACGCGGCGCTCACCGAGCTGCACGACGAATGCTGCAGGGCGCCGCACGGAGCAGGGGGAGCGGGAGGAGGATGCGGAGCGGCGGCTGGTGGTGGTGGAGGAGGAGGAGGAGCAGGAGGAGGGATTTTCGGCGCGGCCAGCGATGCGGGCGGAGGAGGCGGCGACAGCGGCGAAGACGCCGGGCCCGCGGGGTGCGCGGGCGGCAGCTACGGAACGATGCCGGCCACCCCCGTGTTCAAGGAGGTGTGGCAGGTGAACCTCAAGCCCAAGGGGCTGGGGCAGACGAGGAACCTGACGGGCGTGTTCCGCCTCTGCCTGGGCACGCGAACCATCAGCTTCGTGAAGCTCAACGCGGACGCGGCGGCCGTGAACCTGCAGCTCATGAACATCCGAAGGTGCGGCCACTCGGAGAGTTTCTTCTTCATCGAGGTGGGCCGCTCGGCCGTCACGGGGCCTGGGGAGTTCTGGATGCAGGTGGAGGACTGCGTGGTGGCGCAGAACATGCACGAGACCATCCTGGAGGCGATGCGCGCCATGAGCGAGGAGTTCCGACCGCGGAGCAAGAGCCAGACGAGCGGCGGCGCGGGCGGCGCGGGCGGCGCTGCCGGAGGCCACCACCGGCGCCAGCAGCGCTACCAGCCCCCGCCGAGCCAAACGGGGCTCAACCGGCGCTCGCGGGCCGAGAGCGTGGCCGGAGCGTCCCCCGTGAGCGGCGGCGGCGGCGGCGTCACCCCGCAGGGCTTCTGCGCCTCGCAGCTGCGGAACCGCGCGAGCAGCGAGGGGGACGGACCCCCGGGCGCGCCGCGCTCCGAGTCCGCGGACGCCATCTCGGCGCGCCTCCTTCTCCTGCAGGGGGAGGACGCCGAGGGCCGGCTGCAGTCCTCTCAGCTGGTGTGCGCGGGGCGCCGGCAGCAGCAGCAGCACCACCACCAACACCACCAGCACCACCAGCAGCAGCAGCAGCATGGGCAGGTAATCGCATCGTACCAGCGGCATCAGTCTCGCATGCAGCAGCAGCAAGGACATCTCCACCACCACCAACAGCAGCAGCAGCTGCACCACGCGGCGGCCACGCTGCTGCCCGGGCGCTCCGTGTCGGCGCCCATCGCGCGTTCCCCGCCCGCGGGTGGCTGCTCCCCCTCCTCCCTGCTGCTCTTCTCGGCATCGTCTCTCATCACGAGCCCCGTGAGCGTCTCCTCCAGCAGCGGCCGCGGCTCCGTGGACGCCCCGTGCTGCGTGGGCAGCCTGGGCAGCACCGGGGGCGGCGGGGCCGGCAGCGGCGGTGGCGTTGGCGGCGCGGCCGGACACGCGGCAGTCGGCGCGGGTGGCTGCGGGGCCGCGGCGCTGCCCCGCGGCTCTCGCCCCTCGAGCGCCTCCATGTCGCTCGGCTCCCTGAGCGACGGGGGCTTCGTGTCCTCGGACGAGTACGGCTCCAGCCCCTGTGAGCCGCGGGGGTCCGCGACCCCCGACTCGCCCAGCCCGACCCCGTGCGCCATCCGCGAGGAGGAGGAGGAGGCGGCCGCGGCGGCCGCGGCGGCGGCGGCGAGGGGAGGCCCCTACGCCTACATGCAGATGGGCCGCGCTCGCGTCTACAGGGCCGCGCCCCGCGGGCAGGACGCCCCGGACGTGGCCACCACCTCGTCCACCACCTCGTCCACCTCCCCCGGCTTCCCCTTAGCCTCGTCCTCGTCGCAATCGCCGTCGGCGGCGGCGGCCGCAGTTGCGGCGGCCCTGGCCTCGGCGGAGAAGGGGGTCGTGCGTAAGCGAACATACTCGTGCGCGTCGGCGTCCGCGGGGCCCGCGATGCCACCGGCCGCGCTCGGGCCCTGTCTCCAGCAGCGGGAGCAGGAGAAGACAGCCTCGCAGGAAGAGTATGCGGTCATGGGAGCGCTGTCTTACCAACACCACCACCAGCATCATCAGCAGCACCTCCAGCAGCAGCATCATCAGCAGCAGCAGCACGTGCCGGGCCGTGAGGCCGCCGCGCCTCCGTGCTGCCCGCACACTCGCGACCCGCACCACGGCGACCACGACGATGATTATGACGATGACGACGATGATGGGGGTGGTGGCGACGACGAGGAGGATGATGATGCGGGTGGAGGAGGAGGAGGAGGAGGAGGGGGAGGCGTGCGGTCCAGGCTGGTGCGCGGCGGGGATGACGGCTACATGCCCATGCTGCCCGGCGTCACCGCCTCTGTCGCGGGAAGGTGCAGGAGCGGCGGCGATGCGGACTACGTGCCCATGGGGGCCACGGGTGCCCGAGACGGGGACATCACCGCAGCCGCCGCCGCCACCACCACGACGGCAGCGGCCAGAGGATCGCTGATACAACATCAGCAGAGGCAGCGGCACCATCACCACCATCACCAACAGCAGCAGCCGTGGCAGCGCGGCCAAGACGGTCTCTGCGACGCGCGGCCCCAGGACGCTGCTAGCGGCTACATGGTGATGTCACCGGGCGCGGGCGAGGGCCAAGCGGCCGGGTCCATCAAGACGTGGCCCAGGCCCAGCGTGGCCAGCGGCAGCGGCGGCGGCGGCGGTGGCGGTGGCGTCGGCGCGAAGGCGGCATGTGAGGGGAGCGTGGAGGCAGGCCCGCCGGGAGCAGGCGACTATATGAACATGGCCATGTCGCCCTCCAACCCGGCCGTCGTGGCGGACACAGCGGCTGTGCCAGAGGGCTGCTACTTCAGCCCCATGCGGGATGGGGAAGGCGCGGGTGGTGCTGGTGGTGCTGGTGGTGCTGGTGGTGGTGCTGCTGGCACCGCCAACACCGCTGGTAGCTGCAGCAGCAGCTTCTACTCGCTGCCCCGGTCCTTCCGGTCCGTGGGGCAGCAGAGTAGCAGGCTGGCGGAGAGGACGGCGGCAACTCGGCTACTCGGGGAGGTCATCCGGGAGGCGAGGGACGCGGGCGAGATGCTCGCCGCTCCGACCCCCACGAGCAGGCCCGCCGCGCTCTCCCGGCCCCACGAGGACGCCTCGAGCAGTGACCCCGGGAGGGAGGGCGGCGCGCACGTGAGCGGGGCCCCAAGGCGGGTCGGGGGAGCGGCGGCGGAGGGGGTCGCCGCGAGGAACGCACAGGGCCGGTGGCAGGGAGCTCCCCCCGAGCCCAGGAGCCCCGGGGAGTACGTGCACATCGACTGCGCCGCGGCGGCGAAGGCGGCCTCCCAGCCCGTCTCATCGTCGTCCGCCTGGCGCCCCCCGCAGCACGCGGCAGGGCCGCAGCAGGGCAAGGCCCCGGACGGTTGCCGCGCAGCGCACCGCGGCCCCCCGTACCTGGCGCTGTCGTCGGGAGGCGCCGCCGCCGCCGCCGCTGCCGCCGCCGCCTCGGCCGCGGCCGCCCAGACGCGCGGCGATCGTCGGAGAAGGAGTGCAAACGAGTACATGAGCGTGGCGGCAGCGGCGCGTGCCGGGGGACCACCCGCGTCTGTCCCGGCGGGCCCCCGTTCCGCGGCCCACCCTGGGCCGTGGGACGCCACCTCGGCTGGGCGCGGCGCCCCCGTGGGGGGGGACTACACGGAGATGTCGCGCCGCGGGGAGGCGAGCGCGGAGGAGGAGGAGGAGGCGGCAGGGAGGAGGAGGAGAGACGCGAGTGGGGGGTACTCAGCCCCCGCCGCCTCTTACAGGGCTCCTCACGGCAGCTACAACCTTCAGCATCACCACCACGGGAGCCACAACCACATCCACCACTATCAGCTGCTGCAGCAGCAGCATAAGCCACTCCCTCTCCCACAGCAGCAACAACATCAACACTATCACCAACAGGAGCATCATCATCAGCACACTCAGCAGCAGCATCAGCCGCACGCAGCAGTGAGGCCCGGATATGCGGCACTGAAACCCTGCGTGCCGCCAAGGGTCGGCTTGGCCTTCCAGCCGTACGCGGCCGGGTCTGGCGCGGTGGTCATCCCGGCCACAACCGGAGCCACCGCCGCACCACCACCACCTCCTCCCCCTCCTCCTCCACCAGCGGCGCTGCGCCGGCAGAGCGCGTTCAGCGTGGTGCCACCAGCAGCCGTGCAGCACGGTGCCACGCGGCCCGGGACCGCGGCCACGGCGGATGAGGAGGGGGAGGAGCGGCCACGCGGCGGCGTGGCCCGGGTGGCGGTGGCCTCGTCGGCCGCCGCGACCCCGCAACGGCCCGGCGCGGCCGGAGGACACCATGGGGCGGGTCCGGTGCGAGAAGCCGCCGGGTCTCACTCTTTGCGTCATCAGCAGCAGCATCATCAGCAGCAGCAACAGCAGCAGCATCATCAGCAGCAACAGCAGCAGCATCATCAGCAGCAACAGCAGCATCAGCAGCAGCTGGAGAGCGGGCTGAACTACATCGCGCTGGACCTGCGGGGCGAGGAGGGCTCGGCGGGCAGCAGGGGTAGCGTGAGCAGCGTTGACTCAAACGGCTACGCCACCATCGACTTCTCCCGCTCCGAGAGCGCGGGGTGACGCGGTGAGTCGCGACTCACTCACCCCGAGACTCACCCCGAGACTCACCTTGACCACACTCACCCTGGTACCCACCCTGGCAGTCATCTTGACGAGACTCATCCTGACCTCACGTCGAGACTACCTTGACAATCACCCTGACACTCACCCAGAGACTCACTCCGAAGGGACACCTCATCCTCACGAGACTCACCTGAACGAGACTCACACAAGTACTCACCCTGACGAGACTCGCCCATAATTCACCCCGAGACTCACCACGAGTCTCAGCCTGAGACTCACCTCGTGGCTCTCTCAAGGGGCTCACTCAGAGTCTCACCTTTAGACTCGCTCACAGACTCACCCCGAGGCTCACCCCGAGGCTCACCCCGTGACTCACACGGACACTCACCCAGAAACACACCTGGAGCCTCACGCGGACATGTACTGAGATACGCTGTCCAATAATCGAGTGTTAGCCCCTCCCCTTGGCACGCGTGGGGGTTTCTCCGGGCACTCCTCCCTCCCACGTGTGTAGTCGAATACGTGGTCGAGGAATGTTGGCAGACAGCCCCAGTACGTACAGGACCACAGAGCTTGGGCATTTGTTGGTCGCGCGCCGGATCTGGCGGCCTTCCAGCTCAGCTGTGGTTTCCCATGCCGCGAAATCATTCTCTCTCTCTCTGAACAATTCTCTCTCTCTGAACCGTTCTCTCTCTCTGAATCATTCTCTCTCTCTGAACCATTCTCTCTCTCTGAATCATTCTCTCTCTCTGAATCATTCTCTCTCTCTGAATCATTCTCTCTCTCTCTCTGAATAATTATCTCTCTCTGCACCATTCTATCTCTCTGAATCATTCTCTCTCTCTGAACCATTCTCTCTCTCTGAATCATTCTCTCTCTCTGAATCATTCTCTCGCTCTGAATCATTCTCTCTCTGAACCATTCTCTCTCTGAATCATTCTCTCTCTCTGAATCATTCTCTCGCTCTGAATCATTCTCTCTCTCTGAACCATTCTCTCTCTGAATCATTCTCTCGCTCTGAATCATTTTCTCTCTCTGAATCATTCTCTCGCTCTGAACCATTCTCTCTCTCTGAATCATTCTCTCTCTCTGAATCATTCTCTCTCTGAACCATTCTCTCTCTCTGAACCATTCTCTCTCTCTGAATCATTCTCTCTCTGAATCATTATCTCTCTCTGAATCATTCTCTCTCTGAATCATTCTCTCTCTGAATCATTCTCTCTCTCTGAACCATTCTCTCTCTCTGAATCATTCTCTCTCTCTGAACCATTCTCTCTCTCTGAATCATTCTCTCTCTCTGAATCATTCTCTCTCTGAACCATTCTCTCTCTCTGAATCATTCTCTCTCTCTGAATCATTCTCTCTCTCTGAACCATTCTCTCTCTCTGAATCATTCTCTCTCTGAATCATTCTCTCTTTGAATCATTCTCTCTCTGAATCATTCTCTCTCTGAACCATTCTCTCTCTGAATCATTCTCTCTCTGAATCATTCTCTCTCTCTGAATCATTCTCTCGCTCTGAACCATTCTCTCTCTCTCTCTGAACCATTCTCTCTCTCTCTCTGAACCATTCTCTCTCTCTCTGAACCATTCTCTCTCTCTGAATCATTCTCTCTCTCTGAATCATTCTCTCTGAATCATTCTCTCTCTGAATCATTCTCTTGCTCTGAATCATTCTCTCTCTGAACCATTCTCTCTCTGAATCATTCTCTCTCTGAATCATTCACTCTCTGAATCATTCTCTCTCTGAATCATTCTCTCTCTCTGAACCATTCTCTCTCTCTGAATCATTCTCTCTCTGAATCATTCTCTCTCTGAATCATTCTCTCTCTGAACCATTCTCTCTCTCTCTGAATCATTCTCTCTCTCTGAATCATTCTCTCTGAATCATTCTCTCTCTCTGAATCATTCTCTCACTGAATAATTCTCTCTCTGAATCATTCTCTCTCTGAATCATTCTCTCTCAGTGAATCATTAACTCTCTGAATCATTCTCTCTCTCTGAATCCTTCTCTCTCTCTCTGAATCATTCTCTCTCTCTCTGAATCATTCTCTCTATGAATCATTCTCTCTCTCTGAATCATTCTCTCTCTCTGAACCATTATTAATCTCTGAATCATTCTCTATCTCTGAATCATTCACTCTCTGAATCATTCTCTGCCTGAATTATTCTCTCTCTGAATCATTCTCTCTGAATCATTCTCTCTCTGAATAATGATCCCTCACTGAATCATTCTCTCTCTCTGAACCATTCTCTCTCTCAATCATTCTCTCTCTCTGAATCATTCTCTCTCTGAATCATTCTCTCTCACTGAACCGTTCTCTCTCTGAATCATTCTCTCTCTGAACCATTCTCTCTCTCTCAATCATTCTCTCTCTCTGAATCATTCTCTCTCTGAATCATTCTCTATCTCTGAATCATTCTCTCTCTCTGATTCATTCTCCCTCTCTGAATCATTCTCTCTCTCAATCATTCTCTCTCTGAATCATTCTCTCTCTGAATCATTCTCTCGCTCTGAACCGTTCTCCCTCTCTGAATCATTCTCTCTCTCTGAATCATTCTCTCTCACTGAATCATGAACTCTTTGAATCATTCTCTCTCTGAATCCTTCTCTCTCTCTGAATCATTCTCTCTCTGAATCATTCTCTCTCTGAATCATTCACTCTCTGAATCATTCTCTGTCTGAATTATTCTCTCTCTGAATCATTCTCTCTGAATCATTCTCTCTCTGAATAATGATCTCTCACTGAATCATTCTCTCTCTGAACCATTCTCTCTCTCAATCATTCTCTCTCTCTGAATCATTCTCTCTCTGAATCATTCTCTCTGAATCATTCTCTCTCTCTGAATCATTCTCTCTCACTGAACCGTTCTCTCTCTCTGAATCAATCTCTCTCTCTGAACGATTCTCTCTCTCTCAATCATTCTCTCTCTCTGAATCATTCTCTCTCTCTCTGAATCATTCTCTATCTCTGAATCATTCTCTCTCTCTGAATCATTCTCCCTCTCTGAATCATTCTCTCCCAATCATTCTCTCTCTGAATCATTCTCTCTCTGAATCATTCTCTATCTCTGAATCATTCTCTCGCTCTGAACCGTTCTCCCTCTCTGAATCATTCTCTCTCTGAATCATTCTCTCTCTGAATCATTCGCTCACTGAATCATTCTCTCTCTGAATCATTCTCTCACTGAATCATTCTCTCTCACTGAATCATTCTCTCTATCTGAATCATTCTCTCTCTCTGAATCATTCTCTCACTGAATCATTCTCTCTCTGAATCATTCTCTCTGAATCATTCTCTCTCTGAATCATTCTCTCTCTGAATCATTCTCTCACTGAATCATTCTCTCTCTCTGAATCATTCTCTCACTGAATCATTAACTCTCTGAATCATTCTCTCTCTCTCTCTGAATCCTTCTCTCTCTCTGAATCATTCTCTCTCTCTGAATCATTCTCTCTATGAATCATTCTCTCTCTCTGAATCATTCTCTCTCTCTGAACCATTATCAATCTCTGAATCATTCTCTATCTCTGAATCATTCACTCTCTGAATCATTCTCTGCCTGAATTATTCTCTCTCTGAATCATTCTCTCTGAATCATTCTCTCTCTGAATAATGATCCCTCACTGAATCATTCTCTCTCTCTGAACCATTCTCTCTCTCAATCATTCTCTCTCTCTGAATCATTCTCTCTCTGAATTATTCTCTCTCACTGAACCGTTCTCTCTCTCTGAATCATTCTCTCTCTCTGAACCATTCTCTCTCTCAATCATTCTCTCTCTCTGAATCATTCTCTCTCTGAATCATTCTCTATCTCTGAATCATTCTCTCTCTCTGATTCATTCTCCCTCTCTGAATCATTCTCTCTCTCAATCATTCTCTCTCTTGAATCATTCTCTCTCTGAATAATTCTCTCGCTCTGAACCGTTCTCCCTCTATGAATCATTCTCTCTCTCTGAATCATTCTCTCTCTCTGAATCATTCTCTCTCACTGAATCATGAACTCTTTGAATCATTCTCTCTCTGAATCCTTCTCTCTCTCTGAATCATTCTCTCTCTGAATCATTCTCTCTCTCTGAATCATTCACTCTCTGAATCATTCTCTGTCTGAATTATTCTCTCTCTGAATCATTCTCTCTGAATCATTCTCTCTCTGAATAATGATCTCTCACTGAATCATTCTCTCTCTGAACCATTATCTCTCTCAATCATTCTCTCTCTCTGAATCATTCTCTCTCTGAATCATTCTCTGTCTGAATCATTCTCTCTCTTAATCATTCTCTCTCACTGAACCGTTCTCTCTCTCTGAATCAATCTCTCTCTCTGAACCATTCTCTCTCTCAATCATTCTCTCTCTCAGAATCATTCTCTCTCTCTGAATCATTCTCTATCTCTGAATCATTCTCTCTCTGTGAATCATTCTCCCTCTCTGAATCATTCTCTCCCAATCATTCTCTCTCTGAATCATTTTCTCTCTGAATCATTCTCTATCTCTGAATCATTCTCTTGCTCTGAACCGTTCTCCCTCTCTGAATCATTCTCTCTCTGAATCATTCTCTCTCTGAATCATTCTCTCTCTGAATCATTCTCTCACTGAATCATTCTCTCTCTGAATCATTCTCTCACTGAATCATTCTCTCTCACTGAATCATTCTCTCTATCTGAATCATTCTCTCTCTCTGAATCATTCTCTCACTGAATCATTCTCTCTCTGAATCATTCTCTCTCTGAATCATTCTCTCTCTGAATCATTCTCTCACTGAATCATTCTCTCTCTCTGAATCATTCTATCTCTCTGAATCATTCTCTCTCTGAATCATTCTCTCTCTGAATCATTCTCTCACTGAATCATTCTCTCTCTGAATCATTCTCTCTCTGAATCATTCTCTCTCTGAATCATTCTCTCTCTGAATCATTCTCTCTCTGAACCATTCTCTCTCTCTGAATCATTCTCTCTCTCTGAATCATTCTCTCTCTGAACCATTCTCTCTCTCTGAATCATTCTCTCTCTCTGAATCATTCTCTCTCTGAACCATTCTCTCTCTCTCTGAATCATTCTCTCTCTGAATCATTCTCTCTCTGAATCATTCTCTCTCTGAATCATTCTCTCTCTGAACCATTCTCTCTCTGAATCATTCTCTCTCTGAATCATTCTCTCTCTCTGAATCATTCTCTCGCTCTGAACCATTCTCTCTCTCTCTGAACCATTCTCTCTCTCTCTGAACCATTCTCTCTCTCTCTGAACCATTCTCTCTCTCTGAATCATTCTCTCTCTCTGAATCATTCTCTCTCTGAATCATTATCTCTGAATAATTCTCTCTCTGAATCATTCTCTTGCTCTGAATCATTCTCTCTCTGAACCATTCTCTCTCTGAATCATTCTCTCTCTGAATCATTCACTCTCTGAATCATTCTCTCTCTGAATCATTCTCTCTCTCTGAACCATTCTCTCTCTCTGAATCATTCTCTCTCTGAATCATTCTCTCTCTGAACCATTCTCTCTCTCTCTGAATCATTCTCTCTCTCTGAATCATTCTCTCTGAATCATTCTCTCTCTCTGAATCATTCTCTCACTGAATCATTCTCTCTCTGAATCATTCTCTCTCAATCATTCTCTCTCTCTGAATCATTCTCTCTCTGAATCATTCTCTATCTCTGAATCATTCTCTCTCTCTGATTCATTCTCCCTCTCTGAATCATTCTCTCTATGAATCATTCTCTCTCTCTGAATCATTCTCTCTCTCTGAACCATTATTAATCTCTGAATCATTCTCTATCTCTGAATCATTCACTCTCTGAATCATTCTCTGCCTGAATTATTCTCTCTCTGAATCATTCTCTCTGAATCATTCTCTCTCTGAATAATGATCCCTCACTGAATCATTCTCTCTCTCTGAACCATTCTCTCTCTCAATCATTCTCTCTCTCTGAATCATTCTCTCTCTGAATCATTCTCTCTCACTGAACCGTTCTCTCTCTGAATCATTCTCTCTCTGAACCATTCTCTCTCTCTCAATCATTCTCTCTCTCTGAATCATTCTCTCTCTGAATCATTCTCTATCTCTGAATCATTCTCTCTCTCTGATTCATTCTCCCTCTCTGAATCATTCTCTCTCTCAATCATTCTCTCTCTGAATCATTCTCTCTCTGAATCATTCTCTCGCTCTGAACCGTTCTCCCTCTCTGAATCATTCTCTCTCTCTGAATCATTCTCTCTCACTGAATCATGAACTCTTTGAATCATTCTCTCTCTGAATCCTTCTCTCTCTCTGAATCATTCTCTCTCTGAATCATTCTCTCTCTGAATCATTCACTCTCTGAATCATTCTCTGTCTGAATTATTCTCTCTCTGAATCATTCTCTCTGAATCATTCTCTCTCTGAATAATGATCTCTCACTGAATCATTCTCTCTCTGAACCATTCTCTCTCTCAATCATTCTCTCTCTCTGAATCATTCTCTCTCTGAATCATTCTCTCTGAATCATTCTCTCTCTCTGAATCATTCTCTCTCACTGAACCGTTCTCTCTCTCTGAATCAATCTCTCTCTCTGAACGATTCTCTCTCTCTCAATCATTCTCTCTCTCTGAATCATTCTCTCTCTCTCTGAATCATTCTCTATCTCTGAATCATTCTCTCTCTCTGAATCATTCTCCCTCTCTGAATCATTCTCTCCCAATCATTCTCTCTCTGAATCATTCTCTCTCTGAATCATTCTCTATCTCTGAATCATTCTCTCGCTCTGAACCGTTCTCCCTCTCTGAATCATTCTCTCTCTGAATCATTCTCTCTCTGAATCATTCGCTCACTGAATCATTCTCTCTCTGAATCATTCTCTCACTGAATCATTCTCTCTCACTGAATCATTCTCTCTATCTGAATCATTCTCTCTCTCTGAATCATTCTCTCACTGAATCATTCTCTCTCTGAATCATTCTCTCTGAATCATTCTCTCTCTGAATCATTCTCTCTCTGAATCATTCTCTCACTGAATCATTCTCTCTCTCTGAATCATTCTCTCACTGAATCATTAACTCTCTGAATCATTCTCTCTCTCTCTCTGAATCCTTCTCTCTCTCTGAATCATTCTCTCTCTCTGAATCATTCTCTCTATGAATCATTCTCTCTCTCTGAATCATTCTCTCTCTCTGAACCATTATCAATCTCTGAATCATTCTCTATCTCTGAATCATTCACTCTCTGAATCATTCTCTGCCTGAATTATTCTCTCTCTGAATCATTCTCTCTGAATCATTCTCTCTCTGAATAATGATCCCTCACTGAATCATTCTCTCTCTCTGAACCATTCTCTCTCTCAATCATTCTCTCTCTCTGAATCATTCTCTCTCTGAATTATTCTCTCTCACTGAACCGTTCTCTCTCTCTGAATCATTCTCTCTCTCTGAACCATTCTCTCTCTCAATCATTCTCTCTCTCTGAATCATTCTCTCTCTGAATCATTCTCTATCTCTGAATCATTCTCTCTCTCTGATTCATTCTCCCTCTCTGAATCATTCTCTCTCTCAATCATTCTCTCTCTTGAATCATTCTCTCTCTGAATAATTCTCTCGCTCTGAACCGTTCTCCCTCTATGAATCATTCTCTCTCTCTGAATCATTCTCTCTCTCTGAATCATTCTCTCTCACTGAATCATGAACTCTTTGAATCATTCTCTCTCTGAATCCTTCTCTCTCTCTGAATCATTCTCTCTCTGAATCATTCTCTCTCTCTGAATCATTCACTCTCTGAATCATTCTCTGTCTGAATTATTCTCTCTCTGAATCATTCTCTCTGAATCATTCTCTCTCTGAATAATGATCTCTCACTGAATCATTCTCTCTCTGAACCATTATCTCTCTCAATCATTCTCTCTCTCTGAATCATTCTCTCTCTGAATCATTCTCTGTCTGAATCATTCTCTCTCTTAATCATTCTCTCTCACTGAACCGTTCTCTCTCTCTGAATCAATCTCTCTCTCTGAACCATTCTCTCTCTCAATCATTCTCTCTCTCAGAATCATTCTCTCTCTCTGAATCATTCTCTATCTCTGAATCATTCTCTCTCTGTGAATCATTCTCCCTCTCTGAATCATTCTCTCCCAATCATTCTCTCTCTGAATCATTTTCTCTCTGAATCATTCTCTATCTCTGAATCATTCTCTTGCTCTGAACCGTTCTCCCTCTCTGAATCATTCTCTCTCTGAATCATTCTCTCTCTGAATCATTCTCTCTCTGAATCATTCTCTCACTGAATCATTCTCTCTCTGAATCATTCTCTCACTGAATCATTCTCTCTCACTGAATCATTCTCTCTATCTGAATCATTCTCTCTCTCTGAATCATTCTCTCACTGAATCATTCTCTCTCTGAATCATTCTCTCTCTGAATCATTCTCTCTCTGAATCATTCTCTCACTGAATCATTCTCTCTCTCTGAATCATTCTATCTCTCTGAATCATTCTCTCTCTGAATCATTCTCTCTCTGAATCATTCTCTCACTGAATCATTCTCTCTCTGAATCATTCTCTCTCTGAATCATTCTCTCTCTGAATCATTCTCTCTCTGAATCATTCTCTCTCTGAACCATTCTCTCTCTCTGAATCATTCTCTCTCTCTGAATCATTCTCTCTCTGAACCATTCTCTCTCTCTGAATCATTCTCTCTCTCTGAATCATTCTCTCTCTGAACCATTCTCTCTCTCTCTGAATCATTCTCTCTCTGAATCATTCTCTCTCTGAATCATTCTCTCTCTGAATCATTCTCTCTCTGAACCATTCTCTCTCTGAATCATTCTCTCTCTGAATCATTCTCTCTCTCTGAATCATTCTCTCGCTCTGAACCATTCTCTCTCTCTCTGAACCATTCTCTCTCTCTCTGAACCATTCTCTCTCTCTCTGAACCATTCTCTCTCTCTGAATCATTCTCTCTCTCTGAATCATTCTCTCTCTGAATCATTATCTCTGAATAATTCTCTCTCTGAATCATTCTCTTGCTCTGAATCATTCTCTCTCTGAACCATTCTCTCTCTGAATCATTCTCTCTCTGAATCATTCACTCTCTGAATCATTCTCTCTCTGAATCATTCTCTCTCTCTGAACCATTCTCTCTCTCTGAATCATTCTCTCTCTGAATCATTCTCTCTCTGAACCATTCTCTCTCTCTCTGAATCATTCTCTCTCTCTGAATCATTCTCTCTGAATCATTCTCTCTCTCTGAATCATTCTCTCACTGAATCATTCTCTCTCTGAATCATTCTCTCTCTGAATCATTCTCTCTCAGTGAATCATTAACTCTCTGAATCATTCTCTCTCTCTGAATCCTTCTCTCTCTCTGAATCATTCTCTCTCTCTGAATCATTCTCTCTATGAATCATTCTCTCTCTCTGAATCATTCTCTCTCTCTGAACCATTATTAATCTCTGAATCATTCTCTATCTCTGAATCATTCACTCTCTGAATCATTCTCTGCCTGAATTATTCTCTCTCTGAATCATTCTCTCTGAATCATTCTCTCTCTGAATAATGATCCCTCACTGAATCATTCTCTCTCTCTGAACCATTCTCTCTCTCAATCATTCTCTCTCTGAATCATTCTCTCTCTGAATCATTCTCTCTCACTGAACCGTTCTCTCTCTGAATCATTCTCTCTCTGAACCATTCTCTCTCTCTCAATCATTCTCTCTCTGAATCATTCTCTCTCTGAATCATTCTCTATCTCTGAATCATTCTCTCTCTCTGATTCATTCTCCCTCTCTGAATCATTCTCTCTCTCAATCATTCTCTCTCTGAATCATTCTCTCTCTGAATCATTCTCTCGCTCTGAACCGTTCTCTCTCTCTGAATCATTCTCTCTCTCTGAATCATTCTCTCTCACTGCATCATGAACTCTTTGAATCATTCTCTCTCTGAATCCTTCTCTCTCTCTGAATCATTCTCTCTCTGAATCATTCTCTCTCTGAATCATTCACTCTCTGAATCATTCTCTGTCTGAATTATTCTCTCTCTGAATCATTCTCTCTGAATCATTCTCTCTCTGAATAATGATCTCTCACTGAATCATTCTCTCTCTGAACCATTCTCTCTCTCAATCATTCTCTCTCTCTGAATCATTCTCTCTCTGAATCATTCTCTCTGAATCATTCTCTCTCTCTGAATCATTCTCTCTCACTGAACCGTTCTCTCTCTCTGAATCAATCTCTCTCTCTGAACCATTCTCTCTCTCTCAATCATTCTCTCTCTCTGAATCATTCTCTCTCTCTGAATCATTCTCTATCTCTGAATCATTCTCTCTCTGAATCATTCTCCCTCTCTGAATCATTCTCTCCCAATCATTCTCTCTCTGAATCATTCTCTCTCTGAATCATTCTCTATCTCTGAATCATTCTCTCGCTCTGAACCGTTCTCCCTCTCTGAATCATTCTCTCTCTGAATCATTCTCTCTCTGAATCATTCTCTCTCTGAATCATTCTCTCACTGAATCATTCTCTCTCTGAATCATTCTCTCACTGAATCATTCTCTCTCACTGAATCATTCTCTCTATCTGAATCATTCTCTCTCTGAATCATTCTCTCACTGAATCATTCTCTCTCTGAATCATTCTCTCTGAATCATTCTCTCTCTGAATCATTCTCTCTCTGAATCATTCTCTCACTGAATCATTCTCTCTCTCTGAATCATTCTCTCACTGAATCATTAACTCTCTGAATCATTCTCTCTCTCTGAATCCTTCTCTCTCTCTGAATCATTCTCTCTCTCTGAATCATTCTCTCTATGAATCATTCTCTCTCTCTGAATCATTCTCTCTCTCTGAACCATTATCAATCTCTGAATCATTCTCTATCTCTGAATCATTCACTCTCTGAATCATTCTCTGCCTGAATTATTCTCTTTCTGAATCATTCTCTCTGAATCATTCTCTCTCTGAATAATGATCCCTCACTGAATCATTCTCTCTCTCTGAACCATTCTCTCTCTCAATCATTCTCTCTCTCTGAATCATTCTCTCTCTGAATTATTCTCTCTCACTGAACCGTTCTCTCTCTCTGAATCATTCTCTCTCTCTGAACCATTCTCTCTCTCAATCATTCTCTCTCTGAATCATTCTCTCTCTGAATCATTCTCTATCTCTGAATCATTCTCTCTCTCTGATTCATTCTCCCTCTCTGAATCATTCTCTCTCTCAATCATTCTCTCTCTTGAATAATTCTCTCTCTGAATCATTCTCTCGCTCTGAACCATTCTCCCTCTATGAATCATTCTCTCTCTCTGAATCATTCTCTCTCTGAATCATTCTCTCTCACTGAATCATGAACTCTTTGAATCATTCTCTCTCTGAATCCTTCTCTCTCTCTGAATCATTCTCTCTCTGAATCATTCTCTCTCTCTGAATCATTCACTCTCTGAATCATTCTCTGTCTGAATTATTCTCTCTCTGAATCATTCTCTCTGAATCATTCTCTCTCTGAATAATGATCTCTCACTGAATCATTCTCTCTCTCTGAACCATTATCTCTCTCAATCATTCTCTCTCTCTGAATCATTCTCTCTCTGAATCATTCTCTGTCTGAATCATTCTCTCTCTCTTAATCATTCTCTCTCACTGAACCGTTCTCTCTCTCTGAATCAATCTCTCTCTCTGAACCATTCTCTCTCTCAATCATTCTCTCTCTCAGAATCATTCTCTCTCTCTGAATCATTCTCTATCTCTGAATCATTCTCTCTCTCTGAATCATTCTCCCTCTCTGAATAATTCTCTCCCAATCATTCTCTCTGAATCATTCTCTCTCTGAATCATTCTCTATCTCTGAATCATTCTCTTGCTCTGAACCGTTCTCCCTCTCTGAATCATTCTCTCTCTGAATCATTCTCTCTCTGAATCATTCTCTCTCTGAATCATTCTCTCACTGAATCATTCTCTCTCTGAATCATTCTCTCACTGAATCATTCTCTCTCACTGAATCATTCTCTCTATCTGAATCATTCTCTCTCTCTGAATCAATCTCTCTCTCTGAACCATTCTCTCTCTCAATCATTCTCTCTCTCTGAATCATTCTCTCTCTCTGAATCATTCTCTTTCTCTGAATCATTCTCTCTCTGAATCATTCTCCCTCTCTGAATCATTCTCTCCCAATCATTCTCTCTCTGAATCATTCTCTCTCTGAATCATTCTCTATCTCTGAATCATTCTCTCGCTCTGAACCGTTCTCCCTCTCTGAATCATTCTCTCTCTGAATCATTCTCTCTCTGAATCATTCTCTCTTTGTGAATCATTCTCTCTCTCTGAATCATTCTCTCTCTGAATCATTCTCTCACTGAATCATTCTCTCTCACTGAATCATTCTCTCTATCTGAATCATTTTCTCTCTCTGAATCATTCTCTCACTGAACCATTCTCTCTCTGAATCATTCTCTCTCTGAATCATTCTCTCTCTGAATCATTCTCTCTCTGAATCATTCTCTCACTGAATCATTCTCTCTCTCTGAATCATTCTCTCTCTGAATAATTTTCTCTCTCTGAATCATTCTCTCTCTCTGAATCATTCTCTCACTGAATCATTCTCTCTCTCTCTGAATCATTCTCTCTCTCTGAATCATTCTCTCTCTGAATCATTCTCTCTCTCTGAATCATTTCTCTCTCTGAATCATTCTCTCTCTGAATCATTCTCTCTTTGTGAATCATTCTCTCTCTCTGAATCATTCTCTCTCTGAATCATTCTCTCTCTGAATCATTCTCTCTCTCTGAATCATTCTCTCTCTCTGAATCATTCTCCCTCTCTGAATCATTCTCTCTCTCTGAACCATTCTCTCTCTCTGAGTCATTCTCTCTCTGAATCATTCTCTCTCTCTGAATCATTCTCTCTATGAATAATTCTCTCTCTGAATTATTTTCTCTCTCTGAATCATTCTCTCTCTCTGAATCATTCTCTCTCTGAATCATTCTCTCTCTGAATCATTCTCTCTCTCTGAACCATTCTCTCTCTCTGAATAATGATCTCTCTCTGAATCATTATCTCTCTGAACCATTCTCTCTCTCTGAATAATGATCTCTCTCTGAATCATTCTCTCTCTGAATCATTCTCTCTCTCTGAATCATCCTCTCTCTCTGAACCATTCTCTCTCTCTGAATCATTCTCTCTCTCTCTGAATCATTCTCTCTCTGAACCATTCTCTCTCTCTGAATAATTCTCTCTGAATCATTCTCTCTCTCTGAATCATTCTCTCTCTCTGAATCATTCTCTCTCTCTGAACCATTCTCTCTCTCTGAATCATTCTCTCTCTCTGAACCATTCTCTCGCTCTGAATAATGATCTCTCCCTGAATCATTCTCTCTCTGAATAATGATCTCTCTCACTGAATCATTCTCTCACTGAATCATTCACTCTTTCTGAAAGCGAATGATTCAGAGAGAGGTAATTAATTTTCTCTTTTTGATAGCGAATGATTCGGAGAGAAACTTCAATCTTTCTATATCTGAGAGTGAATGATTCAGAGAGCGATAATTCACGCTCTCTTTCTGAGAGTGAATGATTCAGAAAGAGATAATTTATGATCTCTTTCTGAGAATGAACTAAAACTTGTGCTCGTTACGAATCTGAATCGCGTGGGCAGCAATGGGGGGGGTCGGCGGCGGCAGCGGTGACGCTCCGTGCCGCCTCGCAGCGAGAAGACCCTGGGCTGGGCTTCAGACGCGCATTTACGTGCGAAGTGAGTGTGTGGTGTGTGTGGTGTGTGTGGTGTGTGTGGTGTGTGTGTGGTGTGTGTGGTGTGTGTGGTGTGTGTGTGGTGTGTGTGTGGTGTGTGTGGTGTGTGTGTGGTGTGTGTGTGTGTGGTGTGTGTGTGTGTGGTGTGTGTGTGTGTGTGGTGTGTGTGGTGTGTGTGTGTGTGGTGTGTGTGTGGTGTGTGTGGTGTGTGTGTGGTGTGTGTGTGTGGTGTGTGTGGTGTGTGTGTGTGGTGTGTGTGTGTGGTGTGTGTGTGTGGTGTGTGTGGTGTGTGTGTGTGGTGTGTGTGTGTGGTGTGTGTGTGTGTGGTGTGTGTGTGGTGTGTGTGATGTGTGGTGTGTGTGGTGTGTGTGGTGTGTGTGTGTGTGGTGTGTGTGGTGTGTGCTGTGTGTGGTGTGTGTGTGCTGTGTGTGTGTATGGTGTGTGTGGTGTGTGTGTGGTGTGTAGTGTGTGGTGTGTAGTGTGTGGTGTGTGTGTGTGTGGTGTGTGTGTGTGGTGTGTGTGTGTGGTGTGTGTGGTGTGTGTGTGTGGTGTGTGTGTGGTGTGTGTTTGTGGTGTGTGTGGTGTGTGTGTGTGTGGTGTGTGTTTGTGGTGTGTGATGTGTGTGGTGTGTGTGGTGTATGTGGTGTGTGTGTGGTGTGTATGTGGTGTGTGTGTTGTGTGTGTGGTGTGTGGTGTGTGTGTGTGTGTGGTGTGTGTGTGATGTGTGTGATGTGTGTGGTGTGTGTGGTGTATGTGGTGTGTGCGTGGTGTGTGTGTGGTGTGTGTGTGTGTGGTGTGTGTGATGTGTGGTGTGTAGTGTGTGGTGTGTGTGGTGTATGTGGTCTGTGTGTGGTGTGTGTGTGGTGTGTGTGTGTGGTGTGAGTGTCATGCGTATGGTGTGTGTGTGTGGTGTGTGTGTGTGGTGTGAGTGTGTGTGCTGTGTGTGGTGTGTGTGCGGTGTGAGTGTGTGTGGTGTGTGTCGTGTGTGTGGCGTGTGTGTGCGGTGTGAGTGTGTGGTGGGTGTGTCGTGTGTGTGATGTGTATATAGTGTGTGTGTGTGGTGTGTGTCGTGTGTGTGGTGTGTATGTAGTGTGTGTGTGTGGTGTGTGTATGTGGTGTGAGTGTGTGTGCTGTGTGTGGTGTGTGTGTGGTGTGAGTGTGTGTGGTGTGTGTCGTGTGTGTGTCGTGTGTGTGATGTGTGTGTGCTGTGTGTGGTGTGTGTTTGGTGTGTGTCGTGTGTGTGGTGTGTGTGTCGTGTGTGTGGTGTGTGTGTCGTGTGTGTAGTGTGTGTGGTGTGTGGTGTGAGTGTGTGTGCTGTGTGTGGTGTGTGTGTGCGGTGTGTGTGGTGTGTGTGTCGTGTGTGTGGTGTGTGTGTGCTGTGTGTGGTGTGTGTGTTCTCCCCCTCGTCTGAAAAGAGTGTGCATGAGCGGGTATGAGTGAGTCGGTGCATGAGTGAGTTTGGGAGCGCGGTAGTGTAGCGGTTAGCGCACTCGCCTACGAACCCAGCGACCCGAGTTCAAATCCCGCTCACGGCCAACACCGTGACGATTATTTGAACCGGTCCTGGGCCTTCTCGAAGTCTACTCAGCCGCAAATGAGTACCTGATGCCACTCGAGAGACAAAGGCGGTCGGGCCACCTCCTCGTGCGCCGTACCGACCTCATAGGTGCTCGCTAACAGCGCTCGCCCCACCCGTCTGTCAAGGCTATACGGGGGATTAATGTTTCATGTGTGTGTAGGTGCGATGGGGAGACAAAGGTGGCCGTGCGTGGTGCTGGTCACCCCACTGCCTCAGTGCTGGCCACCCCACTCCTGTGTAGCCTTTAACAGAATGAGCTAGACCAGAGAACACATATGACATTGTCCAACGTGACATTGTCCAACGTGACATTGTCCAACGTGACCAGACGGGAGACGCAGGGTGTCCCTGGCCACGCTGCGGCTCGCCCGCGATGTCACGCCGTGGGTATCAGCGCGGACAATATTCCTCACCGGTGTCTGCGTGTCTCCTGTTTGTGTGTCTCCTGTCTGTGTCTCTCTGTCTGTGCGTCTCTCTGTCTGTGTCTCTCTGCCTGTGCGTCTCTCTGTCCGTGTCTCCTGTCTGTGTCTCTCTGTCTGTGCGTCTCTCTGTCTGTGTCTCCTGTCTGTGTCTCTCTGTCTGTGCGTCTCTCTGTGCGTCTCTCTGTCTGTCTCTCTGTCTGTGTTTCCTGTCTGTGTGTCTCCTGTCTGTGTGTCTCCTATCTTTGCGTCTGGACCACTGGACGGGTTCCGCAGGATTGGAAGGATGCCCTGGTGGTCCCCCTCTTTAAGAAGGGGGACCGCACAGACTGCACCAACTACAGGGGCATCTCACTCCTCAGTGTGCCGGGAAAGGTCCTGGCAAGGATTATTCAACATCGCCTTGCCAGGCACGCTGAGGGGAGGATTGCCGCGCCCCAAAGCCATATTTTCTGTCCGTCTGCTACAGCAGAGGTGTAGGGAATGCCAAGAAGACCTACATCTCTGCTTTATTGACCTGGTCAAGGCCTATGATACCATAAGTAGGCTTGGGCTCTGGGTTGTTCTTCGTGCTTTCGGAGGGGGGAGGAGCGACGCTCACAACAACGAGCGGAGCGCCGGGTGGCTAAAGCACAGCAAGTTGGCACAGGAGGTGGTGCATCAGCCAGTCATCTCAGTCATCTCAGTCAGTCGACCCGTGTCACCTGGGTCTGCCCCGTGACCTCCTGCCAGCGGGCGTTCGACACTTCACGTGGCCTCAACGTGCACATAGCCTGGCACAAGCGTCGTGGTGACGTCACCGCCACTTAGTGTTGTTGGTTGTTGCCCGTGTGCGTGTGTGTTGCCTGTCACACTGTCGGTGTTGAAGGGAGCCGTGTGCAGGCCGCTGCCTTGGTCGGAGTGACTCTTGCACAGTGGCGGCGATTTGAAGGCACTCACGGGTGGATGGGTGGGGTGCGTGGAGTGGGTGGGTGGGTGTGGGGGTGGGTGGGTAGAGTGGGTGGGTGTTGAGGTGGCTGGGGGTGGGTAGAGTGGGTGGGTGGGTGGGGGTGGCTGGGGGTGGGTAGAATGGGTGGGGGTGGGTGTGGGTGTTGTTGTGACCGACAAGAGGTATGGAACCCTGCGGTGGGTTGTGTCTTTGCGACTGGAGTTTGATTCCCGCTCACGGCCACCAGCGTGACGATTATCTGAACCGGTCCGAGGTCGACTCAGCCTCAGATGAATACCTTGTGCGGTGTGTAAGCATCGCCACGAGGGAGACAAAGGCGGCCGGGCGTGGTGCTGGCCACCCAACCCCTCCTGTGCCATGCCTGGCCTTTTTAGGCGCTCGCTAACAGTACTTGCCCCAAGTCTGTTGAGGCTATACGGGGGGTCTTTGTCTTCATGAGTGAGTGGATGAGTGGGAGAGTGATTGGATGAGTGAGTGGGTGAGTACGTGAATGAGTAGGTGGGTAAGTAGGTGAGTGTGTGAGTGAGCGAAAATGTGTTGGAACAGTGCGGGATTCCTCAACATGGGTCGAGGAATCAATGCGTGGTGGAGTTCACAGAAGCCACGGTAGTAGCAGTGTAAGAGCGATAAGGAGGCGACTGATCACCACGGAGTGACTCAGTGGGGTCTGGGTCATCAATCACCCTGGCCACGTGAGTGTGCACACCCATGTGAGGACACACACGCGTGTGAGTGTGCGTGCACGCACGCACGCAAGTGGGTGTGAGAATGTGCGCGCGTGTGCCCGTGGCTCCAGTGAGGCTGCGTTCTACAGATTCCTGTCTCCCAGCACGCGGTGCATGCTGTGCGCACAGACACACACACAGACACACACGCAGTGACAGACACACACAGATACACACAGACACAACAACCGCCATTCGCCACTAAGTGGCGGTGACGTCACCACGACGCTTGTGCCAGGCCATGTGCACCTTGAGGCCAAGTGAAGTGTCGAACGCCCGCTGGCAGGAGGTCACGGGGCAGACCCAGGTGCCACGGGTCGACTGACTGAGATGACCAAGATGACCGGCTGATGCACCACCTGTGCCCCCTACTGTGCCAACTTGCTGTGCTTTAGCCACCCGGCGTTCCGCTCGTTGTTGTGAGCGTTGCTCCTCAGCCCTCTGTTGTTGTTGGAGGGTGACTGCCTCCGAATGCCCAGTAGCGTCCTTCACAAGCCTCCTCCACTGAGGCCGATCTTGACACCGCTGGTACCAGTCATCGGAAAGTCCACTCAGCTCCACATCCTCCTGTAGTACGTCACTCCATCTCTTCTTTTGCCCGTGCCACGCCCGTTTAGCCCCCTCGATCCGGTCGAACAAAAGCTGTTTGGGCATGCGGTGGCTGGGCATGCGGGCTACATGACCCAGCCAACGCAGCCTTGCCTGCCGGAGGAGCTCACCGATGGGACTTTGCCCAGATCTTTCAAGGATTTGTGAGCTGACACAATCCAGCCTGGATAAACCCAGGATGGATCGTAGGCAGGCCAGCCTAAATGTTTCTAACCGGTGAAGATGTTCCATTAGGGGGGTCCACGTTTTGCAAGCATAGAGAAGGGAGGGAATGACCGTGGCCGAGAAGACCTGAAGCTTCGTGCGGAGCGACAGATCAGGCAGCTTCCACACAGCGTTACGCAACCGGTGAAAAGATATTGCCGCTCGACTGATTCGGAGTGAGTCCTCTGCTGCCAAACTGGAGCCGGTCATGAGCACCCTGCCCAGGTATGGGAAACTCTCCACTCTCTCCACAACTGCCCCATCACCGATTGGGAGTTGTGGGGATGGAGTGTCCGATGGTACAACATACCCAGGCAGGTGTTTAGTTTTCGTGGGGCTGATGGTAAGGTCCCATCTCTTAGTGGCACGCTCCAGTTTCAGCAGAAGTGTCTCCAACTCCTCCTCTGAGTGAGCTGCAATTACCAGGTCGTCGGCATACATAACGTGGTTGACCAATAGGGAGCCATCCTTTGACCGCACCCGGGCATCGATCAGCCTCCCATTGTATCTGTACAGCTACTGAAGGCTTCACGAACTATGTGGTCAAAATAGATGTGAAATAATGTTGGAGCCAGAGGACATCGCTGTCGCACCCCAAGGTGTACAGGGAATGGCTCAGACTCCCGGCGATGTAGTTTTACCCGGGCCCGCTCACCATTATGAAGGTCCTTAATGATTGTGAGGAGAGGGTCAGGGACTCCGAAAGCACGAAGAACAACACAGCCCAGGCCTTCTGATGGTATCATAGACCTTGCCCAGATCAATAAAGCAGAGATGTAGGTCTTGTTGGAATTCCCTACACCGCTGCTGTAGCAGACGGACAGAAAATATGGCATCCATGCAGGACCGCCCTGAAGAGAGGCTCTGCAAGCCTCTCTTCAGCGTGCCTAGCAAGGGGATGTTGAATAATCCTTGCCAGGACCTTTCCCAGCACACTGAGGAGTGAGATGTCCCTGTAGTTGTTACAGTCTGTGCGGTCCCCCTTCTTAAAGAGGGGGACCACCAGGGCATCCTTCCAGTCCTGCGGAACCCGTCCAGTGGTCCAGACTGTTGTTATGATATCATGTAGTGCAGTCTGTGCACAAACGCCACCCTCCCTCAGCATGTCGCTTTGGAAGATCATCTCTGCCCGGTGCCTTTCCTGGTCTCAGACTCTGGATCGCCTTTAGTATTTCCTCAACAGATGGCGCCTCAGCCAGCCACTCACAGGGGGTGACTTCTTCAAATATGTGGGGCACCACAGCCTCCGCAGGGACATTCCCACTTTGTCCCACAATGTTTCCCATGTCGAGGGATTTCCCCTCCCCCAGGAGTTCACAGAAATGCTCAGCAAATCTGCAAACCTGTTCCTGGGGGTTGGAGATTGGATCACCGTTTTTTCCCCTAATGATGGTAATAGGTGTGGCGCTGCAGGTTACTTTTTTGATGGAGTTAAATAGGGGTTTGTGATCGCGGGCCATTGAGGCAGACTCCATCTCCACAGCAACCCGCGACCACCACCCATCCTTGCAGCGCCTCACGGCTCTCCGAACCTCCGAGCGAAGGCTGCGGTAAGCCTCCTCATTCTCTGATGTGGGATTCTGTAACCGATGACAGTGGGCCTGTCGCTTTTTCTCAACCATCCGGAACACCTCCTCTGTCAGCCAGGGTCTCTGGGGAGGTCTGGACCACTTACCCAAAGCAGCTATTGCAGCTGCATGAGTCATAGTCCTAAACCTCGCCCATTTACCCTCGACATCAGGAGGAGTGGGGGACGATGCCAACCCCAGCCGCAAGCGATGATGAAATTCTCGCTTGCAACTTTCATCAGATAACTGAGACCAGGCCACTTTAGGTTGGAATGGGGTCCTGGGTGTACACCCACCACCGGAGTGGAAGAATGGCAGGCGCATCTTACAGATGACTAGTCGATGGTCAGAGGGCAGATCAGCTCCACAGTAGGTCCTGGTGTCACGGACATGGGCTCGCATCCGCTGGTCCATCACTATGTAGTCCAGCAGATGTTCTTGCTTGGACCCGGCATGCATCCATGATGTTGTGTGGATGCGCCGATGCTGGAACAGCATGTTGGTAATTACAAGCCCATGGGCTGCACAACAATCTAGCAGCCTCCTACCGTTGTTATTGAGCTGATCTGGCCGATGCCCTCCAATCACTCCAGATCAGGTGCCAGCATCATGACTAACTCGGGCATTGAAGTCACCCAACAAGATGACTCTATCCCGAGGGGCCACAGAGATCCAGGCGGTACCAGTCCAGCTCCCTACAGAGCAGTGGCAGCCTCTCCTCCGCAGTGAGCGTTCGAACATTCCACGTGGCCATCCGTAGTGGCTTTTCGTTGTTTCTGGAGGAGCCCCGAGGGTAGAGATTCAATCTCCTGGCTCCGCCAAATGGGGTTTGGCCAGGAGACACCAAAGACGCCTGTCCCCCCGGGGCCACCGGCACAAGCTTATTAGTTACATATTTAATTCGTGGTTTAGTGGTAATTTATTGAAGGTGGAGGGATTATAAGCCCCTCGCACCCGTCCAGAGCCTCCGTTTAGCCACTGTGGTGGTCACAGACGCCATGAGGGGAGGAGCCAATCGGAATTGGCCCTCCCCCCACAGCACTGTCCACGCCAGAGTTGCCCGTCCGGCACCGCGAGGAGGTAGGGGGTTGTTTTGACTCTCCCACACACACACGGACGCTCTCACAAACACAAACTCTCAAACACACAGACTCTCATACCCACATACTCTCTCTCACATACACAGAGACTCTCACACACACACATACAGACTCACAAACTTACACGCACATAGACACTCACACACACACAGACGTACACACACACACAGACTGTCACACACAGACTCTCACACACACACATATACACTCACACACACAGACTCTCACACACACACAGACTCACAACAACAACAACCGCCATTCGCCACTAAGTGGTGGTGACGTCACCACAATGCTTGTGCCAGGCCATGTGCACCTTGAGGCTACGTGAAGTGTCGAACGCCCGCTGGCAAGAGGTCACGGGGCAGACCCAAGTGCCACGGGTCGACTGACTAAGATGACTGAGATGACTGGCTGATGCACCACCTGTGCCCCCTACTGTGCCAACCTGCTGTGCTTTAGCCACCCGGCGCTCTGCTCGTTGTTGTGAGCGTCGCTCCTCCGCCCTCTGTTGTTGTTGGAGGGCGACTGCCTCCAACTGCCCAGTAGTGTCCTTCACAAACCTCCTCCACAGAGGCCGATCTTGACACCGCTGGTACCAGTCATCGGCAAGTCCACTCAGCTCCACGTCCTCTTGTACCACATCACTCCGTCTCTTCTCTAGCCCGTGCCGCGCCCGTTTAGCCCCCTCGATCCGGCCGAACAAAAGCTGTTTAGGCATGCGGTGGCTGGGCATGCAGGCTACATGACCCAGCCAACGCAGCCTTGCCTGCCGGAGGAGCTCACTGATGGGACCTTGTCCAGATTTTCAAGGATTTGTGAGCTCCTCACACAATCCAGCCTGGTTAAACCCAGGATGGATCGTAGGCAGGCTAACCTAAATGTTTCTAGCCAGCGAAAATGTTCCATTAGGGGGGTCCACGTTTCGCAAGCGTAGAGAAGGGAGGGAATGACCGTGGCCGAGAAGACCTGAAGCTTAGTGCGGAGCGACAGACCTGGTAGCTTCCACACAGCGTTACGCAATCGATGAAAAAATATTGTCGCTCGACTGATTCGGAGTGAGATCTCTGTTGTTAAACTGGAGCCGGTCATAAGCACACTGCCCAGGTATGGAAAACTATCCACTCTCTCCACAATTGCCCCATCACCGATTGGGAGTTGTGGGGGTGGAGTGTCCGATGGTACAAAATACCCAGGCAGGTGCTTAGTTTTGGTGGGGCTGATGGTAAGGCCCCATCTCTTAGTGGCATGCTCCAGTCTCAGCAGCAGCATCTCCAACTCCTCCTCTGAATGAGCAGCTATTACCAAATCATCGGCATACATAACATGGTTGAGCAATAATAGGGAGCCATCCCTTGACCGCACCCGGGCATCGATCAGCCTTCCATTATATCTGTACCAAATGGAGATTCCCCCGGCACAGCTATTGAAGGCTTCACGAACTACGTGGTCAAAGTAGATGTAAAATAATGTGGGAGCCAGAGGACATCCCTGTCACACCCCAAGGTGTACAGGGATTGGCTCTGACTCCCGGCCACGTAGTTTTACCCGGGCCCGCTCACCATCATGAAGGTCCTTAATGATCGTGAGCACAAGGTCAGGGCCTCCAAAAGCACGAAGAACAACTCAGAGCCCATGCCTACTGATGGTATCATAGGCCTTGACCAGGTCAATAAAGCATAGATGTAGGTCTTGTTGGAATTCCCTACACCTCTGCTGTAGCAGACGGACAGAAAATATGGCATCTGTGCAGGACCACCCTTTCCTGAAACCGCATTTGGGCTCCGCAAGCCTCTCCTCAGCGTGCCTGGCAAGGCGATGTTGAATAATCCTTGCCAGGACCTTTCTCGGCACACTGAGGAGTGAGATGCCCCACGAATTAAATATATAACAGACTCTCACACACAACAACAACAACCGCCATTCGCCACTAAGTGGCGGTGACGTCACCACGACGCTTGTGCCAGGCCATGTGCACCTTGAGGCCACGTGAAGTGTCGAACGCCCGATGGCAGGAGGTCACGGGGCAGACCTTCACACACACAAATATACACTCACTCACACACAGACTCACACACACAGTCTCACTCACACACACTCACTCTCACTCACACACACACAGACTCTCACGCACACAGACTCTCACACACACATATACACTCACACACACATATACACTCACGCACACATTTACACTCACACACACACTCTCACACACAGACTCTCACACACACACAGACTCTCACACACACAGACTCTCACACACACACAGACTCTCACACACATACACAGACTCTCACACACACACAGGCTCACACACTCTCTCTCACACACAGACCCTCACACACAAACATATACACTCACACACACACAGACTCTCACACACACATATACACTCACACACAGACTCTCACACACACATACTCTCACACACACACAGACTCTAACACACACACACACAGATTTTCACACAGATATACACTCACACACAGACTCTTACACACACAGACCCTCACACACACATATACACTCACACACACAGACTCCCTCACACACAGGCTCTCACACACACACATATACACTCACACACACATACACACACAGACTCTCACACAGACTCTCACATACACACATATACACTCACACACAGACTCTCACACACATAGACCCTCACACACAGACTCTCACACACACACACAGACTCTCTCTCACACACACACAGACTCTCACACACACAGACCCTCACACACACACACAGACTCTCACACACATAGACCCTCACACACAGACTCTCACACACACACACACAGACTCTCTCTCACACACACACAGACTCTCACACACACAGACCCTCACACACACACACAGACTCTCACACACACAGACTCTCACACACACAGACGCTCACACACACACACATATACACACACATACTCACACACACACACAGACTCTCACACACACAGACTCTCACACACACACAGACTCTCTCACACACATACACAGACTCTCACACACACAGACCCTCACACACACACACAGACGCTCACACACACAGACGCTCACACACACACATATACACTCACACACACACATATACACTCACACACACAGACTGTCACACACACAGACTCTCTCACACACACACAACAACAACCGCCATTCGCCACTAAGTGGCGGTGACGTCACCACGACGCTTGTGCCAGGCTATGTGCACCGTGAGGCCACGTGAAGTGTCGAACGCCCGCTGGCAGGAAGTCACTGGGCAGACCCAAGTGCCACGGGTCGACTGACTGAGATGACTGGCTGATGTACCACCTGTGCCCCCTACTGTGCCAACCTGCTGTGCTTTAGCCACCCGGCGCTCCGCTCGTTGTTCTGAGCGTTGCTCCTCCGCCCTCCGTTGTTGTTGGAGGGCGACTGCCTCCAACTGCCCAGTAGCATCCTTCACGAGCCTCCTCCACAGAGGCCGATCTTGACACCGCTGGTACCAGTCATCGGCAAGTCCACTCAGCTCCACGTCCTCCTGTACCACATCACTCCATCTCTTCTCTAGCCCGCGCCCGCTTAGCCCCCTCAATCCGGCCAAACAAAAGCTGTTTCGGCATGCGGTGGCTGGGCATGCGGGCTACATGACCCAGCCATCGCAGCCTTGCCTGCCGGAGGAGCTCACCGATGGGACCCTGCCCAGATCTTTCAAGGATTTGTGAGCTCCTCACACAATCCAGTCTGGTTAAACCCAGGATGGATCGTAGGCAGGCCAGCCTAAATGTTTCTAACCGGCGAAGATGTTCCATTAGGGGGGTCCACGTTTCGCAAGTGTAGAGAAGGGAGGGAATGACCGTGGCCGAGAAGACCTGAAGCTTAGTGCGGAGCGACAGACCAGGTAGCTTCCACACAGCGTTACGCAACCGATGAAAAGATATTGCCGCTCGACTGATTCGGAGTGAGACCTCTGCTGTTAAACTGGAGCCAGTCATAAGCACACTGCCCAGGTATGGGAAACTCTCCACTCTCTCCACAACTGCCCCATCACCGATTGGGAGTTGTGGGGGTGGAGTGTCCGATGGTACAAAATACCCAGGCAGGTGCTTAGTTTTGGTGGGGCTGATGGTAAGGCCCCACCTCTTAGTGGCACGCTCCAGTCTCAGCAGCAGCGTCTCCAACTCCTCCTCTGACTGAGCAGCTATTACCAAATCATCAGCATACATAACGTGGTTGAGCAATAGGGAGCCATCCCTTGACCGCACCCGGGCATCGATTAGCCTCCCATTATATCTGTACCATATGGAGATTCCCCCGGTACAGCTATTGAAGGCTTCACGAACTACGTGGTCAAAATAGATGTTAAATAATGTGGGAGCCAGAGGACATCCCTGTCGCACCCCAAGGTGTACAGGGAATGGCTCTGACTCCTGGCCACGTAGTTTTACCCGGGCCCGCTCACCATCATGAAGGTCCTTAATGATCGTGAGCAGAGGGTCAGGTACTCCAAAAGCACGAAGAACGACCCAGAGCCCAGGCCTACTGATGGTATCATAGGCGGCCTTGACCAGGTCAATAAAGCAGAGATGTAGGTCTTGTTGGAATTCCCTACACCTCTGCTGTAGCAGACGGACAGAAAATATGGCATCTGTGCAGGACCGCCCTTTCCTGAAACCGCATTGGGGCTCCGCAAGCCTCTCCTCAGCGTGCCTGGCAAGGCGATGCTGGATAATCCTTGCCAGGACCTTTCCCGGCACACTGAGGAGTGAGATGCCCCTGTAGTTGTTACAGTCTGTGCGGTCCCCCTTCTTAAAAAGGGGGACCACCAGGGCATCCTTCCAATCCTGCGGAACCCGTCCAGTGGTCCAGACTGATGTTATGATGTCATATAGGGCAGTCTGTGCACAAACGCCACCCTCCCTCAGCATTTCGCTTGGGAGATCATCTCTGCCCGCTGCCTTTCCTGGTCTCAGACTCCGGATCGCCTTCAATACTTCCTCAGCAGATGGCACCTCAGCCAGCCACTCACAGGGGGTGACTTCTTCCAATATTTGAGGCACCGCAGCCTCAGCAGGGTCATCCTCACTTTGTGCCACGATGTTTTCCTGGCTGAGGGATTTTCCCTCCCCCAGGACCTCACAGAAATGCTCAGCAAATCTGCGAACCTGTTCCTGGGGGTCGGAGATTGGATCACCGTTTTTTCCCCTAATGATGGTAATAGGTGTGGCGCTGCAGGTTACTTTTTTGATGGAGTTAAATAGAGATTTGTGATCACGGGCCACTGAGGCAGACTCCATCTCCTCAGCAACCCGCGACCACCACCCATCCTTGCAGCGCCTCACGGCTCTCCGAACCTCCGAGCGAAGGCTGCGGTAAGCCTCCTCATTCTCTGACGTGGGATTCTGTAGCCGATGACAGTGGGCCTGTCGCTTTTTCTCAACCATCCTGAACACCTCCTCTGTCAGCCAGGGTCTCTGGGGAGGTCTGGACCGCGTACCCAAAGCAGCCATTGCAGCTGCATGAGTCACAGTCCTAAACCTCGCCCATTTACCCTCGACATCAGGAGGAGTCGGGGACGATGCCAATCCCAGCCGCAAGCGATGATGAAATTCTCGCTTGCAACTTTCATCAGATAACTGAGACCAGGCCACTTTAGGTTGGAATGGGGTCCTGGGTGTACACCCACCACCGGAGTGGAAGAATGGCAGGCGCATCTTACAGATGACTAGTCGATGGTCAGAGGGCAGATCAGCTCCACGGTAGGTCCTGGTGTCAAGGACACACACACAGACCCTCACACACACACACAGACTCTCACACACACAGACTCTCACACACACAGACACTCTCAAACACAGACCCTCACACACACACAGACACACACAGACCCTCACACACACAGACTCTCTCACACACACACAGACTCTCACACACACATATATACACTCACACACATACTCTCACACACACAGACCCTCACACACACACATATACACTCACACACACATACACAGACTCTCACACACACAGACTCTCTCACACACACACAGACTCACTCACACACACACACAGACCCTCACACACACACAGACCCTCACACACACACATGTACACTCACACACACACATATACACTCACACACACAGACTCTCACACACAGACTCTCTCACACACACACAGACTCTCACACACACAGACTCTCACACACACAGACTCTCTCACACACACATATACACTCGCACACACAGACTCTCACACACACAGACTCTCTCACACACACACACAGACTCTCACACACACAGACTCTCACACACACAGACTCTCTCAAACACAGACCCTCACACACACACAGACTCTCACACACACATATACACTCACACACACACATACACAGACTCTCACACACACATATATACACTCACATACACAGACTCTCACACACACAGACCCTCACACACACACATATACACTCACACACACATACACACAGACTCTCACACACACAGACTCTCACACACACAGACCCTCACACACACACATATACACTCACACACACATATACACTCACACACACAGACTCTCACACAAACAGACCCTCACACACAGACTCACTCACACACACACAGACCCTCACACACACACAGACTCTCACACACACAGACTCACTCACACACACACAGACTCTCACACACACAGACTCTCACACACACAGACTCTCTCACACACACACATATACACTCACACACACAGACTCTCACACACACAGACTCTCTCACACACACACATATACACTCACACACACAGACTCTCACACACACAGACTCACACACACAGACTCTCTCACACACACACACAGACGCTCACACACACATACCCTCACACACACACACATATACACTCACACACACACATATACACTCACACACAGACTCTCACACACACAGACTCTCACACACACAGACTCTCTCAAACACAGACCCTCACACACACACAGACACACACACAGACTCTCACACACACACAGACACACACACATACTCTCTCACACACACAGACTCTCACACACACATATACACTCACACACACATACATAGACTCTCACACACACAGACGCTCACACACACACACAGACACACACACAGACCCTCGCACACACACAGACACACACACAGACTCTCACACACACAGACTCTCACACACACATATATACACTCACACACAGACTCTCACACACACAGACTCTCACACACACATATACACTCACACACACACAGACTCTCACACACAGACCCTCACACACACACAGACACACACACATACTCTCTCACACACACAGACTTTCACACACACACACATATATACTCTCACACACACAGACCCTCACACACAGACACAGACCCTCACACACACACAGACACACACACAGACTCTCACACACACATATATACACTCACACACCCAGACTCTCACACACACAGACCCTCACACACACACAGACATAGACCCTCACACACACACAGACACACACACAGACTCTCACACATACAGGCGCTGTGGCTAGCTGTAGACGTGACCGCACCTCGCAGGAATGAGCGCAGGAGGGGCGGGCGGCCTCACGGCGGAGTGCGGTGGTGATGATGATGGCAATGGTGGTGGTGATGTTGATGATGATGGTGGTGATGATGATGGTCGTGGTGATGATGATGGTGGTCGTGGTCATGATGATGGTGGTGGTAGTGATGATGGTGGTGATAATGATGGTGATGATGGTGGTGGTCATTTTGATGATGGTGGTGGTTGTGGTGGTGATGATCGTGGTGGTTGTTATGTTGATGATGTTGGTGATGGTTGTGGTGGTGATGATGGTGGCGGTGATGTTGATGATGGTGTTGGTTGTTATGTTGATGATGATGGTTGTGGTGGTGATGATGGTGGCGGTGATGTTGATGATGGTGTTGGTTGTTATGTTGATGATGATGGTTGTGGTGGTGATGACGATGATTGTGGTGATGGTGAAGGGATTTTCGTTGGTGTATGTGAGCAGTGGCTAGCGCACTGCGCTACGAACCGGTCATACCCGAGTTCAATTCCCGCTCACGGCCAACACCCTGAGCGGGAACGTCCAAACCGCTTATGGGCCGTCCCCTGGGCCGACTCAGCCTCAAATGAGTACCTGGTGCGGCACGCGAGTGTACTCAACAACAGTGGGGGGGAGACAAAGGCGGCCACCACCCCAACCGTGTGCCCTGCCGACCTTCATAGAGTAGCCGCTCGCTAACAGCACTTGCCAGCCCCCCCTCCCCAACGCAGCCCGTGCAAGGCTACACGGGGGACCTTTGTCTTTGTGTGTAGGTGTTGCCTGCCGACGTTAATTAGTTTTCCAGACTCGTCACCGCGTGTCTGTCCTCAGAGAGGTCGGATTCCTCTTGCTCCTCCTCCCTCTCCAAACACCAAACAAGCCGCCACTCGGGTTCAGTGAGGGAGCTCCCCCCACCCAGGTCGACACTGCACAGGGGCAGTTTTGGGGAGCGCGGTGGCTGTGGCAAGCAGCGGCCGTGTGAAGCCCCAGTTGGCTCTGCAGGCCAGGTTCACTCACACACACTCACTCACATACACTCACGCTTACTCACACAGACACACACACCCTCACTCACACAGACTCACTCACACACACCCTCACACAGACTCACTCAAACACAAACTCACCCACTCACACACAGGCTCACTCACTCACACACACCCTCACTCAAAAAAGACTCGCTCTGACTCACACACAGACCCTAACTCTCACTCACACACAGACTCACACACACAGGCTCACTCTCACTCACACACAGACTATCTCACTCACACACACTCGCACACACTTTCACTCACACACACACTCACTCTCACTTACACACTTACTCACAGACTCACTTTCACTCACACACACACACTCACTCTCACTTACACACAGACTCCCTCACTCACACGCTCACACACACACAGACTATCTCACTCACACACACTCGCACACACTTTCACTCACACACACACTCACTCTCACTTACACACTTACTCACAGACTCACTTTCACTCACACACACACACTCACTCTCACTTACACACAGACTCCCTCACTCACACGCAGACTCACTCACACACAGACACTCTCACTCACACACAGACTCACAAACACAGACTCACTCTCATTCACACATAGACTCACTCACACACACACTCACACACAGTCTCACTCACACACAGACTTTCACTCTCACACACAGCCTCCCTCACACACACACAGACTCACTTTCACTCATACAGTCTCACTCACACACACACTTTCACTCACACAGACTCACACTCACTCACATACACAGACGCTCTCACTCACACACAGACTCACTCTCACTCAAATAAGACTTGCTCTGACTCACACACAGACTCTCACTCACACACAGACTCACTCACACTCACACACAGACTCACTCTCATTCACACATAGACTCACTCACACAAAGTCTCAACCACTTACACACACACACAGACTTTCACCCTCACTCACACAGACTCACTCTCACTCACACACAGACTCACTCACACACAGACTCACTCTCATTCACACATAGACTCACTCACACACAGTCTCACTCACGGACTCACTCACACACAGACTCACACACACAGACTCACTCACACAGACTATCTCACTCACACACACTCACACACACTTTCACTCACACACTCACCCTCACTCACACGCAGACTCCCTCACACACACACACATACTCACACAGACTGACTCTCACTCACACACAGACACTCTCACTCACACACAGACTCACTCACAGAAACAGACTCACTCTCATTCACACGTAGACCCACTCACACACAGACTCACACAGTCTCACTCACTCACACACACAGTCTCTCTCACGATCACTCACACATATAGACTCACTTAAACACACACAGACTCAATTTACTTCACACATAGACGCACTCACACACCCTCACTCACACACAAACTCACACACAGTCTCACTCTCGCTCACACTCACACAAACAGACTCACACACATAATCACTCTCACTCACCCACACACATACTCTTTCTCTCACACTCTCACACACAGACTCACTCACACACAGTCTGACCCTCTCTCACACACAGAGATTCACTCTCTCTCACACATACAGCCTCACACACACATACTCTCACTCACACACAGACTCACCCTCGCTCACACACAGAGTCTCACTCTTTCAAACACACACACGTGACCACCCTCACACTGGCACTCACACACAGACACACACCCTATATCTGTGGGGAGCGGTAGTATAGTAAGAGGTGGGGGGCCTTACCATCAGCCCCACGAAAACAAAGCACCTGTCTTGGTATTTTGTGCCATCAAACTATCCACCCCCTCTACTCCATATTGGAGATGGGGCAGTTGTGGTGAGTGGAGAGTTTCTCATACATGGGCAGTGTGCTTATGACAAGTTCCGGTTTGATAGCAGAGGTCTCACTCCGATTCAGTCGAGCGGCATATTTTCATCGGCTACGTAAAGCTGTGTGGAAGCTACCCGGTCTGTCGCTCCAGACAAAGCTTCGGGTCTTCTCGGCCACAGTTATGCCCTCCCTTCTCCATGATTGTGAACGTGGACCCCCCTAATGGAACATCTATGCTAGCTAGAAACATTAAGGCTGGATTGTGTGAGGAGATCGCAGATCCTTGAAAGATCTGGACAGTTTCATCAGTGAGCTCCTCCGGCAGGAAAAGGCTGCGTTGGTTGGGTCATGTCGCCCGCATGCCCAGCCACCGCATGCCCAAACAGCTTTTATTTGACCGGAAAGAAGGGGCTAAATGGGTGCGGGACGGGCTAGAGAAGAGATGGAGTGATATGGTCTAAGAGGATGTAGAGCTGAGTGTCCTTGTCAACGACCGGTACCAGCGGTGTCAAGATCGGCCTTTGGAGGAGGACGATGCTGCTACTGGGCAGTTGGAGGAAGTCACCTTCCAGCAGCAACGGAGGGCAGAGAAGCGACGCTCACAACAACGAGCGAGGCGCTGAGCGGATAAAGCACAGCGAGTTGGCACAGTAGGGGGCACGGGTGGTGAATATCTTCTCAATTAGTCAACCCGTGGCACCTGTTGGGTCTGTCCGGTGACCTCCTGCCAGCAGTGAGCCTTCGACACTTCAGGTGGCCTCAGAGTGCACCTAGCCTGGCACAAGCGCCTTGGGGACATCACCGCCAATTAGTGGCGAATGGCGGCTGTTGTTGTAGTGGTGAGCGCTGCACTGCGCTAAGCAACCGACGACCTGAATTCGATTCCCGCTCACGACCAATAACAGTGGCTAATGTCCGAACCGGTCCAGGGCATTCCCTAGGTCGACTCAGCCTTCAATGTGTACCTGGGTGCGGTGTGTAAACATCGCCACAGGGGAGACAAAGGCGGCCGGGCGTAGTGATGGCTACCCACCCACCTCGTGCATGCACCGTACAGGCCTTCATAGGTTGCTCGCTGACAGCACTTGCTCCAACAGTCTGTTATGGCTACACGGGGGACCTTTGTCTCGGGGTGCGTGCGTACTGGTACGGTGTCTCTGTCACGAGCTACGGTGTGGTTGTAACGTCGAGTAGCGCCCCTCTAAGTGATGTGGCCAGGCTCGGGGCAGCGTGGCTGGAACGGGGAATGACGGCGGAAAGCATCAGCAGCACCCACGGGAGCCACATTCCAACATCCGCCCTGCATCATCACCCAAGCCCCCAGCAGGGCGGAGGAGAGAGGGGGGAGTCTCCCTCTCTCTGTTTGTAACCTGGGCCCATGTCTCTCACAGAGAGAGGGAGAGTCTGCGTCTCTCTGTGTAACCTGGGCCCATGTCTCTCACAGAGAGGGGGAGGGTCTGCGTCTCTCTGTGTAACCTGGGGCCCATGTCTCACACAGAGAGGGGGAGAGTCTGCGTCTCTCTGTGTAACCTGGGTCCATGTCTCTCACATAGAGGGGGAGAGTCTGTGTCTCTCTGTGTAACCTGGGGTCCATGTCTCACACAGAGGGGGGGAGAGTCTGCGTCTCTCTGTGTAACCTGGGGTTCATGTCTCACACAGAGAGGGGGAGAGTCTGCGTCTCTCTGTGTAACCTGGGGCCCGTGTCACTCACAGAGAGGGGGAGAGTCTCCCTCTCTCTGTGTAACCTGGAGTCCATGTCTCTCACAGAGAGGGGGAGAGTCTGCGTCTCTCTGTGTAACCTGGGGCCCGTGTCACTCACAGAGAGGGGGAGAGTATCCGTATCTCTGTGTAACCTGGGGCCCGTGTCATTCACAGAGAGGGCGAGAGTATCCGTATCTCTGTGTAACATGGGGTCCATGTTACTCACAGGGAGGGGGAGAGTCTCCGTCTCTCTGTGTAACCTGGGGTCCATGTCACTCACAGGGAGGGGGAGAGTCTCCGTCTCTGTGTAGCGTCTCCCTCTCTACTGCGACAAACCTGGCAGGACCCTCCTGGAACATCTTGGGACTCCCGCGAGGCTTTCCTGCTTTCTGAATAAATTTCCACACGCCGCCGCCGCCGATGATGATGATGATTATATCAGCCACTCGTTGAGCTGCAATCATTTGTGATGGGCTGGTCACTTCTGAAAAAAGAGCTACATAGCAGCTCAGTGGGGCCTTACCTGGAAAAAAAGGAAATAAAATGTTTAAAGAAAAAATAAATTAACAGGCGAAACGGTAAAACAATTATAACAACAATAGCAGCAACAATAACAACAATATCAACAATAATAACAACACTCGCCCCAGGAAGAGCGGCTGAGCCACCCGGGGCACCTCTCTGCCTCCGGTATTCGGCGCGCGTGCTCGAGGGGGGTTTGGCCGTGAAAGGGAAATAAAAAATAATAAATGGCCACCGCGTGGCCACCCTGATGTCGAATTTCGCAGAGGCCTGAGCCAAAGGCCTATGCGATTGGAGGTGGTGAGGGTGTGTTATGGAGGGGACGGTGGTGTGGTAGGCATGAGGACCCCTCTCTCACACACAACTACAACAACAGCCGCCACGAATGACACAGCGCTTGTGCCAGGAAAGGTGCACCTTGAGTGCCACGTGAATCTGTCGACGGCTCGATGCTGGCAGGAGGTCACGGGACAGACCCAGGCGCCATGGGTTGGCTGACTGCCCTCCGTTGTTGTTGGAGGGCGACTGCCACCAACTGGCCAGCAGCGTCCTTCACGAGCCTCTCTCCTGGGTGCGATCTTGACACCGCTGGAACAGGGTCATTGGCAAGTCCACTCAGCTCCACATCCTCCTGTATGGCATCAGCAGCCTCACCTGCCGGAGAAGTTCACGAATAGGAATGTGGCCAGATGTTGTCTGTGGTAGCGAGATGTTAACTACCTCGCCTGGTATACAGGAGGGCTTGAGGTTCGATCCCAACTCTGACACCTGCTGCATATTTGGAGTCTGCATCTCTTTTTCTCTCCCCTCCGTCACGTGTATTTTTTTCCGGGTCTTCCGGTTTTTCCCTCCACATTTAGAATCAACATCACGCGTTTGGAGTCTTTTGCTAACTGCTGTAAATTTCCACATAAGCCACTTCGTTGAGCTATCATTTGTCGCCAGGTCGCTTCTGAAAAATATCTATATAGGTCAGTGGGCCTTACATGGTAAAATAAAAATAGTTTATAGTTTTCATAATTTATATAGTTTTAGTTTTGTCCAGATCTAATGCCTGAGTGGGTCCTGAACTGGAATGATTGAAAGCCATGGGCCAGATTAGCTCAATAACGGTAGGAGGCGGCTAGACATTTGCATAGCCCTTGGGATTGTAATCACCGACACACTGTTCCAGCATCGGCGCATCCACGTATCATAGTGACGGACCACCAGGACCTACCGTGGAGATGATCTCCCCACTCACCATCGGCTTATTGTCTGTAAGATGCGCCTGCTATTATTTCACCGCAGTGGTGGGCATCCACCTAGGACCCAATTAAAACCCCCAATAGCCTGGTCTCGGCTTGTTTATGAAGTTTGCAAGCAAGAATGTCATCATCACTTGCAGCTGGAGTTGGCATCGTCCTCCCCCCCGTCCCCTCCTCCAGGTGCCGAGTGAAAATGGGTGAGATTCTGGACTGTGGCTCATGTAGCTGCTATGGCTGCTTTTGGTGTGCAGTCCAAACCTTCCCAGAGACCCTGGCTGACGGAGGGGATGTTCCGGTCAGCTGAGGGAAAGTGGCAGGGCCCACTGCCACCGTCTATAACATCCCACATCTGATAATAAGGAGGCTTACCGCAGCCTTCGCTCGGAGGTTCGGAAAGCCTTGGCGCGCTGCAGGGATGAGTGGTGGTCGCGGGTTGCTGCACTGGCTCAGGAGCACGCGATCACAAACAACTCTTTAATTGCATCAAAAAAGTAATTTTTAGCGCCACACCTATCACCAGCCTTAAGGGAAACAACGGCGATCCGATCTCCGACCCCCAGGAAGAAGTCTGCAGGCTTGCTGGCATATTTTTGAGGTCTTGGTGGAGGGGAAATCCCTCAGCCTCAAATTGCCTTCATGGGGCAACGTGGGGTTGACTGCTGGGGCTGCTGCCGTGCCTCGATTATTGTGAGTGGCTGGCTGACGTTCCATCTGTTGAAGAAGTGCGAAGAGCGATCCAGAGGCAGCTACGTAACGCTGCCGTGTGGAAGCTACCTCGGGCCTATCGTTCCATACCAAGCTCCCGGGTCTTCTCGGCCACAGTTTATGCCCTCCCTGGTCTACGCTTTCAAAAAGTCGACTCCTCTGAAGGAAAACATCTGAGATACGTTGGTTTGATACGTTCAGGCTGGCCTGCATTATGATCCATCCTAGGTTTAACCAGAATGGATTGCCTGAGGAGCTCAGAACGTAGACATATCTGACGAGACAAAGAACCTCCGTGTAGCCACAGCAGACTCTTGGGGCAAGTGGTCTTAGCGAGCACCTACAGTGAGGGAAAAAAGTATTTGATCCCCTGCTGATTTTGTACGTTTGCCCACTGACAAAGAAATGATCAGTCTATAATTTTAATGGTAGGTTTATTTGAACAGTGAGATACAGAATAACAACAACAAAATCCCAAAAAAACGCATGTCAAAAATGTTATAAATATAATTGCATTTTAATGAGGGAAATAAGTATTTGACCCCTCTGCAAAACATGACTTAGTACTTGGTGGCAAATCCCTTGTTGGCAATCACAGAGGTCAGACGTTTCTTATACTTGGCCACCTGGTTTGCACACATCTCAGGAGTGATTTTGTTCCACTCCTCTTTGCAGATCTTCTCCAAGTCATTAAGGTTTCGAGGCTGACGTTTGGCAACTCGAACCTTCAGCTCCCTCCACAGATTTTATATGGGATTTAGGTCTGGAGACTGGCTAGGCCACTCCAGGACCTTAATGTGCTTCTTCTTGAGCCACTCCTTTGTTGCCTTGGCCGTGTGTTTTGGGTCATTGTCATGCTGGAATCCCCATCCACGACCCATTTTCAATGCCCTGGCTGAGGGAAGGAGGTTCTCACCCAAGAATTGATGGTACATGGCCCCGTCCATCGTCCCTTTGATGCGGTGAAGTTGTCCTGTCCCCTTAGCAGAAAAACACCCCCAAAGCATAATGTTTCCACCTCCATGTTTGACGGTGGGGATGGCGTTCTTGGGGTCATAGGCAGCATTCCTCCTTCAAACACGGCGAGTTGAGTTGATGCCAAAGAGCTCCATTTTGGTCTCATCTGACCACAACACTTTCACCCAGTTGTCCTCTGAATCATTCAGATGTTCATTGGCAAACTTCAGACGGGCATGTATATGTGCTTTCTTGAACAGGGGGACCTTGCGGGCGCTACAGGATTTCAGTCCTTCACGGCATAGTGTGTTACCAATTGTTTTCTTGGTGAATATGGTCCCAGCTGCCTTGAGATCATTGACAAGATCCTCCCGTGTAGTTCTGGACTGATTCCTCACCGTTCCCATGATCATTGCAACTCCACGAGGTGAGATCTTGCATGGAGCCCCATGCCGAGGGAGATTGACAGTTATTTTGTGTTTCTTCCATTTGCGAATAATCGCACCAACTGTTGTCACCTTCTCACCACTACACAAGGCTGGAATGTAGCCCATTCCAGCCTTGTGTAGGTCTACAATCTTGTCCCTGACATCCTTGGAGAGCTCTTTGGTCTTGGCCATGGTGGAAAGTTTGGAATCTGATTGATTGATTGCTTCTGTGGACAGGTGTCTTTTATACAGGTAACAAGCTGAGATTAGGAGCACTCCCTTTAAGAGTGTGCTCCTAATCTCAGCTCATTACCTGTATAAAAGACACCTGGGAGCCAGAAATCTTTCTGATTGAGAGGGGGTCAAATACTTATTTCCCTCATTAAAATGCAAATCAATTTATAACATTTTTGACATGCGTTTTTCTGGATTTTTGTTGTTATTCTGTCTCTCATTGTTCAAATAAACCTACCATTAAAATTATAGACTGATCATTTATTTGTGAGTGGGCAAACGTACAAAATCAGCAGAGGATCAAATACTTTTTTCCCTCACTGTATGAACGCTGGAACGGCACACGAGGGGGTGGGTGGTCAGCACCACAACACATCCATTCTGGTCGTCCCTCCATTCCTCATCTCACTGCTGCTGCTTGCGGTGATTGTGGTGGTGGTTGTGGTGGTGGTTGTGGTGGTCGTTATGGTGTAATCGCTGTTTTGTAATCTTCTGATTCTATCTCTGTGTTGCGACAGTGATGACGTTAGCAGTGCGCGTGTGTTCGAGCTTGAATCCCCACATGGTACTATAAATACAAAGATCTCCCGTATAGTCTTAACTGTTGGGGCAAGTGCTGTTAGCGAGTAGCACCTCTGAAGGCCGGCACGGCATACGAGGGGGTGGGTGTAAACATCGCCTTTGTCTCTCCAGTGGCGATGTTTACACACCACACCAGACTTAGGGGAGGCGCAGGACCGGTTCAGATAATTTTCACCGGTGTTGGCCGTGTGCGGGAATCGAAGTCGGGTCGCCGGTTTCGTAGCGCAGCGCGCTACCCACTACACTACTGCTCCCCACACACACACAGACGATACACACACACAGACGATACACAACAACAACCGCCATTCACCACTAAGTGGCAGTGACGTCACCACGACGCTTGTGCCAGGCCATGTGCACCTTGAGACCACGTGAAGTGTCGAACGCCCGCCGGCAGGAGGTCACGGGGCAGACCCAGGTGCCACGGGTCGACTGACTGAGATGGCCGAGATGACTGGCTGATGCATCACCTGTGACCCCTACTGTGCCAAATTGCTGTGCTTTAGCCACCCGGCGCTCCGTTGTTGTTGTAGGGTGACTGCCTCCAACTGCCCAATAGCGTCCTTCACGAGCCTCCTCCACAGAGGCCGATCTTGACACCGCTGGTATCAGTCATCGGCAAGTCCACTCAGCTCCACGTCCTCCTGTACCTCGTCACTCCATCTCTTCTCTAGCCCGTACCATGCCCGTTTAGCCCCCTCGATCCGGCCAAACAAAAGCTGTTTGGGCATGCGGTAATTGGACATGCGGGCTACATGGCCCAGCCAACGCAGCCTTGCCTGCCGGAGGTGCTCACTGATGGGACTTTGTCCAGATCTTTCGAGGATTTGTGAGCTCACACAATCCAGCCTGCTTAAACCCAGGATTGATCGTAGGCAGGCCAGCCTTAATGTTTCTAACCAGTGAAGATGTTCCATTAGGGGGGTCCACGTTTCGCAAGCGTAGAGAAGGAAGGGAATGACTGTGGCCGAGAAGACCCGAAGCTTCGTGCGGAGTGTCAGACCAGGTAGCTTCCACACAGCGTTATGCAACCGATGAAAAGATAATGCCGCTCGACTGATTCGGAATGAGATCTCTGCTGTTAAACCAGAGCCGGTCATGAGCACACTGCCCAGGTATGGGAAACTCTCTACTCTTTCCACAACTCCCCCATCACCGATTGGGAGTTATGGGGGTGGAGTGCCCGATGGTACAAAATACCCAGGCAGGTGCTTCGTTTTGGTGGGGCTGATGGTAAGGCCCCACCTCTTAGTGGCACACTCCAGTTTCAGCAGCAGCACCTACAACTCCTCCTCTGAGTGAGCCGCAATTACTAGGTCGTCGGCATACATAACGTGGTTGACCAATAGGGAGCCATCCCTTGACCGCACCTGGGCATCGATCAGCCTCCCATTGTATCCGTACCAGATGGCAATTCCTCCGATACAGCTACTGAAGGCTTCACGATCTACGTGGTCGAAATAGATGTTAAATAATGTTGGAGCCAGAGGACATCCCTGTCGCACCCCAAGGTGTACAGGGAATGGCTCTGACTCCCGGCCACGTAGTTTTACCCAGGCCTTCTCACCATCATGAAAGTCCTTAATGAGCGTGAGCAGAGGGTCAGGGACTCCGAAAGCACGAAGAACAACCCAGAGCCCAGGCCTACTGATAGTATCATAGGCCTTGAAACGCACACAGACACAGACGATGCACACACGCGCGCGTTGCAACACGCAAACGCTCGCTGCGTTGGGTGTTGTTCGCGTGAGCGACGGGGCGGTTGAAGTCGCGGCTTTTTTTGTTTTTGCGTGCGCAGGCTAAAAAGGGTCAAAAACCGGTTAAAACCAGTTAAAACTGGTTTTTGCCGTGGTCAAAGTAGAAAACGTCTCCAGCGTCTTGAGAAATGCAGAGGAGAATCAAGCACAGCAGCAAGCATCAGCAGGCAGAGTGGCGGTGCAGCAGTCAACCGCACTCAGAGGTCGCCGGTTCGACTCCATCTCCCGGCGTGGCAGTCTTCCTTTGGGGCGGAGTGCAGAAACTCCGCCCCCCACCCCGCCCCCTCCCCCCGCTTCTGCCCCCCCCCCACCAGCACACCGCGTATGGTGGGGGGACGCGTGGGTTGGGGGGGCTATGACTGTGGACTCGTCCACCCCTCTCCTTTCGTCTCGACTCACATTTGACTGACATCGCTGCTACCGATGTTTGTAACCCCATTTCACAATAATATGTTAGCCTATATAACTATATATAGATGATCTTCTTGGGTCTTTCGGTAGATTGTTTTAGTTGAACCCGTGTATTGCAGTTCAGAGGGAAGACAGTCTCCCAGTAACAATGTTTAAAGGTTACAATACTCACAACGATATAACGCTACTCACAACGATACTTACAAATATACTCACAACGATAGTCACAACAATACTCGCTATAATACAACAATACTCACAACAATACTCACAACAATACTCACAACAATACTCACAACGATACGCACAATGATACTCGCTATAATACTCACAACAATACTCACAACAATACTCGCTATAATACTCACAAAGATACGCACAACAATACTCACAAAATTATTCAGAATACTCACAACAATACTCACAACAATACTCACAATACTCGCTATAATACTCACAACAATAGTCACAACATTACTTACAACAATACTCACAACAATACTCACAACGATACCTAAACAATACTCACAAAATTATTCAGAATACTTACAACAATACTCACAATACTTATAACGTTACTCACAACAATACTCACAACAATCTCACAACAGTACTCACAACATTACTCACAACAATACTCACGTTACTCACAACAATACTCACAACAATACTCACAACAATACTCACAACGTTACTCACAACAATACTTACAACAATACTCACAACAATACTCACAACATTACTCACAACAATACTCAAAACATTACTCACAACAATACTTATAACGTTACTCACAACAATACTCACAACAATACTCACAACATTACTCACAACAATACTCACAATACTCACAACATTACTCACAACAATACTCACAACGTTACTCACAACAATACTCACAACAATACTCACAAAATTATTCATAATACTCACAACAATACTCACAACATTACTCACAACAATACTCACAACAATACTCACAACAATTAAGTCATCGTGTCTCTTTACTTTTGTGCTGGCCCCCATGGGCTTCGAATTTCTCAAAAGCGCGTGGGTGTGGATTGCGGTGATTGATACCATATTGATACGATATTGATAAGATGTTGATACGATGTTGATACGGTATTGATACGATGTTGATACGATATTGATATGGTATTGATACGATGTTGATACGGTATTGATACGATGTTGATACGGTATAGTTACGATATTGATACGATATTGATACGATGCCCAGACGTGTGGATCGGGCTTGGTGCATGGTAGACCGCAGGTAATTTTTTAATGAATTTTTTAAAAATCCACAATTTTTCTTAATGAGGACAATGTGAGGACAATGCGAGGACAATGCGAGGACAATGAGGACAATGAGGACAATGCGAGGACAATGAGGACAATGAGGACAATGCGAGGACAATGAGGACAATGAGGACGATGTGAGGACAATGTGAGGACAATGAGGACAATGTGAGGACAATGAGGACAATGTGAGGACAATGAGGACGATGTGAGGACAATGAGGACGATGTGAGGACAATGAGGACAATGTGAGGACAATGAGGACAATGCGAGGACAATGAGGACAATGTGAGGACAATGAGGACAATGTGAGGACAATGTGAGGATAATGAGGACAATGTGAGGACAATGAGGACAATGCGAGGACAATGCGAGGACAATGAAGACAATGTGAGGACAATGAGGACAATGTGAGGACAATGAGGACAATGAGGACGATGTGAGGACAATGTGAGGACAATGTGAGGACAATGAGGACGATGTGAGGACAATGTGAGGACAATGAGGACAATGTGAGGACAATGAGGACAATGTGAGGACAATGAGGACAATACAAGGACGATGTGAGGACAATGCGAGGACAATGAGGAGCGAAGGAACCGAGGCGGTAACTCAGGGCCCTGCGCTGCGCTCTTTGCACCCCCCGCGTGTCACAGTGACAGCAGCGCTGCGAACCCGGCAACCCGAGTTCGATGCAACCCTCTCACGGCCAACAGCAGTGACGCTCATCTCAACCGGTCCTGTGCCCCTCCTAGGTAGACTCAGCCTCAAACGAGTACCTGGTGTGGTATCTAAACATTAGCACTGGGGAGGCAAAGGTGGTCGGACGTGATGCTGGCCACCCACCCCCTCGTTTGCCGTGCCGGCTTTCATTGCTACCCATGAACAGCACTTGCCCCAACAGTCTGTTAAGGCTACACGGGGGATCTTCGTCTCTGGTGGTGGCAGTGGTGGTGGTGATGGGGGTGGTGTTGGCGTAGGTGGCAGTGGTGCTGTTGGGAACTGGTGGTGGGAGGCGGTGGTAGCGGTGGTGGGGGTGTTTTTGATGGTGTGGTGTGGAGAGGGTGGGTGTGGGCTCACTTTCGTTAGGGCTGCAGCCTCCTCTGCTGCACACGGCCCCTCCCTCTCTAGCTCCCTCCCTCTCTAGCTCCCTCCTTCTCTAGCTCCCTCCCTCTCTAGCTCCCTCCCTCTCTAGCTCCCTCCCTCTCTAGCTCCCTCCCTCCCTCCGTCCCCTCCACCCACTCCTCCCACCCGCATCTTTCCAGGAATCCAGAGCCGTGCAGGATTCGAGGAAACGCAGAAAGAGAGCGAGAGAAAGGGCTGGAGGTGGCCACAGCGAGGTGGGGGAGGAGGGGGCGAGGGGGGCGGTGGAGGGGGGTGTCGGGACACTGAGGAGGCGGGGGGCTGATGGGATTTTGGGGGGCCCCGAGTTGTGGGGCTGGGGGCCCATTGTTGCTTTGTCCGTGAGGAAGCTGCCTGCTCATGACAGGCGGAGAGAGTGGAGTTCAGAGGAGAGCGGTGGGCATGGTAGAGCGGGCATGGGAGAATGGGTGTGGGAGAGCGGTTGTGGGAGAGTGATTGTGGGAGAGCGGTTATTGCAGAGCGGGTATGGGATAGCGGGTATGGGATAGCGGGTGTGGGAGAGCGGTTATTGCAGAGCGGGTGTGGGAGAGCGGTTATTGCAGAGCGGGTGTGGGAGAGTGGGTGTGGGAGAGCGGGTGTGGGAGAGCGGGTGTGGGAGAACGGGTGTGGAAGAGCGGGCATTGGAGAGCGGGTGCAGGAGAGCTGGTCGCAGTTCAGTGCAATTGTCTCTGCGTGTCGCTATTCATCCCGCACACTTCCCGCCACCCCCTTCCCATCTCTCGTCTCCTGTTCTCCGCTCGTTCGCCGCTCATTACCCGCTCGTTCGCCGCTCATTACCCGCTCGTTCGCTGCTCATTACCAGCTCGTTCCCCGCTCGTTCACCACTTGTCGCAGGGGCTCGCGGCGGCGGCGTGGCGTTCACCGAAGCAACGACGTTAGAGATCCGTGGCGTCGTTGGGAACGACCATACTGTGTGCGTGCCGGCCTCGCGGTCCAAAAGTCGCCAATAAAATGACTGCGTAGAGACAGCTGCCACTAGGTGGTACCCCCAGGTTAGACCATGTTGCAACATCACCCCTGCTGTGGAACTGCAGAAGACTTCGTGAAACGCAGCAGCGCCTTCCTCCTCCACCATGATGGTCACCCTGAGTGCGTTCTGGTTTTTGCTATCAGCGTGGTATATTTGGACTTTGGTTTTCAGATTGCACTGTTTGGACTTCCAAATGGTCCGTAGTTGACAGAAGGCGCCCTAGTTTTTTCCCGGCCTTGCCTTGCTGTTTTTATGGGCCCCGCTGTCCTTGCTGATGAGGCTGCCCAAGTCAGTGAAGTCATCCACAAACTCCATTGGGTCACCATTTTTTAACAACGGGTGTCGGTGGAGGTGGCGGCATTGATACGCATCACTTGAGTTTTTGGAGCTATTAGTTTTTTTTTCCTAGAGGTTGGAATGATTAGAGAAAAGGACAGCGAGGGTCAAAGTCTAGGTCCTCCAACTGGTTGAACAGGGTCCACTGGATACCTCTGGGTTGATCCAATATAGTATTGCTCATGATGCAGTCTATGTTGAGGAGGAAGAGGATGGACGAGATTGATGCATCCTTGTCTCAGTCCAGACTTTGCAGGGAACCACTTGGAGAGAGTGTTGCCCATGATTACACTGCATTCAAAGTGTTCGTTCAACTTTCCTATGATGGTTATGCTTTTGGATGGAAATCTACAGCTCATTATCTTTCAAAGGCTTTCTTGAAATCCACACAAAGATGTGTTCTATTCTAAGCACTACCCAATGTTGTTTCGCAGTGCAAAGATCCAGTCCATACATCCATACCTGTCAACCCATACGGTTTACCCGTATTCTTGTACAGGGAAATTTCGTTTTCAGGTCCATACGGCATACAGCCGTTTCAATATGGGCGATTTATTCGTCAACTTTTTTGTGTTTCTCTCTTGTGATGGCATTTTGTAGGATGAATGTTGAGATTTATAAGGGCACGGGGTGACCAATAAGGTAAGAATTTGTCTGTAATACGTTAGGCACTGATAAGGGGTTGACAGGTATCTACATTCTCTTCCTCTTCTGAATCCCGCTCGCTCCTGCCTGAGCCTGGTGTCAATGGCTGTCTCCATTCTGTTGAGAACTCCGCTGAAGACCCTGCTGGGAATGGATAGTAAGGTGATTCCTCGCCAGCTATTGCAGTTCTTGAGGTTTCCTTTATTTGGGTATGTTAATGATGAGACGTTTAGTCCAGTCATCGGGGATGTTGTCTGTGGCCCAAATGTTATGGAAGAGGTCTGTCAGAACCTTGGCAGCTGTGGGAATGTTTTTTAGCATCTTCGCGTGGATTTTATCCTGTTGCACATGCTTTGCCACTCTTGAGAGATTTGATGGCGGCTCTAACCTCAGATATGTCAGGAGGACCGGTGTCAATGTCAAGGATATCATTTGTTAATGGGATGTTGGTTGGCTTTTCTGGGTCAGGGAAGTTGAGCACTTCTTGGAAGTGTTGGACCCATCTAGCTGTTTGTTCATTCTGAGAGGTAATGGTGTTGTCATTTGTGTCTGTAATGGGAGCAGATTGGTTGTAATGTCTGTCCCAAAGACGCTTGGTGGTCTTGTAGACTGTGCTCAAGTCTCCGTTGGTCTTCAGCCTCCTCAGCTTCACTAGCCAGGTTCTCAACAAAGGCCGTCTTGTCTCTTCTAGCTCTCGTCTTGACTTATCTGTCCTTGTTCTTGTAGGCTATCTGGGCTTGTTCTTGTAATCTTGGTGATTTGGAGTTTAATTGTTTTTTTAAATTAGTTTCCTCTCTTCAAATGTCTGCCATGTATCTGGTGATATCTACTCTTTAGCCCCGTTTGTTTGAAATCTAAGACCCTTTGTGCTGTTTCATTGTAGGTGTTCTTGATGTTATCCCATTTTCTGTTGATGTTTTGCTCTTTCTCCATTTCAGTGGTGGTATTTATCAAACTAAAACGGTTCTTTAGCTCCATGACAAACTCTTTGTTCTTCTTCGGGCACTTGAGTTTCGCAATGTCCAGTTGTTTCTGGCAATGCCCTTGTGGTATTACCCTCTTGAGTTTGATAGTAACAGAGACAAGGTAGTGGTCGGTGTATGCATCTGCACCACGGTATGTTCTAACATCCTGGGGTGAAATTTTGATTTACAGCTTTCGTGACTGCAGTGATTCATATTCTTGGTTCTTTTGGTAAAGTCACGTTGAAGGGAAACAATAAAATAATAAAATATATATAAAACAATTAAATTCTCACGACGTTTCGACTGCAACACAAGCAGTCATCATCAGGTGTGAAAACCAACGCAAGAACATTTGAAAGAGGTGGCAGTTTGTATTTTTTTTTTTTACGTTAGCGCCACGGATAGCGATTTGACAGTTTGTTTAGATGGACGAGTCCATCTATGTTCGGAAAAGAGGAGGGGGGAGACGAAAAATTAATGTATGCTGTCTGAAAGCCACCATAAGCGTGAACAATCAATTAAGACTCGAAATGGTTTATCAAATCCTTCCAATGACTGCTAAGCCAGAATCCATCTTCTCAGTTGAAATTGTGTCTGTGTTTGTATATGTGGATAGTCTCATGAACGAATCTCTCATGGTAGCCAGATAGCTTGCAAAGAACCTCGGTCTTAGAGAAGTCAATGTCATGTGAGCCTACAGGAAATCCACCCACACAGATTCCTATCTGAAACCTGATTCCCACCACCATCCGGCACAGAAGAATTTCCTCATCAAAACACTACACCATAGGGCCCACTGCATTTCTGACCAACACCACCTCACCAGTGAACTGGAACATGTGCACCAGGCCCTCAAGATTAATGGGTACTCGGACCACATTATTCGCAAAGCTGTTTCTCCAACCATGGAGAAACAACCCCCTGAGACGCCGATCAAAACCATCACGTTACCGTACATAGCAGGCGTTACCAAAACGATTTCCAAAATCTTAAACAAACACAAGATCCAGGTCCGATTTAGTACAGTACACAAAATCCGTGATCTAATTCCATCTGTGAAGGATGTCATTACTGACATGCAATATCCTGGAGTCTACAAACTAAGTTGCACATGTGGTGGGTGTTACATTGGGGAAACAATACGACATATCTCGGGCCGTGTTCGCGAGCACAAGGCAGATCTGAAACATAGCAGAAGCAATACCTCCGCCGTGGCTGGCCATTGCTATAACGCTGAGGGCTCTCATATTGTTTTTTCCGAGACCAAGGTATTCTGAAAACCTTCGGGCTACTATCAAAGGTTTGTTGATGAAGCCATCCAGATATATAAACAGACATAACTTCAACTGAGAAGATGGATACAAATTGAGCAATCATTGGAAGGATGTTATTAACCAGGTAAAACCATAACTGCCTTATGGTGTTGTCTTCATTTCCGCATCTCCAGTTTCTTCAGCCTCCCACTCCCAGCCCCGCTCACTTGTCACCCTGTAATCCCTCTAGGTTGCAGCACTCCACTCCCCCTATCCCCCCCTCTCTATCTCTCCTCCCTGGCTCCTCCCCCCTCTCTTGCCTATATAGCCTCTTGTTACAGTAGCCCTTTTGCCCACTTCAGCAATTGTTTCTTGCTGTGGTTTTCCCACCTGATGATGATTGCTTGTGTTGCGATCGAAACGTCGTGATTTTATTTATTTTATTTTATACCTACGTGACTTTACCGAAATAACCAAAGAGTATTGATCCCCGCAGTCACGAAAACTTCAAATCTAGATTAATATCACCTACTCATCTGATAGTTTATCAGTTTATTACATTCTAGTCTCGTCCCATCCAGTTCCTTGATAAGTTCAGCTGATTGCGTGGCTTTACATCTTTTGTGTAGCTTTGCTAAGGTATCCTCTCGTCGCTGTTATTTTTCCCAGATTTTTACTTAAGCCTCCATGCTCCCTTCTCCACGAGGGAAACCTCTGATACATACACTTTAAGTGCATTCCATAGTATCTGGGGATAGGGAGGCTGGGATGAAGCAGCATTGTTATTCATGTATCCCTCATTTTCCTCTTTTATTTCTTTGACCAGTTGATCATGCTCTAACAGTCGACGGTCTAGGGGCCAATAATTTATCAGTCGTTATTAATTTTGTGGTCTAAGATTAATTGGATTGTCATCAGAGCGTGGACGTACAGTTGCATATCCAGGACCTCCGCTTTGGTGTGGTGTGGTAACAGGGGCCTGGAGATGAGAAAATAATCGATTCTGGAAAGCTTCTTTTAGGCTCTAGAATGTGGGTTAATCTCTTTTGGTGGGGTTGAAGGTCCTCGAACGGTCTGTCAACTAGCGTTGAGTGATTATTTCACTGAGTAGAAGCCTCTGTGCCGCATTTTGGTCAGAATTAGTCGAGTGCCATTTATCTGGAACGGGGTATTTAAGCAGGTTCCAATCGCCTCCTGCGATAAGACCCCTCTTCCTTTTCTCAATCAGAGACGCAATTACAGGAAAAAGTTTTGAATTGATCGGGGGAGAGGCGGGTGATAGACGTTCATGAGGGTGACTTCTTTGCCCTGCAAGTTTCCTACAAAGGGATCTGGGCACAGTACTATTAGTGAGCTCCTCCGGAAGGTGAGACTGTATTTCTGGATCATATAATCTGCGTGTCCAGACTCCACATGGAGTCAGGGACCCGGCTAAACAGGCACGACATGGGCTAGAGAAGAGATGGGCTAGAGAAGAGATGGGCTAATGTGGTACAGGAGGGTGTGGAGCCAAGTGGACTTGCCGATGACCCTGTACCAGCGGTGTCAAGATCGACCTCTATGGAGGAGTCTCGTGAAGGTCGCCGCGAGGTAGTTAACACCTCCAATGCCAACGTGGCATGGATAGGCTGAGACCGACTGAGACGTGCACCCGAGTTTGCATGCGTCGGAAATGCGGTGGCCCTGAGCATGCGGTCTGTGCTGTTGTTACAGGGACACGCCGGTGGGACACACCAGTGGGACAAGCTGGTGGGACACACCGGTGGAACATGCCCGTGGAACACTCCGGTGGGACACGCCGGTGGGACAGGCTTGTGGGACACTGGTGGGACACTCCGGTTGGACACGCTGGTGGGACACTCCAATGAGACACTCCGGTGGAACACGCCGGTGGGACCCGCCAGTTGGAAACACTAATGGGACACGCCCGTGGGACACTCCGGTGGGACGCACTCGTGGAACACTCCAGTGGGACACTCCGGTGGGACACTCCGGTGGCACACGCCAATGGGAAATGCCGTTGGGACACGCTGGGGACAGCCTGGAGGTGGGGCCCACCAAGACGAGGACGACGAGGACTCCTCATCCACCGCCACCACTTGCTGCAATCCCCTCATCACTCCCCTTGTCACTCCCCCCGTCACTCTCCTCGTCTCCCAGCTGAAATCCAGCAGAGTTCCCGTCCCCCCTACCAGAAGCTCAGGTTTTAGTTTTTGTCCCCTTCTCCGGCACAGTTCGTGTTCAACCATTTCTCTTGGTCCTGGGAGTAACACCGCTCACAAACGGACAGCTGAAGTGGCAGCCCTCTCTCTTCTCTCTCTCCTCTATCTTCTATCTCCCCCCTATCTCTCTCCCCACTCTCTCTCTACTCTATTTTCTCTCTCCCATTTCTCTCTCTCTCTCTGCTCTCTCTCTCTCTCTCCACAACTCGAGGAAAAAGCGTTGCCAAAATTGCCATGGTGACTTTTTAATCTTCTGCCACGGTGACTTCATCATCTGCCACGGTGACTTCTTCATCTTCTGCCATGGTGACTTCTTCTGCCATCATCGTGACTTCTTCTCCGTCTGCCACGGTGACGTCTGCCATCACGGTGACTTCTTCTTCTGCCACGGTTACTTCTTCTTCTGCCACGATGACTTCTTCATCTTCTGCCACGGTGACTTCTTCATCATCTGCCCCGGTGGCTTCTTCTTCTCGGTCTGTCATGGTGACTTCTTCTGCCATCACGGTGACTTCTTCTTCTGCCACGGTGACTTCTTCTCCGTCTGCCACATGGCGTTCCACGCCTCTCGCGTTTCATCGACGGTGGATTTCAGGTGCCGTCACGTCGCCGTTTTGTCTCCGGCGCAGACGGCTTCACGTCGTGTTCAACGCCCCCATGTCCACCCCTCTTACACGTTGGTGCAGACGGAGCGGACCCTCGCAGACACAGTCGCAGCCGCGTGGTTGTTGTTGTTGTCGCTGTTGTTATTATGATTGTTGTTGTTACTACGTTGTTGTTGTTGTTGTTTAAGCGGAGGGTACGGTGTCCATGTGAGCCTTGAACCCCCCCGCGTGCATGGTCGCACGGCCCCGCGGGGACGCGGGGAGCGGTCGGCTTGCGGTGCGGTCCCCTCACTCGCACACACTCTCACACTCACACACACTCTTCCCGACACACTCTCACACACACTCTCCCCGACACACTCTCACACACACTCTCACACACTCTCCCTGACACACTCTCACACTCACACACACACACTCTCCCTTACACACTCTCACACACACACACTCTCCCTAACACACTCTCACACACACACACACACTCTCCCTTACACACTCTCTCCCTTACACACTCTCACACACTCTCGCTGACACTCTCACACACACACTCTCCCTGACACACTCTGACACTCACACACACTCTCCCTGACACACTCTCACACACACACACTCTCCCTAACACACTCACACACTCTCCTTCACTCTCTCTCACACTCACACACACACTCTCTCTTACACACTCTCCACTCACACACACACTCTCCCTTACACACTCCCCACACTTTCACATTATCCCTGACACAGCCTCTCTAACGGAAACTCTTCACACAGTTAACACCTCACCTCGTCTACACAGACATTCACGGTAAACTATCTCAGATTAACTCTAACTCGGACACTCCAACACAGACTACGCTACATTTTCAGGCAGGCACTGATAGACTCTCTAACACGGACTCTCTAACACGGACATTGTAACACGGTCTCTGTCTAAACACTGGGGGGTTCCCAAACTTCCTAACTCTGTGACCCAACCAAGCAGCCAGATCGTACTCCGTGAGTGATACCCAACGATGCAGTGAAAGACAGTGGTGGGTGTGATAGAGAGTGTGATAGTGTCACAGAGAGTGTGATAGACAGTTTGATAGAAAGTGTGATAGACAGTGGGATAGAATGTTCGGACTCTCATTGAGGAGGAGAGGCTGCTACACCTCTGTCGGGAGATGGATTGGTACCACTTGGACCTCTGTGAAAAGCCCAGTGGACCGGTTTTGGCTCCAGTCATCATGAGGGGTGGACAGTTATCCACTCGGGGCAGGAAACTGCCAAACAACAGGGAGTAGGACTTCTATTGAACAAATAATGAAGGGGCTGTGGGAGTGTTGGGGTGAGGTGTGGGAAGCTGTAGATGCCAGACTACTGTGGACTCACTTCCCCATGAACAAGAGGCAAGGAATAGTGGTGATTGCTTATTCCCCTAATGAAGATGACCATCAATGGAGGGATGCAGACAAGGCCGATGAGTCAGACGCCTTCTATAACCTCCTGTCCCAGGTACTAGCTAAAGTGGCACATTGGAATAGAATATTCCTGTTGGGTGATCATTCCAACCCAGCTGATACCTGGGTTGGAGTAATCGGAAGGCATGGGTCAGATCAGCTCAATAATAATAGTAGGAGGCTGATAGATTTCTGTGAAGCCCATGGGATTCTAATTACCAACACACTGTTCCGGCATTGGTGCATCTACACAACATCATGGATGCACGCCGTGTCCAAGCAAGAACATCTGCCTGACTATATATTTAGGGACCAGCGGATGCGGGCCTATGTTCTTGACACCAGGGCCTACCATGGAGTAGATTTGCCCACTGACCATAAGCTTGTCATCTGTAAGATGCGAATGCCATTATTCCATTCCAGTAGTGGGTGTTCATCTAGGACCCCTTTCAAACTTACAGTGGCATGGTCTTAGCTAGCTGAGGATAGTTGTAAGCAGGGATATCAACATCGCTTGCAGCTAGGGTTGGCATCTTCCTCCCATATTTCTGATGCTGAGGGGAAATAGTTGAAGTTCAGGACTGTGGCTCATGCTGATGGAATTGCTGCATTGGGTATGTGGTCCAGACCTCCCCAGAAGCCCTGGCTGAAGGAGGTGTTCTGGCTGGTTGAGAGAAAACGACAGGCTCACTCCCGTCATCTACAACATCCAACATTGGAGAATGAGGAAGCTTACTGCAGCCTTGAAAAGTCGGAGAGCGTGCGGTGCTGCCAGGTGGGCGCGGGTTGCTGAGGAGATGGAATCTGCCTCCGTAGCCCACAATCACACATGACTATTTAATTCCATCAAAACAGTTACTTGCAGAACCTCTCCTATCACCATCCTTAAGGGAACGAATGGTGATCCGATCTCGACTCCCAGGGACAGATCTACGGGTTTGCAGAGCATTTCTGTGAGGTCTTGGGGGAGGGAAATTCCCTCAGCCCAGACAACATCATGGAGCTACTTCTGCCAAATATTGCCAGAAGTCGCCACCCCTTCTGGACCTGAGCCTGTGATGTAAGCATGAGGGGCGATCCACAGTCTGAAACCAGGAAAGTGCCGGGCAGAGACGATTTCCCAAGCGAAAATCTAAGGGAGGGTGGCATCTATGTGCAGACTGCCCTATATGACATCATCACAACTGTCTGGACCACAGCATGGGTTCCACAGGATTGTAAAGATGCCCTGGGATCCCTTATTTAACAGGGGGGACTGCACAGATTGTAAGAACCACAAGGGCATCTCTCGTCTCAGTGTGTGGGGAAACGTTATGGAAAGGATTATTTAACATTGCCTTGCCAGGCGCGCTGAAGAGAGTCTTGCGGACCCCCAATTTGCTTTCAGACCAAGGTGATACGGCACTCATTCCATATTCTCTCTGTTTGCTACCGCAGAGGTGTAGGGAATTCCAAAAAGACCTACATCTCTACTTTATTAATCTGGTCAAGGCCTATGATACCTCTTCTTGGTTCTTTCGGTAAAGTCACGTAGAATGGGAATAAAATAATAAAACAAATAAGACAATAACATTCTCACGACGTTTCGGCCACAACACAAGTGGCCTTCTTCAGGTGAAGAGACAGGTCTGTCCGGAAGACAGAGCTTGAATGAACGCTGTCATGCAAGGACCGCGTCTATTAAGCTGTGTGGGCGGAGTTAAAATATGAATTTGCATGTTACCAGCATCACCTCCGGAGAGGAGGAGGGAGGGGTTGGGAACACAGGCAGAGAGGAAAAAAGAAAAGGGGCAAGTGCAACAGCCAAGGTGCGCTGTTGTGTCCTGAAAGCTGTTAAGCATGGCACGCGTCTATTAAGCTGTGTGGGCGGAGTTAAAATATGAATTTGCATGTTACCAGCATCACCTCCGGAGAGGAGGAGGGAGGGGTTGGAAACACAGGCAGAGAGGAAAAAAGAAAAGGGGCAAGTGCTTTTTTCCTCTCTGCCTGTGTTCCCAGCCCCCTCCCTCCTCCTCTCCGGAGGTGATGCTGGTAACATGCAAATTCATATTTTAACTCCGCCCACACAGCTTAATAGACGCGGTCCTTGCATGACAGCATTCATTCAAGCTCTGTCTTCCAGACAGACCTGTCTCTTCACCTGAAGAAGGCCACTTGTGTTGTGGCCGAAACGTCGTGAGAATTTTATTGTCTTATTTTATTTTATTATTTTATTCCCATTCTACGTGACTTTACCGAAAGAACCAGGAAGATGAATCCTTGCAGTCACGAAAGCTTTAAATCGAAATTTAGCCTATGATACCATCAACATGCCAGGGCTCTAGGCTGTTCATCGTGATTTCTGAGTCCCTAACTCTCTGCTCACAATCCTTAAGGGCCTTCATGATGGTGAGCAGGCCCGGGTAAAGCTACGTAGCCAGGAGTCAGAGCAATTCCCTGTTCACCTTGGGCTGCGACAAGGGATGTCCTCTGGCTCCCACATTATTTTACATCATCTTTGACAACGTAGTTCGAGAAGCTTTCCATGGCTGTACCAGAGGAATTTCCATCTGGTACAGATACAATGTAAGGTGGATCGATGCCTTGGTGTGGTCGAGGGATGGCTCTCTATTGGTCAACCATGTGGCATATGCTGATGATTTGGTGATTGCTGCTCACTCAAAAGAGGAGTTGAAGGCACTACTGCTGAAGCTGGAGTGTGCCACTAAGTGGTGGAGTCTGACCATCAGCTCACCTGTCTGGGTATGTTGTGCCACCTCCTCAGCTCCCTATTGGTGATGGAGCAGTTGTGGAGAGAGTGGAGAGTTCCCATACCTGGGCAATGTGCTCATGACCAGCTCCGGTTTGACAGAAGAGGTCTTACTCCAAATCAGCCGGGCGGCATTATCTTCTCATCGGCTGCGTAATGCTGTGTGGACTCTACATGGTATGTCACTCCACACGAAGCTGCGGGTCTTCTCGGCCAGTCATGCCCTCCCTTCTATATTCTTGTGAAACGTGTACCCCTCTAATGGAACATCTGCGCCGGTTAGAAACATTCAGACTGACATGCCTACGATCCATGCTAGGTTTAACCAGGCTGGATTGTGTGAGGAGCTCACAAATTCTTGAAAGATCTGGACACGTTCCCATCACTGAGCTCCTCCGGCAGGCAAGGCTGTGTTGGCTGAGCCATGTAGCCCGCATGCCCAGTCACTGCATGCCCAAGTAGCTTCTGTTTGGTTGGACAGATGGGGCTAAACGGGCACGACATGGGCTGGAGAAGAGATGGACTGATGCGGTACGAGAGAATGTGGAGCTGAGTGGACTTCCTACTGACTGGTAGCAGCGGTGTCAAGATTCTGCCTCTATGAAGGAGGCTGGTGAAGGACGCTTCTGGAGGCAGTTGCCCTCTAGCAACAATGGAGGGCAGAGGAGCGACGCTCACAACAACGACAGGAGCTCCGGGCAGCTAAAATGCAGCACATTGGCACAGTCGGGGGTACAGCTGGTGCATGTACCAGTCATCTCAGTCAGCCAACCCATAGCACCTGGGTATGTCCAGGGACCTTTCAGGGAGCATTCGACAATTCAAGTGGCCTCAAAGTGCACCTGGCCTGGCACAGGCACCGTGGTGACGTCACCATCACTTTGTGGCGAATGGCGGGTATTGGTATTGATGGAGATTGTGTTAGAGAGAGTGATAGCAAGTGTGTGATAGAGAGTGATAGAGTTGTGAATTTTAAACCAATTGTATTGCTGTCAGCAGAAAAAGCACTGGAGCCGATTTCTATACAATGTCACATCGAGTACAGCATCACGTGTGTGCGTCACAAACACAACTTGCGGCATGTGGCGCTTGAACGTGCCACACGCAGCACAAACACCACGTTGTTACGCTACGCCATGCGCGACGAATACCCTCGTGACAAAGTGAAGTTCAGAATGCCGTTTGCGCTGGTGCAGAGGGCTTCACCGGCCCCCCCACCGTGCAAAAAACATGTGCGCATCACCGGCTTTGGAGCGGTGCGTGAGCTCGAGCTGGAGCCGTGCCTTGAGCAGGGCCCTCGACATTGCCGCCACCGCAGAGCAGCCGTCAGTGTCGCCTTGTGACATATTTTTCCTGGTCTTGTAAAACTGCCATCTTTGCTTGGGCACAGACGGAGTTTGCAAGAGAGTGATAGGCAGAGTGATACAAAGAGTGATAGAGATTGTGTGATAGAGTGATTGAAATTGTGTGATAGAGAGTGATAGAGAGCGTTATAAAGATTGTGTGATAGAGAGAGTGATAGAGATTATGTGATAGAGAGTCATAGACTTTTGACTTTTAAACCACTTTTATTGCCGCCAGCAGCAACAGTACTTGAGACAATTTCGATGCGAAACACAAATTCACCAACTAAACAATAAAATAAACATGCGCTGCGGCACGTGGCACTAGACGCGCCACACACAACAACACAAAAAAAACTCCACGTGGTCGTCGTTGCCCACGCCACACCCGACGACCGAGCACGTTAGAAGGTGAAAAGGAGGGTGCCGTTCACGCCGGTGCAGAGGGATTTTCCGGCTCCCGAGCGTTCGAAGAAGATGCGCACGTCACCGGCATGTGAGTGGTACGCGTGCTCCAGCCGGAGCCGCACCTTGAGCAGGCCCCTCAACACTGGCACCACAGAGCAGTCGTCAGTGTCGCCTTTGCAGCATCTTTTTCCTTGTCTTGTACACCGCCATCTTCGCTTGGGCGCAGACGAAGTTGGCGAGGTCATGGCACTTGTTAGCCAGGTAAGGCACCCCATATACGAAGCTGCTGTTGTAGAAGAGCACCCCCCATTTCCTGAAAATGGTCTCCAAAAGCTGGAACATTGGGTTGAGCCGCTGGCAGCTTAAGTACTGGTGGGGCAGATCCTCCCTGGCACTGCAGAAAGTGCACAAGTCTGGTACCCTCGGCGAGATTCGGCTGAGCCACATGGCCGATGGCAACGTCCAGTGGGCCAATCTCCACTGGGGGTCACCGCAACGTTTGGCTACGGGAGACTTGTACATTTGTTTCCACTGGGGGTTGTCACAATGAGGGGAGATAAATTATTTCTCAATTTTGTGACCGGTAGGTCGGGCAGGTCCCGGGAATGCAGCGCCTTGACGCAGCACGTGGAGAGTGCTTTTTTTGTGGCACTCTTAATAGGCATGTTCAAGCAGCCTCGGAGCTTCAGTAGCTTCCTGGAGTCGCTGTGTCCAGGGAGGAGGAGGATGGAGGGGGGGAGGGCGGCCACTGTCCCCCGCCACCTCCAGGTGCAGCTCCTGCATGGCGCGGAGCACGTCCCGCAGCAGCTTCTCCCCAGCGAGCATGGAGCGGAGTCCCGCGGTGCTGGCGATCTCATCTGCGGTCTTCTACTTGCGCTGGTGGGCCTGCACGAGGTCGAAGACTGTCCACAGCCCTACTGATGTGAAGCGTAGAGCCAGGGTTCTCTCTCGTCTGATCCACTGGAAGAGGCCATTGCAGAACAAGGGATCGTTCAGGAAATGTGCGAGGTCGTAGTGTGCGCGCGTTCTGCTCCACTCGAAGTTCCGCCACGCGTTAAAAAGGCTCTGGTAATGAGTTGGCAGCCTCGTGTAGTCGACCAGGCTCAGGTCCAACAGGAAGAGCTCCTTTGCATACCCCAGGCACCCCCCTGCGCTTCTCAGCAGGGTGAGGGCCGGCGACTTCCAGGGTAGCTCCTCCCGGTCGTACAGCAGCCGCTTCAAGGCCATGAGCCTGAAGCTCATGACCCTGGCGGTGACGTCCACCAGACACTGCTCCACCCTCACACACTGGGAGGCAGAGAACCCCCGGCCTGAGCCAGTGCTTTCCTGTGCCAGATGAAGTGCACGAGTGAGTGGTTCACTCTGGTGAGTAGACAGGCAGGAAGCTGGAGGGCATTGGTCTTGTGCCACAGCACGGATGCTGCCAGGTTGTTAGCAACGAGCACTCGGCCCCTAAAGGACATCTGCAGAGCGAGGCTTGTCCATGTCAGTAATTTAGCCTCGATTACGTCGGCCAGCTCGGTCCAGTTGTTCAGGGCGACGGTGGTTTCCCCAGGTAGACCCCTAGGTACTTGACTCCGTCGGCCTGCCAACTGACTCCCCCTGGGAGGAGCACAGCGCACGCCGCATCGCGAGCCCAAACACAGAGGCTCGCACTTGGCCCAGTTGATCCTGGCGGACGAGGCCTTCTCGTACACTGCAACTGCCTGGCAGAGCGGGGAGATGTCGTTGAGCACGACACATGTCTGCTTAGGCTGAGAGCCTAACAACTGCGTTCTCTGGTCCCGGGACCTTGAGGCCAGACAGATTTTGTCTCAGGTGGCGTAAGAGTGGCTCAATTGACAAGATTTACAGCAGCCCCGAGAGGGGGCACCCCTGTCTGACACTCCTCATTACAGGGAAAGGGGCACTGACTCACTGGTTTATCTTCATGAGGCTGGATGTGCCCGTGTACAGGAGCCTAACGTTCGAGATGAAGGCCTGGCCAAAGCCGAGCGACGTTAGGAGTTTATCCAGGTACTGTAAGAGAGTGATAGAGAGAGTGGCAGAGATTGTGTGATAGAGAGTGACAGAGAGAGTGGCAGAGATTGTGTGATAGAGAGTGTTATGGAGAGCGGTAGTGTAACGGTTTTGCGTTGCTCTACGAACCCAGCAACCCGGGTTCGATTCCCACTCACGGCCAACATCAGTGGCGATTATCTGAACCGGTCCTTGGCCTCCGCCAGGTCGACTCAGACTCCAATGAGTACCTGGTGCAGTGTGTAAACATCGCCACTCGGGATACAAAGGCGGTCGGGCGTGGTGCTGGCCACCCACCCGCTCTAGTACCGTTCCGGCCTTCATAGGTGCTCGCTAACAGCACTTGCCCCTACAGTCTGTTAAGTCTAGGGGGAGGCCTGGGCCCGGTTCAGATAATCATCGCCGGTGTTGGCCGCGAGCTGGAATCGAACTCGCGTTTGCCCCCGGAGATTCGTAGTGTAAGCGTCGCGCTAACCGCTACCCCACCGCTCCCCTGACGCATCACCACCAGCAGTAGAAGCAGCAGAGCAAGCAGCAGCACCACCACCACGCACGAACGTCGAGATGACGTTCAGCTGGGAGACCTCTTGGGCTCGCACACGGCTGCTGCTGCTGCTGCTGGGGCCGACTGAATGCTTGTCATTTATTGACAACGTCGGGTCAGCAACGTTAACTGTGGACATAAAGTAAGGTCTGAGTTAGCATAAGGGTTGAGTTAATGTGAGAGTTGAGTTAACGTAAGGTCTGAGTTAACGTAAGGGTTGCGTACTAAGGGCTGAGTTAACGTAAGGGTTGAGTTAACGTAAGGTCTGAGTTAACGTAAGGGTTGCGTACTAAGGGTTGAGTTAACGTAAGGGTTGAGTTAACGTATGGGTTGGGTTAACGTATGGGTTGCGTTAGCGTAAGTGTTGAGTTAACATAAGGGTTGAGTTAACATATGGGTTGTGTTAACGTAAGGGTTAAGTTAACGTAAGGTCTGAGTTAACGTAAGGGTTGAGGTTACGTAAGATCTGAGTTAACGTAAGGGTTGAGTTAACATAAGGGTTGAGTTAACGTAAGGGTTGAGTTAACCTAAGGGTTGAGTTAACGTAAGGGTTGCGTTAACGTAAAGGTTGAGTTAACGTAAGGTTTGAGTTAACGTAAGGGTTGAGTTAACGTAAGGTCAGCAACGGTATCTGTTGTTCCCGTTTTCATGTGTTTTCAGATCAAAGACACACACACATGTACACGTGTGTGAGTGGGGGGGGTCATTATTTTAGTTTTTTTTAAATCACGACACGTTCATGTTTCACTCGTGTTCTGTTCCGCCAACCTACCCACCCTCTCACCCTCCACCCACCGCTCCCCACTCACCCCGACATGTCGCGAGCTACGGCTTTGTTGGAACCGCTGCGTCTAACCCGGCTTACAGAGTCGCATTCTCTCACAAGCACACTCACTAGTACAATCACTAGTACAATCACTAGCACACTCACGAGTACAATCACTAGTACAATCACTAGCACACTCACTAGTACAATCACTAGTGCAATCACTAGCACACTCACTAGTACAATCACTAGCACACTCACTAGTACAATCACTAGTACAATCACTAGCACACTCACTAGTACAATCACTAGTACAATCACTAGCACACTCACTAGTACAATCACTAGTACAATCACTAGCATACTCACTAGTACAATCACTAGTACAATCACTAGTACAAGCATTAGTACAATCACTAGTACAATCACTAGTACAATAATTAGTACAATCACTAGTACAATCACTAGTACGCTCTCTAGCACACTCTCTAGCACGCTCACTAGCACGCTTACTAGCACGCTCTCTAGCACACTCACTAGCACGCTCACTAGCATGCTCACTAGCACACTCACTAGCACACTTACTAGCACACTCTCTAGCACGCTCGATAGCACACTTTGTAACACACACTCTCTACCACACTTTCTCTAACACACACTCTCTAACACAGACTCTCTAACACAACTCTTTAGCACAAACTCTCTACCACACACTCTCTAACTCTCTAACACACCGTTTTCTTGGACCGCACTGCCCCTTCTGGGCCACCTCGCTCACGAGTCCAACTGCTCCATCAAACTCGTGGACCCTCCTTCCTCCCCATGGCCCATTTGGGCCACCTGTGCCAGGAGTCCAACTGGGACGTCTCTCATTGGCCACCGGGCTACCCTCTCTGTTCCAGAGGATCAGCCTCCCATCCCTCCTGACAACAATAACAACACTCACTCAGCCCACGTGATGTGCGTGGCGCGCTATCGTTCCCCACGTGGTGTGCGTGGGGTGCTATTGTCCCCTACGTGGTGCTGCTTGGCGCGCTATCGTCTCCCACGTGGTGTGCGTGGGACGCTATCGTTCCCCACGTGGGGCTGCTGCTACGTCTCACAAACACAGGCCGCTGTGGTGTCGTTCACAAAGTCTAGGGTGACGTTGCTGTGCGGCTCTAGCTTAGGGCCACCACCACCACCACTCACCACCCCGAGCAGGCAGCCGTCCTCTATGCCGTAGCCTCACGCAGGAGGGGGCGACGTTTGCCGTACGTCATCCAAACTCAAGTCGTTTGCCGCGGAATGCCTCGAATTTTCCCAGCGCGTTTTTGGTGGTGACCGTGATGCCGGCACGCACGCAACACAATGTGGCCCGACCCTGGAATTGGGTCACGGGATCTTCATGGTCAGGCGAGGCGAATCTGGCAGCATGCGTCGCCTCGTACGATATCTTTATCCACCACCCGACCGACGCAGCCAACTCGTAAGGTTGCGTCAAGTAAATACAACCGTGGCAATTCGTGACTAGTTCAGCACTAACCGGTTGCGTGTTAGAGAGTTAAACTCACAAGTACATTTACAATGTCGAATACCGAGACGTTTTCGCCAGGCAATTACAACAACAACAGCAGCAAGCAGCAAGAGCAGCTTCATCAGGCGACAGGGAAGATTTATGGAGAAATCCTCCTCGTAGTTTTGGTCTTAAATAGAGGGAGGGACACTCGCGAAGACATCGGCTCCCTTCTCCACAATCCTGCGCTGTTGCCTGATGATGCTGCTGCTGTTGTAATTTACCTGGCGAAAACGTTACGGCACTCGCATTGTAAATGTCGTGGTGGGGTTTTATCTCTCTGCCACACAGCCGGTTAGTGCTGAACTAGTCACGAGTTGGCCGCGTTTTTGATGACGTGACACGAACCCCTACTGATTGGCTGTGTCGGGTGGTGGCGGGTTTCATGACACGTTGATATTTATGCGATCTAACCCAAAACAAATCCTCTATTATGGATATTGGCGGTGAAAGCCCTCCTACTACTGCTGCTGCGTGTTAAAGCTATACCTGCTGATGATTGACCAGCCGTACAGCTGTTGTTCACCGGGGCGGCCTTGCTCGCAGATTCGAATCGTGCTCGCGCGCGAGAGACGTTCAACGGACGTCGGAGACGGCGCGCGGGGCCGCCGCGTGACGCCACCCAGAGAGCAGCGCCTCTCTCTCCTCCCTCTCCTACCCGCATTCCCCCCCCCTTCCCCACATCTCATCTCTCGTCCCCACTCCTTCATTCTCCTCCCCACATCTCCCCTCTCCTCCCCACGCCTCCTCTCTCCTACCCACGCCTCTCCTTTCCTCCCTACATCTCTCCTCTCCTCCCCATGCCTCCCTTCACCTCCCCACGCCTCTCCTCCCTACATCTCCCCACTCCTCCCCACATCTCCCCTCTCCTCCCCACATCTCCCCTCTCCTACCCACGCCTCTCCTCTCCTCCCTACATCTCCCCACTCCTGCCCACATCTCCTCTGTCCTCCCCACTCCTTCCCTCTCCCTCCCACGCCTTTTCCGAGCGGCGTATTTTTGGAAGTGACACCGGAGGAGACGGTGGGGATCGGAGGGGGTGGTGGTGGTCATGAACTTTGGCGAAACGCAACGTGGAGGGTGGTGGTGGTGGTGTCCTGCGTGGCTCCCCCTCTCCACTGGCGCCACGAGAGGCGATCCGCGGTGTGCTCACGTGACCCAGTGACCCCCCCCCCACCCCCTCGACTGCTCCCCCCGGTGTCCTCCACCACCCCCAGAGAGAGCACCCCTCACGCCACTCACCCCACCACCCCCACCCCCCCCACCTCACCTGGAGTTGTCCCTCTTATGTGTGTTGCTGCTGCTGCGGGGTTATTTAGGATATTTTTGCTACACACACACAGTCCGATATTTATTGACGAATTTGTTCAGTAATTCAATTAAAAATAATAAAATCACGACAATAAAATAAACACGCACAGAGAGCAGGGAGCATGGCCTCCCGCTCCTCGACTCACCTCCCCACCCCTCCCCTCACCTCCCAACCCCTCCCCTCACCTCCCCACCCCTCCCCTCACCTCCCCTCACCTCCCCACCCCTCCCCACCCCTCTCCTCACCTCCCCACCCCTCTCCTCACCTCCCCACCCCTCCGCTCACCTCCCCTCACCTCCCCTCACCTCCCCCACATCTCCGCTCAAGCTCACCGTGTCACGACTCCCCATAGACTCCCCCTCGTTTCACCCCCCCCCATCACATTCCTGGCCACGTCTCCTCCCCCCCCCCCCCCTTTCTGCCTCCACCCAACAACAACAGCAACAACAACTCTGCGACAAATTTGATTGAAGACGCGTCAACGTGACAACAACGACGACAACGATGATGACGATGTCGCCACTACTACACTCTATGCCCTGGGGTAAAAACTAAAGCGACCGAAATGTCGCCCCTTACTCAAGAGGGAATCGCTTTGCTCGGCCGGTCGAGTGTGGCCACCCACATGCCGGCAGAGGCCCTTACCTAGGAGGCCCCTCAGATCACCAGGGGACTCCAGCCGGGTCACACGTGGGGGGCCCGCGAGGGTTTGTTGTGGGTCTTGGGCCCTCGGCATTGGGGAAACAAACCACCCCTACAACGATCAACAACCACCCCAAACAACCACGCAAACCACACCGGGTTTTTGTGTACATTGTTTACATGGGACATTATATATATCAGCACACAAATGTAAATTTAAGACTGACGGGGGTGGCTCACGGCCACCACCGTCACCGCGCATCCCCTCGCCAGCCGCCCACCCCACCGACCTCGACAGCTCTCCACCGCAACGTGCAGCCCCGTGACCTCTGGGACTGAATAACTTTTATCGAAGACGGCACTCACGATCCCCGAGAGCGACCGTGGGCCTGGACCTGGTGGGTTTCGCGAGTGGGCCTTGGGGCCTCGTCGATGCGAGGTGGGGGGGTCATCTTCCACGCGACGCGTTGAGGCCAACTCCAACGTTTCGGGCGACTTTCGCCAGGCAACGCGAGCGCGCGAGGCGACCTCGCATTGGGACGGGAGCGAGTTCAAACCCTGGCTGTGGAGGAGGAGGGGGTGGTTGTGGCTCTCGGTCTCTCTTTCTGTCGGTGTGAGGTGCGGGACTTTGTATCGCCGCTCACACTCTGGGTTGTTGTTCTCCCCCCAGTGTTCGACCGCTGTTTGATCTACCGACCCCATCACAGGAGGTAACGGCATCCGGCACCGGGCCACCCCTAGGTTGACTTCGCCAGAAATGAGAAGTCGTAGCACGGCCAAGTGCGACAGCAGAACAGTTGCGGAGCGCGCACGCGACTTCAAACAGGGTCCTTGTTGTGTACACAATGAGCTTCTCTTTTAACATACTGCTGCCGCGTCCTGTGTAATAATAACAATCTTATTATTAAATGTGAAGTTCATACTGTGAGCACGGGTGCCCGTGTAGTCTCCAATGGCAGCCTCCATCGCCGGCTCGGCGGAGTCCACCGGGTTGTCGTCTTTCGTCTGTTTGTTTGACTCCCGCGGTGGTTGTGGTAGTGCTGGCAGTGGTTGTGGTGGTTGTGGTTATGGTGATGGCAGTGGTGGTGCTGGTGGTGATTGTGGTTGGGGTTATGGTGGTGGCAGTCGTGGTGGCAGTGGTGGTGGTCGTTGTAGTGGTGGTTGTGGTGGTTGAGGTTATGTTGGTGGTGGTGGCAGTTGGGGTTGTGGTGCCATGTGTGTGCGTGTCGTTTGTTATTCTGCTTGTGTTTACAAGAAATACTCAATCTAACTTTTTTCTTTAAATTTTACCAGGTAAGGCCTTACTGAGCTATGTAGCTCTTCTTCAGAAGCGACCTGGTCATCCCAAATGGATAGCCCAACGAAGTGGCTTATCAACATTTGAACAATTACAGCAGCCAACAACTCTATTACAAACGTGGAGGGGCAACCGGGAGGACCCGGAGATAAATCCACGCGACCACCGGGAGAGAGAGACACCGCAAACTTCACATATACAGGCAACCGTCTGATTCCGGATCGAACCCACGACCCCTGTACACCAGGCGAGGTGGGCAACATCTCCTAGCCAACGTGGCGCTGTGCCTGGCGGGAGCGGTGTTGCTCTCTGCCAACGGTACCGGCGAAGAACACGAGCCGACCATACTTCACCCGTCAGGCCGTAGCCGTGGGATCGGAAGGGATATCGTTACGCAGGGCGTTATTACATAACTGGGAACCTTCTGCTGTTGCCAAACGCTATAAGACACCGTGGCGCCTGCCCGCACGGATTCCTGCATTCTCCCTGTTCCATCCTTGGTGTGCCACCTCGCTCATGTGACCGCCCGATCCCCGTCACACAACGTCCAGTCACTCTCACGCTGGGCCAAGACCTCGGAGTGGGGGCACACCCCAGTTACTGCTGCCCCCCTTTCCGCTCTCTGTAGCCACACGGCCGAGACTGTCTCTTCTACCGGGCGAGTCTCAGGCAGCCAGCCAGGAGCGTTTAGATTTATTTATTTTTTACAAATTATAATATCTGTTTTATTCCACATCCTCACTCACATCATTGCAAACATCGTCATTTTTTGGGGCATCGACTCATCGGAGCAGGTGGGGGTGAGGTATTTCCTTTGGGGGAGGGGGCAGAGGTTGGCCAGGTCATTGCCTTTCTGGGCTCAGGTATTTAAGACCGTTCTAAGGGTTAGGAATGGACCCCACTGCACGTGCTACAGTCTTCTTCCCTGTCGCCAAGCTGATAGCTCAGATGCTCTAGTGCTGAGATTGGGGCCGAATGCGGCGTTTTAATTTAAGGCGATTTCCACAACATGTTATCCGAGTGCACGTGCAGGGGCGCCACGATGGGGCGGTGCGTGGCAGCGCTACGTGATGCGTAGGGGCCCAGTGGGGGGGTGGAGGGGGAGGCGAATTAACAGATAAACAAGACACAAACGTGCCAAGAAAAATTGTGGATTTATTTTTTATTCATTAAAAAAACCTGTGGTCTACCATGGACCAAGCCCGATCCACGCGTCTGGCTATCGTATCAATACCGTATCAATATCGTATCAATATCCTATCAATAACCGCGATCTACTCCCACGCGCCTTTGAGGAAATCCGAGACCCATGGGGCCGGCACGAAAATAAAGAGGCACAATGACTTAATTGTTGTGAATATTGTTGTGAGTAGCGTTGTGAGTATCGTTGTAAGTATCGTGAGTATTGTTGTAAGTATCGTTGTGAGTAGCATTGTATCGTGAGTAGGGTTGTGAGTATCGTGAGTATTGTTGTAAGTATTGTTGTATCTTCTTTGGTTCTTTCGGTAAAGTCACGTAGAATGAGAATAAAATAATAAATTGAAAAAATAAAATAACACAATAATATTCTCACGACGTTTCGGCCACAACACAAGCGGCCTTCATCAGGTGAAGGGGACGAGACTGGAGTGCTGTCCTCCAGACAGTCTCGTCCCCTTCACCTGATGAAGGCCGCTTGTGTTGTGGCCGAAACGTCGTGAGAATATTATTGTGTTATTTTATTTTTTCAATTTATTATTTTATTCTCATTCTACGTGACTTTACCGAAAGAACCAAAGAAGATGAATCATTGCAGTCACGAAAGCTTTAAATATTGTTGTATCGTTATGAGTATTGTTACCTTTAAATCGTTTCACTAACACTTCCAAACCCCCAATACACGTGTGCAACTAAAACAATCTATATATAGTTATAGGCTAACATATTATTGTGAAACGGGGTTAAAAACATCGGTAGTAGCGAGACGAAAGGAGAGGGATGGATGCCCACAGTCATAGCCCCCCACCCCCATCCCTCCTCCTCCCCCCTGTTGTGGTCGTTACGTCTCCGTGCTCACGGTGCCGTCTCCAGCGCCTCCTACAGCACGCGGCGGTCACCACGGGGAGTCCGTGGCGGCCTCACGGGCGGGTGGCGACCGGCGCCGCACGCAAATCCCCAATCGAGGCATCTCGCGCCGCGTGTCGCCCTTCATCTTCCGAGGCGACATGCGGAGCGTGGAGCGTGGCCGCCCGTCGCGCACGGTGGCCTACTAGGGTAGAACGACGTCCGCGTGATCCCTTCCCAAAACGTGGCGCACGGCATGACCGTGGTTTGTGCACTCGCGGTATTCACCGGGGTGGCCGGACCATGCCAGGTCAGGCTGGGCCGGGCTGGGCCAGGTTAAGTCAGGTCAGGCTGGGCCAGACCGGGTCAGGCCAGGTTAGGTCAGGCCAGGTTAGGTTAGGCCAGGCCAGGTCGTGCTGGGCCGGGCCAGGCCAGGTCAGGTCAGGTCAGGCTGGGCCAGGCCAGGTCAGGTCTGGTTAGGTCAGGTTAGGTCAGGTTAGGTCAGGTTAGGTCAGGCCAGGTCTGGTCAGGCCAGGTCAGGTCAGGCCGGGCCGGGCCAGGCCAGGTGAGGTCAGGCCAGGCCAGGTCTGGTCAGGCTGGGCCAGGTCAGGTCAGGCTGGGCCAGGTCAGGTCAGGTCAGGCTGGGCCGGGCCAGGCCAGGTCAGGCCAGGTCGGGCTGGGCCGGGCCAGGCCAGGTCAGGTAAGGCCAGGCCCAGCCAGACCGGGCTAGGTCGGGCCAGCCAGGGCCGGGCCAGGCCGGGCCGAACCCAGCACTTGCCTCTGGGCTACGTCGCCCGCTGTGTCTCTTAGGCACATGTACCCGTGTGAGGCTGAGTCGACCTAGGGGGAGGCCAAGGAATGGGTTTTGGATATTTGTTACTCACGCCATGAGCGAGAATCAAACTCGGGTCATCGGGTTCACGGCGCAGGGCGCAAACCACTGCGCCACCGCTCCTCACGCAAACAGCAACAGCCGCCGTTCGCCACGAAGTGGCGATGACGTCACCGCAGCACTTGAACCTGGATGTTGAGGCCGCGTGAGGTGAGGAAGGTTCACTGCTGGCAGAAGGTCACGGGACAGATGTAGCGCAGCGCGCTAACTATTGAACAACACTCTCTCACACCAAGACATCCACACCCACACACTCCCACAAACACCCACCCACACACTCCCACCCACACATTGCCACCCACAAATACCCACCCACAGACTCCCACCCACACACTCCCACCACACACTCCTAACCACAAACACCCACACACTCCCACCCACACACTCCCACCCACACACTCCTAGCCACAAATACCCACACACTCCCACCCACAAACACCTACCCACACACTCCCACCCACACACTCCTACCCACAACAAACACCCACACCCACCCACACACTCCCACCCACACACTCCCACCCACACACTCCCAACCACACACTCCCACCCACAAACACCCACCCACAAACTCCCAACCACACACTCCCTCCCATACCCCGCACACTCCCTCGAAAACACACTAACACCCACAGTGGCTGGCCCCCTGCATTGTTGTAGTTGTGGGTGGGGGTGTGGTTAGCTGGGAGATGCCTCCTGGTACCACGTACGAGGCGGCCACCCACGGATTGTCACGCTGCCAACTTCCCGGCCACCATCACTACCCCCCACCACCGCCCGTACTCAAAGGAAACAATTAATTGAAATGCAGGAAGCTGTGGTGGTGGTGTTGGTGCAGGAGGAGAAGGAGGGGGGGAGGTGAGTGGGGGCGGCTGGGTTGCAGGAGTAGTGTTACCGCCTCTGCGGTAACACTACTCCTGCAACAGTTGCGTGAAGACAAAATGGCTATTAGCCCGGCGACGGCGCCCTTGGCATTCGCGGCTGCTCCTTTTTATTCTTCTCTTTCGGTTCGAGCGGGAAATTCCACGCCACGGACAACAGAAATAACAGAAACGGCCAAGATGGTCGCCGCCCATGATGGAGCGCTAGAGACATCGGCTCCGGGGATGGAGGAGCCAGCACTGTTGATGAGTGAGAGTGCGGCACCACGATTGACGGATCCACCCTCCCTGGGCCGGTAAGCCTATCGGAGGCTTTGAAATCGCCAGAAATACAAAGGGACGGAGAAGGGCAACCTCCGGAGGGAGTAGAATTACATTTTGCGGGAACGACACCAATAGCCGCCATCGGAGCGGAATTGGCGCGAAACATGCTAGGCCCAGCGGTAATGACCGCAGTCTTAGAGGTGGAGCACTGGAGCTGTGCAATGCACACCTCCGATGTAATTGAAGTTTGGATGCTGGTAAATACAGGAGCATCAGTGGACTATTATATCTCTGCACGTTTTTGTTATATGCTTCCCTACAGGAATGACCGCAGTCTTAGAGGTGGAGCACTGGAGCTGTGCAATGCACACCTCCGATGTAATTGAAGTTTGGATGCTGGTAAATACAGGAGCATCAGTGGACTATTATATCTCTGCACGTTTTTGTTATATGCTTCCCTACAGGGCTCAGCGATTGCGACCCATACAATCATCCTACGTAGTGGCAAATAGGTAAAAAATGGGAATTTTGGGACAGTTGAAGACCAAAATCTGTGCAGAACTGGTCATACTCGTCTACAACACATTAATGGTTCCCTGTTTGCTGGGGACAGACTATTGAAATCAATTCCCGATCAAAATTGTTATGGACCAGGGATGCATCGAAATGCCTGGATAATGGATAATAATGGGACCCGTACGTTGGCTCAGGTGCAGGCAGTTGTCAAAGAAACGCTGACACTACCTCCGGCATCACAAATCTTGATTCCCCTTAGATATCGCACTCTGTAGGTGACAGCTCGACTGGACATACCTATATTAGTATCACCGGCGATGGTGATCATGGACCGACACGCCCTGGCAGGTGCAGAGACCATCTTGTGTTACAACCAGAAAATACTTATACAAGTTTTAAAAATGGCAAACACACCTGTCACTTTACATGGGGGAATAGTTTTGGCGCATGTGCGGCCCATGCCAGCAGGGGACGATGAAGTGCAGGTGGGAATAATGGAGGATTAAACTGATCCTGCTTGGCTAGAAGTTATGACAGCACAGGATGCTAACTTATCCGAGCTACAATATCAGGCCCTTTGGAAATTTGTACATGATTTTGAGGATATATTTAATAAAATACCGTATTATTTAGGGCATACTAATTTAATGTCACACCACAAAGAGACAGGAAAGAAGCCCCCCATCCACCAAAATTCATATCGCATGGGACTGGTCGAGAAAGCTCGCGTACAAAACGCGATCGACGAGATCTTAAAAGCCGATATTATTTCACCATCCACGGGCCCATGGGGGGGCCCCTATCGTCCTGGTAAATAAATCAGACAGCTCATATCGGTTTTGCATCGACTTCTGTCGACTGAATAAGGTCACAATGGTGGATGCTTATTTGCTACCCCAGATTCACGATGCCTTGGATGCCTTAGCGGGTGCCAAATACTTTTCTACATTGGAACTATCATCTGGGTTTTGGCAACTACCGTTGGATAAGGATTCGAAAAACAAGAATGCCTTTAGGACAATTCAGGGGTTATTTTAGTTTAACTGTCTCCCCATGGGATTATACACGGCCCCAGCCACATTACAACGGCTCATGGAACTAGGTCTAATGGGTGTCCAATGGTTTTTTTGCCCAAATATTTGGACAACATAATTGTGTTTATACGATCCTTCCAAGAACACTTCCACCGATTGAGGCTGGTTTTCTCACGTATCAGGGAAGCACATTTGAAACTCAAGCCTTCTAAATGCCATCTCTCACAGGCTTCCGTCAGATACCTGGGGCACATAGTCAGCGCAACGAGGGTGGTGACTGATCGCGAGAAAACATGGTGTTTTAGAGAATGGCCAACCCCCGTATCCATGGCAGATGTCAGAAGATTAAGAGGCCTTGTTTCCTGTTACCGTTGATTCATACAGGATTTTGTGGCAATTGCAAAACCCCTACACGCACTCACGACTAAGGCACAGAAGTTCCAATGATGTTCAGAAGAGGACAGGGCTTTTGAAAATCTGTGAACACTCCTCACAGAGGTGCCACCATTGGTATACCCAAATTTTTCATTGCCCGTCATGCTAGATACGGATGCAAGCAATGTGGGGATTGGGGCAATCTTATCTCAGGTGCGTCGGGCAGAGAGTTAGTAACAGCATATAGCAGCCAGGTATTGTCATCGGCCGAACGATACTACTGCGTAACCAGGAGAGAACTCCTGGCCATTGTGCATTTTGTGCAGCAATTTCACCCATACCTTTATGGACGGGAATTCGAGGTGTGGACTAACCACGCAGCACTGCAATACTCATCATTAGACCTCCTTTGCCAGTACCAAAATGTAATAATAGGGTTTTTTCCCCTTTTTTCTGGCAACAAAACTGAAACCTTTTTACAAGGATTCATGTCTGCATTAACCACAATACCTGCAGTCAAAATGCAAACAAAACACATACTATGATAATATATGCATTGTCCTTGAAACTGATTGATCCACACCAAGGGACGGCTTTCTTTTGAGCCTCGACCCAATTGGTGCTCGACCAGATGACGCCAAAAGGCGTACAGCTCAAAGACAATGCACTATCAAAGTAATGAGGGCTCGGGGTGAGCATCTACATCATTAGACCTCCTTTTGCCAGTACCAAAATGTAATAATAGGGTTTTTTCCCCTTTTTTCTGGCAACAAAACTGAAACCTTTTTACGAGGATTCATGTCTGCATTAGCCACAATACCTGCAGTCAAAATGCAAACAAAAAACATACTCCGATTTAAAGCTTTCGTGACTGCAAGGATTCATCTTCTTTGGTTCTTTCGGTAAAGTCACGTAGAATGAGAATAAAATAATAAATTGATAAAATAAAATAACAATAATATTCTCACGACGTTTCGGCCACAACACAAGCGGCCTTCATCAGGTGAAGGGACGAGACTGTCTGGTAGAACAGCTCTGGAGTGAAAAAGCCACGCTCAGATCACGACCTTTAAGCTGTGTGAGAAGAAACAAAGCGCCTTGACAAAGGAATTAGCATATAATTTAGCATTAAAATGGCTGAGTGATTAGCTTGTGACTGGTCACAGAAATGGCTATGTTAAAGTTAAAGCATACACATTCGCAGAGGCACCCCTTGACAAAGGAATTAGCATAGAATTTAGCATTGAAATAGCTGAGTGATTAGCTTGTAACTGGTCACAGAAATAGTTATGTTAAAGTCAGAGCATACACATTCACCGAGGCACCTAGTACAAATCAAACAGGAGAATTTATCATTGAAATAACTAGGCAAATTTAGCATTGAAATAACTGAGTGATTAGCTAGTGACTGGTCACAGAAATGGCTATGTTGAAGTCAAGGCCTACACATCTGAGCTATTCACAGTAACTGGGTATACAATACAATATATAATGAATACTATATAGTGAACCAATAAAAAACTAAAATATAAATTACCTTAATGTTATCAATAAACTCTATATTCTCCAATCAGCGAAGCTACCAACAATAAGTCGTTATATATCACAATGCTATATGGCGAAAAAATGGGTGGATTCTTACCCTCAACTTTAGCAACACGGATAGCTACGGGCCCCGTTCAGACGGCCGAGTTCATCCATGGTCGGAACAGAGGAGGGGGAGAGAGACAGCTGCGAGGCGCTATTATACTCCATGTTGTAAACCATACCATTAACCGTGGTGTGAGAGATATTAAGAGTCAATGCTGGCGAAAGAGCTGCGGTCTGAAGGTCATCGTAAAATACAATTAATTAAGAACTGAAATGGTTTAAAACATCTTTCCAATGGTTACTAAGCCAGAATCCATCTTCTCGGTTGAAATTGTCTCTGTGCTTGTATATGTGAATGGCCTCATGAGCGAATCTCTCATGGTAGCCGGTTGGTTTGCAAAGAACCTCCGTCTTGGAGAAGTCAATGTCATGTGAGCCCACTGAATTATAACAGTGATCTGCCACGGCAGAGGAGTTCGTTCTACCGTGTTTCAAGTCTGCTTTATGTTCGCGGATGCGGTCCGAGATATGTCGTTTAGTTTCTCCAATGTAGCTACTACCACAGAGGCACTTTAGTTTGTAAACGGCCGGGTACTGTATGTCTTGAACAGCATCTTTTACAGATGGAATTGAATCACGGATTTTATGTACTGCGTTGAATCGGACCTGGATCTTGTGTTTATTCAGGATTTTGGAGATCTTTTTAGTGACCCCTGCAATGTAGGGTAAGGTGATGGTTTTGAGTGGCTCCACAAGAGGATCCTTCTTCATGACTGGAGTGATGGCTTTGCGGATTGTGTAGTCGGAGTAACCATTAGCCTTGAGAGCCTGGTGTACGTGCTTGAGTTCACTGGTAATGTGTTCCTGGTCGGAAATGCATTGGGCTCTATGGTATAGAGTCTTGATGAGGGAGTTATTCTGGGATTGATGGTGGTGGGAATCCGGTTTCAAGTAAGCATCTGTATGGGTAGATTTCCTGTAGACAGAGTGGCTCATTGAACCATCATGTCTCCTTTTAATTAAGACATCCAAAAAGGGTAGTTTGCCATCTTTTTCGACCTCCATGGTAAATCTGATGGCTGGGTGTATGGAATTGATGTGGTCGTGGAATTGGTCTAGAGCAGGCTGGCCATGTGGCCAGATGACAAAGGTGTCATCCACGTACCTCTTCCATAAGGTCGGGCGTAGAGTGGCAGTCTGGATGGCGTCAGTTTCAAATTTTTCCAGGGATGCAACGAGACTGTCCTACCAGACAGTCTCGTCCCTTCACCTGATGAAGGCCGCTTGTGTTGTGGCCGAAACGTCGTGAGAATATTATTATTTGATTTTATAAATGTATTATTTTATTCTCATTCTACATGACTTTACCGAAAGAACCAAAGAAGAGAAAAAAACATACTATGATAATATACGCCTTTTGGCGTTATCTGGTCGAGCACCAATTGAGTCGAGGCTCAAAAGAAAGCTGTCCCTTGGTGTGGACCAATCAGTTTCAAGGACAATGCATATATTCAAGTGCCTCTACAATCAAGTGCCCCTACAATCAATCGAGGTTTCACGGGTTAATGAATTGGTGGCCTTGGATATATTGGGACCCCTACCTCGCACCGACAGAGGTCACAAATATCTGCTAATAGGGGTCGAGTATTTCATGCGATGGCCGGTGGCATGGTGCCTAGCAGACGAAACCGCTCAGTCAATAGCAGAAGCTTTTGTGCATGGACATGTTATGGATAAAAGGGTCCCTGAAAAACTTCTAACAGACCAGGGTAAAAACATTTCCTCAAAACTGACATCCTAGGCACTAAGAAATTACGCACTTCGCCATACCACCCACAAACCAATGGGATGGTAGAACACCTAAATCGCACCATCACATAATGCTGCATCAAGTCGTCAATGACACTCAGGCGGACTGGGTCATTGACCACATAAACAGGGTCCTGGCAGAATATCGGTTGACCCCGCATGTGTCCATGGGATACTCTTTATTCTATTTGATGTATGGTAGGGAGCCGGACCGTCCCATTTAGTGCCAACTTTTTGACCTCCCAACTGGGGCTGTGACATGGCCTATAGCGGTATGACAGGCCATGCAGCAGTGGGAGACGGCAATGGAAGCGGCACAAACAGCAGCGGCTTCCGCCCGTTCCGCGAATGAAAGGGCTAGGCAAAAGGGAGTGACACCCCTCCCTTTTGAAGTGGGAGATGCGTGGCTACACTGCCCACAGGAAGGGACCTCACCCAAAATGCACTGTCCGTGGCAGGGCCCTGTGAATGTGGTAGAGATTCTTAGGCTTCAATGTGTACGTGTCCAATTGGGACGTCGGCGATGGTATGTACAGCATATCCCGCCCATCTAAAGTTGGACCGGTCGAAGCCTACCACGGATGCACTAGACTCAGAAGAGCACTCACTACATTCACCAAAAACTGTGTTACCGCGAACACCTACACCTTCATCCCGTCACTCACCTCCATCATCACTGCCGAGGTCGGGAAAGTCACTTGCCGCGACCAAACAACCTCAAGAAGGTTCCCGTCCCCCAGGACTGCCTGTGACCAAGAAGGTGCGGTAGCATCTGACCGAGCCATGGCTACGCAGCCCGGTTACTCGGGCACGGGCTTTGGCGATTCTCTCACGGTGATGAACAACCACCACATGCAAGACCATGGAACCATGGAGGAAAATTACAAAGTTGTTCCATCACACTGGAGATTGTCGTCGGTTGTTCACTTTTTACGGTTGGAAGGTCCGCTTGAACCTTGTGTGTACCGCCTCGTCTTATGGTTACGAGTTTATTACTGTTTTAATTATGTTCTGTATACATGCACACCACACCTACACACACAGTGGCAGAACTGCGGTTGAGTTCGAAATGTCTTGTTCATTGACCAACAAAGTGTTTTTCCCTTTCATATCTCCATACACCCCTACCGTCGGGATTACCCTGAATGCCTGGGATTTTCACGGGTGGTATTGAGGACGACTTTTTTATTTGGGGGGGGGGGGTAATGTAGTGCTAATGCTTACATTATCCGGGGGTAGAAATACTAACGTGATCCCAAGTTACAGTTAAGACGTCATTGTGAAGGAAAGGAAAGAGAAGGCGGGGTGAGAGAGAGGGAACGCCTCGGGAGAGTGTGGTGACGTCACCGGATGAGGCGGGGCAATCGGGGCCCTTCCTGAAGGGATTCGGAGTGGAGTGGACATGAACGGTGTGAGCTCGCACGTAAAATAAAGAAGAGTCTGGCGTCTCAATCTTCGTCTGGTGGACTCATTACACTCACATAGAGTTATAATACTGACATAGAGACCCATAAACTCACATATAGACACATAGAGATCCATAAACTCACATATAGACCCATAGACTCACATCGAGACCCATAGGCTCACATCGAGACCCACATAGAGAACCATAATACTTACATAGAGACCCAAAATTCTCACATCGAGACCCATAATTCTCACAGAGATCCGTAATTCTCAGATAGTCATAGACTCACACCAGAGGTCTCTAGTGCAACAAGTCGATGGTCTCAGTGACTTCACACACACACACAAAGACAAGATCACCCGTGCAACCTTTTAACAGACTCTTGGGGTAAGTATTGTTAGCGAGCACCTATAAAGGCCGGCACGGCACACGAGGGGGTGGCCAGCACCACGCCCAGCCGCCTTTGTTTCCCATGAGGCGATCTTTTTACACACCGCACCAGGTACTCATTTGAGGCTGAGTCGACCTATGGGAGGCCCAGGACAGGTTCAGATAATCGTCACTGGTGTTGGCCGTGAGCGGGAATGAAACTCGGGTCGCTGGGTTCGTAGTGGAGCACGCAACCCACTACACTATCGCTCCCCCCACACAGCACACACAACACACACACAGCACACAACAAACGACACAACCATCACATTCAATTTGGTTATGCGCTCAGCTTGGCAACATTGCAGTTGAGAAAAACAAATATCGGGTCGACTGCCCACGCAATGAGCATCACTGATCATTGGCCGAGTGGCTGTGTGGGAGCGCGCAGGCTGCCCTCACGCTGGCTGCCCTCCCGCTGGCCGAGACTCACGCACAGAGCCCACAGCCTGCCACGCGGGGACGCCAACTCCGTGTCGCCATGAAGGCAGGCAACCACCCTCCACCCCCCCGAGATGAGGATCAACGCCCCCGCTTGCCGCGTCTGATGATGCCGATAGCGTCACCAAAGCCTCTCCCCAGGGGCACGCGTGTTCAACGGAAGTGACCTTCTTTGTGGTAGTAACTGAATAAAGCGATCAATTAGTTAAAGCATTCGTTAAGTGACCTTTGACGCGGTCGGTGAAGTCATTGAGCGGTGGAGCGAGCACGGACGGACTGGCCGGGGGTGACGCCACCGCCTCTCCCCCCAACCCCGCCCACAGTGAGTGGGGGGTAGAGCAGCAGACAGACCACCACCCCCACCCCACCAACCCAACCCCACCCAACCCACGCACACAAATATCTGGGAATCCAAGCAGCACCTGATCCAGCAACCCCCTTGCCCCGACAGAGAGAGGAGTTAGAGAGATGGGAGGAAGAGGCGTGCGGTGCGGGGTCATATTCACGGCGTGGCATTGCGGGCCACGCAGGGACCCCCCCCCCCCCCTCTGTGTGTGTGCAAGCAGCTGCCTCTACCCGCTCGCCCCATACACGGGGCCTCTCGCGCGCGGGTCTCCAATTCTGGCCCAAAATGGCCCCTGTCAAATCCCAGCCGTGGGCCCCCTTCCTCCTCCTCCACCCCACCTCGACTAAATCCCATCCCCACCACAGCCGGCCGTGAAAAGGGACGCAGGCTGTGTGTGGCGACACGCAACACTGCCACCAGTGGCCACTCCACCCCTGCCACCCCCTTCACCCCACAACAGTCTGCAGCGTAGCGGGCCGTGAGCGGGATGCCGAGTTCGACATCCCGCTCACGGCCACCAACAGTTACCTTAGCGATTATCTGAACCTGGTCCTGAGCCTCCTCCACCTAGGTCAACTCAGCCTCAAATGAGTACCTGGGTGCGGTGTGTAAAAAAAAACCCATCGTCACTTGGGAAGACAAAGGCGGTCATGCGTGGTCGTGCTGGCCACCCACCCCCTCCCTCGTGTGCCACAGTGCCGGCCTTCAGAGGTGCTAGTACGCGCTACAAACAGCACTTACCCCAATAATCTTCACCCCCACACACACACAGAGCCATGGACCGGGTTCGGCGCGGCGGCACGGTGGCAGTGACGATGACACTCATCATCATTACCTGTCACGCACACAAAGACAAAGATTCCCCCTTGTCGCCTTCTAACAGACTGTTGCGGCAAGTACTGTACTATTGTTAGCGAGTAACAGCACTGACGATGTTATTTACACACCGCACCAGGTACTCATTTGAGGCTGGCCGTGAGCGGGGTATCGAACCCGGGATGCCGGTTTTGTAACGCAGCTTGCTAACCGCTACGACACTCCCCACTACACACTCACACACACGTGGGCACACACACACGTGGGCACTCACTCACACGTGGGCACTCACTCACACGCGGGCACTCACTCACACACGCGGGCACTCACTCACACACGCGGGCACACACATACACGTGGGCACACACTCACACGTGGGCACTCACTCACACGTGGGCACACACTCACACGTGGGCACTCACTCACACACGCGGGCACACACATACACGTGGGCACACACATACACGTGGGCACACACTCACACACGCGGGCAAATGCCCCACCACCACCTAGCCCCACCCCATCTCCCCTGCCGCCAGCCAGCCCCTCCCCGCAGTCCTCCGTACCCCAACTCCCACCCAGAAAAAAAACCCTCTGCCGACAGCCACTGGCACCCCTGTCTGGGTGCATGGTACAGTCCGGGTGAGCCATGCCAGCCAGGCAGCAGCAAAAGCAGCCGAAATACCCCCCACCCATCCCACCGCCGCCCCCTCCAATTTTTTTTACAACAAAAATCTGAGCAGAAAATAAAACCCGAAGAGACTCGGGAATCCAGGAGTCGCGTCGCCACACGCTCGGCAGCTGCTCCGCGTTCATTAATTGAGCTTAATTGGGGGGGGTGGGGGGGAAGAACAGGGTGAGCTGGGCCGAGATGGGGGGGGGGATGGAGCTCACCCCCCCCCCCCCCGCTGGAGAGAGAGGAGGGGTTTTGGGTTCACCCGGCCGAGCGGTGCCCCCCCCCCTGTCTAGGGGCACACGTGGCACAGTCCCAGACGGGCAGGTTGTGTTGGGTCAGGGCGTCTATTTGTGGCGGACAGATTGCGTGTGTGTGTGTCAGCGTGTGTGTGTGTCAGCGTGTGTGTGTGTCAGCATGTGTGTGTGTCAGTGTGTGTGTCAGTGTGTGTCAGCGTGTATGTGTGTGTGTTAGCGTGTATGTGTGTGTCAGCGTGTGTGTGTGTCAGCGTGTGTGTCAGCGTGTATGTGTGTGTCAGCGTGTGTGTGTGTCAGCGTGTGTGTCAGCGTGTGTGTGTCAGCATGTGTGTCAGCGTGTATGTGTGTGTTAGCGTGTGTGTGTGTCAGCGTGTGTGTGTGTGTGTCAGCGTGTGTGTCAGTGTGTGTGTCAGTGTGTGTTAGCGTGTGTGTGTGTCAGCGTGTGTGTGTGTCAGTGTGTGTGTCAGTGTGTGTCAGCGTGTATGTGTGTGTCAGCGTGTGTGTGTCAGCGTGTGTGTTAGCGTGTGTGTTAGCGTGTATGTGTGTGTCAGCGTGTGTGTGTGTCAGCGTGTGTGTGTGTCAGCGTGTGTGTGTGTCAGCGTGTATGTGTGTATGTGTGTGTCAGTGTGTCAGCGTGTGTGTGTGTCAGCGTGTGTGTGTGTCAGCGTGTGTGTGTGTCAGCGTGTGTGTGTCAGCATGTGTGTGTCAGCGTGTATGTGTGTGTTAGCGTGTGTGTGTGTCAGCGTGTGTGTGTCAGTGTGTGTGTCAGTGTGTGTTAGCGTGTGTGTGTGTCAGCGTGTGTGTGTGTCAGTGTGTGTCAGCGTGTATGTGTGTGTCAGCGTGTATGTGTGTGTCAGCGTGTGTGTGTCAGCGTGTGTCCGGCAAAACAACCCCCTACCTCCTCGCGGTGCCGGACGGGCAACTCTGTCGTGGACAGCGCTGTGGGGGGAGTTCCAATTTTGATTGGCTCCTCCCCTCATGGCATATGTGTCCACCACAGGGGCTAAACGGGGGCTCTGGACGGGTGCGAGGGGCTGGTAACCCCTCCACCTTCAATTAATTACCACAAAACCACGAATTAAACTGAAATATGTAACAACTAAGCTTGTGCCGGAGGCCCCGGGGGGCCAGGCGTCTATGACGTCTCCTGGCCAAACCCCAATTGGCGGAGCCAGGAGATTGAATACCTACCCTCGGGGCTACTCCAGAAACAACGAAAAGCCACTACGGGTGGCCACGTGGAATGTTCGAACGCTCACTGCAGAGGAGAGGCTGCCACTCCTCTGTCGGGAGCTGGACCGGTACCGCCTGGATCTATGCGGCATTCAGGAGGTCCGGTGGACCGGCTCTGGCTCCTGCCACCATGAGGGGTGGACAGTCCTCTACTCGGGGCAGCAGACTGCCAAACAACAGGGTGTGGGTCTTCTTTTGAACAAAAGAATGAAGGGGGCGTGGGAGCGTGGCGGTGAGGTGTGGGAAGCTGTAAGCCCCAGGCTACTTTGGGCTCGCCTTCCCATCAACCGGAGGCGAGGAATGGTGGTCGTGGTTACTTATGCCCCCACCGAAGATGAACATCCGTGGAGGGATGCAGGCAAAGCCGATGAGTCAGATGCCTTCTATGACCTCCTGTCACAGGTGCTGACTAAAGTGGCCCCTCGGGATAGAGTCGTCATGTTGGGTGACTTCAATGCCCGAGTTGGTCATGATACTGGCACCTGGTCTGGAGTGATTGGAGGGCATGGGCCAGATCAGCTCAATAACAACGGTAGGAGGCTGCTAGATTTTTGTGCAGCCCATGGGCTTGTAATTACCAACACGCTGTTCCGGCATCGGCGCATCCACACAACATCATGGATGCATGCCGGGTCCAAGCAAGAACATCTGCTGGACTACATAGTGACGGACCAGCGAATACGAGCCCATGTCCTTGACACCAGGACCTACCGTGGAGCTGATCTGCCCTCTGACCATCGACTAGTCATCTGTAAGATGCGCCTGCCATTCTTCCACTCCGGTAGTGGGTGTACACCCAGGACCCCATTCCAACCTAAAGTGGCCTGGTCTCAGTTATCTGATGAAAGTTGCAAGCGAGAATTTCATCATCGCTTGCGGCTGGGAATGGCATCGTCCACGACTCCTCCTGATGTCGAGGGTAAATGGGCGAGGTTTAGGACTGTGACTCATGCAGCTGCAATGGCTGCTTTGGGTACGCGGTCCAGACCTCCCCAGACACCCTGGATCACAGAGGAGTTGTTCAGGATGGTTGAGAAAAAGCGACAGGCCCACTGTCATCGGCTACAGAATCCCACGTCAGAGAATGAGGAGGCTTACCGCAGCCTTCGCTCGGAGGTTCGGAGAGCCGTGAGGCGCTGCAAGGATGGGTGGTGGTCGCGGGTTGCTGAGGAGATGGAGTCTGCCTCAGTGGCCCGTGATCACAAATCTCTATTTAACTCCATCAAAAAAGTAACCTGCAGCGCCACACCGATTACCATCATTAGGGGAAAAAACGGTGATCCAATTTCTGACCCCCAGGAACAGGTTCGCAGATTTGCTGAGCATTTCTGTGAGGTCCTGGGGGAGGGAAAATCCCTCAGCCAGGAAAACATCGTGGCACAAAGTGAGGATGACCCTGCTGAGGCTGCGGTGCCTCAAATATTGGATGAAGTCACCCCCTGTGAGTGGCTGGCTGAGGTGCCATCTGCTGAGGAAGTATTGAAGGCGATCTGGAGTCTGAGACCAGGAAAGGCAGCGGGCAGAGATGATCTCCCAAGCGAAATGCTGAGGGAGGGTGGCGTTTGTGCACAGACTGCCCTATATGACATCATAACAACAGTCTGGACCACTGGACGGGTTCCGCAGGATTGGAAGGATGCCCTGGTGGTCCCCCTTTTTAAGAAGGGGGACCGCACAGACTGTAACAACTACAAGGGCATCTCACTCCTCAGTGTGCCGGGAAAGGTCCTGGCAAGGATTATTCAGCATCGCCTTGCCAGGAACGCTGAGGAGAGGCTTGCGGAGCCCCAATGCGGTTTCAGGAAAGGGCGGTCCTGCACAGATGCCATATTTTCTGTCCGTCTGCTACAGCAGAGGTGTAGGGAATTCCAACAAGACCTACATCTCTGCTTTATTGACCTGGTCAAGGCCTATGATACCATCAGTAGGCCTGGGCTCTGGGTCGTTCTTCGTGCTTTTGGAGTACCTGACCCTCTGCTCACGATCATTAAGGACCTTCATGATGGTGAGCGGGCCCGGGTAAAACTACGTGGCCGGGAGTCAGAGCCATTCCCTGTACACCTTGGGGTGCGACAGGGATGTCCTCTGGCTCCCACATTATTTAACATCTATTTTGACCACGTAGTTCGTGAAGCCTTCAATAGCTGTACCGGGGGAATCTCCATATGGTACAGATATAATGGGAGGCTAATCGATGCCCGGGTGCGGTCAAGGGATGGCTCCCTATTGCTCAACCACGTTATGTATGCTGATGACTTGGTAATAGCTGCTCAGTCAGAGGAGGAGTTGGAGACGCTGCTGCTGAGACTGGAGCGTGCCACTAAGAGGTGGGGCCTTACCATCAGCCCCACCAAAACTAAGCACCTGCCTGGGTATTTTGTACCATCGGACACTCCACCCCCACAACTCCCAATCGGTGATGGGGCAGTTGTGGAGAGAGTGGAGAGTTTCCCATACCTGGGCAGTGTGCTTATGACTGGCTCCAGTTTAACAGCAGAGGTCTCACTCCGAATCAGTCGAGCGGCAATATCTTTTCATCGGTTGCGTAACGCTGTGTGGAAGCTACCTGGTCTGTCGCTCCGCACTAAGCTTCAGGTCTTCTCGGCCACGATCATTCCCTCCCTTCTCTACGCTTGCGAAACGTGGACCCCCCTAATGGAACATCTTCGCCGGTTAGACACATTTAGGCTGACCTGCCTACGATCCATCCTGGGTTTAACCAGACTGGATTGTGTAAGGAGCTCACAAATCCTTGAAAGATCTGGGCAGGGTCCCATCAGTGAGCTCCTCCGGCAGGCAAGGCTGCGATGGCTGGGTCATGTAGCCCGCATGCCCAGCCACCGCATGCCGAAACAGCTTTTGTTTGGCCGGATTGAGGGGGCTAAGCGGGCGCGGCACGGGCTAGAGAAGAGATGGAGTGATGTGGTACAGGAGGACGTGGAGCTGAGTGGACTTGCCGATGACTGGTACCAGCGGTGTCAAGATCGGCCTCTGTGGAGGAGGCTCGTGAAGGATGCTACTGGGCAGTTGGAGGCAGTCGCCCTCCAACAACAACGGAGGGCAGAGGAGCGACGCTCACAACAGCGAGCGGAGCGCCGGGTGACTAAAGCACAGCAGGTTGGCACAGTAGGGGGCACAGGTGGTGCATCAGCCAGTCATCTCAGTCATCTCAGTCAGTCGACCCGTGGCACCTGGGTCTGCCCCGTGACCTCCTGCCAGCGGGCGTTCGACACTTCACGTGGCCTCAGGGTGCACATAGCCTGGCACAAGCGTCGTGGTGACGTCACCGCCACTTAGTGGCGAATGGCGGTTGTTGTTGTTGTCAGCGTGTGTGTGTGTGTGTCAGCGTGTATGTGTATGTCAGTGTGTGTGTGTCAGCGTGTGTGTGTGTCAGCGTGTGTGTGTGTTAGCGTGTGTGTGTGTTAGCGTGTATGTGTGTGTGTTAGCGTGTATGTGTGTGTCAGCGTGTGTGTGTGTGTGTCAGCGTGTATGTCAGCGTGTGTGTGTGTGTGTGTGTTAGCGTGTGTGTGTGTTAGCGTGTATGTGTGTGTCAGTGTGTGTGTGTCAGCGTGTATGTGTGTGTGTTAGCGTGTATGTGTGTGTTAGCGTGTATGTGTGTATGTTAGCGTGTATGTGTGTGTCAGCGTGTGTGTGTATGTCAGCGTGTATGTGTGTGTTAGCGTGTGTGTGTGTTAGCGTGTATGTCTGTGTTAGCGTGTATGTGTGTGTTAGCGTGTATGTGTGTGTTAGCGTGTATGTGTGTGTCAGCGTGTATGTCAGCGTGTGTGTCAGCGTGTATGTGCCAGAGTATGTGTCAATGTGTATGTGTCAACGTGTATGTGTGTGTGTCAGCGTGTATGTGTCTCAGCGAGTATGTGTGTCAGCATGTATGTGTATGTGTCAGCGTGTATGTGTGTGTCAGCGTGATTGATAGTGGGGGCTGCGTATGTCCTTGTAAGTGGAGGGGGATGTGAGTGTCGGGGGCTAGGTGAGTGTCTGTGAAAGGGGGAGCGGTGCCACAGTGATCAGCGTGCTCCGCTGCGAATACGGTGATCCGAGTTCGAGTCTGCTCACGGCCAACGTAGGTAACGAATATCTGAATCGATTATGGACTTCCCTTAGGTCGACTCAGCCTTAAAATGTGTACCTGGCGCGGTGTGTAGAGACGAAAGCGGCCGGGCGTGGGGCTGGCCACTCACCCAACCCCCCAACAAGGCTCTTTGACCATGATAACCCCTCGTGTCCGTGACTACAGCAGGTTGAAGGGAAGAGACGAAGCAGCGACGAACGGGGACAAGATAAAGGAGCGGGAGAGGGAAGAGGGGGAGACAGCGAGTGGGAAGAAAGGAAAAGGGATGGCTGACGATGAAGGTGGTGGGAGAAACGGGAGCAGAGGGGGTCAGGAAGGATGATTAGGAGGGAGAGGAGCCCTCAGACTGGCATAGAGAGCAGGAGAGGGGAGGGGAGAAGGAGCGACGGGGCCAGGACGAGAGGGTCGCGGTGATGAGGATGAGAAGGGAACGGAGCAGAAGCGAGTTGCACGGACCCCAGGCTGATTTCACAGGGGGGCGAGTCAGAGTTGGGGTGGTCACACAGCAGTCGCGTGATTTACGGGGAGGTTTGAACTGGTTTAGATAGGCGCGCGGGGTACTGGCTAACAGCATTTGCCCCAACGTGTTGCTCGTGTAATAATGGGGAGGTGTTTGGCTAAGTGTGGGTGTCAGTGGGTGTATGTGAGTCTGTTAATGCTATACGGGGTTTTTTTGTCTTGTATCTGAGTGGGCAACGGTAGTGTAGCGGTTAGCGCGCTGCGCTACGAACACTGCGACCTGAGTTCGATTCCCGCTCACGCCCAACTCAGCTTCAAACGAGTACCTGGTGCGGTGTGTCGTAAACATCGCCACTGGGGACACAAAGGTGGCCGGGCGAGGTGCTGGCCAACCCATCCCATCGTGTGCCATGCCGGTGCATCATAGGTGCTCGCAAAAAGCACTTTCCCCAACAGTCTGTTAAAAGGCAGTGCGGGGGATCTTTGTAGCGGTGGTGCACTGGGCTACGGACCCAGTGACCCGAGTTGGATTCCCGCTCACGGCCAACATGACCGTGACGTTTCGCTCGAGACTGCATCAAGCGGCTTCAGGAACCAGATCCAGAATAAAATGCCAGGATGGCGGAGGGCCTCACGACACACATTTGGCCTGAACATTAAAGTTTGCCCAACTCAAACAATAAAGCGATGAATCATCGCAAAACATTGACTGTGAACTTGTCAGCGTGAAGAAGATGAGGATGAGGGAAATAGAGGGTGAGGTGATTGGGAGGTGGTGAGAGGGTGAGGTGATGAGAGTGATTGGGAGGTGATGAGATTGATTGGGAGGTGATGAGAAGGTGAGGTGATGCGAGTGATGAGAGGGAGAGGAGATGGGAGTGATTGGGAGCTGTTGAGAGGGTGAGGGAGTGAGAGGTGATTAGAGGATGTGTGCTTGTGATCAGCTTCCGTTTGACAGCAGAGCTCTCACTCCGAATCAGTCGAGTGGCATTACCTGCCTACGATCCATTCAACCTTTTCATCGGCTGCATAACGCTATGCGGAAGCCACCTGGTCTATCGCTGCACACGAAGCTTCGGGTCTTCTCGACCACGGTCATGCCCTTCCTTCTCTATGCTTGCGAAACGTGCAGGACCCCCCGAATGGAACATTTTCGCCAGTTAGAAACATTCAGGCTGGCCTGCCTACGATCCATTCTGGGTTTAACCAGGCTGGATTGTGTGAGGAGGTCACAAATCCTTGAAAGATCTGGTCATAGTCCCATCGGCAAGCTTCTCCGGCAGGCAATGCTGCGTTGGCTGAGTTATGCATGTCTAGCCACCGCACGCGAAAACTGTTTTTGTTCGCTCGGATAGAGGGAGATAAACGGATACGGCATGGACGAGAGAAGAGATGGAGTAATGTGGTACGAGGCGATGTGGAGCTGAGTGGACTTGCCAATAACTGGTATTAATGGTGTCAAGATTGGCCTCTGTGGAGGAGGCTCGTGAAGAACACTGTTACTGGGTAGTTGGAAGTAGGGCTTAACTATTTGGGGAAAATATCTAATTGCGATTTTTCTGACAGATATTGCTATTGCGATTTGATTTGCGATAAAAAATGTAAGTCAAGCTTCAGTTCAACATTCTCTGTGTAATAGATTTAAAACATGTGATGGAGCATTACCACATGATACCATCAAAATATGAACTGCTCTATATATTTTAATGCAAGTGTAGTGTGTATAACACTGAGCCGCACACACTATAATTGGAGGCAACACGTTTAATAAACACAACTCTAAACACTTCAGGTCCTATAGCTAGGTGGCGATACTGTTCACTATGTGCGAACGGGCCAGCCAGCACACACGCTGTCTGACCACGATATCGAGCTACAACTTAACCGGCGAGCGAGGAGCCAAAAGTGAAGAGACGACCCCAGGCTGATCCCCACAACGAACCCTGATCCCTGTCGGGGCTCCCCCTTTATTTCCCTGGCCGCGGCGTTGCCCCGCCCTCGGCCACGCCCCTTTCTGTATCAAGTGAGCTCCCGGCTCCCTGTCACATGTCCCTCTAGTTCCCGGCGCTCAGCAGCACTTCTGAAATCGTGGCTGGCACTACCAATACAGCGACAGTATTTCATGTCACTACACAAGGATGAGAACTGTAAAGATATGAATTGCTTCTAACATGTATTCATAAAAAATTGAAATAGAACAATCAATTCTAGATTTGAAGCTTTCGTGACTGCAAGGATCCATACTCTTTGGTTCTATTCGGTAAAGTCACGTAGGTAAAAAATAAAACAACAAAAATAACGACGTTTCGGCCACAACACAAGCGGCCTTCATCAGGTGAAGGGACCAGACTGTCTCGAGGACAGCGCTGGAGTGAAACACAGCCAAGCTCAGACCGCAACCTTTAAGCTGTGTGAGAGTAAATTTTGATTTAAAGCTTTCGTGACTGCAGTAATTCATATTCTTAGCTCTTTCGGTAAAGTCACGTTGAAGGGAAACAATAAAACAATAAAATATATATAAAACAATAAAAATTCTCACGACGTTTCGACCATAACACAAACGGTCATCATCAGGTGTGTCGGTTTGCATAAAATTTATATGTATATATTTATATATTTTGTATTCTTTTATTGTTTCCCTTCAACGTGACTTTACCGAAAGAGCTAAGAATATGTGTGCGAGTAATTAAGGTGCCTTGACAAAGGAATTAGCATAAAAATTTGCATTTAATAGGCGGACTTAGCATGATGAAAGGTAGGGAGGTGGTCGAACTGTGCAGGCTGGCGAGGGGGCAAGGTAGCGTCCACATCCTGGCCGAAACGTCGTGATTTTTGTTGTTTTATTTTTTACCTAAGTGACTTTACCGAATAGAACCAAAGAGTATACAACAATCAAACGTGGAACAAGTGTTGAGTTAAATAAAGTTATAATCGTAAAAATAAAACAATTCCAAAAGAGAGTAATAGGACTTTTTAAATCGCAAAAAAATCGCACCCTTTGCGATTTGCTAATCGCATTGTTTCAAATTGCGATTTCGATTTGAAATCGATTAATGGTTCAGCCCTAGTTGGAAGCAGTCGCCATCCAGCAACAACGGAGGGCTGAGGAGCGACGCTCACAACAACGAGCGAAGCGCCGGCAGGTTAAAACACAACAAGTTGCACAGTAGGGGTCACAGATGGTGCATCGGCGAGGCATCTCAGTCAGTCAACCCATGGGACCTGCTGGGTCTGTCCCGTGACCTCCTGCCAGCAGGCGTTCGACACTTTTTAGAAGAGTACTGAACGTAGCCTTGAAGTGCACTTAACCTGGCACAAGTGCCGGGGTGACGTCATCACCATTTAGTGGCGAATGGCGGTTGTGGTTGTTGGGCGAGATGATGAGAGGGAGAGGTGATGAGAGGGAGAGGTGATGAGGGAGAGGTGATGAGAGGGTGAGGTGATGAGGGAGAGGTGATGAGAGGGTGAGGTGATGAGAGGGTGAGGTGATGAGAGGTGATGAGATGGTGAGGTGATGAGCGGGTGAGGTGATGAGAGGGTGAGGTGATGAGGGAGAGGTGATGAGAGGGTGAGGTGATGAGGAAGAGGTGATGAGAGGGTGAGGTGATGAGAGGGAGAGGTGATGAGAGGGTGAGGTGATGAGAGGGTGAGGTGATGAGAGGGAGAGGTGATGAGAGGGTGAGGTGATGAGAGGGAGAAGTGATGAGAGGGTGAGGTGATGAGAGGGAGAGGTGATGAGAGGGTGAGGTGATGAGGGAGAGGTGATGAGAGAGTGAGGTGATGAGGGAGAGGTGATGAGAGGGTGAGGTGATGAGAGCGTGAGGTGATGAGAGGGTGAGTGATGAGAGAATGAGGTGATGAGAGGGTGAGATGATGAGAGGGTGAGGTGATGAGAGGGTGAGGTGATGAGGGAGAAGTGATGAGAGGGAGAGGTGATGAGAGAGAGGTGATGAGAGGGTGAGGTAATGAGGGTGAGGTGATGAGAGGGAGAGGTGATGAGGGAGAGGTGATGAGAGGGTGTGGTGATGAGGGGGAGGTGGTGAGAGGGAGAGGTGATGAGAGGGTGAGGTGATGAGGGAGAGGTGATGAGAGGGTGAGGTGATGAGGGAGAGGTGATGAGATGGTGAGGTGATGAGAGGGTGAGGTGATGAGAGGGAGAGGTGATGAGAGGGGTGAGGTGATGAGGGTGAGGTGATGAGGGAGAGGTGATGAGAGAGTGAGGTGAAGAGGGAGAGGTGATGGAGGGAGAGGTGATGAGGGGAGAGGTGATGAGAGGGAGAGGTGATGAGAGGGTGAGGTGATGAGGGTGAGGTGATGAGGGAGAGGTGATGAGAGGGTGAGGTGATGAGGGGTGAGGTGATGAGGGAAGGTGATGAGAGGGTGAGGTGATGAGAGAGAGAGGTGATGAGAGGGTGAGGTGATGAGAAGGAGAGGTGATGAGAGGGTGAGGTGATGAGAGGGAGAGGTGATGAGAGGGTGAGGTGAAGGGATGTGAGAGGGTGAGGTGATGAGGGAGAGGTGATGAGAGGGTGAGGTGATGAGAGTGTGAGGTGATGAGAGGAGAGGTGATGAGAGGGTGAGGTGATGAGAGTGTGAGGTGATGAGAGGGAGAGGTGATGAGAGGGTGAGGTGATGAGGGAGAGGTGATGAGAGGGTGAGGTAATGAGCGTGAGGTGATGAGAGGGTGAGGTGATGAGAGGGTGAGGTGATGAGAGGGTGAGGTTGATGAGAGGTTGAGGTGATGAGGGAGATTTGAATGAGAGGGTGAGGTGATGAGAGGGTGAGGTGATGAGAGGGGAGAGGTGATGAGAGGGTGAGGTGATGAGGGTGAGGTGATTGAGGGAGAGGTGATGAGAGGGTGAGGTGAAGAGGGAGAGGTGATGAGAGGGGAGGTGATGGGAGATGGGTGATGAGAGGGGAGGTGATGGAGGGGGTGAGGTGATGGGGTGAGGTGAGTGGGAGAGGTGATGAGAGGGTGAGGTGATGAGGGGTGAGGTGATGAGGGAAAGGTGATGAGAGGGTGAGGTGATGAGAGGGAGGTGATGAGAGGGTGAGGTGATGAGAAGGAGAGGTGATGAGAGGGTGAGGTGATGAGAGGGGGTGGTGATGAGAGGGTGAGGTGATGAGGGAGAGGTGATGAGAGGGTGAGGTGATGAGGGGAGGTGATGAGAGGGTGAGGTGATGGAGTGTGAGGTGATGAGAGGGAGAGGTGATGAGAGGGTGAGGTGATGAGAGTGTGAGGTGATGAGGAGGGAGAGGTGATGAGAGGGTGAGGTGATGAGGGAGAGGTGATGAGAGGGAGGGTGATGAGAGGGAGGTGATGAGAGGGTGAGGTTCGAGCGTGAGGTGATGAGAGGGTGAGGTGTGAGAGGGTGGAGGTAATGAGAGGGTGAGGTGATGAGAGGTTGAGGTGATGAGGGAGATGTGATTGAGAGGGGTTGAGGTGATGAGGGAGAGGTGATGAGAGGTTGAGGTGATGAGGGAGAGGTGATGAGAGGGTGAGGTGATGGGGAGAGGTGTTGAGAAGGTTGAGGTGGATGAGGGAGAGGTGATGAGAGGGTGAGTGTGGAGGGTGAGGTGATGAGGGAGTGGGTGGTTTGGAGGGTGTGTGAGGGAGAGGTGATGAGAGGGTGAGGTGATGAGAGGGTGAGGTGATGAGGGAGAGGTGATGAGAGGGTGAGGTGATGAGGAAGAGGTGATGAGAGGGTGAGGTGATGAGAGGGAGAGGTGATGAGAGGGTGAGGTGATGAGACGGTGAGGTGATGAGAGGGAGGGGTGATGAGAGGGTGAGGTGAATGAGATGGAGAAGTGATGTGGGTGAGGTGATGAGGGGGTGAGGTGATGAGAGGGTGAGGTGATGAGGAGAGGTGATGAGAGGGTGAGGTGATGAGAGGGAGAGGTGATGAGAGGGCAGAGGTGATGACAAGGAGAGGTGATGATAGGGTGAGGTGATGAGAGGGAGAGGTGATGAGAGGGAGAGGTGATGAGAGGAGAGAGTGATGGTTGGGTGAGGTGATGAGGGAGAGGTGATGAGAGGGAGAGGTGATGATAGGGTGAGGTGATGAGAGGGAGAGGTGATGAGAGGGAGAGGTGATGAGAGGGAGAGGTGATGAGAGGGGAGAGGTGATGAGAGGGAGAGGTGATGAGAGGGTGAGGGTGATGAGGGGGGAGGTGATGAGAGGGTGAGGTGATGAGGTGGTGAGGTGATGAGATGGTGATGTGATGAGAGGGAGAGGTGATGAGAGGGTGAGGTGATGAGGGAGAGGTGATGAGAAGGTGAGGTGATGAGAGGGTGAGATGATGAGGGAGTTGGGGTGATGAGGTGGTGAGGTGATGAGATGGTGAGGTGATGAGAGGGTGAGGTGATGAGAGGGAGAGGTGATGAGAGGATGAGGTGATGAGAGGGAGAGGTGATGAGAGGGAGAGGTGATGAGAGGGAGAGGTGATGAGAGGGTGAGGTGATGAGAGGGGAGGTGATGAGGGAGAGGTGATGAGAGGGTGAGGTGATGAGAGGGAGGGTGATGAGGGAGAGGTGATGAGAGGGTGAGGTGATGAGAGGGAGAGGTGATGAGAGTGAGAGGTGATGAGAGGGACATGTGATGAAAGGGTGATGTGATGAGAGGGGAGAGGTGATGAGAGGGTGAGGTGATGAGGGAGGGTGGATGAGAGGGAGAGGTGATGAGGGAGAGGTGATGAGAGGGTGAGGTAATGAGCGTGAGGTGATGAGAGGGTGAGGTGATGAGAGGGGTGAGGTGATGAGAGGTTGAGGTGATGAGGGAGATGTGATGAGAGGGTGAGGTGATGAGGGAGAGGTGATGAGAGGTTGAGGTGATGAGGGGAGAGGTGATGAGAGGGTGAGGTGATGAGAGAGGTGATGAGAGGGTGAGGTGATGAGGGAGAGGTGATGAGAAGGTGAGGTGATGAGGGAGAGGTTGATGAAAGGGTGAGGTGATGAGAGGGTGAGGTGATGGAGGGAGGTGATGAGAGGGTCAGGTGATGAGGGAGAGGTGATGGTGAGGTGATGAGAGGGTGACGTGATGAGAGGTGATGAGATGTGAGGTTGATGAGCGGGTGAGGTGATGAGAGTGGTGAGGTGAGGTGATGAGAGGGTGAGGTGATGAGGGAAGAGGTGATGAGAGGGTGAGGTGATGAGAGGGAGAGGTGATGAGAGGGTGAGGTGATGAGAGGGTGAGGTGATGAGGGAGAGGTGATAAGGGTGAGGTGATGAGAGGGAGAGGTGATGAGAGGGAGAGGTGATGAGAGTGTGAGGTGATGAGAGGGAGAGGTGATGAGAGAGAGAGGTGATGAGAGGGTGAGGTGATGGAGAGGGAGAGGTGATGAGAGGGAGAGGTGATGAGAGAGAGGTGATGAGAGGGTGAGGTGATGAGAGGGAGAGGTGATGAGAGGGAGAGGTGATGAGAGGGAGAGGTGATGAGAGGGTGAGGTGATGAAAGGGAGGGTGTGAAGGGGTGAGGTGATGAGAGGGAGAGGTGATGAAGGAGAGGTGATGAGAGGATGAGGTGATGAGAGGGACATGTGATGAAAGGGTGATGTGATGAGAGGTTGATGAGATGGTGAGGTGATGAGCGGGTGAGGTGATGAGAGGGTGAGGTGATGAGGGAGAGGTGATGAGAGGGTGAGGTGATGAGGAAGAGGTGATGAGAGGGTGAGGTGATGAGAGGGAGAGGTGATGAGAGGGTGAGGTGATGAGAGGGAGAAGTGATGAGAGGGTGAGGTGATGAGAGGGAGAGGTGATGAGAGGGTGAGGTGATGGAGGGTGAGGTGATGAGGGTGAAGTGATGAGGAGGGAGAGGTGATGAGAGAGAGGTGATGAGAGGGTGAGGTAATGAGGGTGAGGTGATGAGAGTGAGAGGTGATGAGGGAGAGGTGGTGAGAGGGTGAGGTGATGAGGGAGAGGTGATGAGAGGGAGAGGTGATGAGAGGGTGAGGTGATGAGGGAGAGGTGATGAGAGGGTGAGGTTGATGAGGGAGAGGTGATGAGGTGGTGAGGTGATGAGAGGGTGAGGTGATGAGGGAGAGGTGATGAGAGGGAAAGGTGATGAGAGGGTGAGGTGATGAGGGTGAGGTGATGAGGGAGAGGTGATGAGAGGGTGAGGTGAAGAGGGAGAGGTGATGAGAGGGAGAGGTGATGAGGGAGAGGTGATGAGAGGGAGAGGTGATGAGAGGGTGAGGTGATGAGGGGTGAGGTGATGAGGGAGAGGTGATGAGAGGTTGAGGTGATGAGAGGGAGAGGTGATGAGAGGGTGAGGTGATGAGGGAGAGGTGATGAGAGGGTGAGGTGATGAGGGAGAGGTGATGAGTGGGTGAGGTGATGAGAGTGTGAGGTGATGAGAGGGAGGAGGTGATGAGAGGGTGAGGTGATGAGAGGGTGAGGTGATGAGAGGTTGATGTGCTGAGAGGGTGAGGTGATGAGAGGTTGAGGTGATGAGGGAGATGTGATGAGAGGGTGATGTGATGACAGGGTGAGGTGATGAGAGGTTGAGGTGAAGAGGGAGAGGTGATGAGAGGGTGAGGTGGATGAGGGAGAGGTGATAAGGGTGAGGTGATGAGAGGGAGAGGTGATGAGAGGGAGAGGTGATGAGAGTGTGAGGTGATGAGAGGGAGAGGTGATGAGAGGGAGAGGTGATGAGAGAGAGGTGATGAGAGGGTGAGGTGATGAGAGGGAGAGGTGATGAGAGGGAGAGGTGATGAGAGAGAGAGGTGATGAGATGGTGAGGTGATGAGAGGGAGAGGTGATGAGAGGGTGATGTGATGAGAGGGAGAGGTGATGAAGGAGAGGTGATGAGAGGGTGAGGTGATGAGAGGGAGAGGTGATGAGGGAGAGGTGATGAGAGGGTGAGGTGATGAGAGGGAGAGGTGATGAGAGTGAGAGGTGATGAGAGGGACATGTGATGAAAGGGTGATGTGATGAGAGGTGATGAGATGGTGAGGTGATGAGCGGGTGAGGTGATGAGAGGGTGAGGTGGATGAGGGAGAGGTGATGAGAGGGTGAGGTGATGAGGAAGAGGTGATGAGAGGGTGAGGTGATGAGAGGGAGAGGTGATGAGAGGGTGAGGTGATGAGAGGGAGAAGTGATGAGAGGGTGAGGTGATGAGAGGGAGAGGTGATGAGAGGGTGAGGTGATGAGAGGGTGAGGTGATGAGGGTGAAGTGATGAGAGGGAGAGGTGATGAGAGAGAGGTGATGAGAGGGTGAGGTAATGAGGGTGAGGTGATGAGAGTGAGAGGTGATGAGAGGGAGAGGTGATGAGAGGGTGAGGTGATGAGAGTGTGAGGTGATGAGAGGGAGAGGTGATGAGAGGGAGAGGTGATGAGAGGGTGAGGTGATGAGGGAGAGGTGATGAGAAGGTGAGGTGATGAGAGGGTGAGATGATGAGAGGGTTGGGTGATGAGGTGGTGAGGTGATGAGATGGTGAGGTGATGAGAGGGTGAGGTGATGAGAGGGAGAGGTGATGAGAGGGTGAGGTGATGAGAGGGAGAGGTGATGAGAGGGAGAGGTGATGAGAGGGAGAGGTGATGAGAGGGTGAGGTGATGAGAGGGAGAGGTGATGAGGGAGAGGTGATGAGAGGGTGAGGTGATGAGAGGGAGAGGTGATGAGGGAGAGGTGATGAGAGGGTGAGGTGATGAGAGGGAGAGGTGATGAGAGTGAGAGGTGATGAGAGGGACATGTGATGAAAGGGTGATTGTGATGAGAGGGAGAGGTGATGAGAGGGTGAGGTGATGAGGGAGAGGTGATGAGAGGGAGAGGTGATGAGGGAGAGGTGATGAGAGGGTGAGGTAATGAGCGTGAGGTGATGAGAGGGTGAGGTGATGAGAGGGTGAGGTGATGAGAGGTTGAGGTGATGAGGGAGATGTGATGAGAGGGTGAGGTGATGAGGGAGAGGTGATGAGAGGTTGAGGTGATGAGGGAGAGGTGATGAGAGGGTGAGGTGATGAGGGAGAGGTGATGAGAGGGTGAGGTGATGAGGGAGAGGTGATGAGAAGGTGAGGTGATGAGGGAGAGGTGATGAAAGGGTGAGGTGATGAGAGGGTGAGGTGATGAGGGAGAGGTGATGAGAGGGTCAGGTGATGAGGGAGAGGTGATGGTGAGGTGATGAGAGGGTGGACGTGATGAGAGGTGATGAGATGGTGAGGTGATGAGCGGGTGAGGTGATGAGGGAGAGGTGATAAGGGTGAGGTGATGAGAGGGAGAGGTGATGAGAGGGAGAGGTGATGAGAGTGTGAGGTGATGAGAGGGAGAGGTGATGAGAGAGAGAGGTGATGAGAGGGTGAGGTGATGAGAGGGGAGAGGTGATGAGAGGGAGAGGTGATGAGAGAGAGGTGATGAGAGGGTGAGGTGATGAGAGGGAGAGGTGATGAGAGGGAGAGGTGATGAGAGAGAGAGGTGATGAGATGGTGAGGTGATGAGAGGGAGAGGTGATGAGAGGGTGAGGTGATGAGAGGGAGAGGTGATGAAGGAGAGGTGATGAGAGGGTGAGGTGATGAGAGGGAGAGGTGATGAGGGAGAGGTGATGAGAGGGTGAGGTGATGAGAGGGAGAGGTGATGAGGTGAGAGGTGATGAGAGGGACATGTGATGAAAGGGTGATGTAGATGAGAGGTGATGAGATGGTGAGGTGATGAGCGGGTGAGGTGATGAGAGGGTGAGGTGATGAGGGAGAGGTGATGAGAGGGTGAGGTGATGAGGAAGAGGTGATGAGAGGGTGAGGTGATGAGAGGGGAGAGGTGATGAGAGGGTGAGGTGATGAGAGGGAGAAGTGATGAGAGGGTGAGGTGATGAGAGGGAGAGGTGATGAGAGGGTGAGGTGATGAGAGGGTGAGGTGATGAGGGTGAAGTGATGAGAGGGAGAGGTGATGAGAGAGAGGTGATGAGAGGGTGAGGTAATGAGGGTGAGGTGATGAGAGTGGGAGGTGATGAGAGGGAGAGGTGATGAGAGGGTGAGGTGATGAGAGTGTGAGGTGATGAGAGGGAGAGGTGGATGAGAGGGAGAGGTGATGAGAGGGTGAGGTGATGAGGGAGAGGTGATGAGAAGGTAGAGGTGATGAGAGGGTGAGATGATGAGAGGGTTGGGTG